>NC_080074.1:54132304-54768429 GCF_949987535.1 Balaenoptera acutorostrata | reverse complement strand
CTGCACAAAGCAGTCAAAGCAGAGGAAGCAGCAAATGCAAAGATGCTAAAGAGGGATTATGCCTGGAATGTTCAGAAGTTCAAGATGGCCAGTGCAGTTGAAGAGGGCTTAGCAAGAGGGGGATCAGAGAAGTAGGTGAGTGCAGAGCGGCACCAGAGGGCCGGATGTAAGTGCTTTAAAGGCTTCAGTAAGGACTTGCACTGTGTGTGAGAGAGGAAACCCTTGGAGGATGGCGCACACAAGAGGAATGTGACCTGGCTGGTGCTTTAAAAGGGCCTCTCTGTGTGAAGACTATCCTGAAAGGGGGCAAGGGCAGAAGTATGGGAGGCTGTTGATAGGGAAACTCTAGGTAGGAGGCTATTGAACTAATCTAGGCAGTAACAATAAGAGTGGTAAGACATGGTTGAATTCTGGGTATAATTTGAAGCTAAATTAACAGGAGTTATTGATGGATTCGATTTGGGATGTAAAAAAGAATTTAATGATGACTCTGGTTCGTTGAGCAACTGGAAGAATGGAGGGCCATCAAAAGAGATGGGTAGCAGATGCTGGAAGACCAGGTGCAGGGGAAATCAAGAGCTCAGGTTTGGATGAATCGAGTTTGAGATGTCTATTAGGCATCCTCGTGAAGATATCAAGTAGGCAGTTGGATAGAGATGAGTCTGGAGTTTAAGGGAACAGGTTTCGGTTGGAGATAAAAATTTGGCAGTCATCAATGCATAGATGGATTTAAAGCCTTGGGTTGGGATCGTGTAGGGAGTGCATGCAGGTAAAATGAAAGGTCTTAGGACTGAACCTGAAGGAATTCCAACATTGAAAGGTCAGAGTAAGCAGCAAAAGAGATTCAGAAGGAACAAAGGGGGAGGAGAAAAACCAGGAGAGTGTTGTGTCCTGGAAGCCAAGTGATGGCAGTATTTCCAGGACAGTGACCTACTGTTCTAAACACTGCTGCCAGGTCAAGTTAGGAGAGGAATTTGGCATCAGATGGTCCTTATTAACCTGACAAGAACAATTTCAGTGGAGTGGAGGGGATGAAAGGCTGGCTGCAGCTGGGTTCAAGAGAGGCGGGGTGGGGAGAATGGGAGACAGTGAGTGTTGACAACTGTTTCAGGTAGTTTCTGTGGGTGTGTGTGATGAAAAAAGAGAAAAGCAGTGGAACTTGGAGGGAGCAGAGGGGGTCAAGATAAGTTTTAATTTTTTTAGATGGAAGGATTAATGGCATGCTTAAGTGCTAATGGGAACGTTCCGTAGAGAGGGGAAAAATGGATGCTGCAGGAGAGAGAGGGGTGGATTGTTGTTACAGAGCAAATGAAAGGGGATAGGGTCTAGTGCTCAGACTGGGGCCTGGCCTCATCTGAGCTCATCCAGAGTAATGGAAGAAACCATGGTAGATGGGAGATGTGGTGGGGACTTGTGGAAGTTCTGGGTTTTTTGTTTTTGTTTTGTTTTCTGGTGACAACATTGAAGTTCTCCTCTCTTAGAAAATTTCGGTTATACAGTACAGTGTTATCAACTCTAGTCACCAGGTTTTGCATTCGATTCTCAGACCTTATTCATCATATAGCTGAAAGTTTGAACTTTTTTACCAACCTCTGCCTATTTTCTCCACCCTCCAGCCCCTGGCAACGACTTTTTTTAAAATTTTTTATTTATTTATTTATTTATTTATGGCTGTGTTGGGTCTTCGTTTCTGTGCGAGGGCTTTCTCCAGTTGCGGCAAGCGGGGGCCACTCCTCATCGCAGTGCGTGGGTCTCTCACTATCGCGGCCTCTCTTGTTGCGGAGCACAGGCTCCAGACGCGCAGGCTCAGTAGTTGTGGCTCACGGGCCCAGTTGCTCCACGGCATGTGGGATCCTCACAGACCAGGGCTCGAACCCGTGTCCCCTGCATTGGCAGGCAGATTCTCAACCACTGTGCCACCAGGGAAGCCCCTGGCAACGACTTTTTACTCTCTGTTTCTATGAGTTTGACTTTTTATTTAGATTACACATATTAGTGATGCCATATAGTATTTATCTTTCTCTGTCTTACTTTACTCGGCATAACGCCTTCAAGGGCCACCCGTGTTGTCATAAGGGCAGGATTCCCTTCTTTCTCATGGCTGAATACTATTCCATTGTGTATATATTTATATATACCACTTCTTCTGAAGTTCTGTTTTTATGATTCAAAAATGGGCAGTTAGGTCGTTAGTGAGAGTGAAGCAGGACTTGGCGGGGCAGATGTGAGGCAGGGGACTGCTTTTTATTGTTATGGTCCCTATGTTACTGCTTTTGAATTGAAACAATATACACATATTAATTTGGTAAAACATAAATATTTTTAAAAAGGAAGAGAGGAGAATGTCTGGTTTACTTCTGTGGGGAAATGCTTGAGGGAATGGAGGGACAGAGCAACCACAGAGGGAAGGAAAGACCAGGGGCACAGTCGTGGTTCTAGAAGATGCCAACATCGGAATGAGCCATCGGTGTAAGAAAGATTTTTGGAGGCTCTTAAAACATGAAGAAATATGAAAAGTATAAAACAACATTACTGCATTTCAGTAGGACACCTGTTGGGAAGGATTCCATTTCTTATAATTCCAAATATATTTCAGTGGTCAAGCAATGTTAACCATGGACATTTCTGTCTCTCAAATAAATATTTATTCAGCTCTATGGATGGAGGTGTTGGGGAGGATATACCTGTGAAGGGGCACTCTTAGCATCCTTCTGTAATTTGAAGGCTGTGACTGAAGCATCTTTCTTTCTCTCTCTGTCGCTCCCTCTCCCTCCCTCTCTCTCCCCCACCTCTTTCTTTCTGTCTCTCTTCCCTTCATACTGTTGCAAGACTTGGGCTTTGGTACATCACATTCTTAGTGACGATCTTCTTAATTTTCCCAGGATCTCCTCCCTTGTTCCCTCTTCTTATTTAAATCATACTTATTATTCAAAATTCAGATCAAATTCAGGTATCTTGATGAAACTTCTTTCACCAATCCAGTCCTCAGTTATTTTCTCCTCTTTTCCTTTAGTTCTCTCTATATCTGGAGAGACAAAAGACCCAGGTCTGCTGTTGCGGATAATGAAAGGGTGTTAAGGTATGCAGAACTGGGGAGAATTTGATATGGAAAACTCCCTACTGAGAGACTAAAAGTTAAAAATGAACTTTTGATAGAGCAGCTTAGAAGGAGAAAGAAAGTTTTCAACATGGCAGAGTTGGACTAACAATAAGGAAATTCAGATTTTAGTCCTGACTTTGCCACTAGCTGTATGGCTTTGATAAAGTTATGTAATAGCTTTGTCTTCAAAATTAATGGGTTGGACTAGATGACTGGACTAAATTACAAGCAATCAGCTGTGCTTTCAAGGTAGGGAGAGTGTTGGTTGGGGCAGACTTTGCCTTGGTGAGGAGTATGGGATTATGGGTTGACTCTGGACTTCATGTTGCTCAAATACTGTCTATTGTCAGAACCATTCACCTTCATTGTGAGCAACCATCACTCACTGGGCCTCTTATTCAGCCCCATACAACAGCGCACTTACTAGCTCTTGCTGGTCATGATCTTGTTAATCTACTTATCTTGGTCTGCTCCTCCTTTATATTTTTTATGATCTGCATCCTGTCAGCTTTATATCTACTTTTCTTTCTTATTTTTTTTATCTCTAACTCTCTGTTTAGACTTAACGCTCAGTATTCCTGGCTGTGAGTCTGTTTCCACCTTGATGATAATTTGGATATTCCATCTGACTAAGGATCATTCTATCCTGAGTGTACTTCTATTCTTGCTCTAGTGAACCTGACTCCCATGAGACCTACCCTTTTTCTGAGACTCAGAGCCAAGAAAAATCACTCCAATTTTCTAGGTCCAAGTAATGACTCTGGTGTTGGTGTTATCTTGATAACCAGATTGTAGTTCCCTATATACGAGAATCAGTGCTTTTTTCCTGCTGATTCCCTCAACAACCTTATATAATGTTGTGCTCTTATTAGAAGCTTACTATTTGCTAATGCATACATTCCTATCTCTCAGATCCTCACCTAGCTTACTTTTTAAAAAAATAAGTTTATTTATTTATTTATGTTTTATTTTTGGCTGCATTGGGTCTTCGCTGCTGCACGCGGGCTTTCTCTAGTTGCGGCGAGCGGGGGCTACTCTTTGTTGCAGTGTGCGGGCTTCTCATTGCAGTGGCTTCTCTTGTTGCAGAGCTCAGGCTCTAGGTGAGCGGGCTTCAGTAGTTGCGGCACATGGGCTCAGTAGTTGTGGCTTGCTGGCTCTAGAGCGTAGGTTCAGTAGTTGTGGCGCATGAGCTTAGTTGCTCCTCAGCATGTGGGATCTTCCCCGAGCAGAGCTCGAACCCATGTCCCCTGCATTGGCAGGCAGATTCTTAACCACTGTGCCACCAGGCAAGTCCCTCACCTAGCTTACTTTTGATTGGAGGACTTAAATAAAAACAAAAGGGGGAAGAGTAGACATTGCTGAAGGAAAGAAAAGTCAAGAGGTGACTTGTTTCTTCCTCTTTTATTTTCTTCCTCCTGTTTTAATTTTCTCCTCTTTCTACTTTTAATATAGAAATAGAAGTTGTACATTATGAGTACCAATATATTTGAATTCAAGGAAAAATATCTTTTCTAGATAATCACTTTGTTTTTTTCTTTTAGGGTACTATATTTTTATCATTTTATTTATATCTTATTTATTAATTTTCTGTATTAATTTTATTCATTAATTTCCTATTAAATAATTTCACAACAGGTCCCAGTGCCTGCCTGATGAAAGCAAGGATCAATGATCTTGTCAGAACTGAAACTCATATAAACTAGCTTAGGTTAGAATAGAAACAAACAAAAAAGAGGAATTTATTGAATATCTGAAGGTACCCCTAGTAACTGTAGAGTAATAATTACAGAGATAAGTTGTAAGGCACTGGAACCAGGATCTAGAAAATTCAAATCCAATGTTATTTACTCTATCTTTCCTAGAATGCTTGATCTCTTGGCTCTGCTTCTTTTGGCACATTTACTTTATTTTTCCTCAGTCTTATTGTAGATTATTTTACTATGCTGTGGCCTGCACCTGTTGGTCCCAGCCTCCGCTTATCCTGACTTATCTCTAACATTCATCAGAAACCAAATAAAGTCTAGTTTCTATATTCCCAGTCTAAATTCCAAGAAGAGATTCTGATTGGCCCAGCTTTGGTCTGATACAAATTCCTTGTCCAATTAGCAGTGGTGAAGGAGGAACTAAGCCATGTCCTGCAAACATGGCTACAAATATGGGCTACACCCCAGAAGGTCCCAAAAATGTTGGCACAGAATACGATACTTATTATATTAGTTACATACTTGTCATATTTAATATGTCAGGCTCACAGTAAAGTTTATACAAAACAGGCCTTTCCAACCTCCTTGATTTCTTTCTTTGTTACTGTAATCACTAAAGCTAAAGATAAGATGTGGCTGATGTCTAAACATAGAAACAAACAAAATAACTGAAGTGCTGTTCAGAGATTTAGCCTGAAGGGCAATCACTTTTTAACTTAATGAGTATTTTAGATCTTGATTTAAGCTATCTTTCTTTGGGTGAAAATTTGTTTGATCCTGTTACCATTAGAAAAGTCATACCATGCAGATTTTATGCATTCTTGTAAAGTTCAAACACGTTACCTTTGGTGGACAGGTACTAATTAGTAGGAGGAAGGCAAAGGAAAAATGCATTCCAACAAATGACTTAAGTTCAGAAGTATGCTAACTAGTGGATTTTCTAATTGGTTTACTTTTTTAAAAACTTTTGCCCAAAGTCTGCTGATTAGTTAGGACTGTTTTATTGAAAGACTCTGAGGGCATCTGATATAATCACTGACCTGGGGAAATAAGACTTGGTTTAGGGGGCTGATCTTTAGTTAAAGCAGTACCATCCAAAAGAAATGTAATGTGAACCACACATGAAATTTTAAATATTCTAATAGTCACATTGAAAAAAGGAAAAGGAAATTAATGATTAATTTTAGTAATTTATTTAAACGGATATATCCAAAATATTCTTACTTCAACATGCTGTCAAATAAAAATTAATGAGATGCTTTAAACTTTTTTGTGCTAAGTCTTTGAAATTCAGTGTGTTTTATACTTATAGGATAAATTTCAATTCAGATGCTAATTTTTCAATGGTTAAAGAGAAATGTAGTCCTACCAAAACAATAAATTTGTGTTTAATTGAAAAATATTTTACACTGCTTCACTTTTTCCATTTAAATTTAAATGAATTAAAATTAAGTAAAAGAAAAAAATCCAGTTTCTCAGTCTGCACTAGCTCCATTACAAGTGCTCAGTAGCCTTGGTGGCTAGTGGTCATTGTATAGGACAGCACAGCTTTAGAGGGTGGGATTCATAAGACCTGAGACCAGAGATTATCTTCTGCCAGTGGAGTTTAACCTCAGAGGGAGTTGTTGTTTTTTTTTAACCTCTTTATTGGAGTATAATTGCTTTACAGTGTTGTGTTAGTTTCTGCTGTATAACAAAATGAATCAGCTATATGCATATGTATATCATCATATCCCCTCCCTCTTGCATCTCCCTCCCACCCTCCCTATCCCACCCCTCTAGGTGGTCGCAAAGCACTGAGCTGATCTCCCTGTGCCATGCGGCTGCTTCCCACTAGCTATCTATTTTACATTTGGTACTGTATATATGTCAGTGCTGTTCTCTCACTTCGTCCCAGCTTACCCTTCCCCCTCCCCGTGTCCTCAAGTCCATTCTCTACGTCTGTGTCTTTATTCCTGTCCTGCCCCTAGGTTCATCAGAACCATTTTTTTTTTTTAGATTCCATATATATGGGTTAGCATACGGTATTTGTTTTTCTCTTTCTGACTTACTTTACTCTGTATGACAGACTCTAGGTCCATCCACCTCACTACAAATATCTCAATTTTGTTTCTTTTTATGGCTGAGTAATATTCCATTGTATATATGTGCCACATCTTCTTTATCCATTCATCTGTCAATGGACACTTAGGTTGCTTCCATGTCCTGGCTATTGTAAATAGTGCTGCAATGAACGTTGTGGTACATGTCTCTTTTTGAATTATGGTTTTCTCAGGGTATATGCCCAGTCCCACTACTTCTTTATTCAGGCTCTGTGCTAGATTGATCTATTTGCAATTCTCTTAAATACCATGCACAATCCCACCTCTCTGACTTTGATGATATTGTGTTTTTTTGTGCTCGATCTCTTCATCTTCTGTTTATTCATTTAACCAACGTGGATTGAAAGTGTACCACATGCCAGAATATGTGTGCTATACATGATTGATACGTGAATGAGAGAGGCATAGCCTTACCCTCGTGAAGCTGTCAGTGTCACTTTTCGCAACCCCTCCTGCTCCCTCTAAACACCCCTTCCCTGACCACTGAGCCCTTGACGATCTCTTTCTTCTTGAGCTCCAGTAAACTTATTGTCTGTCACATGGGATCAGTCAATATTTACTGGTTGATTAATTTATCCGTAGTAATAGAAAATGCAAATATCCTGTGGAGATAAACATTTTAGATTATTTAAAAATTCTGCTCTTATTCCTTTAGTTGGATGATGGTTGGCAGTCTCCTTGTCTGTTAAATAAGTATAATGAACTAGAAATTTAAGTTCTCTTCCATGTATGCAATTATAGATATTTATTTATTTATTTTACTTTTGGCTGTACCTTGCGGCTTGCGGGATCTTAGTTCCTTGACCAGGGATCGAACCTGGGCCCTGGCAGTGAGAGTGCCGAGTCCTAACCACTAGACTGCCAGGAAATTTCGTATAGATACCTTTTAGTTTTTTTTAATTTTATTTTATTATTTAAAAAATTTTATTTATTTACTTATTTTTGGCTGTGTTGGGTCTTCGTTGCTGCATGCGGGCTTTCTCTAGTTGCGGAGAGAGGGGGCTTCTCTTTGTTGCGGTTGCGGTGTGCGGGCTTCTCATTGCAGTGGCTTCTCTTGTTGCGGAACACGGGCTCTAGGCACGCAGGCTTCAGTAGTTGTGGCACACGGGCTCAGTAGTTGTGGCTCGCGGGCTGTAGAGTGCAGGCTCAGTAGTTGTGGCGCACGGGCTTAGTTGCTCCGCGACATGTGGGATCTTCCGGACCAGGGATCAAACCCATGTCTCTGATATTATGCAAAACGTATCTGCCTTTCAGGCTGCCTGATTCCAAACCCTGCTTGCCATATGCATTTTCTACCCTTTGATCCCTCTCTGCATTGCTGTTTATCAGTTTCAAAAAGCTGTAGCTGAAGTGTGAGCAAATTCAAATGTGCCCAGCATTGCTTTTGGCCCTGGATCCATAAAATCAAATCAGTCACATGTCTGGCATGTTTTCTCTAACCAGACTACATGCGTTACAAGAGCACCGTTTATCCCTTGATTACTGAGTGAAGGATTGAATGTGAACTTTAAAGTAATGAGTAACTTTCCCCCCTACTCATAGCACACGGAAATTTAGTCATCTATATGAGATCTTTTCGAAATATCACTGTATAACTTTCCTTCTTAACAGTTATCACAGTTTTAATTTTACATTATATTTGTGTGATTATTTAATTAATATATGTCTTTGCTTTTATATTGTAAGCATCTTGCGTCAGGAAACATGTCTAGATGGCTCACCTTTATATTCACAGCACCTAGCACAATGCCTGGTGTATAGTAGGTGATGATTGATATGTGCTGAATGAATTTAAACTTGCCCAAATACTTTGAAGTTTCTCCTTTGGAATCATCTTCAGAGATTGCTTCCCAGCAACAATAGAATGGCTTTCTTGATTTTCTTTAAAGAACATCAGAGCATCTTGTTCTGCCTGCTGTTTCCTTTCTCTCTCTTTCTTTGCTCCAATTAGTTCTTCTCAGTTGACATCTTTTCCCTTTCCTCTCAGTGCGATTGAAGCAACCACTGGAAGTTGCCAGGCGCAGCTGTACTGACGCTGGCCTGGACTCCACTGAAGGCACCCTGGGACAGGCTGAGGGATGGAGGTAAAATAAAGCCTGGGATGCAATAGTCATTGCACTGACTAAATGCACTGGACGCTGCCTACCTGCTGTCATTGCCGTGAAAGCCTTCAGTGGGTGCAGTTCGCCGAGCACTGAACGTGTGTATTGCTGAAGGTTTAGGACTCAAGTTTTAAGCGAGTTAATTATAACTGAGATGGTTTAAAGCGAGTTGATGGTGTTAGTAGTAATTATCAATGGTGGGAGGAGGAGCTCAATTTACACAGAACTGTAACTGTCTTTTCATATATTTCTGTAATGTTTTAGTTTCTTTTCTTACACTAGGGTTATGTTTACTTTAGTAATTTAAAAAACACGTACAAAGAATATTTTAAGTGTCATAAGGGAGATGATGCCATTAAGCCATTTTCAAGAAAAAACTTCAAAGGCATAATGTAAAATTGAATGAATTTATAATAAAATATATACAGATAGTTATTGAGTTGTTAATAAAATCTCCTAGAATTACTTTATTTTGAGATCAATACATAAGATTATATAGTATCCTGGTCCACAGAGGACTCAGGGCCAGGATGCTGCAGGATGCTACTGCTTCCCAGCTATATGCCTCCAGCCACTGGACACGTGCCTCAGTTTCCTCATCTGTAAAACAAGGATAGTCATAGTTTTCACCTTATAGAGTGTAAAGCACATAGAAGAGGCCTAGCATATAGTAAAGCTCCACCACTGTTGTTGCTGTTGTTTTTTGTTATTTTATATTTCAAATAATCTAAATATACCTAGAGAGATTTCAAAATATAATTCCCTATTTATTTGTCAGAGCTTATTGTTCCTATATACAGTTTACAGTTGAAAAATAAGTAATGGTAATTTGCCTAATATCTAGAAAGTTTGTCATTCTCCCACGATTACATTCACCCTTTATTAAGTAGTACTTGAATATATTTCACTGTGGTGTCTACAGACACTTGGGCAAAGGAATGGAATAGTGGTTGGTCATGTACCCAGAGAAAAAAATGATGGTCTGGCATGATGATGATAACAAAGATGATGGCAGTGGTGACGTTAGCGGCTGTATACCTGCTCTACTATTTGTGTACTAGCTGTGTAACCTTGGGCAGATCACTCAACCTTTCTGAGCCGCTTTTCCTCTCTGAGATCAAGATATTCTCTGCTTCATTCAGGTGCTGAGAAATAGTGTCTGTAAAAGTGCTTTGTGAATGTTTAATTTTTTTCTTCCAGTTTTATTGAGATATAATTGACACACAGCACTGTATAAGTTTAAGGTGTGCAGCATAATGATTTGATTTACATACATCATGAAATTATTACCACAGTAAGTTTAGTGACCATCCATCATCTCATAGAGGCACAAAATTAAAGAAATAGAAAGAAGAATTTTTTTCTTGTAATGAGAACTCTTAGGATTTATTCTTGACAACTTTCATACATGACATACAGCAGTGTTAGTTATATTTATCATGTTGCACATTACATCCCTGGTACTTATCTTACAACTGGAAGTTTGTACCTTTTGACCACCTTCATTCCATTCCCCCTCCTCCCACTCCCCACCTCTGGTAACCACAAATCTGATCTCTTTTACTATGTGTTTGTTTTTGAAGTATAATTGACCTACGACACTACGTGACTTAACTACTACACAGTATAGTGATTTGACATTTCTATACACTTCAAAATAATCACCCCGATTAAGTCTAGTTATGATCTGTCACCATACAATTACATAATTATTGACTATGTTCCCCATACTGTACATTTCACAACTGTGACTCATTTATTTTACAACTGGAAGTTTGTACCTCTTAATCTTCCTCACCTATTCTCTCGTCTCCCAACTGCCCTCCTCTCTGGAAGCCATCTATTTGTTCTCTGAATCTATGACTCTGTTTCTGTTTTGTTATGTATGTTAATTTGTTTTGTTTTTTAGATTCCACATATAAGTGAAGTCATACAGTATTTGTCTTTCTCTGTCTGACTAATTTCACTTAACATAATACTCTCTAGGTCCATCTGTGTTGTCAAAAATGGCACGATTTCATTCTTTTTTTGTGGCTGAGTAATATTCCATTATATATTTATATGTATATATATGTATATATACCCCATCGTCTTTATCCATTTATCTATTAAAGGACACTTAGGTTCCTTCCATATCTTAGCTATTGTCAATAATGCTGCAGTGAACATAGGGGTGCATCTATCTTTTCTTTTCTTTTCTTTTTTTTTTGGCTGCACCACGTGGCTTGAGGGATCTTAGCTCCCCGACCGGACATTGAACCCGGGCCCTCGGCAGTGAAAACAGAGAGTCCTCACCACTGGACCACCAGGAAATTCCCTGTCTTTTCTAATTAGTGTTTTCATTTTCTTTGGATAAATACCCAGGAGTGGAAATGTGGATCATATGGTAGTTCTATTTTTAATTTTTTGAGGAATCTCCATCCTGTCTTCCATAGTGGCTGCACCAATTTACTTTCCCACCAGCAGTGCACAAGTGTTCCCTTTTCTCCACATTCTCACCATCACTTGTTATTTGTTGTCTTTTTGATAAAAGCCGTTCTTACAGGTATGAAGTGATATCTAATTATAGTTTTGATTTTCATTTCTCTGATGATTAGTGATATAGAACATCTTTTCATGTGCCTGTTGCCCATCTATATGTCTTCTTTGGAAAAATGTCTATTCAGTTCCTCTGTTCATTTTTAAGTTGCGTTGTTTGTTTTTTCTGATGTTGAGTTGTTTGAGTTCTTTGTATATTTTGGATATTAACCCCTTATTGGATATATCATTTGCAAATATCTTCTCCCATTTAGTAGGTAGCCTTTATTTTGTTGATAGTTCCCTTCATTGTGCAAAGCTTTTTAGTTTAATGTAGGACCACTTGTTTGTTTTTTCTTAGAGTCAGTATGCTAGGGGCCATGTGCCACCCATATTTCCCTATGCTTTTCACTCACATGTTTCCTTCCCCTTTCCCCCTCTAACCGTTCCCTCTTTGTCCATATCCTCTTTGAAGCTGTATGTTTATTTCAGCCCCTAAACTCAGGGATGCAATCATGCGTTGGTGTAATTTGTTCCCAAACTTCTTTCTCACTTGTCCTGACACTAGTTTAAGGCATCGAAAGATAGGGAAGGAGAAATAACTTAAAAATTTATTGGAACACAGCTTAAAGCAAGATAACCTACCAGACCGTAACTGAAAAATCATTATGGCAAACAGTGTCACTTCTTTAAGACCTGGCAGCAATAGTGTTCTCTTTAAGTGAAAGCAGTATGCAAAAGCAGATCTCCAAGAGTCACAGACATCTACAGGCTTTTAAAAACTGATTTTAGTATTCAGTAAATATTTATCCAACAGTCAAAATGGTGCCAGGTAGGAGGATTAATAGAGAAAACTGAGAGTGATTTGCGCCTTTCAGGATCCAATGTCCAGGTGTAATATTAGAGACACAAATTCGTGTTTAGTGTAAGGAGGGCAATTAGCATATCAGTATACACACATGCACACACACACACATTATTGTGTTTGAAAAACAAAGCAATATGATCACTTAGAGGCAGCTTTGAGTGCCATAAATACTGTTTAACTTAAACTGCTCGTTTACTTAATAGGCAGATACATAGTACAAGTAATAGTCAAAGGGTAAAATGCAAAAGAATATCTAAAAATAGAAAAGACTAACTTTGAAAACTTCTTATATAGTTTTTTCATTGCCACAACTTAGTCATTAAGATTGCTTAGACTTATACCCAAAATAACCCGCTTCCCATGTACTTCTTTAAAAAAAAAAGTCCTATAAATTAAAGGCCTTTGCTTTTTGAACCTCTGACTGTACTTACCATTCAAGCATAAAGACCCTGTATTTTTAAAATAATCCATAACGAATGAGACACATAAAGTTTAAGGTCTCCAACACACGCAAACACACACATATTTTCAGAATTCTAAAATCCACCAAAACACCTAGAAGTAGTCTCCTGTCGCATATTTCCAAGAGTCTTGACGTTCATTCCCTTGTAAAGTATATGCCACTTACATGGCTTAGTCATTTTGCTGGTTAGTTTCTTTTATCAGATGATCACGAGTCCACCCATATTCTTTTCTCTGCCTCTCCTTCATCAGGCCTAGAGACTGAAGTGACCTGGGGCCCGAGAAGGCCAAGGATGCCACTTGTGACTTGTCCTGTGGTTTGTCAGTTCCCTTTAATAGACTGTCTTCCTCTTTTCAGTGGATATTTGGAAATCTTTCACTGAGCAAATTGACAATCCAAATTGGGAATAAGTATAGAGTGTAGTACAGATCAAAATCCAGGCTAAAAGAGGATGGACACTCTCTGGCCAGGAAAACTAGCTACGTAAGAGAAAGTTTGTGTTAGTGAAGTAAGGAATGGTTGAAAAATCCTCTCAAAGGATAATGGGAAATGGGTCAAGTACTACAAGTCTTGGTTTAATTCACTGCTTGGTGGGAGCCATAGAGGGCAGGTTAAAAGTTGAACCCATTAAAATTGCTAGAAAAGCAGCTGTGGTTGGATTTTTTTTCCAGTTCATCTGATTTACTGTTATGAAAAACAAGAAGAACCATTAATGTGTAGTTTCCAAGAAACTCTTCAGAAGCTGAGAGAGAGAGAGAGAGAGAAAAAGAGAGAGAGAGAGAGAAAGAGAGACAGAGAGAGAATGAGAATATAAAGAAGCCATAAATGCTCCCTGGATCAAAATGTTAAGGACAGAATAAAAGCAGTTGCTCCCTGAAATGATAGCGTCCCTGAGGTTCTAGTGCCGTTTTCTCTTTTCTTGGTGAGCTGGCCAATTATGACATGTTGCTATTATTGTCAGGGTTACGTGTTCTGAGTCTAGGTATCTAGTCTGGCTGTTCAAGCTCTCTGCTTCTTGCCTCTTAATTTTCTTTTTTCATGGGACAATGGAGGTGAAAGTCAAAATCAGTACTTTTTTTTTTTTCCTTGTTGGCAACACTTGTAAATGTTTGAAGGGGAGGAGGTGATAACTGACAACTAAAATAAAGTTTTTCACTTATATCTGATAGCATTTGCTAGTGTATTTCCCAGTTACCATAAATAATTGCAAACTAACGGATCACTGTTAAGTAATACTTTTAGGTTTAGTATTTGGATATCTTTATTCAAAATCTTACTGCTACCTACTTCCTTATAACAAAGCTGTTGACATTTGCTGTGGAGCTCATGACAAGAGGCAGGAGGCACTTTGGAGGTAGAGGTGCCAACTGGGACTGCATACCAGGCAGTATTTGTTCAACACATAGGGATGGGTGTCTCCTGCCATTCGCCGAGAATGGCTTTCTTATATGAGGTTGGTGTGTCCCAGCCATTGTTTTGGGACATCTGAGAGTACTTCCTGTTACTTCAGGGGACTACACAATCCTGCAAAATAGCCTTAGAACAAGAATTAAATTAACTTTATTTTTGTAGGCATGCCTATGTTTTATAGTAACTCCCCTGTCTGCCTCCTTTGAGATGGGGAGGAATGAAAGACGACTGTCATGATGTGAACTCAATATTATTTTTTCTTCTAGCCATAGAAACTATTTATGGAAGATCTACCATGTTCCGGGCACTGTATGTACATGAGAGATACAGTAACCCCATGAAGCAGAGTTTATAAATGAAGGAACTGAAACTATGAAAAATCAAGATGATTGGCCCAGGTCATATAGCTATAAGGAGCAGTTCTGGAATGTTAACCTAGTTTCTATAACAAAAGTGTTTACTCTTTCCAGTTCACATACTCATTCTCTAGCCACTTAAGTTCAGGGACTATGTCTTAATAAATCTTTGTCTATCCCATAGTCTAGAAGTGGAAACCCGGAGCCAAAGATTTTGCAAATATTAACTAATTGCTTGGGTAAATCACACGATCTGTCTGGGTCTCCTGTGCTTCATTTATGGCTAAATCACAATAGTTAACACTTATGGATTACTTACTCTACAGTGGACATTGTTAAGCACACTGCATACATTAGCTTAAATAATCCTCTTAACACCCTATACTATGTTGTCAATATAAACCTTTCACACAGAAGAGAAATAAGAGACTGAGAGAAATCAGTAGTTTGGGTAAGTTCACAGAGCTGAAATTGTGGGATCTTGATTCAAATGTAGGCTGTCTGACCCTAGCCTTGCATATGGACCCGTAACCACTGTCCTATGCATCTTTCTATATAGGACTCTCATGGCCTCATCCAGCTCTCTGATCTGTGACTCTGTATAGCTGCAGACATTCTCATGTTGAAGAATACTTTTGATTCCCCAACTCTTCCTTTTTAGAAACTTTTACCTGCGATGATTTTAAAAATAAAATTTGGAATCCTCTACAATTAGAGTAATTCTCCACTGGTTAACCCCTAATGCTGCTCTTACGTGTTTATTCTATTATTCCATAGTTCCTATCTAGCACAGTTTACTATCTTCTCCAAATGATTTATACAAACCAAGTCTTTAGTGTAATGTGTTTTTCCATCTGGAATGCCCCTTTAAAAAAAGCATAATGCTTCCCACCTTTAAAAAAAATATATGACCCAGTGCAGCACAAAGTGTACTTTTATGTTATGTCAGGAAACCACACCAGGGCTCTTGTTTTCGCAATAACAAGCTGTGATGCTGCGACACAGGATTATGCTTTAAAGGTAAGGCGTAAACATCAGGAACAGATGATTCCTTAACAAACAACAATCCTGATTTTACTCCATTTGTGTTAAAACCATCTGTCTTAAGAGCAAAAGCAAATGAAAAAAATTAATAAAAAATAAAAGACTATCCAAGCCAAATATTTATGCCTTCCCCTTGGTGAATATAAATATGCTAATTAACATTTTAAATATTGAGGGTTCTGGAAAAAATAATAATTATATTAATATTATCACTTAAACATTTGGCCTCAATTTCCAGAATAGGTACAATTATCTTATTAGAGATGATGGAAATGCAGATAAATTGTGGAAGAGGAAAACAGTATAACAGTGAGGAGTTGCTGAAAAAAATCTCATTTTTGTCAAACTAAATGTTCAGTATGATTTATTGAGGGTTTTTTTTTTTTTTGGTAACTTATTAAACAATCAAACATCATTTCTTAAATTTAGAGTGCCTATTTTAATGACTCATTTAAAAGGATGGAAATTTACAAGTATGTCCATTAATAAGCTACATTCTGTTTTATTATTGTTCATCTTGCTAAAAGGCTGCTTTTTCTAGAAACATATTTTAAGTCAGTGAATTTATGGGGAAAATTACAAGTAAAATGTTAGTGCATTTGCATCTTGTAAAAACAGACAAACAAAACTTTAGGAAATAATATTTTTCATATTCAATATTTGCCCTTATTTACTACTTATCAACTTAATAAATACTGAGAAACTGGCAACCTTACTTTATTAGTTTTCAAATATTTAATACTCTGAAACTTTCTTTTATTTTTTTCTGGAGCATCTGGTAAGGTAGTATAAGTGAAACATTTCAGAAAATTCCCCTTGAGTTATTGGGGATAAAAGAAGAGCTTATCTGATACGTACTTCCATATTTTCTGGAAGAATTCAATCCATACCCAGAATTATTTTTTCAGTAGGACTGATGTGTTTATCTACTTCAGGAGTTAAAGAAGAGAACTGATCGATGCTTCTCAAATACTGTTCAAGTCTCAGAGAATATTTGTAAAGATCTAAGATTTAATGGGTTTGAAATGTTTAAAAAGCAAGTAAAATCTATATTGAAGTGAAAATATTTTCCTACATAATTTTTACTGCTTTTGTGTTTTCTGACATTGCTTACCTGCTTGTCTGTTGGTATTTCTGATTTTTTCCCAGTCATTGCTTGACTCTGAACAAATCCCTTTTCTATTATGCTACCCTATTGGAGTTTTGTTGAAAAAACGGTCAAGAGGAGGATGAAAATGTGAAGCAGATTGGTAATGGTCAGAGCTGTTGACTTTAATAAGTGAAATGGCCTAGGGCTCACATCAAGATGGGATAGGTGGGGTGGAGGAGAGATTCAGACACTTCCTTACCACCCAGTGAGTGGAATGTCCCTAGTATGATGATTTCCTGCTTTCTTTGGAAGGTAGCCCCTAGGGCTGTTTGGAAAAGAAGCATCCAACTACCTTCCTGCAGACTGCGATCATGAGTTCCTTTCCCGTGCTGGGTTCTTCTTAGACTTAGCATGACTAATTCTTAGTTATCTCAGAGTTGATAACTACAGACCTGAAAACAACAGACTGATAACTACAGACCTGAGTTCTGAAATCTTACCTTGTCTGCTTTGTGATAGCCGAATCATGAATTATGTGTGCCCTTGTAGTTCAGTAGTGTGTGTGTGAGTGTGTGTGTGTAAAGGAGCATAAACATACCAATACTGAGCTTCTGCCATGTGTCAGGGACAGTTTAGGCACCAGTATGCGTGATAATTAAGATAGACAAGGACCCTGCTCACGTGGAATTTATTATATTCTGAGACATAATTTGGGCAAAACATAGAAATGAAGAGAGGGAGGGAAAGAAGGAAGGAAAGAAAGAATATTGAATATGATAAGTGCCAAGTTGATGGGATAGAAAGATATTAGTGGGGAGGGGTACTGTAGATTAGGTGGTCAGGAAAGGTCTGTTGAGGGAGACAAAACTCAAGCTGAGAACTAAGTGACAAGAAACATGCAATTATGCAAAGAATGATTGGAAGAATATTCTAAGCAGAGGGAAAAAGCTAGTGCAAAGGCCTTGGGTTGAAATAATCTGTGTGTTTGAGGAATATTTCTGTGGGTGAAGTGGAGTGGGTGAGAAGAGAGTGGTAAGAGACAAGTGGGGCCAGATTATGGAGGGCTTTGCTTTTATTCTAAACATGATTGGAAGCCATCCAGGGGTTTTCAGTTAGGATGAGAATAGGGGGTGACTTGGTCTGTTATACAGCTTTAAAAAATCACATTTTAAAAAAGATCACATACTAAAATACATTTTATCAGATCAAACATTTTTAAAAGAAAATATTATGAAGAATATTTTGCAGGAGAGCAAGGTATTTGAATGGAGGCGTGAAGGCCAGTGAGGAAGCTGTTGCTACAAGTCCAGGTGAGAAGTAAGGTTGGCTTATGCAAGAGATTTGGTTGGAGGAGAAGCAGAGATATGGATGATTCTGGACGTTACTGATGATGGAGAGGACAGGACTAGCAGGTAGATTAGTTGTGGAGGGTGAAGGAGAGAAAGGAATCAAGTTTAAGTTACAGATTTTCGGCTGGAGACACTGGGTGGATGGTGGTGCCTTTTGCTGGGATTGGTGAAGCTGGAGGAAAGTGAGATTGGGGAAGGGTTATGGAGTCAAGAGTTGTTTTAACCATGTTATCTCTGAGCTGTGTAAGTGAAGATGTCAAGTAGGCCATTGGGTGTGTAAGTCCAAGAACTTAAATTTCATGACTAAGACAAACCTGGAGATTTGATTTGGCATTCATCATCTTGTAGATGTAATTTGAATGTAGGATTGGTTGAGATCTAAAAGGGTTTGTTACTCAGCTCTAGCCCATTCCAACATTTAGAGGTTGAGGAGAAGAGGAGTACTCAGAAAAGGTATTTGAAAGGTAGCAGCTCAGTGAGATAAAAGCAGAACCTGGGAAGTGTGATGTCATGACAGCCAAGAAAGGAGGTATTTCTTTTTATTTTATTTTTGTTTTTTAATTGAGGTATAGTTGATTTACAATGTTGTGTTAGTTTCAGGTGTACAGCAAAGCGATTCAGTTATACACACACATATATATATTCTTTTTTCAGATTATTTTCCCCCATAGGTCACCATAATATATTGAGTATAGTTCCCTGTGCTATACAGTAGGTCCTTGTTAGTTATCTATTTTATATATAGTACTGTGTATATGTCAATCCTGAATTCCCAATTTATCTCCCCCACCTTTCCCCTTTGGTAACCACAAGTTTATTTTCTATGTCTGTGGGTCTGTTTCTCTTTTGTATATCAATTCATTTGTTTCTTTTTCTTTTTTTAAAAGATTCCACATATAAGTGATATCATATGATATTTGTCTTTCTCTGTCTGGCTTACTTCACTCAGTATGATAATCTTAAGTGCATCCATCTTGCTGCAAATGGCATATTTTCACTCTTTTTTATGGCTGAGTAGTATTCCATTGTATGTATATATAACACATCTTCTTTATCCATTCATCTGTCAGTGGACATTTATGTTGCTTCCATGTCTTGGTTATTGTAAATAATGCTGAGATGAACATTGGGGTGCATGTATCTTTTTGAATTACAGTTTTCTCAAGATATATGCCCAGGAGTGGGATTGCTGTATCATATGGTAACTCTCTTTTTAGTTTTTTAAGGAACCTCCATACTGTTCTGCATAGTGGCTGTATCAATTTACATTCCAACCAACAGTGTAGGAAGGTTCCCTTTTCTCGACACCCTCTCTAGCATTTATTATTTGTAGACTTTTTAATGATGGCCATTATGACTGGTGTGAGGAGATACCTCATTGTAGTTTCAATTTGCATTTCTCTGATGATTAGCATTGTTGTCATCTTTCATGTGCCTTTTAGCCATCTGTATGTCTTCTTTGGAGAAATGTCTATTTATATCTTCTGCCCATTTTTTGATTGGGTTGTTTGTGTTTTTTGATATTGAGCTGCATGAGCTATTTGTATATTTTGGAGTTTAATCCCTTGTTGGTCACATCGTTTGCAAATATTTTCTCCCATTCTGTATGTTATCTTTTCGTTTTGTTTATGGTCTCCAAGAAAGGAGGTATTTTAAGAATGACGGAGTGAGCAACTGTGATGATTGCAGCTGAAAGATGAAAGAGAAGTGACCTATGGAGTTGGCAAAATAGAGATCATAGTAAAACAGTCTTGGTGGTATGGTTCAGGATGAGGCATACCAGAATCAATTGAGAATGTGGAAGTAGAGTTCTTGACTAGAGGCAACTCTTCCAAGAAGGTTCAAGTCTTCCAAGAAGTTTATAGTCAAGGTAGTTATTTGTTTGTTTTTAAGTTATGAGATTAGGAGTACATTTGTAAGCTGATGGCTGACTGAAGTAAAATTCAGTATTTGGAAAACATAATGAACTATATAGCTTTTGTAGAAATACTTAGAAATTTAAAAGACCACTTGACCTCTCTTAGTGGATTAACAGGTTCTTTTGTGGAAAGAAATTGCTCCTTTCAAAATTTGAGAGTTTATTAGTTCTCAAGCAGGTTGAAGCCAAAAAAGTACCTTGTGAGAGTCATACTTCAGGGGTGAGGCTTGGAAGTTTATAGTATAAAGTTGTTCGTTACACAGAGAGCAAAAAGAATGAAAAGTTCTAGTACTTTCCAAAGGTTGATGCAGAACTGTAGACACTTCAGAAAGAAAGAAGGTATTTTCACAAGCATATACTTAGGGAGGTATCCAATTCAAACCCTGAGAAAAGACACAAATAAAGGCAACTTATTTACTTTAAAAAGTAAACAGGGGACTTCCCTGGGTGGCACAGTGGTTAAGAATCCACCGGCCAGTGCACGGGACATGGTTCTATCCCTGGTCTGGGAAGATCCCACGTGCCACTGAGCAACTAAGCACGTGCACCACAACTACTGAAGCCCGCACGCCACAACTACTGAGCCTGTGTGCTGCAGCTACTGAAGCCCACGCGCCTAGAGCTCATGCTCCACAACAAGAGAAGCCACCGCAATGTGAATCCCTCGCAACCGCAAGGAAGAGTAGCCCTCGCTCGCCACAACTAGAGAAAGCCTGCATGCAGCAACAAAAACCCAATACAGCCAAAATAAAAAAAAAAAAAGAAAGTAAACATGTATGTTAAGTCTTCTAGATAGAATAGGGAAAGTCAAAGTGAAGCACTGCAGAAGTAGAGATTACAGACAGGTGCATTGCCAATAGCAGCTTCATGGAGAACTTGGGGAGTAGTGAACGAAGGAAGTTCAAATATCTGGGTGGCTTGATCAAAGACAGGAAGCCGTGAGTAATATTTAGGGGAGCAATGGATAGCCAGGACTGACTGCAGCATAGGGACTGTTAGGAAGTAAATATATGAGGCAAGAATTTAATTTTGCAAGGATTTTGTACGATTGGAAGTTTTTTTTTTGTTTTTTTTTTTTTTTATTTTTTTCCACACACACACACTGTATTTTATTTTTACAAGAGATAAATAGACTGACACCAAGCATTGTACATGGATGACCACAACAAAAGCAACAATGATTGCAATTACCAAACATGAAACACACTCATACTATGTCATAATATTGACATTCAGTCCAGTAATCCTCCACTGTAACAGCTCCTTTACTTTGCAGTGAAAATTGATTTGTATATTCTTTGCCTCTGAGTCCTTGTGGGATTTTTTTTTTTAATTCAGACAGAAAGTCACAAAAATTATACTCATCCTCATCAGTTCACTCAGTCCCATGTAATTAATTTTTTTTCATCTTGATCTTTTGTTAGCACTTTTATGAGCTCATCAGTTTTTCATTAGAGTTCTGAAAATGCTTATTCATTCAGTTCAGCAGTACAGTCAGTTACCAGAAACCTGTACTTGTCAGAGTCTTTTCCATGAATTTCTTGAAGATGAAACCCTTTTATAGGAACATATTTGCAAAATCATCAGAGTACACCCAGAACTGTCTGTAAATGACAGAAGACTTACAAATGACCATGGTTAAAGATTTGATGAAAGTTCATAATAATGCAATTGACAAGAAAATTAGTTATTTCTGAGATATACATTTTAAAGTAATAACTAGGATTATTACTTATAACCTTATACCAGAACATATAAGATTTTTAGAAGTTTCCTGTAATGTCTGAAACATTTATATTAACATATTTCCATACATATTTCCATACAAATATAAGATTTTTAGAAATTTCATGTAATGTCTGAAGCATTTATATTAACATATTTCCATACATATTTCCATACAAATACAAATATTAGATTTTTAGAAATTTCATGTAATGTCTGAAACATTTATATTAACATATTTCCATACAAATAACCCAATGAAAGTTTAGTATTAGTTGTTTAGTTTGTTCTTTTATACTGCAGGTTCTTATTAGGCATCAGTTTTATACACATCAGTGTATACATGTCAATCCCAATCGCCCAATTCAGCACACCACCATCCCCACCTCACCGCAGTTTTCCCCCCTTGGTGTCCATATGTCCATTCTCTACATCTGTGTCTCGACTTCTGCCCTGCAAACTGGCTCATCTGTACCATTTTTCTAGGTTCCACATACATGCATTAATATACGATATTTGTTTTTCTCTTTCTGACTTACTTCACTCTGTATGACAGTCTCTAGATCCATCCACGTCTCAACAAATGACTCAATTTCGTTCCTTTTTATGGCTGAGTAATATTCCATTGTATATATGTACCACACCTTCTTTATCCATTCGTCTGTTGATGGGCATTTAGGTTGCTTCCATGACCTGGCTATTGTAAATAGTGCTGCAATGAACATTCGGGTGCATGTGTCCTTTTGAATTACGGTTTTCTCTGGGCATATGCCCAGTAGTGGGATTGCTGGGTCATATGGTAATTCTATTTTTAGTTTTTTAAGGAACCTCCATATTGTTCTCCATAGTGGCTGTATCAATTTACATTCCCACCAACAGTGCAAGAGGGTTCCCTTTTCTCCACACCCTCTCCAGCATTTGTTGTTTGTAGATTTTCTGATGATGCCCATTCTAACAGGAGTGAGGTGATACCTCATTGTAGTTTTGATTTGCATTTCTCTAATAATTAGTGATGTTGAGCATCTTTTCATGTGCTTCGTGGCCGTCTGTATGTCTTCTTTGGAGAAATGTCTATTTAGGTCTTCTGCCCATTTTTGGATTGGGGTGTTTGTTTCTTTGATATTGAGCTGAATGAGCTGTTTATATATTTTGGAGATTAATCCTTTGTCCGTTGATTCATTTGCAAATATTTTCTCCCATTCTGAGGGTTGTCTTTTGGTCTTGTTTATGGTTTCCTTTGCTGTGCAAAAGCTTTGAAGTTTCATTAGGTCCCACTTGTTTATTTTTGTTTTTATTTCCATTACTCTAGGAGGTGGATCAAAAAAGATCTTGCTGTGATTGATGTCAAAGAGTGTTCTTCCTATGTTTTCCTCTAAGAGTTTTATAGTGTCCAGTCTTATATTTAGGTCTCTAATCCATTTTGAGTTTATTTTTGTGTATGGCGTTAGGGAGTATTCTAATTTCATTCTTTTACATGTAGCTGTCCAGTTTTCCCAGCACCACTTATTGAAGAGACTGTCTTTTCTCCATTGTATATCTTTGCCTCCTTTGTCATAGATTAGTTGACCATAGGTGCGTGGGTTAATCTCTGGGCTTTCTATCTTGTTCCATTGATCTATGTTTCTGTTTTTGTGCCAGTACCATATTGTCTTGATTACTGTAGCTTTGTAGTATAGTCTGAAGTCAGGGAGTCTGATTCCTCCAGCTCCATTTTTTTGCCTCAAGACTGCTTTGGCTATTCGGGGTCTTTTGTGTCTCCATACAAATTTTAAGATGATTTGTTCTAGCTCCGTAAAAAATGCCATTGGTAATTTGATAGGGATTGCATTGAATCTGTAGATTGCTTTGGGTAGTAGAGTCATTTTCACAATGTTGATTCTTCCAATCCAAGAACATGGTATATCTCTCCATCTATTTGTATCATCTTTAATTTCTTTCATCAGTGTCTTATCGTTTTCTGCATACAGGTCTTTTGTCTCCCTAGGTAGGTTTATTCCTAGGTATTTTATTCTTTTTGTTGCAATGGTAAATGGGAGTGTTTCCATAATTTCTCTTTCAGATTTTTCATCATTAGTGTATAGGAATGCAAGAGATTTCTGTGCATTAATTTTGTAACCTGCAACTTTACCATATTCATTAATTAGCTCTAGCAGTTTTCTGGTGGCAGTTTTAGGATTCTCTATGTATAGTATCATGTCATCCACAAACAGTGACAGTTTTACTTCTTCTTTTCCAATTTGGATTCCTTTTATTTCTTTTTCTTCTCTGATTGCCGTGGCTAGGACTTCCAGAACTATGTTGTATAATAGTGGTGAGAGTGGACATCCTTGTCTCGTTCCTGATCTTAGAGGAAATGCTTTCAGTTTTTCACCATTGAGAATGATGTTTGCTGTGGGTTTGTCATATATGGCCTTTATTATGTTGAGGTAGGTTCCCTCTATGCCCACTTTCTGGAGAGTTTTTATCAGAAATGGGTGTTGAATTTTGTCAAAAGCTTTTTCTGCATCTATTGAGATGATCATATGGTTTTTCTTCTTCAATTTGTTAATATGGTGTATCACATTGATTGATTTGCGTATATTGAAGAATCCTTGCATCCCTGGGATAAATCCCACTTGATCGTGGTGTATGATCCTTTTAATGTGTTGTTGGATTCTGTTTGCTAGTATTTTGTTGAGGATTTTTGCATCTATATTCATCAGTGATATTGGTCTGTAATTTTCTTTTTTTGTAGTGTCTTTGTCTGGTTTTGGTATCAGGGTGATGGTGGCCTCATAGAATGAGTTTGGGAGAGTTCCTTCCTCTGCAATTTTTTGGAAGAGTTTGAGAAGGATGGGTGTTAGCTCTTCTCTAAATGTTTGATAGAATTCACCTGTGAAGCCATCTGGTCCTGGACTTTTGTTTGTTGGAAGATTTTTAATCACAGTTTCAATTTCATTACTTGTGATTGGTCTGTTGATATTTTCTGTTTCTTCCTGATTCAGTCTTGGAAGGTTATACCTTTCTAAGAATTTGTCCATTTCTTCCAGGTTGTCCATTTTATTGGCATAAAGTTGCTTGTAGTAGTCTCTTAGGATGTTTTGTATTTCTGCGGTGTCTGTTGTAACTTCTCCTTTTTCGTTTCTGATTTTATTGATTTGAGTCCTCTCCCTCTTTTTCTTGATGAGTCTGGCTAATGGCTTATCAATTTTGTTTATCTTCTCAAAGAACCAACTTTTAGTTTTATTGATCTTTGCTATTGTTTTCTTTGTTTCTATTTCATTTATTTCTGCTCTGATCTTTATGATTTCTTTCCTTCTGCTAACTTTGGGTTTTGTTTGTTCTTCTTTCTCTAGTTTCTTTAGGTGTAAGGTTAGATTGTTTACTTGAGATTTTTCTTGTTTCTTTAGGTAGGCTTGTATAGCTATAAACTTCCCTCTTAGAACCGCTTTTGCTGCATCCCATAGGTTTTGGGTCGTCGTGTTTTCATTGTCATTTGTCTCTAGGTATTTTTTTATTTCCTGTTTGATTTCTTCAGTGATCTCTTGGTTATTTAGTAACGTATTGTTTAGCCTCCATGTGTTTGTCTTTTTTACGTTTTTTTCCCTGTAATTCATTTCTAATCTCATAGCGTTGTGGTCCGAAAAGATGCTTGATATGATTTCAATTTTCTTAAATTTACTGAGGCTTGATTTGTGACCCAAGATGTGATCTATCCTGGAGAATGTTCCGTGCGCACTTGAGAAGAACGTGTAATCTGCCGTTTTTGGATGGAATGTCCTATATATATCAATTAAATCTATCTGGTCTATTGTGTCATTTAAAGCTTCTGTTTCCTTATTTATTTTCATTTTGGATGATCTGTCCATTGGTGTAAGTGAGGTGTTAAAGTCCCCCACTATTATTGTGTTACTGTCGATTTCCTCTTTTATAGCTGTTAGCAGTTGCCTTATGTATTGAGGTGCTCCTATGTTGGGTGCATATATATTTATAATTGTTATATCTTCTTCTTGGATTGATCCCTGGATCATTATGTAGTGTCCTTCCTTGTCTCTTGTAACATTCTTTATTTTAAAGTCTATTTTATCTGATATGAGTATAGCTACTCCAGCTTTCTTTTGATTTCCATTTGCATGGAATATCTTTTTCCATCCCCTCACTTTCAGTCTGTATGTGTCCCTAGGTCTGAAGTGGGTCTCTTGTAGACAGCATATATATGGGTCTTGTTTTTGTATCCATTCAGCCAGTCTATGTCTTTTGGTTGGGGCATTTAATCCATTCACATTTAAGGTAATTATCGATATGTATGTTCCTATGACCATTTTCTTAATTGTTTTGGGTTTGTTTTTGTAGGTCCTTTTCTTCTCTTGTGTTTCCCACTTAGAGAAGTTCCTTTAGCATTTGTTGTAGAGCTGGTTTGGTGGTGCTGAATTCTCTTAGCTTTTGCTTGTCTGTAAAGCTTTTGATTTCTCCATCGAATCTGAATGAGATCCTTGCCGGGTAGAGTAATCTTGGTTGTAGGTTCTTCCCTTTCATCACTTTAAGTATATCATGCCACTCCCTTCTGGCTTGCAGAGTTTCTGCTGAGAAATCAGCTGTTAACCTTATGGGAGTTCCCTTGTATGTTATTTGTCGTTTTTCCCTTGCTGCTTTCAGTAATTTTTCTTTGTCTTTAATTTTTGCCACTTTGATTACTATGTGTCTCGGCGTGTTTCTCCTTGGGTTTATTCTGTATGGGACTCTCTGCGCTTCCTGGACTTGGGTGGCTATTTCCTTTCCCATGTTAGGGAAGTTTTCGACTATAATCTCTTCAAATATTTTCTCTGGTCCTTTCTCTCTCTCTTCTCCTTCTGGGACCCCTATAATGCGTATGTTGTTGCGTTTAATGTTGTCCCAGAGGTCTCTTAGGCTGTCTTCATTTCTTTTCATTCGTTTTTCCTTAGTCTGTTCTGCAGCAGTGAATTCCACCATTCTGTCTTCCAGGTCACTTATCCGTTCTTCTGCCTCAGTTATTCTGCTATTGATTCCTTCTAGTGTAGTTTTCATTTCAGTTATTGTATTGGTCATCTCTGTTTGTTTGTTCTTTAATTCTTCTAGGTCTTTGTTAATCATTTCTTGCATCTTCTCAATCTTTGCCTCCATTCTTATTCCGAGGTCCTGGATCATCTTCACTATCATTATTCTGAATTCTTTTTCTGGAAGGTTGCCTATCTCCACTTCATTTAGTTGTTTTTCTGGGGTTTTTTCTTGTTCCTTCATCTGGTACATAGCCCTCTGCCTTTTCATCTTCTCTGTCTTTCTGTAACTGTGGTTTTTGGACCACAGGCTGCAGGATTGTAGTTTTTCTTGCTTCTGTTGTCTGCCCTCTGGTCGTTGAGGCTATCTAAGAGGCTTGATGGGAGGCTCTGGTGGTGGGTAGAGCTGACTGTTCCGATTGGAAGTTTTTGAACAGAGGAATGGTCTTTTTAATATTAAAGTATGTTTCTTTTTGACATGAAAGTACACATTTTAGCTTATACTTTCTCTAAGAGTTTCATAATATAAGCTTTTGAAGTGGTCAAGCCAACAAGTGTCTTGAAGAATAGGAAAACTAAAATAATAATAATAATAATAGTCTCTGTTCTGAGAATTATTATGTGGCAGGCACTGTGCTAGATGGTTCACATTTGCCATCACATCAACCCTGTGAAGTAGGGCTTCCAGTCCTCGTTTTTAGAGATAAAAAGAAAGGCTCAAGAGGGTTTAATAGCTTGCCTAAGACCACATGGAGAAGCCAGTTTGAAAATTTAGCTGGCTTTTCCTGAAAAGCTGGAACAGAGCACCTCTTGCCTTTGACAATGCTATATTCTTGTCGGAGAGATGAGTCATCTCTGCATAAAATGGCAAAAACTCTGACACATATTGATTTTTTTTTCATTTGTATGTAACTTAGTAGGCACTACCTGTGTCCCTACTGATTCGAAGCTCTGGAATGACCCCAACCCCTTATACTTGGATTTGGGTCTCAATTTCTAGTTTAAGACTGTACTTTCTATATGGTCTGGGATTCTGTGTTAAATATTAGCCCACCTGGGTAGGGCCTTACATCTTTTCTAGGCTTGTCAGTTTCTTCTTATTTCCCCTGTCAATTCTGTGCTTCTAATCACAAGGAACTACAGTGCCCAGCCCAGGCCACTACTTCACAACTTCAGGGAGCACCATTCACACTGATGGATGCAGTTGGCACCAAGTTGTGCAGCTGCTTGGCCCCATTTCAGGTTTGCTATTGTGCTGAGACGGTCCCACAGACAATGAGGCCAGAAGCCCCAATCCAAGTTTCCTTTGATCCTGTGCACCCTCTATTTTGTTGTTGTTGTTTGTTTGTTTTTATTGAGGTATAGTTGATTTACAATATTATATAAATTTCAGTTGTACAGCATAGTGATTCACTTTTTTTAAAGATTATAGTCAGTTTATAATTATTATAAAATATTGGCTATTTTTCCTGTGCTGGACAATGTATCCTTGTAGCTTATTTATTTTATACCTAGTAGTTTGTAGCTCTTAATTTCTTATCCCTATGTTGCCCCTCCCCTCTTCCCTCACCCCACTAGTAATCACTAATTTGCTTTCTATATCTGTGAGTCTGGTTTTTTTTGTTATATTCATTAGTTTGTTTCATTTTTTAGATTCCACACATAAGTGATAACATACAGTATTTGTCTTTCTCTGTCTGACTTATTTCAGTTAGTATAATACACTCCAAGTCCATTCATGTTGTTGCAAATGGCAAAATTTTGTTCTTTTTTATGGCCAAGTAGTATTCCATTGTATATATACACCACATCTTCTGAATCCATTCATCTGTTGATGGACACTTAGGTTGCTTCCATATCTTGGCAATTGTAAACAATGCTGCTGTGAACATTGGCGTTCATGTGTCTTTTTGAATTAGTGTTTTCATTTTTCTCCAGATATATACCCAGGTGTGGAGTTGCTGGATCATATGGTGGTTCTATTTTAGGTTTTTGAGGAAACTCCATACTGTTTTTCATAGTGGTTGCACCAGTTTACATTCCCACCAACAATGAACAAGGGTTCCCTTTTCTCCACATCCTCACCAACATTTATTATTTGTGTTATTTTTGATGATAGCCCTTCTGACAGGTGTGAGGTGATATCCCATTGTGGTTTTGATTTGCATTTCTCTGATGATTAGTGATGTTGAGCATCTTTTCATATGCCTGTTTGGGCCCTGTATTTTGTTTTTAAATTTTTATTTTTATACTGAAATATAGTTGATTTACAATGTTTCAGGTATACCACAAAGTGATTCAGTTATATATATTCTTTTTCAGATTCTTTTCCATTATAGGGTATTATAAGATATTGAATATAGTTCCTTGTGCTATACAGTAAGTCCTTGTTGTTTATCCATTTTATAGGGCCCTGAATTTTGGACTGCTGACTTCATCTTTAAACTCCTCTGATCCAGTTTTTCAGCATTTTCGCCTTCCTCCAGGTTGTCCCTACATGCTCGAACTATTAAGAGCTTAGTATGCCTTCCATCAAAACTTAGTATAATTAGCGGAAGACTTTAAGAGCCTGAGGATCTCATTCAGAAGAAATGTCAGAAACATGTGGAAGTTATCAGAAGGCAGGTCAAAGAGATGCATTCATATATTCATTCATTCATTAAACATTTATTGAGCACCTAGACGAAACAGACAGCTCCGGCTTGATGGGCATATGACCTGTGCAGTCATAGAAGGTCCCTTACCCAGAAGGGAACTGTGCTTGGTTTAATGCTTTGCTGTCACCATCTTGAAATTCTTAACTTCGTGGTTGAACATGTGATTTTTTAAGTGAAGTCTGATGGGACAGTGGAGCGTGAGCAGAGGAGATACACACAACATGGGTGTCTACCTTATTCTTTGCTGCCCATTCCCATATAGCATATGTGATACTTGTGCGTACAGAATTCCAGTGGACCCATGATGGGCAGGAGTTCAGTGAGACTCTAAGCTAGTATAAGATAAGCATGTTCCATCTAGGACTAATTATGCAGGAGTACTGACAGCCCCAAGAGGTCACGATTTCCATTTAAACCAGAACTTGCTTCAAACACAGAAAGAAAGCACTGGTGTCCTAAGAAGCATGGATAATCAAGGAAACTTATCCTTTCTTAGTTTGTTTCATTGAAAATGATGATGATATAGAAAGGGAAAGATAGTGCCTTTCCTTTCAGCCATTTTGCACTCCTAAGTAAGCTGAGGGTAGACAGTGATGGCAGAATGTGCATATATAAAGAAGTGAATTAAAATAATTGAGTTAGTTGTGTGCAGCATATCTGCTCTTCTGGTAAGAATATACATATGCATGTGCAAGCTACAAAGTACAAACCGTAGTTCTGATGTTTCCACACATGTGTTAAATGCACTCACATTTGCGTTTAAAGCTGGAAACACACAATATAAAGATGAATGGTAAAAATTCCTCATAATAAATTACAATTTTAGAGGGAGAGAGAACATGGAAGGAAAACGCTTTATGTTTTAATGCTTTTAGTAGTACTTCTGTCCTGCTTTTTGAACAAGGAGCCCCTCTTGCCATGTTGCATGGGTCCCACAAATTATGTAGCTGGACCTGGGGCCAAGCACTGTGCTAGGAAACAGGAATATAACGATGAACATGTAAGGCATAGACTCTGCTTTCATGGAGTATACAGTTCAGAGGGGTGATTACATAATGAAAATTGTTATAAGAGAAGCAAAGGAAAGGTGCAGGGTGTTATAAGAACATATAAATGGAAGAAGCTGCTTCGATGGGCATTGCTGATTGCCTGCCCAACAACCCTTCTCCTTCACCAATAAACTTTCCTTCCTTTAGAGACCAAACGTCAGATCCCCCACTTCCCTAGCATGCATAGCATATGGGGATGTGAGTAAATCCTGTCCAGTGATATCTGAGCGGAAGTCTGCTGGACAGAGACACTCTGGGGAACGATTTTGCCTCCTGTTACAGATAGAAACATGTGAGGAGAAAATCTTCTCTTTGTTTCCTACTTTAGATATTGCCACATGAGAACATGATGCTTGGAGCTGTGGCAGCTATTTGTGACCGTGAGGGGAAAGTCAAGAAAATGGCAGAAAGCTCACCTAGGACTGTAATATGACTTTGAACCTCTGAGCCTATTCAGAACTATATGTCTATAGAATGCTTTTTAGGTGAGGAAAATACACTCTCATTGTTAAAGACACTTCTAGATGGGTTTTCTGTTGCTTGCAGCCAACACTTCCTAACTGATGCTTTGATCTATTCTGGGTGATCAGGGAGGTTTCACCTGAGAAAGTGACATTTCACATACGCCAAAAGGATGATTAGGAATTAAGTTGTTGATGATTTGAGACAGTAAAGTTCCAGGCAGACAGAATAAGCATATTTGAATGCCCTAAATCAGGAAGGTACTTGGCATGTTTGAGAGCTAAGATCCCAAAGTATATGTGCTCAAGACCAGAGTAGGTGTTCAGCATCCTGGACCCCAGGCTCTAGGGTACACCGGTGGATGGATGACTTGACCTTTTCCCTCTGGAGGATGGTGGCAAGCTGGTTGCTGCTACCGTATACACTGTCCAGGAGATCCCAGGCTCCGGCACCCATTATATCAGCTTTCCCACAGCTAACTGAGAGCGCAAGTTTTCTTCTCATTTTCATGGACGGTCCTACTTGTGGGAAGTGGATACCTTGTCTGCATGTAGCTACCGTGAGTAGTGACACAGAGGTTATCAGGATTTTTAGCGAAGTGTAAACCTTTTAGCACATCACCCTCCTCGTCCCCATAAATAAGCAAAACGATGTGGGGGCACCAGAGAACATAAAGTTAAATCTGTGGAGCTGTGCACCAGCAGACATAGTTAAAAATATTTTTATGCAAGACTTGGATGATTCCCCAAATGATAAAAATAATGAGAAGGGGAAAGTCATCAGGAGCATTTGTATAATTGCAGTGTTAATGCTTAGAATCCAGTCAGCCTCCGTGACCAGGGTGGAGCCTGGGTGTCTGCTGATTCCTGCAGTAATGACACCTAAAGGAATAAGGCTGTCACAGTCATTATCATCATCATGTTTACCAGCATATCATCCCAGCCATGGATACAGTGCCAGGAGGCAAGGAGAGCTGTGGTTTACCAAACAGACGCTTACCTCAAAGGCCCACTTAAGCTGCAATTATGCAGTGGTAATGACTTTCTGTAACTTGTGGTGGGGAGGAAATGGAACCCTGGACACTGTTAGAAACAAAAAGGAAAGCCAGGAGAAGAGAAGGAATTAGCATGCTAATTATGTTTTTAAAAAAATGCACGTGGCACCTTTTACAGAAGGTAAACAGAACATTACAGAAACATGGTCTCATTAATCCTCTTAATAGCCCTATTAGCCCCACAGTTGAGAAGAGGAAATTGGAGGAATGGGCCGTCTAAGTGACTAGCCCACAGAGACATCAGGGAAATAAAACCAGCATTGTTGACTTAATGAGTGGTGCTCTCTCACCTTTTCTTCTGGTTTTTAAACCTTGACCCAGATTGGGCAGGAAATAAAAGAGCATGCCCTGGGGCAGAAAAGTAGCTGTTGGCCTTGTGATACCCAAGTGGCAATACCCAGCATGATTTAATCGCTTAATAATCCTCTAAAAAAGATGATTTCTGAGTCTACATCAGGTGTTTCAGTGGATTTTCAAGGAAAACCCAACGAGAGTATCTAACTTGAGCTAGAACAGGCATTTGCAAGCTTTTTTTGTCCTCATTCATTCATTCATTCACTGATTCAGCAAATACTGACTGTTATGTGCCTGGCACAGTGCTAGGCCCTAGGAATAGAGCAGTGACTCAACTGGGTGAGGTTCTGCTCTCACGGAGCCCACCTTCTACAGGGAGGGAAACAGGCAACAAACAAGTAAAAAATAAATGAAGGAGAGAACTGCAGAGAGTGGTGCCTGCTGTAGAAAACAGAACAAGGAAAAGGGAAAGAATGGGGTGGGTCTAGAGGGTGGGATTCCTTTGCAGAAAGTAGCCAGGGAAGGACTCTTTACAACGTGAAATACGAGTGGAAACCTGTGGGAAAATCAGGGACAGATTTTTGGTGAAGTCTGCAAGTGCAAAGACCCTGAGATAGGGACAGGAAAGGCAAGAAGAAACCTGTGTGACCAGGTCATAAGGAGAAAGAGGGCGAGTGGTAGAAAAAGCATTTGGAGAACCATTCATTCATTCAAAAGATTGAATACTCCCTGCCAGTCAATGCACTAGGGGCTGCTTCAGAGGAAAGTTCAATGCCTTCTTCTGTTGGCTCTTTTGCAAGAGCCAACAATTATAAAAGAATTATAGAAGCGAGTTTTATAATTCCCCAGAATTATAAAAGCGAAGAGAGAAAATGCCCTGCCCAGTGGGCCTCAGTCTCTTTCTTTCTTGCCTGTTCTGCAGTGAGGTGCTTAATGAGCTTATTTTGCCTTGATGTACTTTCATAGGAAAAAACCCTAGGACGTTATTCCATGCCTATTTTTAAGGTAGTTTATGAAATAGGAATGAATACGAGCACAGTTTGTTCCAGTGAGCCTCTAATAATCAAATGCTTCCTTACTGGCAGATTTTTGGCTTCCACAAAGGGATTCTAATTGAGAGGATTTTTGCAAAATCAGCATTTGGTATTCTGAGACACTCCACTCATTCAGCAAATACTTTGTTAGTATAATCGGCTTCAATGTATAAAGTAGTTTGAAGAGTGGTTCTAAAGAGAGTGTCTGAACAATTCCTGTGTGAACCTGGATAAATGACACTGCAGAAAGTCTTCATCCAAATGGAATCAGCATGGATTTGTGCATTTATGGATTTAGTTTCTGTGTATAAATCCAAACCACTTAACTTAAATCCTGGATCAAAGGATATATATGACTTCTTTTTTCTGCTATGACCGAAGCTCTGATCATCTACTGAACCTCAGAAACCTCAGAAAGACTTACAAATCAAGTATTATTTGCTTCTTGTTTTTATTCTGTTATGGTTTAGGTTTTATGGTCACTGGAGCCTATGGGATTAATGCTAGGTACACCTATAGTGTTTGAGCCTAACTGCCTGGAAAGGTTTAGTAGGAGGAATTGAAGAAAGTTAACAGTGTTGATTGACTGGCATAGTTGATTTGCAAATATCAATGTACTCTTTTTTTAAAAAAATTATTTATTTATTTTATTTATGGCTGTGTTAGGTCTTCGTTTCTGTGCGAGGGCTTTCTCTAGTTGCGGCAAGTGGGGACCACTCTTCATCGCGGTGCGCGGGCCTTTCACTGTTGTGGCCTCTCTTGTTGGGGAGCACAAGCTCCAGACGTGCAGGCTCAGTAATTGTGGCTCACGGGCCTAGCTGCTCCACGGCACGTGGGATCTTCCCAGACCAGGGCTCGAACCCGTGTCCCCTGCATTGGCAGGCAGACTCTCAACCACTGCGCCACCAGTGAAGCCCTCAATGTACTCTTTATTATTTTTTTTAGTGTGATTTGAAAACAGATTATCTGTCCTGTTGGGATTACAGGTGTGAGGAGGGTCACATGACTTCATTATAGGGCAAAGTTGCTGACCTCCATCTCCCACTACCATCAATGCCTTGAGTAGACTGAGGCCATATCTTACTCACTGTTTTCCCCAGCATCTGGTATACTGCCTGACATATAATAGGTGCTCATTAAATATTGGGTTGGTCAAAAGGTTCGTTCAGGTTTTTCCATAGCATCTTACGGAAAAACCCGGATGAACCTTTTGGCCAACCCAATATTTGTTGAATGAATGAAACCTTAATAAAAATAGGAACTACAGTGATTTAGTTTTAATTAAGACAGTTTGTAATAATATTATAATATTGTTTTCTTCATTCAGTCATTTTTTTCCCTACATTCATTTAGCTTCTTCCTCTCTCCACTCTCCAGCCCTCCAGTCCTTTGCCCTCACCTCCAAATCATATTAATAACCTAGTAATGTGTATAATTAAGACCAGGAATGTGTTTGCATCCCAGCACCACCACTTATAAGCTGTGTGACCTTGGGGAAGTTTCATAAAGTTTTTTATCTGTAAAATCAAGATTATAAAACCTACATCAAAGAGGTATGAGAATTAAATGAGCTAATCTATGTGGAGCTCTTAGAAGAGTGTCTGTCACCTGCTCATATACATATACAGTGGTTCCCCGTTATTCACAGGGGATACATTCCAAGACCCCAGTAGATGCCTGGAACCGCAGATAGTACCGAATCTTATACATACTATGTTATTTCCTATACGTACATACCTATAATAAAGTTTAGTTTATCAGTTAGGTGCAATAAGAGATTAATAATAATAAAATAGAACAATTATAACAATACACTGTAATAAAAGTTATGTGAATGTGGTCTCTCTCTAATATCTTATTGTACAAATTTAATGCCTTTTCCATCTTAACTAAACATTTACTATGTACTGTGGCTGTAACTTTTGCAGTTTGAGGTGCAGCAGCAAAACCTGCATGAATTTCTTATCCTTTCTTCACAGTTTCACGGATAGAAGATCAGCACATGATATTTTTTTCTTTCCTTATTCAGGAATGTTTACCTTTTTACTTAAAGGAAGCACTTTATAGCTTCTCTTTGGCAGATCTGAATTGCCAGCATCACTACTCTTGTGCTTCGGGACCATTATTAAGTAAAATAAGAGTTATTGAATGCAAGCACTGGGATCCCATGACAGTCGATCTGATTGTGGACATGGCTACTAAGTGACTAATGAGTGGGATACTCTGGACAAAGGGATGATTCACGTCCAGGGTAGGAGGGAACAGGACATTGTGAGATTTCATCATGCAATTCAGATTGGCTCGTAAATGAATTGTTTATTTCTGGAATTTTCCATTTAATATTTTCGGACCAGAGTTGACCGCTGGTAGCTGAAACTGAGGAAATCGAAACCTCGGATAAGGGCGGGTTGGGGGGTGGTTGGTGGTGGTGGGGACTACTGTAAACGGACTGGCTGTGGGCAGAAGGCTTCAGTTCCCTACCTCATCAGCCTCTCTATAGGGCTGCTGACACTGAGACAGTTAACCTCCTACAGACTGAGAAATCCCAGAGAGAGGAGGAAGTTGCAATGCCTTTTATGACCCAGTCTCTACTATGTGTAACATTACAGTTTAAATAGGTTCATGTTGATTTTTTTTTTTCTCACCCCACCCCACCGCCCCGCCACTTCCCCCCCTTGGTGTCCATATGTTTGTTCTCTGCATCTGTGTCTCAATTTCTGCCCTGAAAACCGGTTCATCTGTACCATTTTTCTAGGTTCCACATATATACGTTAATATACGATATTTGTTTTTCTCTTTCTGACTTACTTCACTCTGTATGACAGTCTCTAGATGCATCCACGTCTCTACAAAAGACCCAATTTCGTTCCTTTTTAGGGCTGAGTAATATTCCATTGTATATATGTACCACATCTTCTTTGTCCATTCATCTGTTGATGGGCATTTAGGTTGCTTCCATGACCTGGCTATTGTAAATAGTGCTACAGTGGACATTGGGGTGCATGTGTCTTTTTGAATTATGGTTTTCTCTGGGCATATGCCCAGTAGTGGGATTGCCGGGTCATATGGTAATTCTATTTTTAGTTTTTTAAGGAACCTCCATAGTGTTCTCCATAGTGGCTGTTTCAATTTACATTCCCACCAACAGTGCAGGAGGGTTTCCTTTTCTCCACACCCTCTCCAGCATTTGTTGTTTGTAGATTTTCTGATGATGCCCATTCTAACTGGTGTGAGGTGATACCTCACTGTAGTTTTGATTTGCATTTCTCTAATAATTAGTGATGTTGAGCAGCTTTTCATGTGCTTCTTGGCCATCTGTATGTCTTCTTTGGAGAAATGTCTATTTAGGTCTTCTGTCCATTTTTGGATTGGGTTGTTTGTTTTTTAATATTGAGCTGCTGGGCTTCCCTGGTGGCGCAGTGGTTGGGAATCCGCCTGCCAATGCAGGGGACACGGGTTTGTGCCTCGGTCCAGGAAGATCCCACATGCCATGGAGCAGCTGGGCCCATGAGCCACAACTACTGAGCCTGCGTGTCTGGAGCCTGTGCTCCGCAACGGGAGAGGCCGCGAGAGTGAGAGGCCTGCGCACCGCGATGAAGAGTGGCCCCCGCTCGCCGCAACTGGAGAAGGCCTGCACACAGAAACGAAGACCCAACACAGCCAAAAATAAATAAATAAATAAATCTATTAAAAAAAAAATATTGAGCTGCATGAGCTGTTTATATATTTTGGAGATTAATCCTTTGTCCGTTGATTCATTTGCAAATATTTTCTCCCATTCTGGGGGTTGTCTTTTTGTCTTGTTTATGGTTTCCTTTGCTGTGCAAAAACTTGTAAGTTTCATTAGGTCCCATTTGTTTATTTTTGTTTTTATTTCCATTACTCTAGGAGGTGGATCAAAACAGATCTTGCTGTGATTTATGTCCAAGAGTGTTCTTCCTATGTTTTCCTCTAAGAGTTTTATAGTGTCCAATCTTACATTTAGGTCTCTAATCCATTTTGAGTTTCTTTTTGTGTATGGTGTTAGGCAACTGTAGCTGTCCAGTTCTCCCAGCCCCACATATTGAAGAGACTGTCTTTTCTCCATTATATATCCTCGCCCCCTTTGTCAAAGATTAGTTGACCATAGGTGCGTGGGTTTATCTCTGGGCTTTCTATCCTGTTCTGTTGATCTATCTTTCTGTTTTTGTGCCAGTATCATATTGTCTTGATTACTATAGCTTTGTAGTATACTCTGAAGTCCGGGAGCCTGATTCCTCCAGCTCCGTTTTTTTCCCTCAAGACTGCTTTGGCTATTCGGTGTCTTTTGTGTCTCCATACAAATTTTAAGATTTTTCATTCTAGGTCTGTAAAAAATGCCATTGGTAATTTGATAGGGATTGCATTGAATCTGTAGATTGCTTTGGGTAGTATAGGCATTTTCACAATATTGATTCTTCCAATTCAAGAACACGGTATATCTCTCCATCTGTTGGTATCATCTTTAATTTCTTTCATCAGTGTCTTATAGTTTTCTGCATACAGGTCTTTTGTCTCCCTAGGTAGGTTTATTCCTAGGTATTTTATTCTTTTTGTTGCAATGGTAAATGGGAGTGTTTCCATAATTTCTCTTTCAGATTTTTCATCATTAGTGTATAGGAATGCAGGAGATTTCTGTGCATTAATTTTGTATCCTGCAACTTTACCAAATTCATTGATTAGCTCTAGTAGTTTTCTGGTGGCATCTTTAGGATTCTCTATGTATAGAATCATGTCATCTGCAAACAGTGACAGTTTTACTTCTTCTTTTCCAATTTGTATTCCTTTTATTTCTTTTTCTTCTCTGATTGCCGTGGCTAGGACTTCCAAAACTATGTTGAATAATAGTGGTGAGAGTGGACATCCTTGTCTTGTTCCTGATCTTAGAGGAAATGCTTTCAGTTTTTCACCATTGAGAATGATGTTTGCTGTGTTTTTGTCATATATGGCCTTTATTATGTTGAGGTTGGTTCCCTCTATGCCTACTTACTGGAGAGTTTTTATCATAAATGGGTGTTGAATTTTGTCAAAAGCTTTTTCTGCATCTATTGAGATGATCATATGGTTTTTCTTCTTCAATTTGTTGATATGCTGTATCACATTGATTGATTTGCGTATATTGAAGAATCCTTGCATCCCTGGGATAAATCCCACTTGATCATGGTGTATGATCCTTTTAATGTGTTGTTGGATTCTGTTTGCTAGTATTTTGTTGAGGATTTTTGCATCTATATTCATGAGTGATATTGGTCTGTAATTTTCTTTCTTTGTAGTATTTTTGTCTGGTTTTGGTATCAGGGTGATGGTGGCCTCATAGAATGAGTTTGGGAGTATTCCTTCCTCTGCAATTTTTTGGAAGAGTTTGAGAAGGACGGGTGTTAGCTCTTCTCTAAATTTTTTATAGAATTCACCTGTGAAGACATCTGGTCCTGGACTTTTGTTTGTGGGAAGAGTTTTAATCACAGTTTCAATTTCATTACTTGTGATTGGTCTGTTCATATTTTCTATTTCTTCCTGGTTCAGTCTTGGAAGGTTATACCTTTCTAAGAATTTGTCCATTTCTTCCAGGTTGTCCATTTTATTGGCATAGAGTTGCTTGTAGTAGTCTCTTAGGATGCTTTGTATTTCTGCAGTGTCTGTTGTAACTTCTCCTTTTTCATTTCTAATTTTATTGATTTGAGTCCTCTCCCTCTTTTTCTTGGTGACTCTGTCTAATGGTTTATTAATTTTGTTTATCTTCTCAAAGAACCAGCTTTTAGTTTTATTGATCTTTGCTATTGTTTTCTTTGTTTCTATTTCATTTATTTCTGCTCTAATCTTTATGATTTCTTTCCTTCTACTAACTTTGGGTTTTGTTTGTTCTTCTTTTTCTAGTTCTTTTAGGTGTAAGGTTAGATTAGGTAAGGTTTATTTGAGATGTTTGTTGTTTCTTGAGATAGGATTGTATTGCTATAAACTTCCCTCTTAGAACTGCTTTTGCTGCATCCCATAGGTTTTGGATTGTCGTGTTTTCATTGTCATTTGTCTCTAGGTATTTTTTGATTTCCTCTTTGATTTCTTCAGTGATCTCTTGGTTAGTTAGTAACGTATTATTTAGCCTCCATGTGTTTGTGTATTTTACATTTTTTCCCTGTAATTGATTTCTAATCTTATAGCACTGTGGTCAGAAAAGATGCTTGATATGATTGCAATTTTCTTAAATTTACTGAGGCTTGATTTGTGACCCAAGATATGATCAATCCTGGCGAATGTTCTGTGCACACTTGAGAAGTGTATTGTGTTATTTTTGGATGGAGTGTCCTATAAATATCAATTAAATCTATCTGGTCTACTGTATCATTTAAATCTTGTGTTCTTTATTAATTTTCTGTTTGGATGATGTGTCCATTGGTGTAAGTGAGGTGTTAAAGTCCCCCACTATTACTGTGTTACTGTCGCTTTCCTCTTTTATAGCTGTTAGCAGTTGCCTTATGAATTGAGGTGCTCCTATGTTGGGTGCATATAGATTTATAATTGTTATATCTTCTTCTTGGATTGATCCCTTGATCATTATGTAGTGTCCTTCCTTGTCTCTTGTAACATTCTTTATTTTAAAGTCTATTTTATCTGATATGAGTATAGCTACTCCAGCTTTCTTTTGATTTCCATTTGCATGGAATATCTTTTTCCATCCCCTCACTTTTCAGTCTGTATGTGTCCCTAGGTCTGAAGTGGGTCTCTTGTAGACAGCATATATATGGGTGTTGTTTTTGTATCCATTCAGCAAGCCTGTGTCTTTTGGTTGGAGCATTTAATCCATTCACATTTAAGGTAATTATCGATATGTATGTTCCTATTACCATTTTCTTAATTGTTTTGGGTTTGTTTTGTAGGTCCTTTTCTTCTCTTGTGTTTCCCACTTAGAGAAGTTCCTTTAGCATTTGTTGTAGAGCTGGTTTGGTGGTTCTGAATTCTCTTAGCTTTTGCTTGTCTGTAAAGCTTTTGATTTCCACATCGAATCTGAATGAGATCCTTGCTGTGTAGAGTACTCTTGGTTGTAGGTTCTTCCCTTTCATCACTTTATATGTCATGCCACTCCCTTCTGACTCGTGGAGTTTCTGCTGAGAAATCAGCTGTTAACCTTATGGGAGTTCCCTTGTATGTTATTTGTCGTTTTTCCCTTGCTGCATTCAATAATTTTTCTTTGTCTTTAATTTTTGCCGATTTGATTACTATGTGTCTCAGCATGTTTCTCCTTGGGTTTATTCTATATGGGACTCTCTGCGCTTCCTGGACTTGGGTGGCTATTTCCTTTCCCATGTTAGGGAAGTTTTTGACTATAATCTCTTCAAATATTTTCTCGGGTCCTTTCTCTCTCTCTTCTCCCTCTGAGACCCCTATAATGCGAATGTTGGTGCATTTAATGTTGTCCCAGAGGTCTCTTAGGCTGTCTTCATTTCTTTTCATTCTTTTTTCTTTAGTCTGTTCCGCAGCAGTGAATTCCACTATTCTGTCTTCCAGGTCACTTATCTGTTCTTCTGCCTCAGTTATTCTGCTATTGATTCCTTCTAGTATATATTTCATTTCAGCTATTGTATTGTTCATCTCTGTTTGTTTGTTCTTTAATTCTTCTAGGTCTTTGTTAAACATTTCTTGCATCTTCTCGACCTTTGCCTCCATTCTTTTTCCGAGGTCCTAGATCATCGTCACTATCATTATTCTGAATTCTTTTTCTGGAAGGTTGCCTATCTCCACTTCATTTAGTTGTTTTTCTGGGGTTTTATCTTGTTCCTTCATCTGGTACATAGGCCTCTGCCTTTTCATCTTGTCTGTCTTTCTGTGAATGTGGTTTTTGTTTCACAGGCTGCAGGATTGTAGTTCTTCTTGCTTCTGCTGTCTGCCCTCTGGTGGATGAGGCTGTCTAAGAGGCTTCTATGTTGATTTTTAAATGACACCATTTAAAATAGCTTCAGAGTTTCCAGTCTTGGTTAAAAGGTAACCGTTTGTTTGTATATGTAGTCAGAAAGAGTTCTTAAAATATTTGTTTTTTTTTAGAAAAAATACCAACTCTTTAGTCCACCTGCAGTTCAGCACTATGTATGATATAAAGGTCTAACTTTTAAAAAAGCTTTATTATTTATTTTATTTTATTTATTTTTGGCTGCATTTGGTCTTAGTTGTGGCACACAGGATCCTTTGTTTCAGCGAGCGGGCTTCTTTCTAGTTGTGGTGTGTGAGTTTTCTCTTCTCTAGTTGTGGTGTGTGAGTTTTCTCTTCTCTAGTTGTGGCGTTTCAGGCCTCAGGGAACGTGGTCTCTCTAGTTGTGGTGCAAGGGTTCCAGAGCACATGGGCTCTGTGGTTTGTGGCATGTTGTCTCTAATTGAGGCATCTGCACTCAGTAGTTGTGACATGTGGGCTTAGTTGCTCCGCGGCTTGCGGGATCTTAGTTCCCTGACCAGGGATCGAACCCGCGTCCCCTGCATTGCAAGGCGGATTCTTTACCACTGGACCACCAGGGAATTCCAATCTACTCTTTATTCTGAATTTAATTTGTGTCTTTATCACTAACTGCTATAACATGTAAATCCCCCCAATCTCAGTGGCTTAACATTATAAAAATTATTTCCTTTTTGCCAAAGTGTCCAATTTGGGTGTTTCTGGGTGGAAGCTCTCCTGGGTTGTCTCTTCCAACCAGTGATTCAGGAACTCTGACTCCTTCTACCTTATGGCCTCTCTGTCTTCAACATGAGGCTTCTAAGCCTTCCTAGGGAGTCATTGCTATTCCAGTTAGCCAGAAGAGGGAAAGTACGTAGAGAATCAGGCATGTAAGCTTGGAGGTGGTAAACAACATTTCCATGGTCATTTTATGTGCCAGAGCTCAGATGCATGGCTATCCCTAACTACAAGGGAGGATGGGAAATATATTCTAGCTAGTGCCGTTGATCTGTTTGTCAGTTTCTATGCTGATGCCATGTTGTTTTGATTATAATGACTTTGTAGTATGTTCTAATATTTTTTAAAGAAAATCTCTTTCACTGGCTCTCTTTTTGTATTTTCCTTCACTTTTTTTGGGCATTATCTTTCCATATAAAATTTAAATCTATTTAAATCTATTTGATTCACTTATGAAAACAAAATGAAATAACCATGAAAAAACTCTCTGTTGAGATTTTGATTGAAAATGTATTCAACTTAATATTATTTGTACTTATAAGTGGTGATATTCATATGCTATTAAGTCTTCCCAACCAAGAACATGTATCTTTTTTTCTTTTTAGGTACTATTTTATGTGCTTTCTTAAGATTGGATTGTGAAAGAGACCAAAAAGGATCAGAAAGTTTCACAGCTGAGTTTTTTAAAATTGAAATATAGCTTACTTATTGTGAAAAGGACAGATCTTAAACCCCTATCAATATATGGAACACGAGCATCACCTCAGAAGGTTCCCTTGTGCCTCTGCCAATGAATCCTTACCGCAAAGGTAAGAGTTGTTCTGATTTTCAGCATCATAGAGTTAGTAGTGCTTTTTCTTGAATTTTATGTAAGTGGAATGATCGTCTTTGTTGCTACAATTATCAGTTTGTTCCTTTCTATTACTGAGTAGTATCTCATTGTATGGATATACCACATTTGTTTAGTCTTCCATAGGTTGAATGACATTTGGGTTGTTTCAGTTTGTTGCTATTATGTTTAAAGCTGTTATGGACATTCATGTGCAAGTTTCTGTGTGGTCACATGTTTTTATTTCTCTCTAGAAAATACTTAGGAGGGGAATTCCTGGGTCATAAGATGAGTGTATGCTTAACTTTATAAGAAAGTGGCAATTTCCCAAAGTATTTGTGTCATTTTATACTCCCACCAGCAATGTCTTCTCCCCATTAACAGCTGTTGCATATTCCATCCTTATCAGCATTTGCTGTTGTCAGTCTTTAACTGTAGCCACTTGGGTGGGTGTATAGTATTTCATGTACCAACTTTATTGCAGTATAATTTATGTACAGTAAAACACACATTTTCAAGTCTACATTTCAGTGAAGTCTGACAAGTATATTCACCCATATAACTACCACCACAATTGGAATATAAAGAATACCCATTACCTCCAAATACAAAACATTCCTATTACCCCTTGTATCCTTTTCCATTCAATCCTCACCTCTCACTCCCTACTTCAGGCAACTGCTAATCTGCTTTTAATCACTGTAGATTTGTCATTTTAACAGTTTCACGTGAAAGGACATAAAGTATGTACTCTTTTGTGTCTAGCTTCTTTCACTTAGCATAATGTTTGTGAGATTTATATATTTTTATTATGCAGAGTGGTAACATGTTCTGTTTTATTGCTGAATAGTATTCTATTGTATGAATATACCATGGTTCACCTGTTGATGAATATCTGGGTTGTTTCTGGTTTCTGGCTATTTTGAATAAAGCTGCTATGAATATTTATGTGTAAGTCTTTGTATGAACATATGCTTCCATTTTTCTTGGATGAAAACCTAGAAGTGGAATTTCCGTATCACATAGTAAGTGTATGTTTAACTTTGTAAGAAACTGCCAAACTATTTTCCAAAATGGTTACATCATTCAACATTTCCAACATTAATGTATTAGAGTTACAATTGCTTCATGTATTTGTCAAAACTTAGGGTTACCAGTCTTTTTAATTTTAATCCTTGTAATTGGCTAGTATCTTTTTTTTTAATATCTTATCTCTGTTTTAATTTTTATTTCTTTGATGACTAAGTTAACCACCTTTTGATGTAATTGTTTGATATTTAAATGTGTTCTCTCATGAGGGGTCTTTTCAAATATTTTGTCCATTTTAAAAAATTGGATTGCTACTTTTTTTTTTGTCCGCATTGGGTCTTCGTTGCTGCACGTGGGCTTTCTCTAGTTGTGGCGAGCAGGGTCTACTCTTCATTGTGGTGCGCGGGTTCCTCATTGCGGTGGCTTCTCTTGTTGCAGAGCATGGGCTCTAGGCACGTGGGCTTCAGTAGTTGTGGCTTGTGGGCTCTAGAGCACAGGTTCAGTAGTTGTGGTTCCCGGGCTTAGTTGCTCCGTGCCATGTGGGATCTTCCCGGACCAAGGATCTAACCCATGTCCCCTGAATTGGCAGGCAGATTCTTAACCACTGCGCCACCAGGGAAGTCCGCTACTTTTGTTATTACTGAGTTGTAAGAATATTTTATACATTCTGAGTATAAGACCTTTATAGATACATTGCAAATATTTACTTCCAGTCTCTAGATTGACTTTTTAAAAAAAAAATAAATTTATTTATTTATTTATTTTATTTTTCTTCGGCTTCGTTGCTGCGCGCAGGCTTTCTCTAGTTGCAGCGAGCAGGGGCTACTCTTCATTGCAGTGTGTGGGCTTCTCATTGCAGAGCACGGGCTCTAGGCATGCAGGCTTCAGTAATTGTAGCACATGGGCTCAGTAGTTTTGGCTCGTGGGCTCTAGAGCGCAGGTTCAGTAGTTGTGGCGCCTGGGCTTAGTTGCTCCGTGCCATGTGGGATCTTCCTGGACCAGGGCTCGAACCGGTGTCCCCTGTGTTGGCAGGCGGGTTCTTAACCACTGCGCCACCAGGGAAACCCAAGATTGACTTTTCATTTTGTTTACAGTGTCTTTAGAAAAGTAGAACTTTTTAAATTTTGATGTCAATTTTTTTTTATGGTTCATACTTTCTGTGTCCTATAAGAAATATGCCTGTGTTAGGTTTGCAATAATCTTTTGTTATGTTTATAATAAAAGTTTTTTAGTTTTAACTTGTACATGGGATCTATTTTCCATCTCTGATTTTGTGTATCAAATGAGAGTGTGTTGAGATTCAGTTTTTTTCCATATGAGTATTGATTTGTTCCAGTATCATTTATTGAAAAGATTTTTCTTTCCCCATTGAATTGCCCTTGCTGAAAATCAGTTGACCATATAATGTGGGTCATGCCGATCTCTTTATTCTGATCCTTTAATCTATTTATCCATTGTTATGTCAATACCATACTTTCTTGATTATCGTAGCTTTAAAGAAAGTCTTAAAATAAGCTAGTGTGGAGAGAGATTAACCAAGATGGCGGAGTAGAAGGACGTGCTCTCACTCCCTCTTGCGAGAGCACCAGAATCACAACTGGCTGCTGGACAATCATTGACAGGAAGACCCTGGACTTCACCAAGGAGGATACCCCACGTCCAAGGACAGAGGAGAAGCCACAGTGAGACGGTAGGAGGGGCGCAATCAGAGTAAAATCAAATGCTATAACTGCTGGGTGGGTGACTCACAGACTGGCGAACACTTATACCACAGAAGTCCACCCACTGGAGTGAAGGTTCTGAGCCCCACGTCAGGCTTCCCAACCTGGGGGTCCGGCAATGGGAGGAGGAATTCCTAGAGAATCAGACTTTGAAGTCTAGTGGGAATTGATTGCAGGACTGTGACAGGACTGGGGGAAACAGAGACCCCACTCTTGGAGGGCACACACAAAGTAATGTGTGCATCGGGACCCAGGGGAAGGAGCAGTGACCCTGGGGGAGACTGAACCAGACGTACCTGCTGGTGTTGGGGGGTCTCCTGCAGAGGCAAGTGGTGGCTCTGTTTCACCGTGGGGATAAGGACACTGGCAGCAGAGGTCCTGGAAAGTTCTCCTTGGCGTGAGCCCTCCCAGAGTCTGCCATTAACCCCACCAAAGAGCACGGGTAGGCTCCAGTGTTGGGTTGCCTCAGGCAAAACAACCAACAGGGAGGGAACCCAGCCCCACCCATCAACAGTCAAGTGGATTAAGGTTTTACTGAGCTCTGACCACCACAGCAACAGTCAGCTCTACTCACCACCAGAGCCTCCCATCAAGCCTCTTAGATAGCCTCAACCACCAGAGGGCAGACAACAGAAGCAAGAAAAACTACAATCCTGCAGCCTGTGGACCAAAAACCACAGTTACAGAAAGACAGAGAAGATGAAAAGGCAGAGGGCTATGTACCAGATGAAGGAACAAGAAAAAACCCCAGAAAAACAACTAAATGAAGTGGAGATAGGCAACCTTCCAGAAAAAGAATTCAGAATAATGATAGTGAAGATGATCCAGGACCTCGGAATAAGAATGGAGGCAAAGATTGAGAAGATGCAAGAAATGATTAACAAAGACCTAGAAGAATTAAAGAACAAACAAACAGAGATGACCAATACAATAACTGAAATGAAAACTACACTAGAAGGAATCAATAGCAGAATAACTGAGGCAGAAGAACGGATAAGTGACCTGGAAGACAGAATGGTGGAATTCACTGCTGCGGAACAGACTAAAGAAAAAAGAATGAAAAGAAATGAAGACAGCCTAAGAGACCTCTGGGACAACATTAAACGCAACAACATTCGCATTATAGGGGTCCCAGAAGGAGAAGAGAGAGAGAAAGGACCAGAGAAAATATTTGAAGAGATTATAGTCGAAAACTTCCCTAACATGGGAAAGGAAATAGCCACCCAAGTCCAGGAAGCGCAGAGAGTCCCATACAGAATAAACCCAAGGAGAAACACGCCGAGACACAGTTATCAAAGTGGCAAAAATTAAAGACAAAGAAAAATTACTGAAAGCAGCAAGGGAAAAACGACAAATAACATACAAGGGAACTCCCATAAGGTTAACAGCTGATTTCTCAGCAGAAACTCTGCAAGCCAGAAGGGAGTGGCATGATATACTTAAAGTGATGAAAGGGAAGAACCTACAACCAAGATTACTCTACCCAGCAAGGATCTCATTTAGATTTGATGGAGAAATCAAAAGCTTTACAGACAAGCAAAAGCTAAGAGAATTCAGCACCACCAAACCAGCTCTACAACAAATGCTAAAGGAACTTCTCTAAGTGGGAAACACAAGAGAAGAAAAGGACCTACAAAAACAAACCCAAAACAATTAAGAAAATGGTCATAGGAACATACATATCGATAATTACCTTAAACGTGAATGGATTAAATGCCCCAACCAAAAGACATAGACTGGCTGAATGGATACAAAAACAAGACCCATATGTATGCTGTCTACAAGAGACCCACTTCAGACCTAGGGACACATACAGACTGAAAGTGAGGGGATAGAAAAAGATATTCCATGCAAATGGAAATCAAAAGAAAGCTGGAGTAGCTATACTCATATCAGATAAAATAGACTTTAAAATAAAGAATGTTACAAGAGACAAGGAAGGACATTACATAATGATCAAGGGATCAATCCAAGAAGAAGATATAACAATTATAAATATATATGCACCCAACATCGGAGCACCTCAATACATAAGGCAACTGCTAACAGCTGTAAAAGAGGAAATCGACAGTAACACAATAATAGTGGGGGACTTTAACACCTCACTTACACCAATGGACAGATCATCCAAAATGAAAATAAATAAGGAAACAGAAGCTTTAAATGACACAATAGACCAGATAGATTTAATTGATATATATAGGACATTCCATCCAAAAACGGCAGATTACACGTTCTTCTCAAGTGCGCACGGAACATTCTCCAGGATAGATCACATCTTGGGTCACAAATCAAGCCTCAGTAAATTTAAGAAAATTGAAATCATATCAAGCATCTTTTCTGACCACAACGCTATGAGATTAGAAATGAATTACAGGGAAAAAAACGTAAAAAAGACAAACACATGGAGGCTAAACAATACGTTACTAAATAACCAAGAGATCACTGAAGAAATCAAACAGGAAATAAAAAAATACCTAGAGACAAATGACAATGAAAACACGATGACCCAAAACCTATGGGATGCAGCAAAAGCGGTTCTAAGAGGGAAGTTTATAGCTATACAGGCCTACCTAAAGAAACAAGAAAAATCTCAAGTAAACAATCTAACCTTACACCTAAAGAAGCTAGAGAAAGAAGAACAAACAAAACCCAAAGTTAGCAGAAGGAAAGAAATCATAAAGATCAGAGCAGAAATAAATGAAATAGAAACAAAGAAAACAATAGCAAAGATCAATAAAACTAAAAGTTGGTTCTTTGAGAAGATAAACAAAATTGATAAGCCATTAGCCAGACTCATCAAGAAAAAGAGGGAGAGGACTCAAATCAATAAAATCAGAAACGAAAAAGGAGAAGTTACAACAGACACCGCAGAAATACAAAACATCCTAAGAGACTACTACAAGCAACTTTATGCCAATAAAATGGACAACCTGGAAGAAATGGACAAATTCTTAGAAAGGTATAACCTTCCAAGACTGAATCAGGAAGAAACAGAAAATATCAACAGACCAATCACAAGTAATGAAATTGAAACTGTGATTAAAAATCTTCCAACAAACAAAAGTCCAGGACCAGATGGCTTCACAGGTGAATTCTATCAAACATTTAGAGAAGAGCTAACACCCATCCTTCTCAAACTCTTCCAAAAAATTGCAGAGGAAGGAACTCTCCCAAACTCATTCTATGAGGCCACCATCACCCTGATACCAAAACCAGACAAAGACACTACAAAAAAAGAAAATTACAGACCAATACCACTGATGAATATAGATGCAAAAATCCTCAACAAAATACTAGCAAACAGAATCCAACAACACATTAAAAGGATCATACACCACGATCAAGTGGGATTTATCCCAGGGATGCAAGGATTCTTCAATATACGCAAATCAATCAATGTGATACACCATATTAACAAATTGAAGAAGAAAAACCATATGATCATCTCAATAGATGCAGAAAAAGCTTTTGACAAAATTCAACACCCATTTATGATAAAAACTCTCCAGAAAGTGGGCATAGAGGGAACCTACCTCAACATAATAAAGTCCATATATGGCAAACCCACAGCAAACATCATTCTCAATGGTGAAAAACTGAAAGCATTTCCTCTAAGATCAGGAATGAGACAAGGATGTCCACTCTCACCACTATTATACAACATAGTTCTGGAAGTCCTAGCCACGGCAATCAGAGAAGAAAAAGAAATAAAAGGAATCCAAATTGGAAAAGAAGAAGTAAAACTGTCACTGTTTGCGGATGACATGATACTATACATAGAGAATCCTAAAACTGCCACCAGAAAACTGCTAGAGCTAATTAATGAATATGGTAAAGTTGCAGGTTACAAAATTAATGCACAGAAATCTCTTGCATTCCTATACACTAATGATGAAAAATCTGAAAGAGAAATTATGGAAACACTCCCATTTACCATTGCAACAAAAAGAATAAAATACCTAGGAATAAACCTACCTAGGGAGACAAAAGACCTGTATGCAGAAAACTATAAGACACTGATGAAAGAAATTAAAGATGATACCAACAGATGGAGAGATATACCATGTTCTTGGATTGGAAGAATCAACATTGTGAAAATGAGTATACTACCCAAAGCAATCTACGGATTCAATACAATCCCTATCAAATTACCAATGACATTTTTTACAGAGCTAGAACAAATCATCTTAAAATTTGTATGGAGACACAAAAGACCCCAAATAGCCAAAGCAGTCTTGAGGCAAAAAAATGGAGCTGGAGGAATCAGACTCCCTGACTTCAGACTATACTACAAAGCTACAGTAATCAAGACAATATGGTACTGGCACAAAAACAGAAACATAGATCAATGGAACAAGATAGAAAGCCCAGAGATTAACCCACGCACCTATGGTCAACTAATCTATGACAAAGGAGGCAAAGATATACAATGGAGAAAAGGCAGTCTCTTCAATAGGTGGTGCTGGGAAAAGTGGACAGCTACATGTAAAAGAATGAAATTAGAATACTCCCTAACACCATACACAAAAATAAACTCAAAATGGATTAGAGACCTAAATATAAGACTGGACACTATAAAACTCTTAGAGGAAAACATAGGAAGAACACTCTTTGACATCAATCACAGCAAGATCTTTTTTGATCCACCTCCTAGAGTAATGGAAATAAAAACAAAAATAAACAAGTGGGACCTAATGAAACTTCAAAGCTTTTGCACAGCAAAGGAAACCATAAACAAGACCAAAAGACAACCCTCAGAATGGGAGAAAATATTTGCAAATGAATCAACGGACAAAGGATTAATCTCCAAAATATATAAACAGCTCATTCAGCTCAGTATCAAAGAAACAAACACCCCAATCCAAAAATGGGCAGAAGACCTAAATAGACATTTCTCCAAAGAAGACATACAGACGGCCACGAAGCACATGAAAAGATGCTCAACATCACTAATTATTAGAGAAATGCAAATCAAAACTACAATGAGGTATCACCTCACTCCTGTTAGAATGGGCATCATCAGAAAATCTACAAACAACAAATGCTGGAGAGGGTGTGGAGAAAAGGGAACCCTCTCGCACTGTTGGTGGGAATGTAAATTGATACAGCCACTATGGAGAACAATATGGAGGTTCCTTAAAAAACTAAAAATAGAATTACCATATGACCCAGCAATCCCACTACTGGGCATATACCCAGAGAAAACTGTAATTCAAAAAGACACATGCACCCGAATGTTCATTGCAGCACTATTTACAATAGCCAGGTCATGGAAGCAACCTAAATGCCCATCAACAGACGAATGGATAAAGAAGGTGTGGTACATATATACAATGGAATATTACTCAGCCATAAAAAGGAACGAAATTGAGTCATTTGTTGAGACGTGGATGGATCTAGAGACTATCATACAGAGTGAAGTAAGTCAGAAAGAGAAAAACAAATATCGTATATTAATGCATGTATGTGGAACCTAGAAAAATGGTACAGATGAGCCAGTTTGCAGGGCAGAAGTTGAGACACAGATGTAGAGAATGGACATATGGACACCAAGGGGGGAAAACTGCGGTGAGGTGGGGATGGTGGTGTGCTGAATTGGGCGATTGGGATTGACATGTATACACTGATGTGTATAAAACTGATGCCTAATAAGAACCTGCAGTATAAAAAAACAAACAAAACAACTAATACTAAACTTTCATTGGGTTATTTGTATGGAAATATGTTAATATAAATGTTTCAGACATTACATGAAATTTCTAAAAATCTTATATTTGTATTTGTATGGAAATATGTATGGAAATATGTTAATATAAATGCTTCAGACATTACATGAAATTTCTAAAAATCTTATATTTGTATTTGTATGGAAATATGTATGGAAATATGTTAATATAAATGTTTCAGACATTACAGGAAACTTCTAAAAATCTTATATGTTCTGGTATAATGTTATAAGTAATAATCCTAGTTATTACTTTAAAATGTATATCTCAGAAATAACTAATTTTCTTGTCAACTGCATTTTTATGAACTTTCATCAAATCTTTAACCATGGTCATTTTTAAGTCTTTTGTCATTTACAGACAGTTCTGGGTGTACTCTGATGATTTTGCAAATATGTTCCTATAAAAGGGTTTCATCTTCAAGAAATTCATGGAAAAGACTCTGACAAGTACAGGTTTCTGGTAACTGACTGTACTGCTGAACTGAATGAATAAGCATTTTCAGAACTCTAATGAAAAACTGATGAACTCATAAAAGTGCTAACAAAAGATCAAGATGAAAAAAAAAATTAATTACGTGGGACTGAGTGAACTGATGAGGATGAGTATAATTTTTGTGACTTGCTGTCTGAATTAAAAAAAATAAAAAATCCCACAAGGACTCAGAGGCAAAGAATATACAAATCAATTTTCACTGCAAAGTAAAGGAGCTGTTACAGTGGAGGATTACTGGACTGAATGTCAATATTATGACATAGTATGAGTGTGTTTCATGTTTGGTAATTGCAATCATTGTTGCTTTTGTTGTGGTCATCCATGTACAATGCTTGGTGTCAGTCTATTTATCTCTTGTAAAAATAAAATACAGTGTGTGTGTGTGGAAAAAAAAAATAAGCTAGTGTGAATTTTCCAAATTTATTCTTCTTTTGTAGCATTGTTTTGGCTATTTTAAGTCCTTTGCATTTCTGTATAAAGTTTATAGTCATCTCACTAATTTCTATATTAAAGAAGACTGCCAAATTATTATTGGGATTTTCCAGTTTTCTTAAGGCTAATATATAATAAGTTGATTGTATATTGGACCTGCATATTGCAACCTTACTAAACTCACTTACTAGTTTTAATATTTTTATTGTAGATTCCTTAGGGTTTCCTTTGTAGACAATAATGTCATCTGTGACTAAAGATTATTTTATTCCTTCTTTTCAATTTTGTGCATTTTATTTTATTGCCTTATTACACTGGCTAAGACCGCCAATGAAATGTTAAGTAGAAGATAGTGAGAGTGGACAATTTAACTTTTTTCTCTATCTTTAGGAGAAAAGCTTCAATAGTTCACAAATATGTATAATGTTACCTGTAAGTTTTTCATAGATATCCTTTTATCGAATTGAGGAAGTTCTCTTCTAGTTTACTGTGAGTTTTTATCATTAATGGATGTTGAATTTTGTCAAGTGCTTTTCTTGTAGTTACCACTGGAAAAAAAAATCATTAGGACCAGATATATTTACCACTGAGTTTTATCTAACCTTAAAGAACAGATGATATTTGTGTTATTTAAACTTTTCCAAGCCTTAGAAAAAGCTTGAAATGTCTCCAATTCATATTCTAAATCCAATGTAACTTTAGTACTAAGCCATTAAATTCTCTGGAATGTACACCTAGGAGTGGAAATGCTGGGTTGTATTGTAACTGTACGTTTAAGTATTTGAGGAACTGCCAAATTGTTTTCCAAAGTGTCTACACCATTTTAAATTCCCATCAACAGTGTATGAAGGTTCCAGTTTCTCTACATCCTCATCAACACATATTATTGTCTTTTTTATTATAGCCATTCTAGTTGGTATGAAATGGTATCTCACTGTGGTTTTAATTTGCATTCCTCTAATTACTAATCATGTTGATCATGGTTTCAGTGCTTATTGGCCATTTGTATATCTTCTTTTATATCAAGTTGTCCCAGCACCATTTCTTGAAAGGACTATTCTTTTCCCCATTGAAATTTCTTGGCATCCTTGTCAGAAATCAGTTGCCTTCAAATATGTGGGTTTCTTTCTGGACTCTCAATTTTATTCCACTGATCCATATACCTATGCTTCTTTCAGAACAACATGATTTTGTTTATTTTAGCTTTGTAGTAAGTTTTGAAATCATGATATGCAAGTCTTTCAACTTTAATTTGCAAACAAGATTGTTTTGACTATTCTGGGTTCCTGCATTTCCATACGAATCCCACTTGTGAAGAAAAACAGGTGGGGTTTTGATAGGGATTGCACTGAGTTTGTAGAACAACTTGGGTGGTATGGTCATCTGAACAAAATTAAGTCTTCCAGTCTGTGAACATTGATGTCTTTCTGCTTTATTAGGTCTTAATTTCTTTCAACATGTATAAATATTACACTTATTTTGTTAAATTTATTCCTGACTTTTACTCTTCTGTAGATGCTATTGTAAATGAAATTGTTTTATTAATTTTATTTTGGGGTTGTTCATTGTTAGTGTATAAAAATACAATTCATTTTTATATGTTGATCTTGTAACCTGCAACCTTGCAGAACTTATTGATTAGCTCTAATAGTTTTTTGTGGATTTCTTAGGATTTTCTATATATATCATATCACTTACAAATGGAGATAGTTTTACTTCTTCCTTTCCAATTTGGATGGTTTTTATTTATTAACCTTGCCTAATTGCCCTGTCTAGAACCTCTGGAACAATGCTGAATAGACGTGGTAAGACTAGACATCCTTGTCTTGTTTCTGATCTTAGGAAAAAAACTTTCCATATTTCACCATTGTTTCACCAGTGTTAGCTGTGAGTTTTTAAAATTTATTTTATTTATTTATTTTTGGCTGCATTGGGTCTTTGTTGCTGCGCGTGGGCTTTCTCTAGTTGCAGCGAGCAGGGGCTACTCTTCATTGTGGTGCGCAGGCTTCAGTAGTTGTGGCTCGCGGGCTCTAGAGCGCAGGTTGTGGCGCACGGGCTTAGTTGCTCTGTGGCATGTGGGATCTTCCCCGACCAGGGCTCGAACCTGTGTCCCCTGCATTGGCAGGCGGATTCTTAACCACTGTGCCACCAGGGAAGCCCTAGCTGTGAGTATTTTTTTAAAAAATTAATTAATTAATTAATTAATTTTTGGCTGCGTTGGGTCTTCATTGCCGTGCGCGGGCTTTCTCTAGTTGCGGCTGGTGGGGGCTACTCTTCATTGTGGCGTACGGTCTTCTCGTTGCAGTGGCTTCTCTTGTTGCAGAGCATGGACTCTAGGCACGCGGGCTTCAGTAGTCATAGCACGTGGGCTCAGTAATTACGGTGCACGGGCTTAGTTGCTCCGTGGCATGTGGGATCTTCCCCGACCAGGGCTCGAACCTGTGTCCCCTGCATTGGCAGGCGGATTCTTAACCACTGTGCTACCAGGGAAGTCCCTAGCTGTGAGTTTTTGTCGATGCCCTTATCAGATTGAGAAAACTCTCTGCTATTCTTAGTTTGTTGAGTGATTTTATAATGGTAGGGTGTTGCGTTTTGTCAAATGCTTTTTCTATGACTATTGATATTATCATGTGATTTTTGTCCTACTAATCTGGTGTTTACATTGATTTTTGTATGTTGAACCAATCTTATATTCCTGGGATAAATTCTACTTGGTTATTGTTTTAAGATGTGGGTTTTATTATTATTCAGAGATGGTGAGGCCAAAAGATCAGGAGACAGTTGCCATCAAAAAGATAGTTTATTGCTCGCAGTTTCCAAGAAGAGGGACATGTTATGCCATGTGGGGTGGAAGGGGCACATGGAGGAAGCACCGTGGTCAGTCAGGAGATAGAAGGAGGGAGGGAAAAATGTGGGCAAGTATCTTTATTGTGGTTTCCATGGGAAGAAAAGGGGAAAGCAGGCTAAGCAAATTTAAGGCTGGCTAGTTTGAATAATTTCAGTGGGCTCTGGGCTGTAGGTGCTGTCTCTAGTTGTCTGGTACCTGGCTCAGGATGTTTGGTGTAGAGGAACAGTGGCACAGACTGTGAGAACCCTATGAGAGACTGATGAAGGAGGTAGTTGAGGTAGGGCTCTGAATTGGTTGGTTTGCATTTGAGAAGAGCAGGAAGAGATGAGTTGTTTACTGTCTCTAGGATTTGGCCAGCCCTGGGAGGTACAGAGTCAGCAAGACCTCAGATTTCAAAGCATCAGGATAAAAAGACATGCTTAGCATAGTCATGGTATATAATTCTTTTGCTATGTTGCTGGATTCAGTTTGCTGGATTTGTTAAGAATTTTTGCATCTATATTCATAGGGGAGATTGGTCTGTGGTTTTCCATCTCTTGTGATATCTCTGATTTTGGTATCCAGGTAATCCTGGCCTCATAAAATGAGTTGAGAAGTGTTCCCTCTTCTATGTTTTGGAAAAATTTGTAAAGTATTAGTGTTAATTAATCTTTAAAAGTTTAGTAGGATTCTTCAGTGAAGCCAACTGACCCTGGGCTTTTATTTCTGGTGAGTTTTTTGAGTACTAATTTAATCTCCTTATTTGTTAAAGGTCAATTCAGACTTTCTTTCTTCTTGAGTCAGTTTTGATATTTTGTGTGTTTCTTGGAATTTATCCTTTTCATCTAGGTTCTCTAATTTGTTGGCATAAAATTTATACATTTTGTTATATACAGGAGATACAGCTTTTCATCAACACACCATTCCATAAAATGAAGCAAAACCACATGAAAGTCCATGTTAAAGTACCTGGGGTGTCATCATCTCAAAATAAATCCTCCTGTTTGGAGAGACAGAAATAAAGATATTAAATTATCATAGTTGATCCGTTCTTTAAGGATCCTTTGGTTAACAGAAACCCACCAAAACTGGCACAAGTGAAAAGATGAGTTATTGTAAGAATGACAGTACATTAAAATGGGAATTTCAAACACTAGAGGATATAAAGGTTTGCGGCGTTGGAGACTTAAGGAGCCAGAATTTGTGAAAAGTATTTCTTAGAGTTGTGCTGTGTGCTTTCTCCCTCCCTTCCTTCAGAGGGTAGAGGTTTGTGGGGTCTGGTTCTCCCTTCCAACCTAGGAAAGGTGGTTTCAGCAGGATTAACTGAGAGAGCAGAGGGAGGAGACCGAGCATTGGTGTCTGACCTGATGTACCAGAGCAGACTGAGAGGAGGTTGCTTTGGGGTGAGGCTGCACTCCTCAGATTTACCAGGACAAAGATGCCCAGGTGCCTCCTGAGGATCACAGGTGGACCATATACATCAGAGAGGCGATGGGATGTTGGATTAGGTTCTTTCAGTAGGGCCGTCAGGATGGGTGATGGGATTGCAGCAGATAGAGGCTGAAGGTGGATGGCAGGATACTTTGGGGCTGTGAAGGAAATAACGGTGTCATCCTATTGAAAGATACATTCGTCTGAGTTAGAGGAACTTCCAGAAGAGACGCCTAGCAATGGATTCCTTAAAGAACCCATACAAGCAGTGCAAACATATATCAGGCTTCCAGAGGGGGAGAAACCTGCTTTTGACAGTGATAGGTAAGACCCTTCTTTTCCTTCGCCTCTCCATCCTCTCACTGACCACTCCCTTAGCCCTTTAGGAACCAGAAAGTAGCCAGTGAGTAGAAGAGGAAATGGTGAGAACTGATGAAAAGGCTAGTAATATACATTTCCCTGGGTGAAAGTTCCTACCTGGAGGGAAGGAATTGTCAAGAACTGTGAAGGGTCTGAGAGTTTCCCCTACTTGCAGTTTAGCCTGCTATAGTTTCACGGATGCTGGTAGAAGACAAAAGACTCCTGGGCCAGAGACAAAGAACAGTTTTTTACTCACAGCAATGGTATTTTTAAGCGAGTTCCCTGAGCCTCAATTCCCACAGGGTGATGCAAAGAGGGCCAGATTGCACCTGCATACACAGTGGATTCTGCTATAGGAGGGGAACTCTAAACTTAGGGAAATTGAGTGTTGTTGTTGGTGTTTTTTTTGAAGTATAGTTGATTTACAACATTGTCTTAGTTTCAGGTGTGATTCAGTTATACATACATACATATATGTATACACCTGAGTGTATTCAATTATATATACATATGTGATTCAGTTATACATATATATATGTATACACCTATATTCTTTTTTTATTCTATTCCATTATAGTTTATTACAAGATATTGAATATACTTCCCTGTGCTATCCAGTAAATCCTTATTGTTTATCTATTTTATATATGGAGGTTAATCCTATACTCCCAGTTTATCCCTTCCCCACTTCCCCTTTGGTAACCATAAGTTTGTTTTCTATGTCTGACAAATGTTTTTTAATGAATAGTAAACATACCTGCCCTTTTCTCCAGAGGGAGACATTTCTTTATTATACTGAACAGGAAGCAGTCTGCTCTTTCCTCCTAAGGAAGACACTATCTCTGTCTAAGGCTGTTCACTATACAAAGAGCCTTGAAAAATGGTGCAGAACAAAGGAAAGTCAGTGCCTCTAGCAGCTATGCAGAAACATGGGAGACCCGTGGAGAATCGTACCCCCCATAGGAAGTAGCTATAACTTTGAGGGAAATTGGAAGCTTTGTCCTAGCATTGAACTGGACATTATAAATAACAAGATTTGAGACTATTCTTCACTATTTAGATTGATCATCAGGTGTTACGTTGTATGAGCAGAAAAGAAATTTCAAACAGGGGTAGGGAAAAAACTCTCCTACCCCAACTATAAAATGTAAGGAGGAAACAGGAGAAAAAAAATTCAAGTTACTTTGATTAATATGCCCATTTTATAAGAACATGATGAACAACCCTAAAGTCGTCTATGGCCTACTAATCTGGAAACAAAGTATAGCTAAACTTTCTGCAAACTGGAAAGGAGAATTACGATGTCAGAATTAAGTAAATTCTGTCTCTCTTTGATTTTGTTTTCTTTCTCTGTTTGGTCTCTCACCTCTGATTTCTCTGTTTGTCTGTTTATTTTACTTCCTGTGGATCTACTTCCTCTTCTTACTCAGATCTCCCATAATCTCAGCATGTGAGCGGCTCTAACTTGCCATTGCCCCAACACTGGCTTTACCTCTGTGTGAGTGTTAGTGCTAAATCCCAGTACCATTTGTCAATAGTCATTTTGCTTTTGGTTCCAATTCTTCAGAGAGGGAATCATATAATTATTGTTCAACCAATAGATTAACTTCCCTTAGGTAAGTGGTCCAGTAATCTGGAGGTGGGGCTGGGACTGGCATCTGGTGAGGGTCAGAGGCAATAAGTCCATAGCAGCTACAAACATGGGTATATTCTGAGAAAAGGTAGCTGAGGGAGGGGCAAGTGCCCCCAAATACATTTCTAAATCCTGACTTGAATATGAGCTGAATTCAGAAGAATTTCCAGGTATGATACATGGAATTTTAAGTAAAAAGTCTGACTTATTTTTTGGTAATTTCTATAAAATTTCAAGGAAATTGTAATTGAATTCTGTAAATACCTGGTATTGGTCCTAAGAGTTTGGTGAGTGGAGCTGGGTCAGGTCAAACCCATCCTATTCACAGACAACCCAAAGTACATGTTCAACTGATGGGAGTTATAACGTCATCCTGCTGACAAGGAGCAAATGCCTAAAGTAAGTGAGAGGGACATGTAGTCATCATTCCTAAAATGCACACCAAGGACATTTTTCAAGGTAGTTTTCTTACTGTGGACAAATCTAATGGAATTACGCTGTTAATGTTATTTCTTTAACAATTTAAATGACTTTAAAAGATAAGAAACAAGGAAAGACAGGCATATTTTTGTTCCTGGATAAGAACTGAAAATTTGGGGTAAGACTAAATCCTCTTATTAGCAAAAGCAATTTTTATTAGCACGCATGACTGTTGGCTTAAGGAGGACTGTGGGTTTTTTAAAGTAATACAAAGCAATGATTCTTTTGAACAGAACTAGGAGTAAAGAACACTAAGGGTGAAGTAAGAAAATGAGACAGGGTGTCAATTTTGCTAATTCTTTAAAAAACTCTTTTTCCTTCTGTTTGTTATTCTCATCTAGTTCTCTATTTTATGGTGTAACAAATCAACCTTGCAGATTGTTTTAAAAGAAATGAACTTCGAAAAGATGGCTTCTTCGCTGGTCTCATTTTAAGGGTCACTTAAGACCAAGCTGCTTCAGGCCATCTTCCATTTTCATGTAGATTTCCTGGCTTTTTTTTTTTTTTTTGGCCCAGAAAAATATTTTTTTCTCTGTCCTAAGGCTGACTTTGAAAAGGAAGCTAATCATATAAGTGAAAATAGTCAATTATAGTCATTGGCTAAATCCAATATATTGTTGGTTTCCCCATCAGCCTGGCTCTAAGACCCCAGATCAAGGGCAGAGATGCTTAAGGGATTTTGCCTGGCTCTGGTATGTGTGTGTGTGTGTGTGTGTGTGTGTGTGTGTGTGTGGTGTGTGTGTGTGTGTGTGTGTGTGTGTGTGTGTGAGATTGAGAAGCAGACTCAGAAAAAGTGCAGAATGAAGAACAACACTCCAAATGTAGAATTTTGTTTGTAAACAAACAAACAAAGACAATAAAGGGTGGATTTATATAGTTAAAATATGCTGAATTGTAAGTCAGTCCAATAATACGAAATGGTACGACCACTAGAAAATTTTAGCAGTTTCTTAAAAAGTTAAACATACACCTATCATATAATCCAACCAGTCAACTCCCAGGTGTCTACCTTAGAGAAATGAAAACATATGTCTACACATACACTGGTATGTGAATGTTCCTAACAGTACTATTCAAAGTAGTCCTAAACTGGTAACAACTGAATGCCCATCAACTGGTAAATGGATCAACAAAATGTAGGTAAACCTATTTAACGGAATACTGTTCAGTGATAAAAATGCATGCGACCACATGCATGATCTCAAAAACAGCATTCTAAAATAAATGCACCAGATACAAAAGACGACTTATGATACGTCTTAGTCTGTTTGGGCTGCTGTAACAAAATACCAGAGACTGGGTGGCTTATAACCGACAGAAATGTATTTCTCTCAGTTCTGGAGGCTGGAAGTCCAAGATGAGAGAGCCACCGTGGCCAGGCCCTGAGTTGCAGACTGCCGACCTCTCGTATCCTCACATGGCAGAAGGGGGTCAGGGAGCTCTCTGGAGACTCTTTTATAAGGGCACTTATCTCATTATAAAGGCACTTAGCCTCCTGATAACTCAAGCAGTCATTTAATTTACTTGTTTGTTTGCTTATTTGTTTTTCTTGGCTTTTTCACCATCACTGAAATCAATGTTGCAGTAAGGCTAGCATCTCATATGTTACATTTTTCAGAGCACATGGAAAGAAAGGCTGAGAAATATCCCTTTACTGATGTAAGGAATAGGAAGAGCTTATTCATTCATTTATTTATATTTTTTGCCACTAAATTATTCATTCTTATTTGGAATGTTTGTGCTTAAAATCTGAACTATTCCACATAGTTTCTTTTTATACTTTTGGGTATGTTACCATTTTGCTTTCTGATGTTTTTGGAATCATATTCTACCCTATCTCTACTTCTAGATAGATCTGTATTTCATTTTGGAAGTTAAAAAAACCCATAACCCTCTAAAATGGAGGTATTTCTTTTGGCCTTATCACCCTCACTTGAAGAAAAATGACAGCCACATCTCGAATTCTAGATTTATTTATAGGTGAGGTAAATTATGGGCACAGAATTCAAATCCAAATCTGTGTGACTCAAATCTTGTGTTCTTTCCAACCATCTTAGGCATACTATAAGTGTTTAGAAATAAAAACAAATTGATTTATCTCAGAAAAGTTTTAAGCTACATGGATAGAAACAGAAATAATTTTTTCCAACTAATGAGAAAATTTAATTCACCATTTTATTATAGTCACTAAGGGTCCTATTTGGCCGATTATTGTACAAAACCCACAAACAAACTACACCTTCAGTAATAGTAAGGCTATGATTTTGGAGTCAAAACACCTTATCAACAAAAGAGCCGTCTGAATGGAGGAAACATACACTAGCATCTCAAAGCACCTATAGTAGATTTAACTGAAAAAGAAATACAGTGAGAATTTTGGGGATAATTTTTCTCAAATGATTAATCATAACAGCTCATAGTATCAAGCACCTATATGTGGCAGACATTGTGTTAGGCCAGGTACGTGGAGGGTCCTGTTTAATCCTCAGTTGAACCTTATGTGTTAAGAACGCTCTTCATCATCAAGACCCCATTTTACAGGTGGGAAAACTGGAACTTACTAGTAGAATCTCACCTGATGCCATGCACTGGTACATAGTGTGGGACCAGGGATTGACATCAGAACCTGCTCTGTCAATCAAAAATTTACTCTAGGAATCTACTGGCAACAGAGTCAACTAATGTATTATTTACTCTTCAAATAAGATTATTTTTTTCCACAGTGAGAATTGTTACCAACACTGTAGCTCCAGGACGCACGCCTAAGATGAAATAAAAATGTCTTGGTTTAATGAACACTTGTCCCTATCCACTTTTTTTTTTTCCAACTGAAATTGGAGGACTGGTGCATTTTGAGCATAAATGGAAGCTGGCAAACAGGGCTAGGTTTTGAGTAAAAAGACAGGTCAGACATATGCTATTCAGTTATTGAAAGAGAAGAGACTCCAGATACTGCAATCAGAAACTTTCAAAGAAAGCAGAATACCTCGATCATTTCCATATAAAAGACACAGGGTAGGAATTCAATATCTTTTTATTCTTTGGAGAAAAAGAGTGTAGCTTTTTGCTCGCCGATAGAAATTTGATCAGGGCAAGAGGGGCCCCTGTGCTTCCTTCAGGCAGAGAGTAACTTCTGTGACTGCTGTTTTGTGCTCGAGGTCTTCCCATGTCATGCTATATGTCATTCACCTCCAAAGCAAAAGCAACTAAGGGCACCAGTAGAGTTGCGTGGGGTGGCCAGGTCATTTATATCTACTAAATTTGCATTACTGAGGTGTAGGCCAAGTTCTTACCTTGTTATTCATTTTGCTGGATGCATAAGGCCAGGTTTGGGAGCTTCCAAGTTATTAAGAACTATAAGGCAATACACTGGGGCAGGGAACCACATGACACAGGGCTTAGGTGTGTGAGTTCGTGTTTGACTTCATGGGTTTGTATCCCAGCTCTCGCTCTTTGAGGATGCTGATGTTAAAAGGGGTTTTTATTTTTATTATTTCCTTTTAATTTTAATTTTTGTTTATTTATTTATTTTTGGCCGTGCCGTGCGGCTTAAGGGATCTTAGTTCCCCGGCCAAGGATTGAACCCAGGCCCTCAGCAGTGAAAGCGCCAAGTCCTAACCCCTGGACCACCAGGGAATTCCCTGAAAGGGGTTTTTATTTTTTATTTATTTTTTAATTTATTTTTTAAATTTATTTATTTTTGGCTGCATTGGGTCTTCGTTGCCACGTGCGGGCTTTCTCTAGTTGTGACAAGCGGGGGCTACTCTTCGTTGCGGTGCGCGGGCTTCTCATTGCGGTGGCTTCTCTTGTTGTGGAGCACGGGCTCTAGGTGCGCGGGCTTCAGTAGTTGTGGCACACGGGCTTAGTTGCTCCGTGACATGTGGGATCTTACCGGGCCAGGGCTCGAACCCGTGTCCCCTGCATTGGCAGGCGGATTCTTAACCACCACGCCACCCGGGAAGCCCTGAAAGGGGTTTTTAAATGAAGGTTGGTTGTATTATACAGTCTTCTCTCGGTATCTGTGGGGAATTGGTTCCGGAACCCCCTGTGGATACCAAAATCCATGGATGCTCAAGTCCCATAAAATGGCATAGTATTTGCATATTACTTATGCACATCCTCCCGTGTACTTCAGATCATCTCTAGATTATTTATAAGGCCTAATACAACATAAATGCTATGTAAATAGTTGTAATACAATGTAAATGCTATAGTTGCTGGTGGGGCAAATTCAAGTTTTGATTTTTGGAACTTTCTGGAATTTTTTATTCCCAAATATTTTCCACCTGTAGTTGGTTGAATCCCAGGTACAGAACCTGCGGATATGGAGGGCTGACTGTATATGTAAAGCAATTAGAAAAGTACGCAACTCAATTCAGCTTAACATACAGACACCCACACATATCCACACACACACACTGACATTGCAGGTCAGTCCAGTTCAATATTTTTGGTGTTCTTTAGATTTTCATAAAAGGAGTACATCTTTTATGACAGACCCTGTGTAAAGTGTTTAACTTGTCCTGACCTTCAACTTTCATGCCAGCTGCAGCTCCCTATTCTGCTTTCTCTGGGGGAGCCTCACACTGTGTCAGTCAGAAATAACACAAAGAATATGGTATTTCTCCACCTTTGAGTTTTTGGGTTTGTTTTTGTTTTTGACCATGTCCCTAGATGTGGAGATTTTAACTTGTTTTGGTGCCTTTCATTTTCTGGGCACATTTGTGTATCAGAGCTAGCATTTATTGAGCACTTACTATATGCTAGACACTGTTAAGTATTCTAAATACATTTATAATAATGTGGATAGTATTAGGTCCACTTTACCTATGGAGAAACCAAAGCCCAGACCGATTAAAAAACCTATCAAGTGTCACAGAGCTAGAAAGCCACAAAATCGTTTTACCAATCACCTTTATTTGTTCATTTGCGAAAGATGAAAGTCCCGACCTAAGCTGGCCATCTTGTAAATACAATCTATAGTTCACGTGGAGAATAAAGTCAATAAATGTACACGTGGGTGGGTGTAGCCCATGACCACTACTAGAGATAGAATTCAAAGCCTATTTGTGTTTGGTCAGAGTCCAAGAGTGAGACCAGGAGCAACTCCCTCTTATAAAAAAGTGGACCTTAGACTGAGTGTACAGATTCAAAAATTAGGGGAGAAACAAATGCAAGCCTTAGTGCTGCCTCTTACCCTCCCTAGACTTAGCAGGGAGGAAAGGGGAAATTCAGCAGTGGGAGTAAAGGGTTATGGTTTCTCACCCTCAGATACCAGCACCTGCAAACAGTGGAAAGGGGGATGTTGTCTTGGTTCCTGGTGGGCATCCAAGGAAACTGGGAAGACCTTAGTCCCCGTTCTATTAGGAAAAGCAGGTCTTCTTCCAGTGGGTCTTAGCAGGTATGACAGCAGCTGCAGGCCCCAAATATGCAGCCTGTTGCCTCAGGCTGCCCTGGAAACACCTCTTTTATGGGGTAGCTAACATAGTCCTGACTTATATCAAGAGCAGTCAGGCATTTAGAATCTGGGATGCCCAAACAAAATGACCCATCCATCTTTATTTATTTATTTATTTATTTATTTATTTATTTATTTATTTATTTTTGGCTGCGTTGGGTCTTCGTTGCTGCGCACGGGCTTTCTCTAGTTGTGGCAGGCGGGAGCTACTCTTCATTGTGGTGCACGGGCTTCTCATTGTGGTGGCTTTTCTTGTTGCAGAGCATGGGCTCTAGGCATGCGGGCTTCAGTAGTTGTGGTGCACGGGCTCAGTAGTTGTGGCTCACGGGCTTAGTTGCTCCGCGGCATGTGGGATCTTCCCGGACCTGGCCTCAAACCCATGTCCCCTGCATTGGCAGGCAGATTCTTAACCACTGCGCCACCAGGGAAGCCTGACCTGTCCATCCTTTAAAGTGTAGGGTTGAAAACCAATCTCATCCTTTCATTTCAAAATCTAATTGATGCTTAAATTCAAACTGTTGTGTTATTACCAGATTTTATCAGAAAGCTTTGCAAGTAACGCTTAAAAATTTAAGCTAATTTAGAGAACGGTCTGCTGACAAAAGTAAGACAAGTATTATTACAAAATGGCTTTTGTTTGGTGGAGCTTAAACCCAATAGAATTTCCTCAGGAACCAGGAATCTCTACTAACATTAAATCCCTTTAGATGATACATCAACCACTTCATCTTTGTATATGAAGTATGGCATGTATTTACTTTTTTATGTGTTTGGTTAGAACCAGTGGAATCAGACATTGGCTAGCTTACTAGGCAGTGGCAGTGTATAGTGAGCACCTTGAAAATATTTTAGCAAGTAAGAAGTTTAAAGCATAGGCTCAGGCATAAGAAATCTAACTTTATTTCCCTTTAACTCTGCTTCTGTTATTTAGAAATGCAATCTCAATTTGTGGTACATACCTTCCTCCTAGGAGTGTATCTAACAAGTTCCAGGGGGCTTATGTAGTAAGGCCCAAGGCCTTGGAAGGAGAGAAAGAAGGAATGAATTCTCAGTAACATGCAGGTATCAATGAAATATACATTGTCCCATCAGTCCTTGCATTGATCTATACTGGCAATGTCTTCCTTAGAAGTGAGTAGGGTCTAGGGCAACTCAACCAGTGTGGAGCAGACAAGCTCAAGATAATAACAGTTGGAAAGGAGCTTCATTGCTGGTATCTCTAAGACTTTTTAGATATGATTAAAGGCAGAAATTTCAAAGTTAAAATTCTAAAAATTATGAAAAACTTTATTAAACATACCCCAAAATAAGAAAAGTGAACCCCAAGTATGCATCACCCAGCTGCAATAATCATAAGTGGTTGTTTCATCCATATCCCTACTACACTAGATTATTTTGAAGCACATCCCAGACAGTGTACAATAACACCAAATTTTGATGAGGCCATGACTTCCTCCTAGTATGAGGTCTGGGCTGTTGCCCTGGTTGCCCAACCCAAGGGATGAGCTTGGTTGGTCACCATCTAGAAGCCCCTCTTTTTGTGGCCCCTTCAGAAACAAAGCCTCTCTCTCCTTTAGTGCTATAATTGAGGTATTTATCACCCTCTGGGGCACAGTAATTTTTCTGAAATTCTCTGTGATCCGTGTCTACTCAGATAGGCACCACAATCACTCACTCACCCTAACTCCAAAATGAGAAGTGGGATGTTGGGCCCCTCTCACAGATACCCACCCAGGTCCCTGCTCTCCCTTCTCTCCTGATGCTGCTTCTTCCTCTGTTCCTTTTTAAAAGGATGGGTGAGTGGGAGTATGGGCTTGCTGATGGAGGGAACACCTGCTCCTTTTCATGAAGCCGACTGCAAACATCTTGTTATTTCTGGAGTCCTCAGAAGTCACAGTCAGGAAGAGTCTTTTCAGCCATGTTCTACTTTTGGATCTACCGTATCTCTAGTCAGTGGCAAGGAGCTCAGAACCTAGCATCTCTGCAGATGGGAATGGGAGAAAGGAAAAAAAAATATTTCAAAAATATCATCCTGCTAGATATTGGTTGAAAATTCTGTTTCAGAAAATGAGGGAAGCCAGCACAGCATTCTTCATAGCCTTGCAAGATATGAGAGACAGTATAGGAATGTGGGTTCTGGAGCAGGTAGACATAGATTGTAATCTCTTTTACAGTTCAGGATATTTTGTGTCTCTTCTCAGTTTCCTCACCTGTATAATGGGGATGATGACACCTACTTAAATGTCATTATTAGGGGGTGAAATAATATCTTAATCTTTGTGCTAGTTACATATTAAGCACCTAATAACATTAAGTATTATTATTGTTATTACAGATGCTGTGAGAATGGGAAAGAATTGTCACTGAGGTCATATAGGAAGATTTCTTAGGGAAGGTGGACTCAACTTGAGTCTTGAAGACTGTGTATGTCTTCTTTAGGCAAATATGGGGGTGTGTGGCAGGGAGAGCATTCCAGGTAAAGAAAATATGTTCAGCAGGATCAGTGACCAAAATCCTTCTTTGTCACACAGAGTTATTAGCCGCTAAAAATAATTTTAACTAGAGATGGAATGGGTTTTCTTTTTTTCATATAATTAGGCTCCCCTTTATTATAAACAAAATACATTTATAGAAAATATTTAGAAAATGCAGACAAACAAAATGGGGAAAAATTAAACTACTCATAATACCATCTTTAAGATATAAAATTTTTAATTGTGATAAAACATGCATAGTATAAAATTTACCATCTTGACCATCTTTTTTTTTTTTTTTTTTTAATATAAGGATTTTGCCCAAGGACTTTTTTTTTTTTTTTTAACATCATGTGCGTGTTTTTTTGTTTTATTTATTTATTTATTTATTTATTTTTGGCTGTGTTGGGTCTTCGTTTCTGTGCGAGGGCTTTCTCTAGTTGCAGCGAGCGGGGGCCACTCTTCATCGCGGTGCGCGGGCCTCTCACTATCGTGGCCTCTCCCGTTGTGGAGCACAGGCTCCAGACGCGCAGGCTCAGTAGTTGTGGCTCATGAGCCCAGTTGCTCCGCGGCATGTGGGATCTTCCCAGACCAGGGCTCGAACCCATGTCCCCTGCATTGGCAGGCAGATTCTCAACCACTGCGCCACCAGGGAAGCCCTTGACCATCTTTAAGTGTACATTTAAGTACATTCACATTGTTGTGAAACCAATCTCCAGAACTTTTTCACCTTTCTTAACTGAAATTCTATACCCATTAAAGAATAACTCCCTGTTCTCCCCTCTCCCAGCCCCTGACAACCACCATTCTACTTTCTGTCTCTAGGAATTTGACTACGCTAGGGACCTCATATAAGTGGAATCATATAGTATTTGTCTTTTTCTGACTAGACTATTTCACTTATAATTGATATTTCAATGTAGTTTTGTTACCTGTTTTTGTAAGGAAATGTTTGGATCCACCACTCTTTATTTAACTATTTCCCTCTAGTAGATAGCTAGGGGCTTATAATAAATCAGAAATAACTCTGCAATTATTATTCTTATAGTACACCTTTGGGCACATACATTGTTAGTTCTTTTTTTAAAAAAATATTAATTTATTTAGTTGGTTGTGCTGGGTCTTAGTTGCCGGATGCAAACTCTTAGTTGAGGCATGCATGTGGGATCTAGTTCCCTGACCAGGGATCGAACCCAGGCCCCCTGTATTGGGAGAGTGGAGTCTTAACCACAGTGCCACCAGGGAAGTCCCTCTTTTTTTTTTTTTCTAATTAATTTTTATTGGAGTATAGTTGCTTTACAACGTTGTGTTCATTGTTAGTTCTTTAGAATACATTTCTAGAAGTCCATTTGCTGCGTCATAGGGCATGCACACATTAGGCTTTTGATGTATTCTGTTGCCTACCCTCTAGACATGCGGTAGCAAATTCCATTCCTATCAGTGATGTGAGTGCTGGTTTCCTTGTTCCTTTCACTTTTCTTTTTCTTTTTTTTTACACTTTAAATTGGAACCATATTTGATTCCCTATCAGTCATTGCTTAAAGCCCAGTGAAGCACAGACTTCACAATGAATGTACCAAGCACCTCACTTACTCTAGCCCAAAGAGCGAGGGAATCAAACTGAGAACTTTGTGCTTCAAGAAGTTCAGGGCAGTTAATCCAATCCTTCTTAGCCATGAAATCTCTGGCTCCTGGTTTAAGATTCTCTCAGTCTTTGAAGGTACAGAGAATCATGTTGTTTAGTGGCCTAAGGATATAGCTTGCATTGGCTGAATTTACTTTGTCACTGTTCTTTATAAATTTGTTTATTTATTTTTGGCTGAGTTGGGTCTTCATTGCTGCGCACGGGCTTTCTCCAGTTGTGGCGAGCGGGCTTCTCATTGTGGTGGCTTCTGTTGCGGAGCGTGGGCTCTAGGCACGCGGGCTTCAGTAGTTGTGGCATGTGGGCTCTAGAGCGCAGGCTCAGTAGTTGTGGCACACAGGTTTTAGTTGCTCCGTGGCATGTGGGATCTTCCCGGACCAGGAATAGAACCTGAGCCCCCTGCATTGGCAGGCGGATTCCCAACCACTGCGCCACCAGGGAAGTCCCTGTCATTGTTCTTTAAGTTTAATTCCTAACAATACCTGTTTTGGGGAAAATTAGGCAAATAATTCAGCTTAAAATGCCAGAATAAGAGAAAATAATGTCCAACTCAAAAACAGATGATCATATGTACCAAAAATAACCAGTTTACAAATAATTTCCTCAAAATTCATTCTGGGAAGGTGGTTTAATCACTTCATTAAGAAAATCAGAGTATAGGCACACTAATTACCTGTGGTTAGATTTTTTTTTTATTATGCCATGGTATAATTATGTTTTCAAATATACACAATACAGGTACTGGATTTTCTTGATTATATGTCAAGTGCAAATTTAGCACATTCTTGGAGGTTTTGTTCAATATGTCATTTCCTAAGGAACCTTTTTTAGAGATTTAACAAGGTAATAGAAAATTAATAAGCTTGGAGGTCAACAAAAACACTGCTTCTGGAAATTAGATTGGCCGGAACATATTACTGAGTGAGCTTAACAAAGTAAAAGATATCGGAAAGATTCTAAACACGTCAGGAAGAAATACCAACTAATACCTAATTTATGCTTAATTGCTCCATAATGCATGTACACTGGCACACGCATGCGCACACACACAAAAAAGAAGAAAGAGCAGGAAAACATGGAACCGTATTGGTTTGAAAGCAATCTATATCTTGAGTTTCCACAAGGGTGGGCATGGATTTTGTTTTGGGGTTTGATAGTTCTGGATAGTGATTCAGTCTTCAGTCATAACTGGTGATTTTTTTCCCCTTTGGCTTGTCCCTGTCAGTTACGGCCTTATTATGAAATTCCACTTGGTTTTCTCTCCTGTCTTCCTGTTTTTATTATTTGTCACGTGAAGACAGATTCACTGGTGTCAGCAGCCCCTGGCTGATGATTAAAGCTGAATATAGGCAAACCCTGGCTTGACTTGGGGGCATGGCAGGGAGGGCAGGGATGGTCAGGGCCTGGAGAAGAAGCTGTTACGAGAACGTTGAGCACATATTCCCAACAAGGGGGGTGAAACGGGGGGCCTAAACACACCCTACTCTTTTTATGTGTGAAGCAAGGGATACAGTGTATCTGTGGTAGTAAAATTTCATGAGGGTGATGATTAGAAAGGCTTGGGGTGGGGACAATAAAGAAATAAGGTTGAGCAATATTAGAGGAATAGCAACAGTTGTTTATAAGACACTCACATGCTTAGGAATGACTAAAAATCTCTGTTCTTGGGCTTCCCTGGTGGTGCAGTGGTTAAGAATCTGCCTGCCAATGCAGGGGACACGGGTTTGAGCCCTGGTCCCGGAAGATCCCACATGTGGCGGAGCAACTAAGCCCGTGCGTCACAACTACTGAGCCTGCGCTCTACAGCCCGTGAGCCACAACTACTGAGCCCATGAGCCACAACTAGTGAAGCCCGTGAGCCTAGAGCCTGTGCTCCGCAACAAGAGAAGCCACCGCAATGAGAAGCCCGCGCACCGCAACGAAGAGTAGCCCCCGCTCGTCGCAACTAGAGAAAAGCCCGCGTGCAGCAATGAAGACCCAACGCAGCCAAAAAAAAAAAAAAAAACAACTCTGTTCTTTAGAAGGGAAATATTCACCTTTATAGAATATATCCAGTGATAGTGCTTTGGGGTGCAGGGTATAGACAAAGATTCTCTCAATTTCTTTTCTATTCCCACCTTTCTAGGACTCCCAGTGGAGAGAACAGCACAGGATAATGGTCTGAATCGGAAATGATAGTGTAAAAAGTTAATAAACAGAAACCTCAATTAAACAGAATGGGGAGACCAGAGGGGGAGCAGCAGGGAGCGTCATACCCTGTGATGATAGCAGAGCCCACAAGGAAGAAGAAGGACTCCTCTTCTTTCCTGACAAGGACTCAGCCAATGAAAAGCCCTGGACTCTGTGTTTACTGTTGCCCCTGCACCTGCAACTCCCTTTCCCCTCTCCGGAAGGCTTCTCCTTCCCTCGCTGCGGGGTGACGTGACGTGGCTCGCCATGGTTGCAAGTCTCCAATCGCAATTCTCCGCTGATCTCGAATAAAGCCATCCTTGATGGAGAAATAGCTGGCAGTCTCTGTCTTTCTGGTCAACAGTAGCCTGCCTGTATTTGTGAGAATTTGAATTGCTTTCAAAATGATGACTAAAAGGATTGGGAAGGGAGAGCATAGCCATTGACCTTGCATTATGTGTCAGGCATTAAGGGGCTAGTTGATACTCTTCTTGAGGGGAGCTCTGGAAGATTGTTTGTTTGCAAAAATGGCTACAATTATTCCTACAGCTGTGCCCTCTGCAGTGCCACTTTGCAGCATCTCCAGTGAAGAGGCAACCCTGTCTCTCCAGTCCTTGCAAGCCGGGGCCTCAAGAGGCCTTGGCACGCTTTTGCTGTCTTTAGGGACCCCTGTCTCCTCTGGATGAACAAGCCTGAGTTAGCCTGATGGAGGATGGGAGACCGTATGGAGCAGAGGTGGGCCGTCCCAGCCCCTGAAGCGCTTGACTTACCCAGTACCTGACCTCAGACATATGAGTAAATCCACCCAAGACTAGAAATGCCCAGCTGAGCCCGGCGAGAATTGTGAACTGAACTAATACTTGATGCTTATAGCCACTAAGTGTCTGAGTGGTTGTCTTTATGTGGCAACAGCTAACTAGCATAGTAATTCAAGTGCTGCCTTAGCATGTGTGGATAAGGACCAAAGACAAACAAACAAAAAACCTAGCATGCACAGGTAAATAATATTTAAAAAGCACAAAAATCTACCAACAATCAGACATCTCCTGTCTTCACATGGTCACTGTGGTGGTTAATTTTACCTGTCAACTTGCCTAGGCTATAGCGCCCTGTGGTTTGGTCAAACACCAGTCCAGATGTTGCTGTGAACGTGTGTTGTTTTAGATGTGATTAGCATGAAATCAGTAGATACTGAGTAAAGCAGATTATTTTTGGTAATATGGGTGGGGCTTATTCAATTACTTGAAGGTCTTAAGAGAAAAGAGTGAGGTCCTCTGAGGAGGGAGGAATTCTGCCTCCAGACTGCCTTTTTTTTTTTTTTTTTTCTTTTAGCAGAGTTTTTGTTCTTGTGGTTTTTTTTGTTTATTTGTATTTTTGTTTTTTGGCTGCATTGGGTCTTCATTGCTGCACATGGGCTTTCTCTCATTGCAGCAAGCGGGGGCTACTCTTTGTTGCGGTGTGCGGGCTTCTCGTTGCGGTGGCTTCTCCTGTTGTGGAGCACTGGCTCTAGGCACGCGGGCTTCCGTAGTTGTGGCTCACAGGCTCTAGAGCGCACAGGCTTCAGTAGTTGTGGCACATGGGCTCAGTAGTTGTGGCTCACGGGCTTAGTTGCTCCGCGGCATATGGGATCTTCCCCGACCAGGGAACCAACCTGTGTCCCCTGCACTGGCAGGTGGATTCTTAACCACTGCGTGACCAGGGAAGTCCCAGACTGCCTTCTGACTCAAGATGCAACATCAACTCTTTCTGGAATTTCCAGCCTGCTGGTCTGCCCTACAAATTTTGGCCTTGCCAGACTCCACATTCTCATGAAGCAATTTTAAAAAATAAATCTCTCTCATCATGCATCGTATCAGTTCTGTTTCTCTGGAGAACTCTGACTAATACGGTAAAGATGAAGTTATTATTTAACTCTGAGACCATTAGCTTTGTATAAAACCTGGCTTGGGTCACACTAGCTTGTACAATTTAAGAACCAAGTTTTTCCTGAGATCCCCCTCCCAGTCTTGTTTCACAGAGAGGATCTGGTGTCCAGGGTCAGGGAGGAGACTACTTTAGCCTCTCCTCTTTACTTCTAGTTATTGTATGTCTCTGAGGCCCCCACAGAGTGTGAGTGTTCTCTCTGATCCTGGCAGATAAGTTCTTGGCTCCTGTGTCTCTGCTTAATGTCAGTGAAGGCAGATGTGTTCCTGAGTGATCATGGCGTTGAGGCAGGCTTAGAGGTGGGGGTGTGTGTGCGCCATGTTGGGCATGGAAGGGACCCTCACAACCTTTGCTGGGACATATGCTTCAACCATCACACAGTGACACGAGCTCTCCCAGGTCCCATGGCTCTGGAATGGGGCACATACTTCCCTCTTATATCAAGTGTTCACTTAGGTTTCTCAAATGGGCTGGCAGCCCAGTGCAGCAGTTTCTGTAACATCTCTTTGGCCATGATCCTCCATCTTTAAACAAAGATTTACATGAACATCCAACATACACAAGGGAGAAAAGTGGAGTGGCTGTGTTGAGGTGGGATAGGAGGTCATCTTTGTCCTCTCTCCCCACCCTCTGGGCAGGTTCCTGAGCAGACTTTGTGGAACTGCTGGGGCTCTGAGGAGTCATTTGAATGCCACTGAAGCTCAAGGTTGGTAGGGCCAAGTCTGTAACCCTCCCTGGATCTCAGCTTTCTCTAGACAACATTGATGTTCCGCTAAGTGATCACCAAAGGGGGCTTCAGCTCAAACATTTCAGGAGTCTATTATTTCTTGCCTCTAATAATAATAGTGACCTTTATCGGACATGGGCTATATATTAGGTACTTTATCCATGGTTGTGTTGACCTAAAATAAATAGGCTGCCACATGTTTCTCCAGCAAAGAGGGGTTTATTTGAGATCAGCAGAGAATTGCAATTTGGGGTCTGCAACCAGGGTGAGCCATGTGCAAGATCCCCCCCTCCCTCCCCCAGCAAGGGAAGGAGAAGGCTGTTATAGAGGGGAAAAGGAAGTTGGGTGGGCTATAGTAAACACGGAGTCCATGGCTTTTCATTAGCTGAGTCCTTGCCAAGAAAGAAGAGTCTTTCTTCTTGCATTTGGGCTCTGTATTGTCACAGGACATGAGAGCTTCCCCTTCTGATCACCCTACTCTATTTAACTGAGGTTTCTGTTTATTAATTTTTTATAGTTACTACCTCAGTTAATATGACCACCCTATAGAATAGGTATATTATCCCCATTTTACAGAAGAGGAAACGAAATTTCAAAGAAGTTAAGCAGTAATTAGGTAGCAGAACCAGATCGTGAACCCAGGTATACATGACTCCAATGCCAATGCTCTTTCCACTGGACCATACTGCTCTTCAAGAAGCAAGCAGTTCAGGTGAAGAGTCCCTGAAAAACCTTGATTCCTTTCAGAAGCTTTTTGTTTCTCTGCAGTTTTGACCCTTGGATGCTCCTTTAGGTGCCCTATTATTTGTGTAATCTGCCCTGAAGGTACAAGTCTGTTAGCCAGTCTTAAGATGGTTCAAAGGCAGATGTCTCAAATTCGCATGCTTTTCTATTCTTACTTACCTTTTATGAGCTATCCTAAAGTTCACAAATGGGGATCCTTATCATAGAAATGGCATTACCTACCGAACAAACAAACAAAAAAAGTAATTTCTTGGATGCCTCTCATTGTAGATGGGCAGCTATTACAGTCCATAAGCCATGTCTGTATCCTTTCAAGCCACCAGATGCTCTTTGGAAATACGCTAACGTGTTCTCCTCTCTAGTGGTTTTCCAAGGATCCCTCTCTATAAATTTCTTTCTTATTCATAAAAGCACTGGTATATTCTTTGTTATGTTGATTAAACACAGACTGAACATGAATACCCCCATCCAAAAAGAAAGAAAGTCAACTTTTGGATTGCAGTTTGTTGTAATGACTATGCAGGGAGATTTAACCAATTCCACCATGACACGAAGCCCATTAAATCTTATTCTTCTAAGAACTGTCCCTTTAAAATATTGCCATATTGTTTTTTATTCTTTTACTTTCTGCCCAGTAAATACTCCACAGTTTTCATTTTGCTCCACGTCGTTACTACCCGTGGCATCAATTTTGTTTTTCCAATATGAAATGTTAGGAGATCAAATACTCAACAGCTACATCCCTTTTGTAACGCATATTCTTTTATTTAAGAGGCAATATCCTAGCTATCCTAAGATGAAAGCAGGTTGTATTTTCCATCTTTTTCAACCCTCTTTTCCATTATTTTTCAGCCTAGGGTGGCTTCATTTCTATCAATGTTTAAGTAGCTGCTGATAGTGGAGTTAGCTAGAGGCTCTTCTGAGAGAAAGTTTACATACAACGGGAGACTCTTATTCCCCTCCTCTCATTTTCTAATTATGGGAAGATAGTTCTCCTGGATATCCATGGCATTTTGTTATTTTAGAGAGAAACAGGAATTTTGCAAACATATAAATGGATTCTTTAAAATGCACTATGCTTTGATACAAACAGCATAGTAAAACAAGCCAATTATGAGCTATTTTATAAAGGTATGCCACTTAAGTTTTACTTTTCCATATCTACCAAAGAAGTAAGTAGTTTAATTAAATGACAACTCCGGAGACTTTTTGCTAAGTATGTATTTTTTCTCAGCTTTATTGAGGTATAATTGATGAATAAAATTGTAATATACTTAAAGGGTACAATATGATGGTTTGAATCCTAATATAAACTGTGGACTTTGAGTGATTATGATGTGTCAATGTAGGTTCATCAGCTGTAACACATGTACCACTCTGGAGGGGATTATTGACAATGGGGGTCTCTATGCATGTGCAGGGGCAGCATGTATTTGGGAAATCTTTATGCCTTCCTCTCAGTTTTGCTATAAACCTAAAACTGCTGAAAAAAATAAAATCTATTATGAGGAAAAAATGTATATAAGGTTATTGCCACAATTACAGGCACCGTCTAAGTATTCAATAAATAGTAGTTATTATTATGTTAATGCATCTAACAATAAGAGAATAAACAATTACATTATGGTTCTATATAATGGAGTAAAATGAAACCACTAAAATTGTGATTATGAAAAATAAGGATAGAAACAAACCAACAAAAAGGGTAGAAACAGTATTCATGATAAAATATTAAATAAAAAAAATGAGTACCCAAAATTGTATGTACAGTTTCATTTAATTTTGAAACATGTGCCAGTATATTTCTCTATTTTTATAAAAGACTGGAAGAAAATACCATGAGATACCATTTTTTCACATTTTTCAAATGTGAGAATGTTGAACATAATTATCTCTGGATAAGTGATACTGTCTTTTTTACATAATTTCTCCCATTTACTGTAAGCTCAGATTATTTTCCTAATCAGTAAAGATGTAATCTTCCTTCCTATTTCCCCAAAAGACAAAAAAATACCCACAAGAGTTCTTGCCATTGTAGGATATTATCCTATTTGATAAATGCTATTTTGTTATCCAATTTAAAATTTTTAAAATAAGTGCCTTAGGTATTAATTTTTTTGTAGTTCTGTGTTTCCTTTTGGACTATGTTTTTGTGTGTGTTGGGAAGGACAGAGATAAAAAAAAAACTAAAAGGGAACATTAAGAAAGAGAGAGAAAAATTTAGGCTGTTGAGATCTGGGACAAAGGCATAGAATTTAAGAAAGAAGTGGTGATTATTTAGACAGGGAGTTAGCAGCCAACAAAAAGGATGTTTGACTCTTTATTTGTATATTCTTTGAGAATTTTACTTTTCCAGTTTTGTGTAGCCTCTATACAATTATGCCTTTGGGGCAACTCATGGGTGAGACACAGTACATCTGAGAGATACAATTTCAGGAAACTCCTTTGGGTGTGGTTTCCAATGGACTTGTCGTACCCTTAACGTCTGCCTTGTTATAAGAACATCACAATAGTAATAGATCATATGTCTACAATGCTTATGTTTGTAAACTGCTTTGACAGTTCTTCCCTCATTGTGATCCTATGAGATAAACAGAGCATGGATTATCTCATCCATCTTGCAGAATAGAAAAAGAAGATGGGGACATTGAAAGAATTGTCTAGTATGCTGCAACTAGAGCACAGTAACGATTAGAACCTGGATTCCTCCCTCCCAAAGGCTTATCCGCCTCAACCATGCAGGGCTTTTTTTAGGGTATCTTATAAAAAAGAACACAAGGAAAAGAGAAAGTGAAAAATGAAAAAATGAGTAAGGATGAATGAAAATGGTAATACTTGATTATATTTTATATGACTTCCTGTCTCTGAGAACATGCTAGTTTGACGTGGTCAAAAAATACAAATATTCAAGTCCTGACCAGTTACGCATGTATAGATGTGTAATGCTTGGTTTTTAAAGCCACTTGAGGAAAAAGTAGATAATGGGAATAGCTTTACGTGTAATTATAGCTGTGCTTCTTGCAGTAATTCTGCTACGGTCAGAGGTCTGGCAGCTTTTCCTTTTAGTTCTTATATAAATACAGACCTAAGTACAGAATTGATTTTTAGAAAACAACATTTACCAATATTCTGAAAACACTTTAACCAAAGTATTTCCAACATTAACCCTTTCCAAGTAAAATCAGCCCTTCTAGAGCAACTGTTAAATAATAGAACACTGGACATCTGGTCAGGACAGCTAAGTTCTTGGCCACTAGTGTCTGGAACACCCTAGACAAATGATATAAACTCACTTGATCTGAGTTTCCTTTTCTGTAAAGTAGAGGGTTTGAATTAGGCTAGTGGTTCTTGACGCACGGTGCCTGACATAGAACATAGCGTTTTACAAATGCTGATTTTTGACCTGACTTTCAGACTTAGTGGATCTGGGTGAATCTCTGCAGGTGATGCCGACACCAAGCAGCTTTAAGAACCATTGGGTCAGGTGTTCTTTGAGATGTTTCTAGCCCTGAGATTCCAGGATAATGTGGTTGTATTTTTCCTTCCCATAGCAAATCAGGAGGTGGCATAGTATCACCTCTTCCTTTCCTCCACTCTTAGAATAAGTTTCTGACTTGTGCTTAAAGTAGTGACTTTCAAACTTTAGTGGTGACTAGTAGTAAATAGAGGGTTAAAAATGCATATTCCTAGGACCCACTCCATGAAATTCTGGTGATGCTGACCTGGGGCACTGCCCAGGAATCTGTATTTTTCATAAGTACCAGGTGATTCTGAGACCATTGGTTGAGAACCATACTTTAAGATGCCGTCAACAGTATAATTTGTAACTTGAAGGATGGGATTTTGCCTGGGGAATCTTTGGGATTCTGGAATGTAGCTTTCAGCTAAATGATGAAGTAGATGCAGTGACTTTGAGCCGCGGAGCTCTGAGCCTTCCTCTTCATTTGAGCCCGGTAGCCAGGATCCTGACTTCCATCAAAATCTTCTGTGAATAGGTAAGAGAGAGAGGATTAGAATCCAGAATAGACAAACAGTTTCCTAAATAAATAGAAACATAAGAAACTACAATGGAAAAATGGGCCAAAGATATGAATAGGCAACTCACAGAAGAACAAACCCAGTGGTGAGAAAGCATTCATAGTATCAGAGCAATAAAAACTAAAAAGAGTGAGATACCATTTTTCACCAATCAAGTTGGCACACATTCAAAAAATTTGATAGCATCCAGTGACTGTGAGGGAAACTGGTACTGTCAGGCCTTCATGGGGGAATATAAACTGGATGAGCCAGCTTAGAGGGCAAGTTGATTGTATCTATTAAATATGTTTATACCTTGCAATGCTAAAATATAACTTCACTTCTCAGTATTAACCTTAGACGTACTGGAATATAAACAAAAATAAATATATTCAAGAATGATTTTTTAAATTAAACAAATGGAAACCACCTAAATGTCCCTAAAGGAGCAAGTATCTAAGTAAATTTTGGTACGGTCTTAGGCAATGTTATGCAGCAGTTAGAAGAAATGAAATATGGACTAACTTGGGTCGCTCTCCAAGGCTTATTGCTGAGTGAAAACCTAGTTACAAAAAAAAGGTCATGAAGAACCTAGGGGCAAGATGGCAATAAAGACACAGACCTACTAGAGAATGGACTTGAGGATATGGGGAGGGGGAAGGGTAACCTGTGACAAAGTGAGAGAGTGGCATGGACATATATACACTACCAAACGTAAAATAGATAGCTAGTGGGAAGCAGCCCCGTAGCACAGGGAGATCAGCTCGGTGCTTTGTGACCACCTAGAGGGGTGGGATAGGGAGGGTGGGAGGGAGGGAGACGCAAGAGGGAAGAGATATGGGAACATATGTATATGTATAACTGATTCACTTTGTTATAAAGCAGAAAGTAACAGCATTGTAAAGCAATTATACTCCAATAAAGATGTTAAAAAAAAAAATGCTACTCACTGTGGTAACTTGTATCTAAGGTGACGCCATCACTTCCTTCCCTCTCTATGCACGTGCCATTCCTCCAGCAAGAGGTTGAGTCTCTTCCTGCCCTCGCCTTGAATCCGGGATGGTCTTAATAACTTCCTTAACCAATAGAATATGGCAGAAGTGATTCTGGGACTTATGGGGTTAGGTTGAGAGAAGCTTTGCAGCTTCCTCCTGGGTCTCTTAGACCTAGTTATTGTAACTCTTGCTCTGGGGAGAAGTCATCTGCTATGTGAGAAGTGCAGTTGTCCTGAGAATGCTGTGTGTGGAGAGAGGAAGATGTCAGCCAGTCCTTGCTATTTCAGCCATTCCGCCATCTCAGCCAAGGCAACAGACACGTGAGTGAAGCTGCCATCTTGGCCATCACAGTCCCAGCTGATACCATGTAGAGAAAACCAAGGTCCTGCACATATGGCCTAGTCAAGCCATCCCAGCCATCCCTCGTCTTTTTTTTTTTTTTTTTTAATTATTAGCACGTTTATTTATTTATTTGTTTATTTATTTGGCTGTGTTGGGTCTTCGTTTCTGTGCGAGGGCTTCCTCCAGCTGCGGCAAGCGGGGGCCACTCTTCATTGCGGTGCGCGGGCCTCTCTTGCTGCGGAGCACAGGCTCCAGACGCGCAGGCTCAGTAGTTGTGGCTCACGGGCCTAGTTGCTCCGCGGCATGTGGGATCTTCCCAGACCAGGGCTCGAACCCTTGTCCCCTGCATTGGCAGGCAGATTCTTTTTTTTTTTTTTTTTTTTTTTTTTTTTTTTTTTTTAAAGATTGATAATATCCATCATGAGATAGAGTGTGAATACACTTTCTTTTTTTTTTTTTTTTTTTTTTTTTTTTTTTTTTTTATTTTTTTTTTATAATTTTTTTTTTTTCCCCTACTTTATTTATTTATTTATTTATTTTTGGCTGTGTTGGGTCTTCGGTTCGTGCGAGGGCTTTCTGCAGTTGCGGCAAGCGGGGGCCACTCTTCATTGCGGTGCGGGGACCGCTCTTCATCGCGGTGCGCGGGCCTCTCACCATCGCGGCCCCTCCCGTTGCGGGGCACAGGCTCCAGACGCGCAGGCTCAGCAGCTGTGGCTCACGGGCCCAGCCGCTCCGCGGCATGTGGGATCTTCCCAGACCAGGGCTCGAACCCGTGTCCCCTGCATTAGCAGGCAGACTCTCAACCACTGCGCCACCAGGGAAGCCCGGCAGGCAGATTCTCAACCACTGCGCCACCAGGGAAGCCCCCATCCCTCGTCTTTTGAGCCACCCAGACTGAGGCCCCAGACATGTGAAGCAAGATGAACCATCTCTCCTATGCCCTGCCCTAATTTCTGACTCACAGAATTGTGAACATAGTAAATGTTAGTTGTTTTATACACCAGTAAATTTTTGTGTGGTTTGTTACACACCAGTAGATGACCAGAACACTCACAATACATTGTGTGTTAGAAAAACATACAAAGCAATACCAGATATTTGTGTGTGTGTGTGTGTGTGTGTGTGTGTGTGTGTGATCCAGAAGGACAAACACTAAACTGATGACAATATTTAGGTCTGGGCCAGAGAGGAAGTCAAGGAGGATTCAGTATGGTGAGCCTTAAAAAGGACTTTAACCCTGTGTAGAGTCAAGGTTCAGTCAGGAAAACAGAAGTTGCTGTGTAGATTCAAGTGGGAGGGGTTTGAATTCGGGTAATTAGATGTTGCCAAAAGGGCAGGAGAAGGGAAGGGAAGGGAAAGCTGACGTTAATGATCAGGTGTGCCATTAACGTCCAGAGAGTGAGGAAGTTGCAGGAATTGCAGGAAAGAACTTGCGGTGGTCCCCCCTGCTGGGAGCACCAGAGGAAACGTTTGGAGGCTGCTGCAAAGCCTCACAGCCACATAATATCTGCCCACACAACGTGGGTGCAAGGATGGGTCTGTCACCCCCCCCCACCCTTCTGCCTTCCAAACCTTGACTGAGGGCCTCCCACTGATGAAATGTAACTCAGAATCCTCTTGGCAAGGGGTTCCGGGAAATATAACACAGAGGATGTAGGAGGTTGTGCTCAGATGCCAACAGAAGACCCTGCTCCGAAAAAGTTGTGAAACATTAGCCTTCTAAAGTGTATATAATTGAAAGTTGCTTCAGCTGGTAACTCTTTTACAATGAGGTAGATTTTAAGCTTAAGCTCATTTAAAAAACTAGTTATTTTCAGTATTTATTTTTGCATCTTTCCCTCTTTGACAGCAGATAGTGAGGTGGCAAGACAGACTCTGAAGGTGGTCCCAAGATCCCCACCTCCTAATATTCATTCTCTTGTGTCTTTCCCTTTTTCTTGAGTTTGGGTGGCACCTGTGACTTGCTTCTAAATGTTAGGGTGCAGGTGATGGAGGGACATGATTATGAGTTAATGATCATGTGATTACATTGCATAAATTTGTAGCTCTGGTCTTGCTGGTTCTCCCTCTCTCCCTAGCTGGCTGTGAGGAAGGAAGTAGCTACGTTGAGGAACCCCATGTGGCAAGAAACTCTGGGCAGGCCCTAGGAGCTAAGAGCAGCCTCTGCCCAACAGCCAGCAAAACCAGAAGCTCTCAATCCTACAGTCACAAGGACCCGAATGCTGTCAGCAACCATGCAAGTGGGGAGGTGGATCCTTCCACAGCCCAGCCTCCAGATGAGAACCCAACCCCGGCCAATAACTCAGTTGCAGCCTTGGAGGACCTTAAGCAGGGGACCCTAAGCTAAGCCATGCCCAGAATCCTATCCCAGGAAGTGTGACATAATCAGTGCATGTTGCTTTAAGCCACTAAGTTTGTGGTACTATAGTTATTCAGCAATAGAAAACAAATACAGTGACTTTTTCTGCCTCTGATTGGGCCTGGCCCTGTTGTGGAGCCATGAGGCCCTACTGTGGAGGTCCTATGTTTAATTGGACCCCTCCTCTAGCAGTGGTCACCAAAGCAGGGGACAGGAAGGGGGTGTCAGCCTTAGGTGTGGGCACGATCCATTGGCATATGAAAAGAAAATATTTGAATTTCTATTTATTTTTTTCTAAAATTATACAAAAGACTTTAAGCTTTCAGAATATTTAATATATATATTGACACTTGGTTCAGTGCACATGTCATAGGGTCACAAATTGTGGAGGTAGATGAGATACTTTTAGAGCAGAGCAGGAGTCTGCCCACAGGAAGAGGCTCACACACAAGTGGCTGTCTTGTCTCCTTCCTCTATTTCAGTGCATTGTGACATATGACAGTGCAGGGGAATTAGATATTATTTTATCTGGCTTAAGTAAGATAATCTTCCCCAATGGACCAGTGGTGTAAAGAGATTCTTACAAAGAGTATAAGAAACTTATTAGTATAAGAATACTAATAGTACAAGCATAAGTTATCTACAAGAAAATGGTAGTACTATTTTTTATTAGTGTGAATTTCTTCATGAGATTAAAAACAATGATAATATAATCTTGTATAATAAAATGCAAAATTATTAAACACTATTTGAAGTATGAATGGATGCAAATATTATAGCATGTTTTTATGGGGTTACTTCTTTAGCTTCTATAGCTGTTAAACCAAGTATCCAAATAAACTCAAGCCTTTGAATTGCAATAATCCGAGAAAAAATGATGTGAGAACAAGGTGTTTTTGTGGCACTAAAAAGATGGTGCAGAATTATTTAAAATATGTTATCACATCTTTCAGTCATTTAAAAATTCTGTTCTTGGGGGCTTCCCTGGTGGCACAGTGGTTGAGAATCTGCCTGCTAATGCAGGGGACATGGGTTCGAGCCCTGGTCTGGGAAGATCCCACATGCCGCAGAGCAATTAGGCCCGTGAGCCACAACTGCTGAGCCTGCGCGTCTGGAGCCTGTGCTCCGCAACAAGAGAGGCCGCGATAGTGAGAGGCCCGCGCACCGCGATGAAGAGTGGCCCCCGCTTGCCGCAACTAGAGAAAGCCCTCGCACGGAAGCGAAAACCCAACACAGCCAAAAATAAATAAATAAATTTAAAAATTCTGTTCTTGTGTGTGTGTGTTGGAATGTTCCTAAATATTTGTAATTTATAAATAAATTATAAACATGGAGGTAAGAGTTCAATCATATTGGTATTATAGAATATTATTATAATAATACTTAGAGAGATCAAAAAGTATTTTTGTGTCCTTATAAAGGAAATAAAATATATAATTACCTAGACATATTTTTATTTCATCTTTATTTTATAATATTTATTTTTCCATTTGCATATGTTTTGAAGTATAAATAAATATTAATAGATATGCATATTTGTAATTTATAAATACATATCTATATATTAGGGATGCATGCCTATATATTTTTGTTGCTGGGGTACAAAGTCAATTTGTTTGAAGATCTGCTCTAGTGAATAAACATAGCTGGTATGTCTAGAGTTGAATAGACAGGTTTTTTATGATGTTGTTCAGACTTATCATGCAACCAGCAGTGTCTCCAGGTTTGAGGGGATGCCTACCAGTGTGTGTGAGTGTGTGTGTGTGTGTGTGTGTGTGTGTCCTACAGAGTTTATGGGAAGACACAGAGACCAGGCAAATTCAATTTAGTTATTTAGTTAGCAAATTGAATTTGTTGATTAACTTTCAAGTCATTGTGGGGTGATTGAGAAGGGACTGGATTCCTGCCCCAAAGGAGCTTACTATGTCATTGTCATTGTCATTGTAGAGACGGGCATGAATAAGCACATGTGTGCTGTAATAAAGATATAAGGTAGCCTGTAATGAAGTTTAAAGAAGGTAAACATATTGAGGGCTCTGGGTTATGAACCAGATTTTGGACCTCAGGCTAGTTGCATACTGCTGTGTATTGCTTTCTTATTCTGTAAAACCGAGAAAATAATACCTCCCTACATACCTCAAAGATCATTGTAAAGCTAAAATAATTAAAAGTTGGGAACTTAATGTAAGAATACAAATAATAGGAATTATATTTTAGCTTAGTAATCTACATTCTTTTAAAAGTTTTAGTTTGAATTTTTCTTTCTCTTTTTTTCCCCTGTAAATGGAAATGGTGATGGTTGAATCCTTGCTTTAAATCCAGGAGTACGCTGTTAGAATTTATGCAGAAGCTTTAATTTTAAGCTATACATAAGATGGCGGTTGAAGTGGGGAAAGAGTCTTCTGTCCATGGGTCAAGAATTTTCTAGATTTCTTTGGAGAATTGTTATTTCTTTTACTTTTTTAAAGATTGAGAAAAGTCTCCCAAGCTGCATGTAAATTAATTTATAACTCTTCTTGTTCTAAAAAAAAGATGGTAAATGGAAAATATTGAATAAGCAGGGGTTTACTGACCTCTGATGGCCAGCCATAAAAACTGTTACTTTTATCATGCTGCATATAGCGATAATACAAAGCTCTCTGAAAGCTGTCCAAGGGTGTATTGTAAGGTGTTCAAGAGTCACTGACCAAGAAGAGGGAGACCACAGGATGTCAGCTAGTCAACCTTCCTTTTCCCAAGGAGGCTTTTATCTAAATTAATCTAGGCTAGATCCTGTTAGATCAATGGTTAATTCATTTAAAAAATGCTTCAGTGCATAAGTCAGAGTAATGTCACAGTGTGTGTCTGTTTAACCTACATCATAGGAATGATTAGAACATTTGAAGTACTTTAATCGGAAACACACACTCCATGAGTGGTTAATTAGCATTTGAAAGACTATTCAGGAACCCACACTATAGAAATAACTGACCACAGCATTTCAAATATTGTTATTGAAATCTGCAAGTGTTTGTTAATTAGCATAAGAAATATTTGAAATAATGTTTCTTTGGAGAATTGATGGGGTATGAAATATGTGGTTGGCTAGAAATATTGTACAGGTATCTTAGTTTTTGTGTGAACAGGTTGTAAGAATCTTGCAAAAAAAAGTTTGTATGTAGAGCAGAATTCAGTCCAAATTTTGCTTTCATCCTGGTCTACCTGGTAGAGAGGTCATGAGGTAGGAGATCTATAGCTCTCACTTACTTCTAATCTTTGGAGGCATCAAGAGTCATCAAAGAGAAGCTGACAATTGTGAAATGGCTAAATTGGCTTAGGTCAATTTTATTCTTAAAACTTGACGGAAGAAATTATTACAAAAGCTACTTTAGTAATTTCTTTCCCTCTATTTTATACCATATGTCATCAAGATATGCCTTCTAGTTTTTACCCCAAATCTTATCTGTTATAATTTACATATGGTTCTACTGAATACACAGATAAGAGAAATGAACTTGCACCAACCAATATATTTTTCCAGCAGAGTTAGATTTAAAAAAAAAAAATCTGTGGTTAAAGACACTTGATTTAAGGAGTAGTTAAAAAGCAGCATTATTCTCTGCTTGGCTGAAGATAGCTGAGAGGTTGTTTGGACATCTTAGCAGATGCTGTTGGTAGTAATCTTTTTTGTGTGTGCAAGAAGCTTCTGCTATGTTAATGCCTCTGTTCTGTCAATTTACTACAAGGGGAATAGGCAGTAACAAAGTTGAGATGATGATTTTATTTTTAAAAAAACACTTTGTTTCATATAAATAAGTATATACTTCAAAAATGGACTGTACCACATCTCTAAAAAACGTATTTGTACTGCTTTGAAATCCGCATGCAGTACTCAAAAGTTAGCCTTAAGGCTGCATAAGATCTGGCCTCGGGGAACCTCTGGACCTCACATCTGGTCCTTTCCTCTCATTTACTCTTTTCTTTTTTTTCATTTAAAAAAATTTTTATTTATTTTTTAACATCTTTATTGGAGTATAATTGCTTTACAATGGTGTGTTAGTTTCTGCTTTATAACAAAGTGAATCAGTTATACATATACATATGTTCCCATATCTCTTCCCTCTTACGTCTCCCTCCCACCCTCCCTATCCCACCCCTCTAGGTGGTCACAAAGCACCCAGCTGATCTCCCTGTGCTACGCAGCTGCTTCCCACTAGCCATCTATTTTACATTTGGTAGTGTATATATGTCCATGCCACTCTCTCACTTTGTCACAGCTTACCTTTCTCCCTCCCCATATCCTCAAGTCCATTCTCTAGTAGGTCTGTGTCTTTATTCCCGTCTTACCCCTAGGTTCTTCATGACCTTTTTTTAAAAAGAGTCATGTACCGAAATGTTCATTGCAGCTCTATTTACAATAGCCAGGACATGGAAGCAACCTAAGTGTCCATCATCGGATGAATAGTTAAAGAAGATGTGGCACATATATACAATGGAATATTACTCAGCCATAAAAAGAAACAAAATTGAGATATTTGTAGTGAGGTGGATGGACCTAGAGTCTGTCATACAGAGTGAAGTAAGTCAGAAAGAGAAAAACAAATACCGTATGCTAACGCACATATATGGAATCCCCTCATTTACTCTTGTCTGGCAGCCCTGGCCTCCCTGCTGCTTCTCCACCACTCCCATCACACTCCCACTCCAGGCCTCGCTGTTTCCATTGCCTGCAGTATTCTTCCATCTCTCTGACAGCTCCGTCCTTTCTCCATCAGGTCTCTGCTCAAATGTCACTCAGGTAGGAGTTCCCTCACAACTTTATCTAAAATATTTGCCTCCATCACTCTCCAACCTCCTTATCTGCTTCATTTTCTTCACAGCACTTACCCTTCATATTACATTCTTATCTGTTTATCATCTCACACTAAGTAATATCTACAAAGGCAGAGAAAGTGATCAATAAAGAGTTATGGACTGAACTCTTACCATGTCAATAATCATATGTCTATGTTACTATTAACTTTTTAGAATTATAAAATAAAACACATGCCAAAAATTACACAGAACACGTGTATAGCTTAATTAATTGTTATAAAGTAAGCACCTTTGTAATCACCACTTCAGGTCAAGATGTCACTTTCCCAGCCTCCATTCAGCTCTTCCATGTGCCTTATTCCACTCACAACCCCTGCCTCCCCATGAAAATATTGCCATCCTGATTCTTATAGTAATGCCTTCCTTGTGTTTCTTTAGAGTTTTAGCACCCAATTGTGCATCCTACTGTTTTAGTTTAGCCTTGCCCATATTTTTGGGTTGATCGTCTTTCAGTTTTCTTCAAATCTATACATTCACCATCCATTCCTTTATTTTTCTCATAACTTATTCTTTGAAGAACTTGGGCTGTTTTACCTGTAGCATTTCCTACATTCTGAATTTTGCTGATTGCACACTCAGTTTATTTTAGGGCTCCATCAAGGGCAGTTTTTGATCAACCAACTATAGTCTCCTCTAACCAGGCCTAACTGTTTACCCAGGTTCATCCTGTGTGGAATCCCAGTCAGTGGAATCACATAGGAGCTCTTGGCCTGATGTAAAGGCCTCGGGCTAGCAGCCTTAGAATGCATTCCCACACTAAATACCATGGTTTCTGCAAATATATATTAGCATGATATTGCAATTTGTTTGGCCTTATCTTCCAGCATCAGACTCTGTACTTCTCCCTCTAAAGCATAATGGAATCTGACTTTATTATATGTCTGGGGCAGTAGTGTGCTAGTAAATCAGCCCTCTGAAAAACCTGACTTGTGGCATTTGACAGTTCCATAGTGTAAATACTCACCATGGTCATTTTCAAACTACTAACCTGAAGTCTCTGTACCTGGAGTTGGGAAACGACATGCACACTCAGCTCTCAAGAGCTGGTATGAGCTGGTTCTAGCACACCACTGTCTGGGAAAATAAGGGGGCAAAAGGAGGGGGACTTGAGGGGAACAGTCACCCTCTGGAAAGTTAACTTGCTACTCTGTCACATGAGGTCCTTAAAAGTGGAGGCTACTTGAGTAACTGCAGCCAAGAGAAGAGAGACTTCTATTGCTAGGCAGCCTTGAAGGTGGCCCCAATATTTTCCACCTCTCAGTATTCACAACTGTCCTTGTGTGGGGACTGGGTATAGTGACTCACAACAAAATATGGAAAAAGTAATGGAATGTCACTTCTAAGGTTAGGATACAAAGAGATTGTGGTTTCTATCTTGGGCGTCTTTTCTCAGTCTTGCTCACTTGCTCTGAGGGAATCTAGCTACATTTTGGAGAGGTGTCTGTGGCAAGAAGTTGATGTCTCTGGCCAACAGCCAGTGAGAACCTTGGCTTTCCAGTAGCCTTGTGAGTGAGCCTGGAAGTGGGTCCTTCACCAGTCAAAACCGGAGCTGACTGCAGCCCGAGCTTCAGGTTCATAACAGCCTCTGAGACCCTGAGTCAGAAGCAACCACTATGCTGGCTCCAGATTCCTGACCCTCAGAAGCCATGAGATAATAAATGTTTGTTATTTTAAGCCACTAAGTTTTGGGGTAATTTGTTATGCAGCAATTGATAACTGATGCAACTGCTCAAGGAGATTTAGTAGGTTTGAGGAGTTTGGAGTCATCTAAATCGATCCAATGGCCCTATTCCAGTTCTTAAGCCTCAGTTTTTCCAAACAATATCCTAGCTCTCACATAAAAAGCCTGATGAGCCTCTGAATTAAAATTTTTTTAAAAATTTATTTTTTATTAAGGTAACATTGGTTTATAACATTATATAAGTTTCATGTGTACATTATATTTCGACTTCTGTATACATTAAATCATGCCCACCACCAAAAAAATTAGTTTTCACCCATCACCATACAGTTGATCCCCTTTACCCATTTCACCCTCCACCTAGCCCCTTCGTCTCTGGTAGCCACTTCTCTGATCTCCATTTTTACCTGTTTGTTTTTGTTTGGTTTGGTTTGGTCATTAAGTATTATTTTGTTTGTTTTTTATTCTGCCTCTAAATGTAATCATGTGGTATTTGTCTTTCTCTGTCTTATTTCATTTACATAATATAATCCATTCATGTTGTTGCAAATGGCGAGATTTCAACTTTTTTAATGGCTGAGTAGTATTCCATTATGTATATATCTAATATATATGTATGTGTATATATATATATATATATATACCATTTCTTCATTAGCCATTCATTCCCTGGTGAGCACTTAGGTCATTTCCATATATTGGCTATTGTAAATAATGCCGTGATGAACATAGGGGTGCATATATCTTTTCTATTTAGTGTTTTCACATTCTTTGGGTAAATACCCAGAGGTGGGATAGCTGGATCATCTGGTAGTTCTATTCTTAATTTTTTGAGGAATCTCCATACTGTTTTCCATAGTGGCTGCACCAATTTGCATTCCCACCAACAGTGTAGGAGGGTTCCCTTTCCTCCATGTTCTTGCCACCACTTGTTATTTCTTGCCTTTTTGATAATAACCATTCTAACAGAAATGAGATGATATCTCATCGTGGTTCTGATTTGCATTTACCTAATAATTAGTGATGTTGAACATCTTTTCATGTACCTGTTGGGCATCTGTATGTTTTTGGAAAAATGTCTATTCAGATATCTGCCCATTTTTTAATCAGGTTATTTGTTCTTTTGTTGTTGAAGTTGAGTTCTATGAGTTCTTTGTATATTTGGGTTATTAACCCCTTGTTGGGTATATGATTTGCAAATATCTTCTCCCATTTAGTAGGTTGTCTTTTCAGTTTGTTGATGGTTTCTTTCCTGTGAGCAGCTTTTTAGTTTGATGTAGCCCCATTTGTTTATTTTTGCCTTTGTTTTTCTTGCCTGAAGAGACATATCCAGAAAAATATTGCTAAAGCTAATGTCAATAAAGCACTGCCTGTGTTTTCTTCTAGGAGTTTTATGGTTTCAGGTCTTACATTCAAGTGTTTAATCCATTTTGATATGAGTTTAATCCATTTTTGTGTATGTTATGAGATAGGTATTCTAGTTTCGTTTTTGGGGTTGTGGCTGTCCCATTTTGCCGACACCATTTATTGAAGAGACTATTCTCTCTCCATTGTAGGTTCTTTGCTCCTTTGTTGTAAATTAATTGTCTGTATATGTATGGGTTTATTTCTGGGTTCTCAATTCTGTTCCATTGATCTGTGTGTGTGTGTGTGTGTGTTTGTGCAAATGCCATGCTGTTTTGATTACTATAGCTTTGTAGTATAATTTGAAATCAGGGAGTGTGTTACCTCTGGATTTGTTCTTGTGTCTCAGGATTGCTTTGGCTATTCAGAGTCTTTTGTGGCTCCATATAAATTTTAGATTTCTTTGTTATATTTCTGTGAAAAATGTCCTTGGGATTTTTTGATAGGGATTTCATTGAATCTGCAGATTGTTTTAGGTAATATGGACATTTTAATAATGACAATTCTTCCATTCCATGAGTATGGAATAGTTTTCCATTTATTTGTGTCTTCTTCAATTTCTTTCAACAATATCCTGTAGTTTTCCATGTAAAGGTCTTTCACCTCCTTGGTTAAATTTATCCCTAGGTATTTTGTTCTTTTTGTTGTGAACAAACAAAAAGGGATTATTTTCTTAACTTCTTTCTTCCAACTTATTGTTAGTGTATAAGGACACAGCAGATTTTTGTATGTGATTTTGTACCCTGAAACTTTATTATTATTTCTAATAGTTTTTGTGTGTGTGTGTGTGGAATCTGTAGGGTTTCCTATATATAAAACCCTGTCATCTGCAAATAGTGATAGTTTTATTTCTTCCTTTCCAATATGGATGTCTTTTATTTCTTTTTCTTGTCCAATTGCTCTGGCTAGGACTTCCAATACCACGTTGAATAAGAGCAGTGAAAGTCTTGTTCTTGATTTTGGAGAGATAGCTTTCAGTTTTTCACCATTGAGTATGACGTTAGATGTTATTTTCTCCTACATAGCCTTTATTATGTTGAGGTATGTTTCTTCTATATTCATTTAATTGATAGTTTTTATTATAAGGGTGTGTTGAATCTTGTCACATATTTTTTATGTGTTTATCGAGATGATCATATGGTTTTTATACTTCTTTTTGCTAATATGGTGTATCACGTTGATTGATTTGCAGTTGTTGAACTATCCTTGTATCCCTGGAATAAATCCTACTTGACAAGAGTGTATAATCCTTTTAAGGTATTGTTCTATTCAGTTTGCTAATATTTTGTTGAGGATTTTTACAGCTATGTTCATCAGAGGTATTGGCCTATCATTTTTTTGTTACATGTTGTCTTTGGTTTTGGTGTCAGGGTAATGTTGGCCTTTTAAAATGAGTTAGGTAACGTTCCCTCCTCTTCAATTTTTTGGAAGAGTTTGAGAAGGATAGGTATTAGATCCTTCTTGAATGTTTGATAGAATTCACCTGTGAAGCTATCTGGTCCTGTACTTTTGTTATTGGGAGGTTTTTTGATTACTGATTCAACTCCTTACTAGTAGTTCATCTATTCAAATTTTCTATTTCTTCCTGATTCAGTCTTGGAAGGTTATATGATTCTAAGTATTTGTCCATTTCTTCTAGGTTGTTCAATTTATTGGCATATAGCTGCTCATAATAGTCTATTATAATCCTTTGTATTTCTGTGATATCCATTGTTATTTCTCCTTTTTCATTTCTGATTTTACTAGAGCCTTTTCTTTTTTTTTCTTAATGAGTTTAGTTAAAAGTTTGTCAATTTTATCTTTTGAAGAACCAGCTCTTTGTTTTACTGATTTTTTTCTATTGTTTTTTTTTTTAATCTCATTTATTTCACTCTGATCTTTATTATTCCCTTTCTTCTACTGGTCTTGGGCTCCATTTGTTTTTCTTTTTCTAGTTCTTTTAGGTATAAGGTTAGATTATTTATTCCTCTGAATTAAACTTATATTGTAATTCTGTACTCTTCGGGACATATTCTGATTTTCAGGTACATGAGCCCTATGGTTTAAGGATATGAGATTTGTTTAGACTAGTTAAAGGAGACTCCTGGTTTTATGGCCATGTTTTAAAATAAAAATTAAAAATCTCTTTCCAAGCTCTTCAAGACAGTTGTTGTATTACCCACTCCCACTTTAATTGCCAAGCACTCTGGTAAAGCTTTGCTTGCAATGGTTACTTCATTCTAAGAAATCACAGGTGATAAGTTAAGCAATCATTTTGCTAGTACATGAACTACAGATGTCTCACTTTTCATAGTCTCTAGATAATCCCTGTTTTCAATCCAATCAGATTAAATAATCAATCCCACATTTCTCTCCTTGAAGGTCTAGTCTCTGCTACTGTTTTGGGTATCTGTGCCAGTCCAGATTTAGTGCAGGAAATAGTAACCAATCTAGGTATTTTAAGCAGAAAGGGATATATCACAGGGAATAAAATCCTTGGCAGGGCTGATGGAATAGAAGTCAGGAAGGACAGATGGAATGATTGACTTTAAGAGCACAATACCATACAACCCTCTCTGCCTCTGGGTTCTGGTAATGACACTCTCTTCATGCTCTTCAGGACTTGATGGGTAATTGCCACTGTCACTAGCTTCATTCTACTGTTTACCCCTTTTTAGTAGTCTCCTTATTAAAACTTTTCTCAGATTTCCCCAGTTTGAATCTGCTGTTTCCTACTGATTCCCAAATCTAATCTTGTAGGTATTCGAATATGCTAAATTCTCTTCAATATTACAAATGCTTAAAATAGTAACTATACTAGACCAAACCACTGATTACAAATTTTTATTCTCGAACTTAACACAAAAGTATTAACATTTTACCTGGAGGTAAGATATACTTACTCTTGAAGCTCTGTGTGGCTGCCTGCACGGTTTCCTGACTGTGGGGGCAGCAGTCATATTAACTCCTCTCTACTAGGTAGAATCCAGAGTTGGGCGGTGCACAACCCAGCACAGTTGCATGTGGTGGCCCGGTGCCTATCAGTAGAATGCTTTTACTATTCCAAAAATATGGAGGTTATCTTCTCAAGCAAATTGAGGCAAAAAAAATCCCAGCACACTGAGGCTGCTGAGTGGCTGGAGAATTTTGGCATGGTCTTAGGTTTGATTTTCTCCTTGCTACTAACTAGTACGAGTTTTTTTTTTTTTTTAATTCCATGCCCTCCAGATAATGTATTCTCACAATGCACATATCCCAGATTCACTTTGAACATTATCTAATTCTGTCTGATTTGAGTCTGAAAATCCCAACCCAGCTTACTTCACCACTTGATTGAATTAAACTAATCTATTTATTCTCGGGTCTTCCTGTCTAAAGCTATCTAAATATCCTCTGATTGAATCCCGGATCTCTCTCTCTCTCTTGTCTTTCTCAGCAACACAACAAGAGAGTGGTTATGAATGAAGGGATGGTGACACAAAATGAGGCTGAAGATGTAGGCAGAGGTCAATCATAAGGAAACAAGCCTTTGAATGGTGTTGTGTTTTTTTTTTCCACAAGGAAATCTATATTTTATTTTATTTTTTTTTCAGTTTTATTGAGGTATAATTGACAAATAAAATTGTAAGATATTTATTAATAAAATGTACATTGTGGTGATTTGATATATATACATGGTGAAAGAATTCCCCCAATCTTTAATTAATACATCTGCCACCACACGTTTGTTTATTTGCTATTATTTTTTGGTGAGAAAATTTTTGTTCTACTCTCTTAGCAAATTTATATTATATATGACAATGTTATCAACTATAGTCACCATATTTTACATTAGATCCTCAGACCTTATTCATCTTACAGTTGAAAGTTTGTACCTTTTTATCAGCCTCTCCCTATTTCTCCCACCCCATAGCTTCTGGCACTATTTTTCTGCTCTCTGTTTCTAAGAGTTTGACTTTTTAAAAAACTTCCACGTATAAGAGATACCTCGTAGTATTTATCTTTCTCTGTTTGGATTATTTCACTTAGCATAATGCCCTCAAGGCCCATCTATGTTGTTGCAAGTGGCAGGATTTCCTTCCTCCTTATGGCTGAATTCCATTGTGTAGTGGAATAATGTATATACACACACCACATCTTCTTTATCCATTCATCCATTGATGGGCACATAGGTTGTTTCCATGTGCTGGCTGTTGTGAATAATGCTGCAGTGAACATGGAAGTGCAGATGTTTCTTCAATATCTTGTTGTCATTTCCTGTGGATATATACCTAGGCGTGGGATGGCTGAATCATATGGTAGCTCTATTTTTAATATTTTGAGAAACCTCCATACTGTTTTCCATAGTGGCTGCACCAATTTGTATTCCCACTGAGTGTGAGCACGGGTTCCCTTTTCTCCTTATCCTCATTGAAAGGTTTTAAACAGGAGCCAGTCTTGAATTAGTGTGAGTTTTAAAAAGATCTCTCTGGCTGAGTTACAAAGAATGAATTAGAGGGGCAAGTGTGAATGCAGAGAGAAGAATTAAAAGCCTTTTGCCAGGTTAACATGGAGTTGGGTGCAGATTAGTGTTAGTGGAAAGAAAGACTGGTAGATGGATTGGCAAAGGATTTTGGAAATAAAACTTATGGGACTTAGTAGTGACTGGATCTAGGGAGTAAGAAAAAAGAAGAGGTAAAGGAAGATCCTTGGTGATAGTTGGTAGATTGTTGTGATGTTTATTGAGATAGGGGGCACCTTGGGGGTAGGGATGGTGAGGCAGGGGAGGGAGAGCAGGGAAAGACCCCAGGTTCAGTTTGAGGTGTCTGTAAGAAAGTTATTCAAGTGATGATGTTGAGCAAACATAAGATATATGGTTTGAGAGGTTGCTAATGGTAACTGGAGCAGACATGGAGTCCTTAAACTTTTAAAAAATGCAGTCTTTAATGAGTGGGGGTGGGGTGGAGGAAAAGTAAAGGTAGAATAAAATGTAACAAAAATTTTCTATCCATTCATGCTACAGTCATTAAAAGAATACTAACTGAGGGCTTTACTTACACTTGATATTCTAAGTGCTGAGTGAAGCGGTGAACTGAAGTCCCTACTTTCAAAGTGCCTACTCTCAGTGGTAATAAATTCAGAATGTTGAGATTAAATGGCCAATGTTGCCTTCAGAAAGAAATAAACAGATAAAATTTGGTTTTATTTATTTATTTATTTTTTTAGACATGTCACATTGATACTGCTTTTTCCATTATTTTGTTGAACTTTTTCTAAGTGCTCTATTGGCCAGTAGTGCTAGTTAATTTCCATAAAATGGTTATATTTATATATCCAGAAATGCTGATTGATAGAGTGTTCTTCTTTTATGTATTCTTTCTTGAACTTTATTAGCATCAAAAGTCCCCTAGATATTACCCTCTAGATGAAGAAACACTCCACAAAGAGAGGCTTTTATTGTATGTGTGTAAAGTAACTTTATAACCCAAAATATGCTACTAAAAATCCTTCATATAGCAGTTTTACAAATGTAATTTTAAAATATTCAATAGAATTCTTTCCAAAGATCTTAGTACAGAAAGCTAAATTCTATGGAAAAGTATGCTTTCCTTAAAAATCTATTTAGGTTGAAATCATGGCATACTATGTTTAAAGCAAGGAAAATAATTTTGACAGTAGAAATAGGGTGTTCTTCGTGTTCTAAAATACATTCACATAAATTTTGGAAAACAATCATAATTTCATTGAATACATCCAAGTTCTAAAATTCCCTTGTTTAGAAATGTGCAAATTCGCAAATATGAAGTGAAAGTTGGGTTGCTTTAGACCAAACAAAATAAATAATCCATGACCCCATCTGAAGGTCTTTGTGAGACAGGCCAACTTTGGGACTTTTATTTATTTATTTTTTTACTATATTTATTTATTTATTTATTTTTTTAAAATTTTATAGCTACTTTATTTATTTATTTATTTATTTTTGGCTGTGTTGGGTCTTCGGTTCGTGCGAGGGCTTTCTCTAGTTACGGCAAGTGGGGGCCACTCTTCATCGCGGTGCAGGGACCGCTCTTCATCGCGGTGCGCGGGCCTCTCACTATCGCGGCCCCTCCCGTTGCGGGGCACAGGCTCCAGACGCGCAGGCTCAGTAGTTGTGGCTCACGGGCCCAGCTGCTCCGTGGCATGTGGGATCTTCCCAGACCAGGGCTCGAACCCGTGTCCCCTGCATTAGCAGGCAGATTCTCAACCACTGCGCCACCAGGGAAGCCCCTACTATATTTATTTATTTATTTGGTTGCACTGGGTCTTAGCTGCAGCAGGCAGGCTCCTTAGTTGTGGCTCTCTGGCTTCTTAGTTGTGACACATGGGCTCCTTAGTTGTGGCATGCAAACTCTTAGTTGTGGCATGCATGTGGGATCTACTTCCCTAACTGGGGATCGAATCCAGGCCCCCTGCATTGGGAGTGCGGAGTCTTACCACTGTGCCACCAGGGAAGTCCCCCAACTGTGGGACTTTTAATGTAATAGTGCTATATTGCTGATTATTGCTGATAATATTAATTGTTGACTATTAAGTTGTCAATAACAGTTGGGCAAGGAGGGATTCATTCTGCTCAGGCAAATCAAAATGCTAAATAAGCATTTACTGAGTGCACAGGGTCTTGAGCTACAAAGATAGAAAGACTCAAAAGCTCTTAATGCAGAGAAAATTTCTTTCCTCAGTATCTGTCTAGGAAACATACATGGGTCCTAACGTGTTATATATGGTACGCATGGCTGGGAACACTCACCAATATCCACCCATTCCTACCTGTTTCAGCAACATGGCTTACTTTTTCAGGTTTGCACAATCCTTTTGTTTAGCATTGCTGAGAAGTGAAATGTCATATTAACAAATTTTCTAATAGTTTGGATAACGTGTTTAGTCATTATATTAGTGAGCGTTCTTTTAAGCAAATAGAAATTACTCTTTGTATCTGAATATAGGAGATTAGAGGTTTCCCACCTGTCAGATGGGATAGGGAAGGGCAGGTCAAGAAGCTCACTGCCAATAATCTCAGCCAGCAACATTGCAGTGGGTGGTCCCCAAGTGCTGTGTGCTTCTCATCCATCATTTGCTCAGCATCTGCCTGCTACTGCCAGTAGAGAGTGATGGTCTCTTCTTCCCTTCGGAATCTCTCCAAGTGCCCCATTTCAATTCTCATGGTCCCATTCTTTCCCAGTCAACACCCTAACTTTTACAAAAGATGCTTGACAAACTTCACTGTGAGTTCAACTTTCATACTTATCCAGCCAACGATAGGATCATATTTTGGTTTTGATTTACAGATATCTCAACCCTGTAGCTACAAGAAATAAAAGGTTCTTTCAGGACAGTCCGAAAGGCTCTTTGGCTCTCTGACTTCTTGAGAATTTAAAAGTTTTCCTTCTGTAAGCTGCAGTGTTATGTATTCAGTCAGCTCTCTAGTCCCTGTCATCAGACTTCCTACTCGAACATTCTATTGCAATAGTCCTTTTGTCTTTCAACACTGAGTTCTCTCTAGATACTTAATTCTAGGCAACTAGAAGTGGAAATTTTAGGAATGATTTTGTCATTGCATGTTGTGCACCAAAAAATGCACTTTTTGCTAGCAATGAGGTTATTACGTCTTTTTTTTTTAAAAAAACTCTTTAATTTTATTTATTTATTTATTTATTTATTTATTTATTTATGGCTGTGTTGGGTCTTCATTTCTGTGCGAGGGCTTTCTCCAGTTGCGGTGAGCGGGGGCCACTCTTCATCGCGGTGCGCGAGCCTCTCATTATCACGGCCTCTCTTGTTGTGGAGCACAGGCTCTAGACGCGCAGGCTCAGTAATTGTGGCTCGTGGGCCTAGTTGCTCCGCAGCATGTGGGATCTTCCCAGACCAGGGCTCGAACCCGTGTCCCCTGCATTGGCAAGCAGATTCTCAACCACTGCGCCACCAGGGAAGCCCCGGTTATTATGTATTTTAAATTCATTTAGATTGTAGAACAAAGTGCAGATTCTCTTATTTGAGGTTCTATTTTACTGAAACTGCTGCCAATACTAAACGTTCTAAGAGCCAGAGTTTGGTCATTAAAGCAGAAACCACTCTGTATATTTCAAGCATGAAGTGTTTTAAAAGAGGAAATTAAAGACCTACAAACCATCTGAAAGGCTAGGGGATCAGAATCAGAGAAGCCATTTCTGAGAGTCCCATCCCAAAACACTGAAATGGGTGGATCTTAAGAGCTCACTAAGACACCACTGTGAATCCTATATCTGCTGACTCTCTGTGTGAGGGGTTGGCAAACTATGGCCATGGGAAAAATCTGGCCTGCCACCTATTTTTGTATAGTGTGGGAGCTAAGAATAGACTTATGCTTTTAAATCGTTGAAAAAAAAACAAAAGCAGAATAATATTTTGTGACATGTGATGATTACATGGAATTTAATTTCAGTGTCCATAAATAAAGTTTATTGGAACATAGCTATACTCACTTGTTTATATATTGTTTATGGCTGCTTTTGCTTTACAGTGACAGAGTTTAGTAGTTGTGAGAGAGAATGTTTGGCCTGCAAAGACTAAGCTATTTACTGTCTAGCCCTTTACAGAAAAAGTTTGTTGATTCTTGGTCTGTGCATCTGACTGAAAGTTCTTCTGCCAAATATAGCTTCTCTTTCTCGTCTGCTTTCCAAGTTTCATGAAAATGTCTCTCATTGGCAAATCCTCATAATCATATGGGGAAAGTAATTTTGAGAAATGTCACTCTTGGGTTCTCTGGATGGCAAAGAAGCAGTAATACTGAGTTGACAACAAACAATTGAGAATAATCACAGTACGGTTGGTAATCCCCAAGGCCACTTTTGGGTTAAATGATTAGCAAGAAGGACTCACAGAACTCCGAAAAGCTGTTATATTCACTTCTATGGGTTATTATAGCAAAGGGATACAGATGAAAAGCAGCAGAAGTAAAAGGTTCGTACGGCAGAGTCCAGGAGAGACCAGACATAAGTTTCTAATGTCCTCTCCCAGTAGAGATACACAGACAGTGTTTAATTCTCCCAGCAGTGACACGTCACAACACACATGAAATACTTTCTGCCAGGGAAGCTCAACCAAACCTTGGTGTCCATGGTTTTTATTGGGGGTTGGTCACATTGGCATGGTTGATTGCCCATATGGGTGGCCTTATTTTCTCAATCTCCAGCCCCTCCAAGGGTCAAGCGATTACTACATGGCACATGGCCCCACCATAAATAAATATGCATCGTCGGTATAAATTATCTGGAGTGGTCCAAGTTCCCAGGAAAACAGAAATACTCTTATTAGGCAGGATGTTGCGAAGTCTTAGAGATTATCTCTCAGGAACGAGACAAGGACCAAAGTTTTCTTTGGAATGTGCAAGATTTGGACAACCCAGGCCTGCTGAGATAATCCTTTGTTCCACCCATAGACTCACTGAAATCTGGATCTCTAGGAACCTCAGAGATTATCCAATTAAGCCTCCTTTTTGATAGATGAAAAAATAGAGGCTTTGGAATCAAATAGATGTGGTTTAAATCCCAATTTCATCGCTTACAAGCTGTGTGGCCTTGGAAAAGTTATCTAGCTTCTTAAGGCCCAGCTTTTTCCTCACAGATTCATAGTTTATAGGATTATAATAAGGACCAAGTGGCAAGGAAAATTCTTAAGTCAGACTAGTGGTCAAAACGTGGTGGATATAGGCACAAGAGACACGCTCTTTATCTTTCCGATTCAATCTCCAGCTAGTAGAACATCCGTAACTCAGCAAAGATTCCTCAGCCAAGGTGTTCCAACACCCCAGGATGCCAGAGAGATCCACACGTCTGTACATGTGAGGTTGGGGGATTGGGGCACACAGAAGAGGCAGAACTGGGGGAGCAAGGAGGCAGTGCCTGTGACGCTGGCCCCCGGCCATGGAAGCTGAGCCGCAGCCCCAGGGAGCTAGTAGCAGCAGAGAGGCAGGCGCCCGTGACTGTGGCCTCCTGGCCACAGTGGCACCCATGGCCGCAAGGAACCCGGCAGCAGTGGCGGCAGGGCCTATGACCCTGGTCCTTCCAGCCACCGTGGTGCCCGAGACTCCAGAATCCCCAGCCGTGACAGCAGCGCCTGCGGTCCCGACAACCCTAGATGCAGAGAAGACACCCCTAACCCTTGTTCCCTCCCCACCTCCCTCCCCCGGCCACAGTGGCCAGGCCCACAGCCCAGGTGACCTTGGGCATGGTGGAGGTGCCTGCCATCCTGGTGCCGTCAGAGGCAACGTCAGTGGCAGCAACAACACTGACAGGAGCAAGGCACCAGCGATCCCGGGAGCATAAGCGCCGGCAACACCCCTGGCAGAGGCGCTGGAGAGCGGAAGGTGCCGATTCTCAAATACAGCCGGAGGCAACTCAGGGAAGAGAAACCGAAAGCTTGTGCTGTAGTACCACCGACGGAAAAAAAGAGAAAGTCCTCTAATGATCAACCTGGTAATTTTTATTTTTATTTTTTTTACTAAATTTATTTATTTATTTATTTTTGGCTGTGTTGGGTCTTCATTTCTGTGTGAGGGCTTTCTCTAGTTGCGGCGAGCGGGGGCCACTCTTCATCGCAGTGCGCGGGCCTCTCACTATCGCGGCCTCTCCTGTTGCGGAGCACAGGCTCCAGACGCGCAGGCTCAGTAGTTGTGGCTCACGGGCCCAGCTGCTCCGCAGCATGTGGGATCTTCCCAGACCAGGGCTCGAACCCGTGTCCCCTGCATTGGCAGGCAGATTCTCAACCACTGCGCCACCAGGGAAGCCTGTAACATGGTAATTTTTAGAATCAAAGTAAACAAAGCTTCACCTAACAAGAAAGATGTGCACTACTTCAAATGTGTTGTCAGAGAAGCAACTTACCAGGCACCATGAAAACCCATAGTAACACAATATGACAAAAAGAAAAGGACAGTTCTCCTGAAACCAAACTTAAAGTCATGATGAAGTATTGTGATCTAACTGATAGAGAATTCGAAATAGCTGTTGTGAAGAAACTCAACCAGCTACAAGAATACTCAGAAAGGCAGTTCAGTGAGTTCAGGAGTAAAATTAATGAACAGAAGGAATGTGTTACCGAGGAGGTAGAAATGCTAAAAACCCCGGAAGTTCTGGAGCTAAAGAACTCAATAAATGAGATGAAGAATGCATTGGAAATAGAGCAGATGATATGGAAGAGAGAATTCACCAGCTTTAAGAAAAAATCTAGCAACAGAACCCGCCTCTGCCCCTCCACTCTGCCCTGCGCCTTTGCCCCCAGGCTCAGCTCTGTCAGTGCTCAGTGCCCCTGTGTTCCCCCCAGGCCCCCGGGTGATGGCCTTGACAGTGGCCGTGTTCTTGGGCTGCGCCTTCATGGCCTTCGGTCCTGTGCTAGCCCTCTACATCTTCACCGTCACCGCTGGGCCCTTGCACATCATCTTCCTCATCATCAGAGCTGCTGGTTGGTGTCTCTGCTGCTTTCCTCCCTTGTTTGGTCCATGGCAGCAATCACTGCTGACAACAAAGATGGACCAATACAGAAATATCTGCTGATCTTTGGCACGTTAGTCTCAGTCCTTATCCAAGAAATGTTCCAGTTTGCATATTACAAACTCTAAAAAAAAGCCAGTGAAGGTTTGAAGAGTATAAACCCAGATGACATAGCACCCTCTATGCGATTGCTGGCTTCTGTTTCTGGCTTGGGCTTTGGAATCATGGGGGGAGCATTTTCCTTTGTAAATACCCTGTCTGACTCCTTGGGGCCGGGCACAGTGGGCATTCATGGAAACCCTCCCCAGTTCTTCCTAAATTCAGCTTTCATGACGCTGGTGATCATATTGCTGCATGGGTTCTGGGGCATTCGTGTTTTTTGATGGCTGTGAGAAGAAAAAGTGGTATGCCCTTCTGTAGTCCTTCCCACCCATCTGCTGGTGTCAGCCCTGACCTTCATAAATCCTTGTTGTGGATTAAATCTGGCGTCAGCATACATCATCCTGGTGCTCAGGGGCATCTGGGCATCCTTTGCTTCTGGAGGCAGCTGCCAAAGCCTGAAACTCTGCCTGCCCTGCCAAGACAAGGGCTCCCTCCTCTTCAACACGCGCTCCAGATAACCTGTGAGAACCAGCACTTACCAAACACTAAGCTGCCTCTTGAGAGAAGCACAGCTGTGCCTTTTTCTAAAAATCCCTTTTCCTGGTGGGGGTTAGAAAAAACAAAATTATCTGGATACAATATGGCTTTCATGCAACAGCTTTCTGAAAGGGATACATCAGTGGTGTACAGACTGACTGCATGTTAGAATCACCTGGGGAAACATAAAGAATACTGATTTCTGGGCTCCACCCTCCAGATTTAATTCATCTGGGCATGTGGTAATTTTTAAAGCTTCCTAGATGACTTCGATGTGCAGCCAGGTTGAGAGCCATCGATGTCCAAATAGGAACTTCCTGATAACACTGTAACTGAATAAGAATCAGATGTTTAGCTATCTCCTAACTCAGCTTGTGCTTAGCAAGCAAGTATCTGAATGTCAAATCCTGGTTAGCCTTTGTCTTTTGAAGTTCTGAAGTGACAAAAGGCTAAAGGGCTATCATCTCTGTGAACTGTTTTCCCATGCTTCACTTGTACCCTGTTTTGTGAGAACATGGTGGGCTATGCTTCTAACTACAGTAATAAATTGCACTGAGTTACTAATGATCATCTAGTCTAAGTGTTGCCCTTCCTAATGGGAGTCAGAAAGCACAAGGAAACACAAGGAAAAAGAGAAACACAGAAAAAAGAGAAACAGAAACACAAGGAAAAAGAGACAATGGACATATAGAGCAAGCAGTAAACAAAAGGTAAAATGGAAGTATTAAGTCCTCGTTTATTAATAATCATCCTAAATGTAAATGGATTGAATCCACTGATCAAAAGACACAGAGTGGCTGTGGGTGGAGTAATAAGCAAGACCCAACTATATAATGCCTCCAGGAGACTCATCTCAGCTCTAAAGACAAATATAGGCTCAAAGTGATGGGATGGAAGACGATACTTTGAGCAAATGGTAAGCCAAAAGAAAGTGGGTGTAGCTATACTCATATCAGATAAAATAGACTTCAAGCCAAAAAACCAAACCAAAGCAAACAAACCAAGAGACAAAGAATGACATTTGTAATGATAAAGGGAACAACCATCAAGAAGGTGTAATATTTATTAATATATATACATTTAACATAGGAGCACCAAAATATATAAAACAATTATTAACAGACCTAAAGGGAGAAGTTGACAGCAACACAATAATAGTAGGAGATTTTAACAGCACGCTTACATTAATGGATATGTCATCCAGACAGAAAGTCAACCAGGAAACACTGACCTTAAATGAAACATTAGACCTGATAGACTTAATAGATATATATAAAACATTCCATCCAAATGCAGCAGAATACATTCTTCTCAAGTGCATATGTAATATTCTCAAGGATAGACCATATGTTGGGACACAAAAGAGTCTCAATAAACTTAAGAAAACTGAAATTATATCAAGCACTTTTTTTCTGACAAAAACGGTATAAAACTAGACATCAACTACAAGAAGAAAGCTAGAAAAATCACAAATAGATGGAGGCTAAACAACATGCTACTGAACAACTACTGAGTCAATGAAGAAATCAAGGAGAAAAAAAACCCCAAACAAACCTGAAGACAAGTGAAAATGAAAAAAATGACATACCAAAATCTATGGGATGCAGCAAAAGTGGTACTAAGAGGGAAGTTTATAGCAAATACAGGCTTACCTAAAGAAACAAGAAAATTTTCAAATAAACAATCTAACCCTACACCTAAAGGAACTAGAAAAAGAAGAACAAACTAAGCACAAAGTCAGTAGAAGGAAAGAAATAATAAAGATCAGAGTGGAAATAAATGAAATGGAGACTAAAAAGACAATAGAAAAGATCAGTGAAACTAAGAGCTGGTTCTTCGAAAAAATAAAATTGACAAAACTTTAGCTAGACTCGCTGAGAAAAAAAGAGAGAAGACTAAACTAAAATCAGAAACAAAAGAGAAGTTACAATGAATAGCACAGAGATACAAAGGACTGTGAGACTCCTGCGAACAGCTATGCACCAACAAATTGGAAAACCTAGGAAAAAAATGGATAAATTCTTAGACTCATACAACCCTCTGAGACTGAATGAAGCAATAGAAAATCTAAAATGACAGATCACTATTAAGGAGATTGAAACAATAATTTAAAACTTCCCAAAAAACTAAAGTCCTGAATAGATGGCTTCATTTTGTTTCTACTAAACATTTAAAGAAGATTTAATACCTGTTCTTCTCAAACTCTTCCAAAAAGTTGAAGAGGAGGGAATGCTGCCTACCTCATTTTATGAGGCTAATATTACCCTGAGACCAAAACCAGACAAGGACAACACAAGAAAATTGCAGGCAATATCTCCGAGGAACACAGATACAAAAATCCTCAACAAAATATTTGCAAACCAAATACAGCTATACATTAAAAGGATGATACATCAGGATCAAGTGGGATTTATTCCAGAAATGTAAGGATGGTTCAACATCTGCAAATCAATCAAGGTGATACACCATTTTAACAAAATGAAGGATAAAAATCATATGATCATCTTAATAGATGCATAAAAAACATTTGACAAGGTTCAACCTCCATTTATAGTAAAAACTCTCATTAAATTGGGTATAGAAAGGTTGTACCTCAACATAATGAAGACCATATGTGACAAATCCACAGTTAACGTCATACTCAATGGTGAAAAACTGAAAACTATCACTCGAAGATCAGGAACAAGACAAAATTGCCCACTCTCGCCACTCTTACTCAGCATAGTACTGCAAGTCCTAGCCAGAACAATTAGGCAAGAAAAAGAAATAAAATGCATCCATATTTGAAAGGACGAATTAAAACCATCACTATTTGTGGATGACATGATTTTATATATAGAAAATCCTAAAGACTCCACCAAAAAAACTGTTGAAATGATAAAAGAATACAGTAAAGTTGAGAGAAAATCAATATATAAAAACCTGTTGTGTTTCTATACACTAACAATCAACTAGCAGAAAGAGAAACTAAGAGAACAATTCATTTGCTTTTGCAACAAAGAAAATAAAATACCTAGGAATAAATTTAACCAAGGAGCTGAAAGACCTGTACACTGAAAACTATAAGACATTGATGAAAGAAACTGAAGAAGACACACAAAAAAAGGAAAGATATTTCATGCTCATGGATTGCAAGAATGAACACTGTTAAAATGTCCATATAACATAAAGCAGTCCATAGATTCAACACCATTCCTATCAAAATCTCAGAGACATTTTTTCACAAAAATAGAACAAAAATCTTAAAGTTTATATAGAACCACAGAGGACTCTGAATAGCCAAAGCAATCTTGAGAAGAAAGAACAAAGCTGGAGGTATCACACTCCCTGATTTCAAATTATTCTACAAAGCTATAGTAATCAAAACAACATGGTATTGGCAAAAGTGGACACACATATCCAATGGAACAGAATTGAAAGCCCAGAAATTAATCCACACATATATGGACAGTTAATTTATGAGAAAGGAGTAAAAAATATACAATGGAGAAAGGACAGTCTCTTCTCTAAATGGTGTTGGGAAAACTGGACTGTCACAAGCAAAAGAATGAAATTAGACCACTATCTTATGTCATACACAAAAATTAACTCAAAATGAATTAAAGACTTAAATATAAGGCCTAAAACCATAAAACTCCTAGAGGAAAACATAGGCAGTATGCTCTTTGACATCGGTTTTAGCAACTTCTTTCTGGATCTGTCACCTCAGGCAAGGCAAACAAAAGCAAAAATAAACAAATGGGACTACATCAAAATAAAGTTTCTGCACACTAAAGGGAACCATAAACAAAATGAAAGACAACCTATCTTATATCCAATAAGGGGTGAATATCTGAAATAAAGAACTCATACAACTCAACAACATAATAAACAGCTGATTAAAAATTGGGCAGAGGATCTGTATAGACATTTTTCCAAGGAAGGCATACAAGTGACCAACAGGCACGTGAAAATATGCTCAACATCACGAATTATTAGGGAAATGCAAATCAAAACCACAATGAGATATCATGTCAGGCCTGTTAGAATGACTATTATCAAAAAGACAAGAAATAGCAAGTGTTGGAACAGATGTAGAGAAAAGGGAGCCCTTGTGCACTGGTAGTGGGAATGTAAATTGGTGCAGCTACTATGGAAAGCGGTATGGAGGTTCCTCAAAAAATTAAAAATAAAACTGCCATTTCACTTCTAGGTATTTATCTGAAGAATATGAAAACACTAATTAAAAAAGTTACATGCACCCTATGTTCATTGTGGCATTGTTTATAAAAACCAAGATGTGGAACCTAGCTCTTCATCAACAAGTGAATAGGTAAAGAAGATGTAATATACATACATATACACCTGTATACGATGGAATACTACTTGGCCATAAAAAAGAAGGAAATCCTGCCATTTTCAACAACAGGGATAGCTCTTGTTGGAGGGTATTATACTAAGTGAAATAAGTCAGACAGGGAAAGACAAATACTATATAATTTCACTCAGATGTAGAATATTTAAAAAACCCAAAATAAACAAACGAAGCAAGACAAAAACAAGTACATAGATACAGAGGACATATTGATGGTTACTAGAAGGGAATGGAGAGGGAGAGGGCAAAATGGGTAAAGGAGGTCAATTGTATGGTGATGGAATGGTAACTAAACTTTTGGTGGTGTGCACACTGTAGTATATACAAAAGTCGAATTATAATGTTGTACACATGAAATTTACATAATTTTATCAACCAGTGTTACCTCAATTAAAAAACATGGTAGGTATAAAAACAATAATTAATTTTCATTCATTCAGTAAGCTCATTGAAAGCCTGTTATTGTACCGATGTAAGTGGAAGAAAAAGTTGCTACTGTATTAAAAATAAGCACTTTGATACACTAACGCCATGGGTAAAATTTATATCAAGAGAGAAGTCACTTTGTTTTGGACAATGTCCTGATGGCCTCTTTGAGAGTGGACAGGAAGGCTCTTAGTCTGCAAAGAAATGGATGAATTAATTGCTTTGCAAAATAAGGGAGTGAAAAGGCAGTGTGATGGGAGAGAGGAAGGGAAGAGGGCTGGAAATAGGGTAAAAATGAGAAGTTGAAAATATTCATTGGGAAGCTGGTTGGTGCCAGATTGTTAAAAGTCTTCAGTTCCCCATAAATGAAGCCCAAGGTTGCAAAGCTAGTTAATGGTAGAGTTGGAACCAAAGATCTTTCTAGAAAACCACACTGCCTCTCAAAGAACCAAAGTTTTCATTCCAGCCACTTTCAATATGAAATAGTGCTTCATGCTTGGCTGCTTTTGGTGTTTTGTTATAAGCAACTGAAATTTCTTGAGCTTACTGCTATTCCTTTGAATTCATAAATGTACATGGTCTCATCCAGCTGACATTTTTATATAGTAACAAGGAAATGTAAAACTTTTTTAGTTTTTGGAAACTAGGAAAGCCTGCATTTTGCAAGTGTTGATATCTAACATGTTAGATATCAGTTCAGTTGAACTTCACTTTAGTCACATATCTAGAAAGATAATCCAAGCCAAAAAACACATGCAATAAAGAAATGGAGAAGTTTAGAAAGCATTTTCTTTTTGTCATTGTCGGTTTGTGACAGTGAGCAATTCTGGCTCCTGCTGGATGTGTCTGGAGTTTCTGATAGGGCCAGGCTTTCAAGGCTTATGTACTAGAAGTAAATCCTTATGTCGGTCCCCAAAGTAACCTGCAGAGCAAGCCTAGCAATAACAGTTATTTCCCTTATTTCTAACTTTGAGGGAGTTTGGCTTGGGATGACCAAAAAAGAGCTGCAGGCTGTCCTTATATCAAGGGGAAGCACCCTTTCTGAATGATGCTGTGCTCACCAGCAGTTGGGCTCAGACTTGTTAGGTATGACCAGAAAATTAGTTGGCTCCATTTTTTTGTTTTGAGAGACCAAAGAATCTCCTGGGAGTGAGTTCCCCTCTTGGTACCTCCAGCTTGACCTAGAAAGACAGAAGTGAGGGTAATTCTGAGAACTTTGTGTTGTTTCCTTGGCTCCGTCCTGAGCCCAATCCTTATGGACTAAGGGGGGATGCAGTGGGGGCGGAGTGGTAAGGATGGTGTGTCATCAGTGCAATCTGAAAGAGCCTTAGACCTTAGGGTGCCAGGACCAATGTCTTCGGCACCTAAGGGGCTCCACTGTGACACTGCTGGGTGACAGTGCTGGGAAACTTCGGCAGTGGTATCTGGTGGGATACTACAGTACTTGGAGGACATTATGAGGTGAGGGTGGTAAGTTATCAGAGAGCTGGAGCGGAGTGAAGAAACAGGGCAATTTCAGAACAGCTAAATGGACAGTATACTTCATTCGTTTGTAGTAGGTAGAATTCAGCGGGTTGGAGTCCCACATGGGGAGGCAGGAAAGAGAGCAAGTAAAAAAGAAATTATTTGAGAGCCACAAGCACTTTAGATAGATTGTATCATTTAATCCTCACAACAACCTTATGAACTGCATACTAATTTGTCCCCATTTTCTGGATAAGACTTTCAAGGAAGATACAATTTAAGTAAATTGTCCGAGGTCAGTTGGCCAGCAAGTGAAGGATACAGGTTTAAGACTCAAGTAATCTGATTCCAGAGCCCTCATTTTTGGTCATTTTCTCATGTGTGCCCTCGTATAAGTGAGCACTGGAAAAGCTAAGGTTAAATACTCCTTAGGTGCAGTTGACTTGCTCTGACACCATTTATAGCGTTGGAAATCCCCGGTTTCACATTGGAGCTCTAAGCCAGGATCAGGATTATATTCCCAGCAATGTTTTAACAGAAACTACCATCAAGGGTATTATAATTATCCTGTGGCCAGTTTTTAAAGACACTTTCTTCAGGGAATAAGCATTACACTGAGGCATGCATTATCACAGCAACAAAAAAACATGTTTAGCATCTGTCATTTTTTTTTTTTTTTGACTGTGAAAGTTTTAGAACACTAAGCAAAACTTTCCTATCCTCAAGTTTTTCTAGGTGATAAGGTGTCTGTGGATTAGGGAATAGGCAGAGAATTGACTGCCCTCTTGAATTAATAAAATGAGATGCGGCGGAGAATGAAGTGTTGTCTTAATTTTGTAAGGTGACGCCACCTACCTGAAGAAGGCTGAAGTAAAAGTATACTCAGTAGTATCCTGTGATAAACCATAATGGAAAAGAATATGAAAAAGAATGTGGGCTTCCCTGGTGGCGCAGTGGTTGAGAGTCTGCCTGCCAATGCAGGGGACACGGGTTCGAGCCCTGGTCTGGGAGGATCCCATATGCCGTGGAGCAACAGGGCCCGCGAGCCACAATTACTGAGCCTGCGCGTCTGGAGCCTGTGCTCCACAACAAGAGAGGCCGCGATAGTGAGAGGCCCACGCACCGCGATGAAGAGTGGCCCCCGCTTGCCGCAACTAGAGAAAGCCCTCGCACAGAAACGAAGACCCAACACAGCCATAAATAATAAATAAATAAATAAAATAAAATAAAAAAAAGACAAAAAAAAAAAAATAACATGGCACAACAGACTTTAAAAAAAAAAAAAAGAATGTATATATATGTATAACTGAGTCACTTTGCTGTACAGCAGTAATTAACACATTGTAATTCAACTATACTTCAATAAAAAATAAATTTAAAAAGTATACCCAATAAAAATTAATTTATATATTATCTTTTTCTGAATAATTTAAAATGGTTTCATAATAAGATTTCTTATCATCACATAGTCTTTTGAAATGTAGCTGTCTATTCATTTACTGTTTTAGTCAGTAAACATTTTTGAATGCCCATGTCATGTCAAGAGTCACCATGCTAGATGCTGTTGACATAAAAATGAAAATATGCCATCCCTGATTACTGGTGTGTAGAACTGCCATCTAGCGGAAGAAAGAGGTGAAAAAGCAGATACTTTTGCAAGACGCGATGTAGATAAATATGTTAAGAATAAGGGAACTGATTTGCACAAGGCATTATTGAATTATTTAAACTCATCTCGAGGGATGGGGACATGAGTGTGTAAGGAGTGAGAGGGTGGTTCTAGAGGATGGAACTCCTTTTCTGGGTGCTGCATGATAAACAATGTTAGCCACGCAGAGGAGTGGCACGGCCGTGGGAGGAGCAGTCCATCCACGCCTGACCCACGGAGGCAGCTTGAGCAAGGGGGAGGTGGGAAGCGTTTCAGTGCTGCTCGGTGTGGGTGAGCAGTGACAAGCTGCTGGATCTTAGGCTGGAGGGATAAGCCAAGAATGGCAGCCAGGGGCCAGCTCACTGGAGGCCTTGAATGCCATGCTAGACTCTGCAGAATAGAGCCAATGGGAGATAACAATTTCACTTCTTTGGGGACGTGTGGAGAGTTTTTCACAAACTTAAGTTTTTTCAATGGAAGAGACTGACAGTTTTTCTGAGACCACATTGTGTGCACATGTGTGTGTACGTATGTGCATAGTTTTAAATTATCTTTTCCTTTATGGAAGGATTTTGATAGAAGAGAGTTTTTTTTTTTTTAATTGTCCTTCCTTAGCGAAATGTAAATTTGGCATCTTTATGTAAGTTTCTAATTAAAAATAAATTATCCTGTAAATTGAAGAGTCTGAGGACTACTTCTGCCCACAAGGGAGACGATGAAGGGATTTAGCCATGGAATGCCATAGCTGGATTGACATTTTAAGCGATTTCTTCAGCTGTGTGGAGAGTGAATTTGAGGGAGGCAAGACCAGAGGCAGGAAGACCATTTATGAGGCTAATGCTCTGAGTGAAAGATAATAAAGACCTGACCTAGGGCTGGGACACCAGAGACGACTGGGAGTAGGAAACATTTAAAAATGTATTTATAAGATAAAATCAGTAGGACTCGGTGATTGGATACAGGAATGAGGGAGAGGACTGAATATCACCATTCCATTCTGTACTGCATCACTGTGGTAGAGTGAGTTTCCTCATGTTCATCAGTGGCTGCTCAGGCAAATCTAGTTTTTGGCTCCCATTTATCTCGGTCCAGGACAACTGGCAGAAAGACGGAGGAAGACAGCAAAGTTACCTTCGTGTAAGACCAGTTGCTTTCCAGCTCAAACCACTTTGGGAAATAACCTCCACATGCGTGAGCTTTAAGTTGGGTATGAATAGAAGTTCTTTGTGAGAGGGGCCTGGTGCAGAACAAGGGGGTGTCGGGTGGCTGTTGAATGGACAGGCAAACAGGAAGGACATCATGAAAGCCCAGCAGTGATCCAGGACACATTTGTCCTGTGATTCACATGTGCGATGCTTGCCCTGCTTCTTTATACAATCCATGCAAATGTTAATGTCTTCTCCGTTTACCTCATTGTATTAATCGTGGTTTCTATTTTCTGTATTTTATGATGCTAAGCCTGGAGAGACCGCCCCTCCCAGGGCTAGCTAATTCCTACAGATAAACAACTTGCCTGTGAGACTTTCACGCGCAAGCCAACCACTTCAAAGGCCTTCTCACCAGCTACCTCCTTTATTTGACTCTCACACGCTGAGCCAATATTTCCCCTGCCCTAACCACCACTAGAGACCACCCCATAGCCCAGAGCCCACTGAAATTATTAAACCATCCAAACCTGAGCTTGCTCAGTTTGCCTACCCTGCCTTGCCCATTCCTTCCTTCCTGTAGAAACTACAGTAGTGGGCCATGCTTTCCCGTCACTCCTTCCGCCTCTTCTTCTACACCCTCCACCCCAGCTCCTACAAGAAACTGAAATCATCAGTCGGCTCTAGTCAGGAGTCAGAGCTCAGGCAGGTCTTGGTTGCAAGGGCAAACGTAAACCTTTGGTTTCCTTAGAGAAAGCTGGGTCTAACCAAGTATCTGATTGGAACAACTTGTAAAATCACACTGCTTTTACTACTGAAGCACAAACCACACCCTAAAGGTGAGTTGAGTGCCCTCTGGAAACAGAAGTTTTCCTCTGTGTAAACATGGTGAATTAGTCTGGGAGCTAGAATTCAAGTTGCAGATCTTTTGACCCAACCATGCATTATGCTCAGCAGAAAGTAATATTGCAAGTTAAAATACGGAGACCCTCTGATTGGGAGCTGGCGAAAGATACAGAAGAACCCCCAGAGAATTGCTGGGAAAAGATTCATTGAATGATAATAAGACAATACAAGATCATGTCCCCTGAGCTTTGATTCTTCTTGACCCTGACAGAAAAGTATGCTTAAAATGTGGAAAACAGTCTGAAATGGACTTGAATTTTGGAAGGCTGCATCACATTGTATCACAGCAAGAAATTAACTTTGATAGGAACGCAGCATGGAAATAAGCAAGAAAGGTATTGAAGACAAGACTGCTGATACACCTGGTTCTTAAGTGAATGGCATGTCTGAATTCAACAGCCAGTAGTTAAATTGCAACTTAAATAATCATTCTTAACAGTTCGCATTTAAGAAGCAGGAGGCAGAACTGTATTCGTTTTTCTGAAATGACTCAGTCCTATCTTCTCAAAATGCTTAATGCAGCTGTGAGGGACAGGAGATAAGTGATCTTCAGTTACATTAACTTTCAGTAAGCAAATAGTGGATTTAGAGGAAATTAGTTGATAAAATCTCATAAAATAATACATTCATCAGGGATGTATGGAGCACCTGTACTCCGGAGGATTCCATGTTCTGGGCGCAGTGTACATGGCTTGTTGCCTGCACATCATCAATTCCCTTTCTTCCATCCTTCTAATAGTACCCAATTTTGCTCTGGGAAACCACTGTTCTCTCTACTGTGGAGCAGCACTGCAGCTTTGGCGCCATTGACCCCACCTTCAGCTGCCTACTTCTAGCAGCTTGTGAGATCACCTTCCATGTCCCAGGGATTGGTTGAAGGGCCCCAGGTGGAAACCAATCAGTGCATGATTTTCTCCTGGCCAGAAGGTGATCCAATCTGTGTCACCATGGAGGACACAGAGGGAAAATGACCCAAACTTCCCCTAATCCCTTCCCCAAACAGACTAACCCTGTTACAAGCCTCCCCCTGGGTGTTAAGACATCATTTTATGTACATGTAGCAAGAGGCTGGTGCTTGAGTTAAGATTAGTATAAACATGCCTGACCAATTAGTGGGGTGGGTCTTCCAGGGGCTTATGTGCACAAAGGACTGAGAAATCTCCCAGGAGAGATCTCATTTTCTGGGAAGTCCAGGAGGCAAGCTTGATATAGTGAACAAAACCTTAATTTTTAGAGCAGAGAAATGATTCCGAGTGGAGCCCCAAGTGGATTCATGTGTGGTTCCTGAGACGGGAAAAAGAGGACTGTGGGTAAAAAACGAAAGAAGATGAGAAAAGAAGAGAGAATGAGAGAGAGGGGGGGAAGAGAGGAAGAAAAGGAGAGAGGAAGGGGTAGAGAAAGGAAGGGAGGGAGGGAAGAAGGGAGGAAGGAAAGAAAAGAAAGACAAAAGCATGCGGCCGGGTAGGAGTGATTTCAGGCGGGCTGTGGCCACTGTCCCATGAGCTTGGGTTTCTGCTGCTTTTCCTGGCACGGCTGTGTCTCTAGCCTAGTCAGGGTAACAGTGACACTTGGAGTGCTGACCATCAGTTTAAAGAAAGCAAACAATCTGAAACTCCATGATGAGAAAATAAAGGGAGGTCAGATAACAGCAGGGAATGTATCTAGAAACAATTGCCTGGAAGGAAAGGCTGCGATTTCAGACGAAATTACTAGTTCTTCAAACATTAACAAGGTATCAAAATTGCTTTCACCAGAAAAATGTGGGGAAAAGCTTTATTGCTCTCTGGTGCAAAAGAACACCAATTTGATGGATTTGTAGAAGAATATCAACGGGTTCTTCTCTCAAATGAAATTCCGATGCCAAGGAAAAATATGTCATAGGAGAAATTACCTTGACGCGATGGTAGCCTCTCAGTACACTCTGGGCAAGCCATCCCAGAGGTCATAGAACAGAAAGTCTCACAGGCTAAGTTAAGATGCTCCAATCACAACGTTTATTGATTGACAGAAAGCGCATCGAATAGCAAGAGAAAAGAGGAAGGGGGTAAGTTGACACACTTAGGATGGAGTAGAAGGACCACATTACTGAATCCTGTGTTACTCAACCCTTCCTATGTCCTTTCTCTTTCCTTCTCTCCTCCCTTTCTCCCTCTTCCTTGTTTCCACTGCCTCTCCCCCATCCCTCTTTGTTGCATGGTGTGATTGCAAAGACCAGAGCTGAGTTTGAACAAGGGGGCTTAGCAAGCTCAGAGTGTGTGGAGTCAACACATGTCTGTTGATACAGAGGCAAGGATACCTGACCACAGCTGGAGCTGACCAGTTAGTTTGCTGGGCAGCCATGAGCTTTCTTTCTTTGGCAGAGTGCATGCAAAGCCAAAATGAGGCCCCCATGGCTGGCCAACTGAGAGGTGAAGTGTGTCAGTCTGAAGGAGGCTTGATTTGTACCTTATGATTTGGTCCTTCCATCATTTTTCTTATATAAGTAAGCACTCTGAATATTCTATCTCTTAAAGAACCATATATTTCATTCCTTCTATCTTGAACATGTCTTACTGATTGCCAAGTGTTTGTACTTAACTGCACACCTTGTGAATTCTGCTCACGTCTCACAAGAACCACTTGCTTACTATCTTTTTTTTATTTTTGATACAGCAGGTTCTTATTAGTTATCCATTTTATACATGTTAGCGTATACATGTCAATCCCAATCTCCCAATTCATCCCACCACCACCGCCCGTCACTTCCCCCACCTTGGTGTCCATACGTTTGTTCTCTACATCTGTGTCTCTATTTCTGCCTTGCAAACTGGTTCATCTGTACCATTTTTCTAGGTTCCATATATATGTGTTAATATACGATATTTGTTTTTCTCTTTCTGATTACTTCACTCTGTATGACAGTCTCTAGATCCATCTACGTCTCTACGAATGACCCACTTTCGTTCCTTTTTATGGATGAGTAGTATTCCACTGTATATATGTACTACATCTCCTTTATCCATTCGTCTGTCAGTGGGCATTTAGGTTGCTTCCATGACCTGGCTATTGTAAATAGTGCTGTAATGAACATTGGGGTGCATGTGTCTTTTTGAATTATGGTTTTCTCTGGGTATATGCCCAGTAGTGGGATTGCTGGGTCATGTGGTAATTCTATTTTTAGTTTAGCTTTTTTTTAATATAAATTTATTTATTTATTTTATTTATTTTGTTTTTGGCTGCGTTGGGTCTTCGTTGCTGTGTGGGCTTTCTCTAGTTGCGGTGAGCAGGGGCTACTCTCCCTTGCGGTGTGTGGGCTTCTCATTGCAGTGGCTTCTCTTGTTGTGGAGCACAGGCCCTAGAGTGTGCAGGCTTCAGTTGTTGTGGCACTCGGGCTCAGTCGTTGTGGCACATGGGCTTAGTTGCTCTGCGGCATGTGGGATCTTCTCGGACCAGGGTTCGAACCTGTGTCCCCTGCATTGGCAGGCAGATTCTTAACCACTGTGCCACCAGGGAAGCCCCTATTTTTAGTTTTTTAAGGAACCTCCATACTGTTCTCCATAGTGGTTGTATCAATTTACATTCCCACCAACAGTGCAAGATGGTTCCCTTTTCTCCACACCCTCTCCAGCATTTGTTGTTTGTAGATTTTCTGATGATGCCCATTCTAACTGGTGTGAAGTGATACTTCATTGTAGTTTTTTTTTTTAACATCTTTATTGGAGTATAATTGCTTTACAATGGTGTGTTAGTTCCTGCTTTATAACAAAGGGAATCAGCTATACATATACACATATCCCCATATCTCCGCCCTCTTGCGTCTCCCTCCCACCCTCCCTATCCCACCCCTCTAGGTGGTCACAAAGCACCCAGCTGATCTCCCTGTGCTACCCAGCTGCTTCCCACTAGCCATCTATTTTACATTTGGTAGTATACTCATTGTAGTTTTGATTTGCCTTTCTCTAATAATTAGTGATGTTGAGCAGCTTTTCATGTGCTTCTTGGCCATCTGTATGTCTTCTTTGGAGAAATGTCTATTTAGGTCTTCTGCCCATTTTTGGATTGTGTTGTTTGTTTTCTTAATGTTGAGCTGCATGAGCTGTTTATATATTTTGGAGATTAATCCTTTGTCCGTTGATTCATTTGCAAATATTTTCTCCCATTCTGAGGGTTGTCTTTTCGTCTTGATTGTATAGTTTCCTTTGCTTTGCAAAAGTTTTTAAGTTTCATTAGGTCCCATTTGTTTATTTTTGTTTTTATTTCCATTACTCTAGGAGGTGATTCAAAAAAGATCTTGCTGTGATTTATGTCAAAGAGTGTTCTTCCTATGTTTTCCTCTAAGAGTTTTATAGTGTCCAGTCTTACATTTAGGTCTCGAATCCGTTTTGAGTTTATTTTTGTGTATGGTGTTAGGGAGTGTTCTAATTTCATTCTTTTACATGTAGCTGTCCAGGTTTCCCAGCACCACTTATTGAAGAGACTGTCTTTTCTCCATTGTATATCCTTGTCTCCTTTGTCATAGATTAGTTGACCATAGGTGCATGGGTTTATCTCTGGGCTTTCTATCCTGTTCCATTGATCTATATTTCTGTCTTTGTGCCAGTACCATATTGTCTTGATTACTGTAGCTTTGTAGTATAGTCTGAAGTCAGGGAGTCTGATTCCACCTCCGTTTTTTTCCCTCAAGACTGCTTTGGCTATTCGAGGTCTTTTGTGTCTCCATACAAACTTTAAGATTTTTTGTTCTAGTTCTGTGAAAAATGCCATTTGTAGTTTGATAGGCATTGCATTGAATCTGTAGATTGCTTTGCATAGTAAAATCATTTTCACAACATTGATTCTTCCGATCCAAGAACATGGTGTATCTCTCCATCTGTTGGTGTCATCTTTGATTTCTTTCATCAGTGTCTTATAGTTTTCTGCATACAGGTCTTTTATCTCCTTAGGTAGGTTTATTCCTAGGTATTTTATTCTTTTTGTTGCAGTGGTGGATGGGATTGTTTCCTTAATTTCTCTTTCTGATCTTTTGTTGTAATTGTATAGGAATGCAAGAGATTTCTGTGTATTAATTTTGTATCCTGCTACTTTACCAAATTCATTGATTAGCTCTAGTAGTTTTCTGGTGGCATCTTTAGGATTATCTATGTATAGTATCAGGTCATCTGCAAACAGTGACAGTTTTACTTCTCCTTTTCCGATTTGGATTCCTTTTATTTCTTTTTCTTCTCTGATCGCTTGGCTAAAACTTCCAAAACTATGTTGAATAATAGTGGTGAGAGTGGACAATCTTGTCTTGTTCCTGATCTTAGAGGAAATGGTTTCAGTTTTTCACCATTGAGAATGATGTTTGCTGTGGGTTTGTTATATATGGCCTTTATTATGTTGAGGTAAGTTCCCTCTATGCCTACTTTCTGGAGCGTTTTTTTTATCATAAATGGGTGTTGAATTTTGTCAAAAGCTTTTACTGCATCTGTTGACTTACTGTCTTTATTTAGCACGTCTTAGGAGTTTAGCCATCCTACTTGTTTTTCTTGCCTGCTACAGCAGCACTAAGATTCCCCATCAATGTCAAACACACAGTACAGAATACTTGCCTGTACAAGTACACAGTACACAGTACACAGTACATACTTGCCTGCCTCCCACAGAGAACACATCACCATTCTCACCATCACCTACATTTCAATGAAAGAACGGTGCAAAACAAACTATAGTTTGTATCCTTCAGCATCTTAGAAATGAAGAGTACTACTGGTCCTGCTGCTGTCATCTTTTATTGAGTGTTTATCCCAGTTAAATGTTTGACATATATTTTCGTATCCAGTCCTCACAGTGAACCACGAGGTAAGTATTATTGTATCAGGTCTACGGGGAGACAGCTGAGGTTTGGAGAAGGAAGATGACCTATCAGGGTCAAGTGGTATGGGGGGAGCAGAGCAAGGAAGGGATCCCAAGACTCTCTGAACCCCAAATCCTTCTTCTGGTCATTGGACTAGGTTCTTCCATTCTCAGAGCCTCTTAGGGACACCAGGCATTCCATTTCTTAGAGCCCTCTACCATTCCCTGCCCTTAATATGTGAGGGCTTTGCTCCTACAGGGACCTCCAGGGTTGCTTATTCTTTTTTTTAAATTTTATTGACGTATAGTTGATTTACAATGTTGTGTTAATTTCTGCTCTACAGCAAAGTGATTCAGTTATACATATATTTACATTTTTTTCATATTATTTTCCATTATGGTTTAACATAGGATATTGAATACAGTTTCCTGTGCTATAGGACCTTGTTGTTTATCCATCCTATATATACTAGTTTGCATCTGCTAATCCCAAACTCCCAATACTTCCTTCCCTCACCTCCTCTCCCCCTTGGCAACCACAAGTCTGTTCTGTATGTCTGTGAGTCTGTTTCTGTTTCGTAGATATTTATTTGTGCCGTATTTTTTTAGATTCCACGTGTAAGTGGTATCATATATTTGTCTTTCTCTTACTCACTTCACTTAGTATTATAATCTCTAGGTCCATCCGTGTTGCTGCAAATGGCACTGTTTCATTCTTTTTTAATGGCTGAGTAGTATTCCATTGTATATATGTACCACATCTTCTTTATCCATTCATCTGTCGATGGACGTTTAGGTTGTTTCCATGTCTTGGCTATTGTAAACAGTACTGCTATGAACTTAGGGGTTCATGTATCTTTTTGAATTATAGTTTTGTCCAGATATATGCTCAGGAGTGGGATTGCTGGATCATATGGCAACTCTGCACCAATTTACATTCCAGGGTGGCTTATTCTTCAAGTGCTCATTTCACATAATGATGTGGCATTAAAATTCAGGTCACATCAGAAGAAAATTAAAGAGAATCACTAATTTTAAAATAAATCAAAGATCCTCATGGCTCATTTGGTCTCATGGTAGATGTAAATGGATTGTGAAAGTAATGTGTCAGAGGGAATGGCCAAATTGTTTAGTTAGCAAAGAAAAACCCTATAGCTGGGGAGAGGCAGCATCTATAAATAGAGGACAGCACCCATGTGATGAAGAGAGTAGCTACAATTTTCTGAGTGTTATTATGAGCCAGGCGTGGTACATATATTATGTCACATCTGTAAGCACTCTGCCAGATGGATATACAGAGAGGAAAATGAGGTGCAGGCTGTAATCACATGCTCCAAGTCACTGGGCTAGGAAGCAGTGGGTCGGGGTTTTGGTCCCAGGTTGCCCCTGCCCTTTCTCACTACCAACCTGCACAAGAGGGCACCCATGGAAGAAAGAATGTGGTGGGTAAAAGGGAAGGTAGAGATCCACAGGACATATTTTGGGTCTGTTGTTTCAGAGAGGAGCAAATGGAAGCCCTTGAAAATGGAATAAATGAAATCAGAATTATACGTTTCCTACTAAGAAAGAAAGTGCCTTTGGATAAATGAAAAGGATACAACCTTTGTTTATCCAAAGTTATCCAAATTCAGTATAGTATATTTTCTATGCTCTGAAATGTTTAATCCCTTTGGGGGTGGTTTACAAAGGTCATTAGCTGGATTTATTAAGCTAAAGACAAAGATCTCAAATCAGATTACTGTTTGATCAGTATTCTGAACTTTCTCACCCATGGGCCAAGGAGATAAGAACTGTTAAGTGTATACTGCATGTATTCTTATTTATTTATTTATTTATTTATGGCTGTTGGGTCTTTGTTGCCGCACGTGGGCTTTCTCTATTTGTGTTGAGTGGGGGCTACTCTTCGTTGCGGTGCATGGGCTTCTCACCGCGGTGGCTTCTCTTGTTGCAGAGCACGGGCTCTAGGCGTGCAGGCTCAGTGGTTGTGGCTTGTGGGCTCTAGAGCGCAGGCTCAGTAGTTGTGGCACATGGGCTTAGCTGCTCCACGGCATGTGGGATCTTCCCGGACCAGGGCTTGAACCCGTGTCCCCTGCATTGGCAGGTGGATTTTTAACTACTGCGCCACCAGGGAAGCCCTGCATGTATTTTTATGTGTTTATAAATACAAATCTTAATTTCTTTATGTTCATGAGCATCACATTTTGTAAAAATAACTTAGACAATTATAAAATGTTATATGACTAGGCTAGAGGTAGAAATATTTCATCGGTTGGACCTATCATCAGTCATTTCAGAACTCTAACTACTCAGATTGAATTCACTGGGATTTCTTTCTCATTTCTTCCTCTCCTGCCTTGAATTACATTTTCCCTCCACTGGCTATATAATATCTTGGTTTAACTACTGATGGCTAGGATAGTTGTTATGATTGATATCTTCCTACTGAAGCTATTTTTGACAAGCTTAAATTAAATAAAAACATATCTGGGGCTTCCCTGATGGCACAGTGGTTAAGAATCCGCCTGCCAATGCAGGGGACACGGGTTCGAGCCCTGGTCCGGGAAGATCCCACATGCCACAGAGCAGCAAAGCCCGTGCGCCACAGCTACTGAGCCTGTGCTCTAGAGCCCATGAGCCACAACTGTTGAGCCCATGTGCCACAACTACTGAAGCCCACGCGCCTAGAGCCCATGCTCTGCAACAAGAGAAGCCACCGCAGCACAATGAATAGTAGTCCCTGCTTGCCGCAACTAGAAAAAGCCCGCACGCAGCAATGAAGACCCAACGCAGCCGAAAGTAAAAAAACAAAAAAAACAAAAAAACCCCCTGACCGTTTCTAAATCTAAGCACATGATTAAGCACTCTTCCACAGGTCACAGAGTGAGTTACTGGCAAAATGGAATTATAACTGTGGTAGGAGATGTGTATGAGAGCTGTCATGAATTTGTCTCCATAGAAACTAGTTCTGCCTCTAATTTCTGTCAAAGAAAATGACCTAAATACCACTCTAAAGCAAAAATCATCATTTTAGGCATTTAAACTTTAATTGGCCTACAAAATTGGTCAATATATTTAGTTTCCTGAGAGTACATTTTTCAGCTAAATTATATTGAAAAACTCATCAGGAAGTTATATTACTTAATATTTGACATTTTAAGCATGCATTACTGAGTTTTAAGGGCTATCGTGGAAAACTAACAGATGCTTTCAAAATTTCAGGCTAAAAGAATCATTTTTGAGTTTTGATTGTTTAATTGTTTGTGGGAGGGAGCAGCACAGAACTATTTTCTGGAGAAAGCTAGGCCCTGCCTGTAGGGACTCCCTTGGCCCATTTCTGTGGCAGAGGTGTGGTAGATCTCCGTAAAAGGCATTCGTCCTGGTGAGGCATTTTTTAAAAATGAAGTATAGTTTATTTACAGTGTTGTGTTAATTGTTGCTGTACAGCAAACTGACATACACACACACACACACACAAACACACACATTCTTTTTTACATTCTTTCCATTATGGTTTATCTCAAGATATTGAATATAGTTCCCTGTGCTATACAGTATGACCTTGCTGCTTATCCATTCTATATGTAATAGTTTGCATCTACTAACCCCAAACTCATAGTCCATCCCTCCCCCACCTCCCCTCCCTTTTGGCAACCACAAGTCTGTTTTCTATGTCTGTGAGTCTATTTCTGTTTCATAGATAAGTTAATTTGTGTCATATTTTAATTCCACATATAAGTGATATATGATATTTTTCTTTCTCTGTCTGACTTACTTCACTTAGTATGATAATCTCTAGTTCCATCCATGTTGCTGCAAATGACATTATTTCATTCTTTTTTATGGCTGAGTAGTATTCCATTGTATATATGTACCACATCTTCTTTATCCGTTCATTTGTCGATGGGCATTTAGGTTGTTTCCATGTCTTGGCTATTGTAAACAGTGTTGCTATGAACATAGGGGTGGATGTATCTTTTCAAATTATAATTTTGCCCGGATATATGCCCAGGAGTGAGATTGCTGGATCATATGGTAATTCTATTTTTAGTTTTCTGAGGAACCTCCATACTGTTCTGCATAGTGCCTGTGACAGCTTACATTCCCACCAACAGTGTAGGAGGGTTACATTTTCTCCATACCCTCTCTAGCATTTATTATTTGTAGACTTTTTAGTGATGGCCATTCTGACTGTGTGTGAGGTGTTACTGGTGAGGCATTTTGATTTTCACAAGATAACATCCTTGTTATATTTTTCTCAGCTGCTTGTTAAATCTTATTAAACTATTTATTTTGGCCAGGAATAATGACTGTAAACTCCTGATGACCAACTCTCAAAAGAGTGTCACGAGGTCATTGAGTCCACTGGTATTCTGAATTCTATGCGTGAATCAAGCCAAATCATGAGGGACCACATGGTGTTGGCCCTTGTGGAATTGTACTCTCTTGAATGCTGTGCTCTTGTAGCTTGTTGGGATATTAAGCTATTGCGGGACTGTCACTGTAGAATTTATAAGTCACTAGCAAGGCTCCTCCTCTCCATCTAGCATAAATCTTCTTTTGCCACTCTGGCTTTGGTGTCAGTAGCAGAAGCTAGGGAACTTTGCCTTGTGATCTCTTGGTCTGGGTGGTTACCTGCTAATTGGGACACCCCTCTGACTGTAATTTATAATGGTGTGGGTTGATGACAATGGGATGTTTGTGGAACAGTGGTCCATCGCTTTTTGAATACCTACTCAAAAGTGTTTCCTGATGGATGTCGCCTAGTTTCCTAAATATCTCCTCCCACAATCCTCCCTGTGGTTCCTTCCATAGTCTTCATTGCTGAATGCTGCCATCCTCTCCCACAGAAAAACAATGTTTCTCTTAGGATAACAGAATTCTGGCCCCAGGTTCTTCTTCTATCTCAGGTTTCTCCTTCATCGTAACAGTATCTCTATGCACTCTAGCTTCTACTGACTTCTCAAGAGGGAAGCTGAACAGTGGTCACAGGTCAGGAGAGGGGGAAGAGGTGGTGGGTGTTCCAACTCCATTAGAAGTCTCTAAAGTCAAAGACATTTCACTGTCAATCTTAAGTATCCGTCATGTATAGATGCAACTTCAATATCCACTTCAAATTGAGCTGCACCAAGCCCAGTTCTTGAAACCAGTTGTTCAGTTTCCTAGAGCAATTTCTCCAAGAAGACCTCTGTAAAGAAAATTGTAAAACTTTATTAAGAGCTATAAAAGAGAAACTGAATAGATGGAGAGACATATCATGTCTATGGGAAGGAAGACAATAGCATAAAGATGCCAGTTCTCCCCAACTTGAATTTTAGATTCAAAGCAAGTGCAGTCAAACAATAAATGGTGGAGAGGGTGTGGAGAAAAGGGAACCCTCTTGCACTGTTGGTGGGAATGTAAATTGATACAGCCACTATGGAGAACAGTATGGAGGTTCCTTACAAAACTAAAAATAGAGCTACCATATGACCCAGCAATCCCACTCTTGGGCATATACCCTGAGAAAACCATAATTCAAAAAGAGACATGTACCACAGTGTTCATTGTGGCACTATTTACAATACCCAGGACATGGAAGCAACCTAAGTGTCCATCAGCAGATGAATGGATAAAGAAGTTGTGGCACATATATACAATGGAATATTACTCAGCCATAAAAAGAAACAAAATTGAACTATTTGTAGTGAGGTGGATGGACCTAGAGTCTGTCATACAGAGTGAAGTAAGTCAGAAAGAGAAAACAAATACCGTATGCTAACACATATATATGGAATCTTAAAAAAAAAAAGGTTCTGATGAACGTAGGGGCAGGACAGGAATAAAGACACAGATGTAGAGAATTGACTTGAGGACACAGTGGGGGGAAGGGTAAGCTGGGACAAAGTGAGAGGGTAGCATTGACATATATACACTGCCAAATGTAAAATAGATAGCTAGTGAGAAGCAACTGCATAGCACAGGGAGATCAGCTCAGTGCTTTGTGACCACCTAGAAGGGTGGGATAGGGAGGGTGGGAGGGAGACGCAAGAGGGAGGGAATATGGGGATATATGTATACGTATAGCTGATTCACTTTGTTATACAGCAGAAACTAACACAACATTGTGAAGCAATTATACTCCAATAAAGATGTTAAAAAAAAAGCAAGTGCAATCAAAATCATGGAATGTGGTAAGCTGTTTTCACAATTTATTTTTTACTTTTTATTTTTATAAATTTATTTATTTATTTATATTGTATTTTTGACTGTGTTGGGTCTTCTTCGTTGCTGTGCGTGGGCTTTCTCTAGCTGCGGCAAGCGGGGGCTACTCTACGTTGCGGTACGCGGGCTTCTCATTGTGGTGTCTTCTCTTGCTGTGGAGCATGGGCTCTAGGCGAGCAGGCTTCAGTAGTTGTGGCACGTGGGCTCAATAGTTGTGGCTTGTAGGCTCTAGAGCACAGACTCAGTAGTTGTGGCACACAGGCTCCGTTGCTCCATGGCATGTGGGATCTTCCCAGACCAGGGCTCGAACCCGTGTCCCTGCATTGGCAGGTGGATTCTTTTTTGTTTTTTAAAAGAAACCCTTTAAAAAAAATTTATTTATTTTTGGCTGCGTTGGGTCTTCGTTGCTGCGCATGGGCATTCTCTAGTTGTGGTGAGCGGGGGCTACTCTTTGTTGCAGTGCGTGGGCTTCTCATTGCAGTGTCTTCTCTTGTTGCCGAGAACAGGCTCTAGGTGCGTGGGCTTCAGTAGTTGTGGCATGCGGGCTCAGTAGTTGTGGCTTGCAGGCTCTAGAGCACAGGCTCAGTAGTTGTGGTGCACGGGCTTAGTTGCTCCACGGCATGTGGGATCTTCCTGGACCAGGGCTTGAACCCGTGTCCCCTGCATTGGCAGGCGGATTCTTAACCACTGTGCCACCAGGGAAGTCCCAGCAGGTGGATTCTTAACCACTGCGCCACCAGGGAATTCCCCGATGTTTTCACAATTTAGATGGACGGCAAAGGGTTAAAAAAAATAACCAAGATATTTCTGAAGTACCGGGTATCAGTAATGTGAAGCTATAATTAACAGTGAGATAAGAGCATGTGGAGAAATATGTGGTGGATATTTACGTAGTATCAAAGTACCCCAAATACTTATTAATTGGATGTTAATTAGTAAGCTCAAAATACTTATTGCATAACTTTATGGTAGAGACATTGGCCAGACACCAAATTATCCAGTTAATAAAAGTTAACTTCACCAGTTATGAGACAAATTAACGTCATGTGCCTCCATAAAGGGCACACTGAGAAGGACACAGAATCACTTCGGTGGTGTTCTGGCCAATAATGCATAACCTAAAGGTAATTATGAGGAAAGCCCCAAACAAGGGACTGTCTACAAAGTAACTGGCCTGTACTTTTCAAAAGTGTCAAGGTCATGGAAGACAGAAGACCAACGAACTGTTCCAAATTGGAGACGAAAGAGACACGTCAGTGACAGCAACATTTGATCTGGGAGTACATCCAGGACCAGGAAAGAAACTGTGGGGACAATTAGCATAATTTGAATGGAGTGCATAGTTACATATCAGTACTATTCTCTTGATTTCGATAGTCATATTTGGCCATGTAGGAGACTTTGTTTTTAGGAAATACACAGTAAATTATCGATGAATAATGGGGTGTCATGAAAACTTACTCTCTGAAATGGTTCAGAGAAAAAAACCACACACGCGTGCACACATATGCAGGAAGGGGGAGAGAGAGAGAGGGAGAGAGAGGAAAAGAAAAGAGAAAAGAAGGAGAATAAGGCAGATGTGATAAAATGTTAACAGCTGTGGAATGGGTGAATGCTATACATAGAAATGCTTTGTATTCTTCTCTCAACTTTTCTGTAAGTTTAAATTATTTGAAAATCAAGGACTAAAAGAGTACATTGGGACTTCCTACAAATAAAAAGGAAAGCATAAATGACAACATAAGAGTTTGGGGCAGGGGAATGTGGACAAACATTTCACGCAAGAGGATGATAAAGCAGTGATGACATACTTGACATCATTCACGGTTCTGGTCAAGACCAAACGAGGCACATTTTTTTAATCCATTTAACTGCCAAAATGAAAAAACCTGAACATATGAAGTGTTAGAGAGGATTTAGTTTCAAATAACCCATTATAAATTTCTGGAGGGAGTATAGTTTGTTGCTCTCACTCTAAACAGCTTGTCATTATCTCAAAGTGTTGAACATTTGCATAGCCCATGACTCAGCAATTCCTCTCTACGAATATAGCTAAGAAAATCTCAAATGCATATGCACCTGGGGACATTGGCAGCATGAACATAGAAGTACTATTTACAATAGGAAAAACCTGGAAAGGACATAAATGCCCGTCAATGGAAGGGTGGGTAAGTGAACTGTGGTACATTTGCACTGTCTAGAATTTTATCAATATAATATGAAATGAAAAAGGAAGTCATCCTCCAGTCACATACAGCATGATACCATTTTTGCAAAGTGAAAATGAGTAAAGATTTTAAAATGATGAACTATATAGTAATAGATTCAAAAAACTGTTTAAAAAATGCAAGGGGATAGTGAATACACAGGATGTGTGCTTTTATTGCCATAGAGAACATGCTGCCTTAAAGGTGAATTCATGTTCTCCAGAAAATAAAATTTGGTAACTTTTAATTAAAAGGCTTTTTTAAAAACTTTTATTCATCAAGTTTCCAAAGTCTTACCATTTAGCTTTAACCAGGATACCTATTACACAGATTCCTGTATTTTATTGTAATGAACAAAATAAAAAAAATTTTTTTATACTTATACACTAAATTTTATACACTAAAATATAAGCCCAATGAAGACAGAAATTTTTGTTTTTTGTGTTTACTATTGTGTCACAAGGGTCTATAGAAGATAATAAATAAATTTACTAATAAATAAGTGAATGAATGAAAACCTCTAATTGCCAGTGTTAAAGGGTAACATTGCATTAACATAAAGTGTCCAGTGGGTGGAGCCCATGTTGCATTTTCATTACTGTTTGTTTGCTCTTTAGTTCTTCTAAGTCCTTGTTAAACATTTCTTGTATTTTCTCCATTCTATTTCTGAGATTTTGGATCATCTCTACTATCATTACTCTGAATTCTTTTTCCAGTAGTTTGCCTATTTCCTCTTCATTTATTTGGTCTTGTGGGTTTTATCTTGCTCCTTTGTCTGCAAAATATTTCTCTGTCTTTTCATTTTGTCTAGTTTACAGTATTTGAAGTCTCCTTTCCCTAAGCTGCAGTGTTGTAGTTCCTCTTGCTTCTGTTCTCTGCCCTCGGTGGTGAGGCTGGTCCAGTGGCTTGTGTAGGCTTCCTGATGGGAGGGACAGGTGCCAGTGTTCTGGTGGGTGGAGCTGAGTCTTTTCCCTCTGATGAGCAGGGCCGTGTCAGTTGGTGTGTTTTGGGGTGTTTGTGAGCTTAATATGACTTCAGATAGTCTGTGTGCTGATGGGTGGTTTTGTGTTCCTGCCTTGTTTGTTGTTTGGTCTGAGGTGTCCAGCGCTGGGAGCTGCAGGCAGTTGGGTGGAGCCGGGTCTTTGATTCAGATAGAGTCCTTTGTGAGAGCTCTCTTTGTGATTAATCTTCCCTGGGGCTGGGAATTCTCTAGTGGTCCAGCATCCTGCTCCCACCTCAGAGCCCCAGGCCCGACTTCGGGTCAGGGAACCACAATTCTGTAAGTCGCTTGTTGTGGCAATAAAGGGGATTAAAAAAAAAAAAAAAAAAAAAGAAAGACAAAACTCCAGACAAATGGTAAAAAGTAAAATCAAATAAACAAAAACAGAATCAAGGAAACATGCACACACACAAAAGAAACAAAAACAGAACCAAATAAAACAAAAAGCAAGAGAACAACCAGACAAACAAAAGAACCCAAGAACAAAATCAAACAATTAAAAACAGAACTAACAAAAACACAAAACCAAAAAAAAAACCAAAGCAGAGTGCCAACTGAAAAATGAAGCATAGTAACAAAACAAACCAACAAAAATGGTAAGAAAAAAGGAAAAAGGGAAAGAAGACAACAGAAAAGCAATGTAGAAATAGAAATATAAAAAAATAAAATAAAAAATATATTAAAAAAAGACAAAACACCAGGCAAATGGTAAAAACAAAATCAAACAAACAAAAACAGAAACAAGGAAACACACACACACACACACACACACACGCAAAAGAAACAAAAACAGAACCAAATAAAACAAAAAGCAAGAGAACAACTAAACTGAGGAACCCAAAAATGAAATCAAACAATTATAACCAGAACTAACAAAAACACAAAACCTAAAAACAAAACCAAAACAGTGTGCCAACTGAAGAATAAAGCAAAGAAACAGAACCAATAAAGGTGATTTTTAAAAAAGGGAAAAAACACAGAACAACAGAAAAGCAAAGTAAAAACAGAAATAAAAATAAAAAATATGTTATAAAACACAAAGATCCCAAAAGACTAAATAAAAATTAAAAAATGCTAAAACAACAACAAACAAACAAAAAACCAAAAAGAAAAAGCCAGAACCAACAACAGAATTAATCAAAACCTATTAAAAATATTAGTAATACTATGTTTCCCTGGCGTTCTTGCACACGCCATGAGCCACAGCCCACCTCCGCCTCTCCAAGAGGCTCTCCCCGCCTCTGGGCTGGTCTCTGGACCTGCCGTCGGCCCTGTGGGGGACCACTCAGACTCTGATCTGGCCCAGTTCCTGCATGTGCTGCCCCTAAAGTCCACAGCTGCCAGGCGAGACCGTTTTCATTTGTGGATACACTCACTGTCTACTCAGTATTTCATAGACACAGGGTCTACCTAACTGATTGTTGGGATTTAATCTGTAGCTTGTAGAGCTGATGGAAAGATTTTCGATCGTCTTCATTAGTCGCCCCGTCCCTGGGGTTCAGCTTTGGTTTTATCCCCACCTGTGCGTGTGGTCCACCCACAGGAGTCTGGTCCTGAGGCTGCTTTGGAGCTCTTGGGTCTGTCCCTGTGAGGACCTGGCGCAGAGGTGGTATGAGGGCTTGGATCGTGGGAGCCCTGGTGGTGCCCCTATGTTGTATTCTCATGACAGTATGACAAAGCAAGAATTTTAAAATTTTTTGATGAATGCTTCCATGATCTTGGGTGAAATTTTGGTGGTTCTGTGGGAACTCTGTAATAAATTTAGATTTTCTTTGAAGTATATTAACTGGTACCAGACTTCAAACTTTTTAGTTTGGTATTTGTGTTTGATCAACAACTTTCTAATGGAAAGTTCATTTGGTTCTTGAGTTAATGTTAAGTGAAAAGGTTATCCTCCCTAGGAAATTCAACTGTATTGTTAATTTTACTGCATTTATTGATGAGTAAAAAACGAAGAGTACTAAAGAATGAGAACGATCTGTTTGATAAACAATGAGAGGTCAAACGGTGGTAAAGAATGTAATATGAATGGTGACTATGCTGATACCTTCTAAAGGAAAGCAGAATCAAAGCAGTTTTCCCTATCACTTAGTTAAAAGGCCTGATATTTATGTAAATAAAGTGTATTTAAATTGAATTATTAGATTTATTTAGTTTTCATTTTATATTGAAGTATAGTTGATTTATAGTATTAGTTTCAGGTATACAGCATAGTGATTCAATATTTTTATGTTAAAAGTTATTACAAGATAATAGCTATTATTCCCTGTGCTGTACAATATATTCTTGTTGCTTATTTATTTTAGACATAGTAGTTTGTTTCTCTTAATCCCCTACCCCAATCTTGCTCCTCCTCCCTCCCCTCTCCCCACTGGTGACCCTTAGTTTGTTTTCTGTATCTGTTAGTCTGTTTCTGCTTTGCTATATTCATTCGTTTGTATTATTTTTTAGATTCCGCGTATAAGTGATATCGTACAGTATTTGTCTTTGTCTGACATTTCACTAAGCATAATATTCTCTAGGTCCATCCACGTTGCTGAAAATCGCAGAATTTCACTCTTTTTAGTTTTCTTTCTTCAGTCAGTTACAAGATGTCCATCCTCATATGGCTCTGTACATCTGCTAACCAGGCCTATTCCTCTCCTCTTTCTACCTTCCTGTGCTCTTCAGAACTCAAGATCTGTCATCTGTAAAATGTGTATGTTATTCCTTTTACTTCTTTGCTCAATGGAAACCTGGCTCCTGCGTGAGGACCCTGCTTCCCTGATCCTCTCTCTCGTGCTGCCTTCCCTCCTGCACTCTTCTTACCACTGGGCCTGGAGGGGCAGGAGGTGCCTGCTGGCTCCTCATTGCCATCCCTGACCATGTTCCCTTCCACCTCCCCAAATCCAGCTTTGAATTCCTCGCCATCAAATTATTCTGCAGCCCCTGCTTGCTGCGGTCCTCTACTTCTGGTCCCTCCTCCTCATTTCTTTAATATTTTTAGCTCCTGGCTCACTGCCATTTTCTTAAAATTCCTGTGACAATTGTTGGTTATTTCAGGATCCAGATAAATGATCCTGTTTTTAAAAAAAATAAATTTATTTATTTATTTTTGGCTGCGTTGGGTCTTTGTTGCTGTGCGCAGGCTTTCTCTAGTTGTGGCGAGCTGGGGCTACTCTTCATTGCAATGTGCGGGCTTCTCATTGCGGTGGCTTCTCTTGTTGCAGAGCACAGGCTCTAGATGTGCAGCCTTCAGTAGTTGTGGCACGTGGGCTCAGTGGTTGTAGCTTGCGGGCTCTAGAGCACAGACTCAGCAGTTGTGGCACACGGGCTTAGTTGCTCCGCAGCATGTGGGATCTTCCCAGACCAGGGCTCGAACCCGTGTCCCCTGCACTGGCAGGCAGATTCTTAACCACTGTGCCACCAGGGAAGCCCTAAATGATCTTTTCAACATCCCCTGCTCTTGGTTGCTTAACCTCCTTTTCTCCAGGGATTTTGTCCTTTTCCTCACCCCAATCATTCACTCCCATGGTCACACCCATGCCCATGTGTTTACCAAAAATTAGTTCCTACCTTAATCTCGGTTTCAAGCACCTACTTTCCCACCATTGCATCCTGTTTTGCTAGCTCACTCTCTCTGACGTGCTGTCCTCACTTTTCCAGCCCCACCAGACCTTCAGTCCATTGACTGACCACCTCTTCTTCTTCTCTAACTCTCTATCTTAACCTCATGTTACAGTCTTACCTGTCCTAGATTCCATGCTTTGACATTATAGTAACCCCCTTGAAGCTTCCAGATGCCCTTGCTTCATCCTTCAGCACAGGTGCCTGGAAAACCCCAATCCTAGTTAAATCTAACTCTCTGCCTACTCCATGCCTGCCTCCTTGCCACTGAACATGGTGGAGAACCCTACAACCATGACTACTGGGCTCACGTGAAATTTATCCCCATTAATCTCGAGTGGACCCTCCCTGCTGCCTGGCAGTCCCACTTCATCTCTCTAGTCCATGCCTTCTTCCACTTTTCTAGACCCTTGTTTTTCAAATTGTGTATTGAAGAAACTAAACAGGCGAGAACAGGATAGTACTGGGTGGAGCTCGTAGCACATAACAAGAGTAAATATTGTTTCAGTTATTCATGTACAGTTTCCCCCCTTACCTGTGGGGTATATGTTCGAAGACCCTGAGTGGATGCCTATAAGTACAGATAGTCCTAACCCCTATATTTACTATGTTGTTTTCTATGGATACATAACTATGATAAAGTTTATTTTATGAATTAGGCACAGTAAGAAATTAACAGCAGTAACTAATAATAAAATAGAACAATTATAATCATGTACTGTAATAAAGTTTATGTGAATGTGATCTCTCCCTCTCTCTCTCAGAATATCTTCTTGTACAAATTGATTGCCTTTTCCATCTTAAGCACTTACTATGCAGTTTGAGGTTCAACATCAAAACTAGCACAAATTTCTCTTTTCCTCTTCAGTTTCACAGATAGATTTGTTCTTTTTTTTTTTTTTTTTCCTGGAGCATCAAGTTTATTAACTAGAATTGGAAGAACCAAGGAGTTCTTGGAACAAGAACTATCCCCCTCCCCCACCAACACGGAAGACAGAAGAGTAGGGGAGGGGAGACGTGCCCCAGGAATGACAGTCCAGTCTCTGAAGTTTCACCCAGGTGGGGGTTGAGGGGCAGACCTGCAGCCACGGTGGCCTCGCTTTCGGTCGCCCGGGCTGCTCCGGACCATCCTCTGAGCTGGCCAGGGTCTTGGATACGATGCTTCTGAAGGCCGTGCAGAGAACACACTCCTCTTCCCCTGCACCAGGCCCCAGGGAGCGCGGCGGCCTGACCTTCCTGCCTCGGTCATCCATGGGGTTCACATCGGCTCACTTTATTATGACGCCTCATGCTGGGCAGCTTGCAACAAAGATGTTTCAAAATAAAGTTCCAGATTCTCCCAGCCACCCCTTGCTTTTTCTGACTCTGGCCAGAGACAGTGGATGAGGACACACTCTCAGGCTGCCCAGCGTGGGAGGACCTTCCAGTGTTGGACACACCCAGGGGGCAGCTGCTTCCCTCTGGGGCTCCAATCCTGCTGCTGCTGGAGGTGGATGTCCCAGTGCCACGCTGGGGGGCTGGGCTGGGGGTGGCAGTCCTCGCCTCCAGGCTGGGTGGGGGACAGGCAGACTCACCCGTCTTCTGCCCTGCCTGCTGGTCTTCCTGCAGCGGCACATTTTTTCTGTGGTAGAGCCACCTGGTTTGCAGGGAGGACACCACAGGGCTTGGAGAAGGCTCAAGTTCACTGCCACAGAGGTCCCCGCAAGAGAAGGGCTTCAGAGTTATGATGGAGACCTCCACCTTGGGTTTCTTGGAGCTCACACTGCCTGTCCCAGTGTCCTGGATCTGGTCGCAAGTCAAGCCCGGAGTCCTCACCATTGTCACCTCCAGGTCCTCTTCACAGGGTGGCTGGAGTGGCTCCTTCTGGCCCATGTTGACCCATGGATGCCTCATGAGGTCAGGTAAGGTGCCTCTGTCACTGGGGTTGAGGGCAGTCATTTTTTGTAACAGATCCCTTATCTTCAAAGACAGATAAAGTGGGATGGGGTATTGCCCTTGTAGGATTTGCTTCCGCAGCTCCTGGAAGTCTTTTCCCACAAAGGGCTGGGACCCAGTTACCATGGTGTACAGCACTACTCCCAAGCTCCACACGTCCACTGCAGGGCCGCTGTAGCTCTGCCCCAGGAAGAGTTACGGGGCAGCATAAGGGTGTGTGCCGCAGATCGTGTCCAGTTGGACAGTGCCATCACACTTGTTGCTGAGGCCAAAGTCTGTAAGTTTGATATTCATGTTGGAATCAAAGAGGAGGCTCAGTGGCTTCAGGTCCCGGTGCACGATACCCCTCTGGTGGCAGTGCTGCAGGGCGGAGACCAGCTGCTGGAACGGGCCTTGGGCCTCCGCCTCTGTCATACGGCCATGGATCTTCAAATAGCGGTACATGTCCCGCCCACTGAGGTACTCCATCAGCACAAAAAATGTCTCCTCTGTGTCAATCACCCCCAGCAGTTTTACAATATTGGGGTGATTCAGAGCCTTCAGACTGCACACTTCCCGGAAAAGTGCCTGGACACTTGAGAAGCTCTGACGCCTTTTCTTTATGACCTTCACAGCCACCTGTGTCCCAGTCAGAATGTGCCGGGCCAACTTCACTTTACCGAAGGTGCCTTCACCAATGGTGTGGAGGATCTCGAAGTCATCAATATGAGCCTTCTTGCCAGCAGATTTGGCTGTGAGGCCCTGCATCCTGGTGATCTGCTAACTACACTGACTGACAGCACTACCTAGCAACGCTAACTACGCTAACTAACAATGCTAACTGTACTAACAGGGCTAAGTATGCTGTCTCTACTAACAACGCTAACTACGCTAACTGTACCAACAGTGCTAACTAGTACTAACTATACTAACTATGCTAATCAAGTATTAACTATACCAACAATACTCACTATGCTAACTGTAGAAAGAACAATGAGACAAATAAAAAAGAGTAGAGAAAAGAGAAACGAAAATCAACAAAATGGCAGAAACAAGGAAAACACAAGCTAACTGTAGGTCCAAGGCCGTCAGGTCACCAAAAGCAGCTTCCTGGGCTCTAAGGACCAAAAACCTGGGCCCACCTTTCTCTTTCATAGGGCTTTGTGAAGTACATCACAATGGTGCACTCTGAGGTCAGAGCAAGAAATGGACCCATCACTGCTGGGGATACACCACAGTGGTTTTCTCACTTTTTGAGTTCAAGGCCCCTTTACACTTAGGAAAAAGGATCCCAAAGAAATTTTTCTTTACGTGTGTTATTAGATATTGGTATTCACTTTGTTATAAATAAAAATCTGCAGGATACTTCAGTGGCCTTTTTATTTCTAGTTTGAAAATGTGTAATAATTTTAGAGACCTCATAATGTCTACACTTGAAATGTTCAATTCCTTTTCCTTAAATTCTGGTCTCAAAATAACGTTACAACTTAACTGACTTCACGATACTATACAAAATGTTCTGTTGCATAAGACATGATACGGTACATTATGAAAGTCTATGAAGCTGAGAGAAGGTTTGCCAGGAAGGTCATTGAGCAGATTTCTCATCAGGAGCCTCGGAGCCCAGATGGCATGACTCAATGTACTTGAAGTGTTGAAGGAAAGAAACCGTCAACCAAGAATCCTATATCTAGCAAAACTTTCCTTCGAAAATGAGGGAGAAATCAAGACATTCCCAGTTAATCAAGAGTTGAGAGAGTTCTTAACCACCAGACCCGCCTGCCACAGGGACTTCTTCAGGTTGCAGTCAAGGACCCTGGACAGTAGCTCAAAGCCTTATGAAGAAATAAAGACCTCTGGTAAAAGTAGACAGACGGGCGACGAGAAAAGTTAGTACTGTTGTAACTTTGGTTTGTAGCTCCACTTTTTGTCTTCTATTTGATTTAAGAGACTAATATATAATAAAACACACACATACAAATCAAAAAAAAAAAAAAAGATCACCTCTTCACCTAGAAAAGTTACTTCACCCCCACTTTAGCCTAACTTTGGGAATTCCCATCAACAACATTCTTCTTTCCACTGTAGGAAGCAACGCTGCCAGAAGCTATGGCAAGCAGAGCCTCTTCTAAAATGCCTTTGATGACTGCAGCAACATGGATGCAACTAGAGATTATTAAGTGAAGTAAGTCAGAAAGAGAAAGACAAATACCATGTGATACCACTTACATGTGGAATCTAAAGTATGGCACAAATGAACCTATCTATGAAACAGCAACAGACTCACAGACATAGAGAACAGACTTGTGGTTGCCAAGGAGGAGGGGGGTGGGAGAGGGAAGGGCTGGGAGTGTGGCATTAGCAGATGTAAACTATTATATATAGGAGGGATAAACAACAAGGTCCTACTCTACAGCACAGGGAACTAGAGTCAATATCCTGTGATAAACTGTAATGGAAAAGAATATTAAAAAAGAATGTCTATATGTGTATAACTGAGTCACTTTGCCATACAGCAGATTGGCACAAGATTGTAAATCAACTATACGTCAATAAAAACAATAAAATAAAATAAAAAATGCCTCTGATGATGTACACAGCCCCTGCTCCTGCTGACTACCTCTCTGCAGCACCCAACACTGTGAAACCCCGCCCCCAGCTGAGGTCACTCCAGTCCTGTGTCTCCTTCCTTTGTCCTCTGTCTCCCACCAGTGTTTCTCTAACAGAAACACAAAGAACTGCTGTGTTTTCACTCAGTCTCACTGTTCACGTTCCCACGCTTGATTTGGGCATCAGACCTGCAAGAGTTCAAAACTTACTGGGTGGTAGAACTGCCATTTCTCTGCCTGTCTCTTATTATAAGGAACTTCTCTGAAATTCTGAATTCACTGGTCTGGTCATCCATTCACCAGCAAGTATCTAGGTACTGGGGTTAAGAGCTAGGAATGAGATACAGTTGTTAGTAAAGAAACAACAAACCCCAAATGGAGTCACTTGTGCTAAGTCCCACGTCAGCAAACCAAGACTTAATAGCTAACCTAATTGCAGTTTCAGCCTCTCTCAGGAATGGGACCTTTCACCAATAGATCTGGAATTACCTGGTCAGCACTAGAGGGGTGACCCCCCACCTTCCCCCAAAAGGAAGGTGACCCTGCCTGAAACAATCCACTCTTAGCTAGAAACTTCCCTTTTCTGCCCCCTCCTGCCTGTAAAGTTCTTGCATTTTTTACAGCTCCACAGAACTCCTTTCTACTTGCTCAATGGGATGCTGCCCGATTCATAAATCATTGAATAAAGCCAATTCGATCTTCAAATTTACTCAGTTAGAATTTTATGTTTTTAATACAGTGATGAGCAAAACAAATAAAAAGAGAGGCATCAAACTCTTCAGAGAGTGTATCCCATTATCCCTCACACTCTTGGAAGCCTGGGTCAGCAGAAATGGAGGAGAGCCAGTGACAAGAAAAAGCCTCTTGAAAACCAAATCAGAGGTCCTGAAATACTACAGACTTACTTGTACAAGTGGGTGGGAACAAGCAGAGAGTAGCAGGTGTTTATTACTGTACACTGTAATCGAGGGAAACATTTGGAGTTCAAGAATAGAGATTTAAAGATGAGATGCTAAAATTCATAACAACTTGTCCAAAACAGGCCAGAAAACCTTAAGTTTTTGCCTTGTTTAAAAGAAGTCCTAAGTAAAGGGAAAACCAAATATTATGAAAAATTTTGGAGACATCTCACACACCAACCTTCCCTTTATTTGAATTACTTCATTATCATTACTTTAGAGTTATGTACACTCATAAAAGTTCATTTATTCTGAGTTGAGAAGTCCATTTTATCATCATGTGTATTGTGCTTACATTTTAAAATCAGAAACAACTTCCCCAAGATAAAACTGATTCTTCATCTCTTTTGGTTTTACTATTCCAAAATAGATTAGGTGACTTGGGGTATTATTTTTACCCTATGTTGATTTGCCTACCTTGTAAAGGAGCAAGGAACTTTTCCTTCAACCCTTATTTTCCTAGTGATTTGTTTAAAATGAAAGGTAAATATGTGTTTGTGGGCATATAAGTGTGTGTGTGTACAATCATTTTTATATAGAGATTTATTATCTCTCAATTTATTTTGTACAAGAGGTTTGTCTCAGAAAATCAGTGTCTTCTTTTTTTTTTTTCACGATTCATATCTTTAATACTCTCTGAGAGGCAAGTGAAAAGCAACAATGGATTTTTAAAAGGACCATGTCTGACACATGTCTGACAACACTGAGTGTGGGGGAGGAGGGAAGTTAACCAGCTAGCACAGTGCCTTGCATGTAGTAAGCACTGCAACATTTGTTAAATTGCAATGACTTGAAGTTGAAGATCATGATATATATATATATTTTTTTTAGATTTTTAGAAATTTCATGTAATGTCTGAAACATTTATATTAACATATTTCCATACAAATAACCCAATGAAAGTTTAGTATTAGTTGTTTTGTTTGTTTGTTTTTTTATACTGCAGGTTCTTATTAGGCATCAATTTTATACACATCAGTGTATACATGTCAATCCCAATCGCCCAATTCAGCACACCACCATCCCCACCCCACCGCAGTTTTCCCCCCTTGGTGTCCATATGTCCATTCTCTACATCTGTGTCTCAACTTCTGCCCTGCAAACCGGCTCATCTGTACCATTTTTCTAGGTTCCACATACATGCATTAATATACGATATTTGTTTTTCTCTTTCTGACTTACTTCACTCTGTATGACAGTCTCTAGATCCATCCACTTCTCAACAAATGACTCAATTTTGTTCCTTTTTATGGCTGAGTAATATTCCATTGTATATATGTACCACATCTTCTTTATCCATTCGTCTGTTGATGGACACTTAGGGTGCTTCCATGACCTGGCTATTGTAAATAGTGCTGCAATGAACATTCGGGTGCATGTGTCTTTTTGAATTACGGTTTTCTCTGGGTATATGCCCAGTAGTGGGATTGCAGGGTCATATGGTAATTCTATTTTTAGTTTTTTAAGGAACCTCCCTACTGTTCTCCATAGTGGCTGTGTCAATTTACATTCCCACCAACAGTGCAAGAGGGTTCCCTTTTCTCCACACCCTCTCCAGCATTTGTTGTTTGTAGATTTTCTGATGATGCCCATTCTAACAGGAGTGAGGTGATACCTCATTGTAGTTTTGATTTGCATTTCTCTAATAATTAGTGATGTTGAGCATCTTTTCATGTGCTTCGTGGCCGTCTGTATGTCTTCTTTGGAGAAATGTCTATTTAGGTCTTCTGCCCATTTTTGGATTGGGGTGTTTGTTTCTTTAATATTGAGCTGAATGAGCTGTTTATATATTTTGGAGATTAATCCTTTGTCCTTTGATTCGTTTGCAAATATTTTCTCCCATTCTGAGGGTTGTCTTTTCATCTTGTTTATGGTTTCCTTTGCTGTGCAAAAGCTTTGAAGTTTCATTAGGTCCCATTTGTTTATTTTTGTTTTTATTTCCATTACTCTAGGAGGTGGATCAAAAAAGATCTTGCTGTGATTGATGTCAAAGAGTGTTCTTCCTATGTTTTCCTCTAAGAGTTTTATAGTGTCCAGTTTTATATTTAGGTCTCTAATCCATTATGAGTTTATTTTTGTGTATGGTGTTAGGGAGTATTCTAATTTCATTCTTTTACATGTAGCTGTTCCAGTTTTCCCAGCACCACTTACTGAAGAGACTGTCTTTTCTCCATTGTATATCTTTGCCTCCTTTGTCATAGATTAGTTGACCATAGGTGCGTGGGTTAATCTCTGGGCTTTCTATCTTGTTCCATTGATCTATGTTTCTGTTTTTGTGCCAGTACCATATTGTCTTGATTACTGTAGCTTTGTAGTATAGTCTGAAGTCAGGGAGTCTGATTCCTCCAGCTCCATTTTTTTGCCTCAAGACTGCTTTGGCTATTCGGGGTCTTTTGTGTCTCCATACAAATTTTAAGATGATTTGTTCTAGCTCCGTAAAAAATGCCATTGGTAATTTGATAGGGATTGCATTGAATCTGTAGATTGCTTTGGGTAGTATACTCATTTTCACAATGTTGATTCTTCCAATCCAAGAACATGGTATATCTCTCCATCTGTTGGTATCATCTTTAATTTCTTTCATCAGTGTCTTATAGTTTTCTGCATACAGGTCTTTTGTCTCCCTAGGTAGGTTTATTCCTAGGTATTTTATTCTTTTTGTTGCAATGGTAAATGGGAGTGTTTCCATAATTTCTCTTTCAGATATTTCATCCTTAGTGTATAGGAATGCAGCAGATTTCTGTGCATTAATTTTGTATCCTGCAACTTTACCATATTCATTAATTAGCTCTAGCAGTTTTCTGGTGGCAGTTTTAGGATTCTCTATGTATAGTATCATGTCATCCGCAAACAGTGACAGTTTTACTTCTTCTTTTCCAATTTGTATTCCTTTTATTTCTTTTTCTTCTCTGATTGCCGTGGCTAGGACTTCCAGAACTATGTTGAATAATAGTGGTGAGAGTGGACATCCTTGTCTCGTTCCTGATCTTAGAGGAAATGCTTTCAGTTTTTCACCATTGAGAATGATGTTTGCTGTGGGTTTGTCATATATGGCCTTTATTATGTTGAGGTAGGTTCCCTCTATGCCCACTTTCTGGAGAGTTTTTATCAGAAATGGGTGTTGAATTTTGTCAAAAGCTTTTTCTGCATCTATTGAGATGATCATATGGTTTTTATTCTTCAATTTGTTAATATGGTGTATCACATTGAATGATTTGCGTATATTGAAGAATCCTTGCATCCCTGGGATAAATCCCACTTGATCGTGGTGTATGATCCTTTTAATGTGTTGTTGGATTCTGTTTGCTAGTATTTTGTTGAGGATTTTTGCATCTATATTCATCAGTGATATTGGTCTGTAATTTTCTTTTTTTGTAGTGTCTTTGTCTGGTTTTGGTATCAGGGTGATGGTGGCCTCATAGAATGAGTTTGGGAGTGTTCCTTCCTCTGCAATTTTTTGGAAGAGTTTGAGAAGGATAGGTGTTAGCTCTTCTCTAAATGTTTGATAGAATTCACCTGTGAAGCCATCTGGTCCTGGACTTTTGTTGGAAGATTTTTAATCACAGTTTCAATTTCATTACTTGTGATTGGTCTGTTCATATTTTCTGTTTCTTCCTGGTTCAGTCTTGGAAGCTTATACCTTTCTAAAAATGTGTCCATTTCTTCCAGGTTGTCCATTTTATTGGCATAAAGTTGCTTGTAGTAGTCTCTTAGGATGCTTTGTATTTCTGCGGTGTCTGTTGTAACTTCTCCTTTTTCATTTCTGATTTTATTGATTTGAGTCCTCTCCCTCTTTTTCTTGATGAGTCTGGCTAATGGCTTATCAATTTTGTTTATCTTCTCAAAGAACCAACTTTTAGTTTTATTGATCTTTGCTATTGTTTTCTTTGTTTCTATTTCATTTATTTCTGCTCTGATCTTTATGATTTCTTTCCTTCTGCTAACTTTGGGTTTTGTTTGTTCTTCTTTCTCTAGTTTCTTTAGGTGTAAGGTTAGACTGTTTACTTGAGATTTTTCTTGTTTCTTTAGGTAGGCTTGTATAGCTATAAACTTCCCTCTTAGAACTGCTTTCGCTGCATCCCATAGGTTTTGGGTTGTCGTGTTTTCATTGTCATTTGTCTCTAGGTATTTTTTTATTTCCTGTTTGATTTCTTCAGTGATCTCTTGGTTATTTAGTAACGTATTGTTTAGCCTCCATGTGTTTGTCTTTTTTACGTTTTTTCCCCTGTAATTCATTTCTAATCTCATAGCGTTGTGGTCAGAAAAGATGCTTGATATGATTTCAATTTTCTTAAATTTACTGAGTCTTGATTTGTGACCCAAGATGTGATCTATCCTGGAGAATGTTCCATGCGCACTTGAGAAGAACGTGTAATCTGCTGTTTTTGGATGGAATGTCCTATATATATCAATTAAATCTATCTGGTCTATTGTGTCATTTAAAGCTTCTGTTTCCTTATTTATTTTCATTTTGGATGATCTGTCCATTGGTGTAAGTGAGGTGTTAAAGTCCCCCACTATGATTGTGTTACTGTCAATTTCCTCTTTTATAGCTGTTAGCAGTTGCCTTATGTATTGAGGTGCTCGTATGTTGGGTTCATATATATTTATAATGTTATATCTTCTTCTTGGATTGATCCCTTGATCATTATGTAGTGTCCTTCCTTGTCTCTTGTAACATTCTTTATTTTAAAGTCTATTTTATCTGATATGAGTATAGCTACTCCAGCTTTCTTTTGATTTCCATTTGCATGGAATATCTTTTTCCATCCCCTCACTTTCAGTCTGTATGTGTCCCTAGGTCTAAAGTGGGTCTCTTGTAGACAGCATATATATGGGTCTTGTTTTTGTATCCATTCAGCCAGTCTGTGTCTTTTGGTTGGGGCATTTAATCCATTCACGTTTAAGGTAATTATCGATATGTATGTTCCTATGACCATTTTCTTAATTGTTTTGGGTTTGTTTTTGTAGGCTCTTTTCTTCTCTTGTGTTTCCCACTTTGAGAAGTTCCTTTAGCATTTGTTGTAGCGCTGGTTTGGTGGTGCTGAATTCTCTTAGCTTTTGCTGGTCTGTAAAGCTTTTGATTTCTCCATCAAACCTAAATGAGATCCTTGCCAGGTAGAGTAATCTTGGTTGTAGGTTCTTCCCTTTTATCACTTTAAATATATCATGCCACTCCCTTCTGGCTTGCAGAGTTTCTGCTGAGAAATCAGCTGTTAACCTTATGGGAGTTCCCTTGTATGTTATTTGTCGTTTTTCCCTTGCTGCTTTCAATAATTTTTCTTTGTCTTTAATTTTTGCCACTTTGATTACTATGTGTCTCAGCGTGTTTCTCCTTGGGTTTATCCTGTATGGGACTCTCTGTGCTTCCTGGACTTGGGTGGCTATTGCCTTTCCCATGTTAGGGAAGTTTTCGACTATAATCTCTTCAAATATTTTCTTGGGTCCTTTCTCTCTCTCTTCTCCTTCTGGGACCCCTATAATGCGAATGTTGTTGCGTTTAATGTTGTCCCAGAGGTCTCTTAGGCTGTCTTCATTTCTTTTCATTCTTTTTTCTTTAGTCTGTTCCGCAGCAGTGAATTCCACCATTCTGTCTTCCAGGTCACTTATCCGTTCTTCTGCCTCAGTTATTCTGCTATTGATTCCTTCTAGTGTAGTTTTCATTTAAGTTATTGTATTGTTCATCTCTGTTTGTTTGTTCTTTAATTCTTCTAGGTCTTTGTTAATCATTTCTTGCATCTTCTCAATGTTTGCCTCCATTCTTATTCTGAGGTCCTGGATCATTGTCACTATCATTATTCTGAATTCTTTTTCTGGAAGGTTGCCTATCTCCACTTTATTTAGTTGTTTTTCTGGGGTTTTTTCTTGTTCCTTCATCTGGTACATAGCCCTCTGCCTTTTCATCTTGTCTGTCTTTCTGTAACTGTGGTTTTTGGTCCACAGGCTGCAGGATTGTAGTTTTTCTTGCTTCTGCTGTCTGCCCTCTGGCAGTTGAGGCTATCTAAGTGGCTTGATGGGAGGCTCTGGTGGTGGGTAGAGCTGACTGTTGCTGTGGCGGTCAGAGCTCAGTAAAACTTTAATCCACTTGACTGTTGATGGGTGGGGCTGGGTTCCCTCCCTGTTGGCTGTTTTGCCTGAGGCAACCCAACACTGGAGCCTCCCTGGGCTCTTTGGTGGGGTTAATGGCAGACTCTGGGAGGGCTCACGCCAAGGAGCACTTCCCAGAACCTCCGCTGCCAGAGTCCTTGTCCCCACAATGAAACAGAGCCACCCCCTGCCTCTGCAGGAGACCCCCCAACACCAGCAGGTAGATCTGGTTCAGTCTCCCCCAGGGTCACTGCTCCTTCCCCTGGGTCCCGATGCACATACTACTTTGTGTGTGCCCTCCAAGAGTGGGGTCTCTGTTTCCCCCAATCGTGTCGAAGTCCTGCAATCAATTCCCACTAGGCTTCAAAGTCTGATTCTCTAGGAATTCCTCCTCCTGTTGCCGGACCCCCAGGTTGGGAAGCCTGACGTGGGGCTCAGAACCTTCACTCCAGTGGGTGGACTTCTGTGGTATAAGTGTTCGCCAGTCTGTGAGTCACCCACCCAGCAGTTATGGGATTAGATTTTACTCTGATTGCGCCCCTCCTACCGTCTCACTGTGGCTTCTCCTCTGTCCTTGGATGTGGGGTATCCTCCTTGGTGAAGTCCAGGGTCTTCCTGTCAATGATTGTCCAGCAGCCAGTTGTGATTCTGGTGCTCTCGCAAGAGGGAGAGAGAGCATGTCCTTCTACTCTGCCATCTTGGTTAATCCCCCGATAGATTTGTTCTTATTGTAGATCTTAGCAACGTCAGCACTCAATTTTATTTTTCCTTATTAAGTCGAGAACTTTTCACCTTTTCACTTAAAGGAAGCACTTTACAGCTTCTCTGGGCCATTATTAAGTAAAATGAGGGTGATTTGAACACAAGCACTGGGTTACCACAACAGTCAATCTGATAGCCGAGAAGTCTGAGTGACTTAACAGATGAGGATATGATGGACAAACTGATGATTCCTCCCTGTTTTAGCCCAGTCCCTCCACTTACTTCCTAAATCTCATCAATCCTCAACTTCTCAAAGACATTGCTTATTACTTATCTAGTAATTAGTCAGAACCCCAGTCAGGTTCTTTCTGATGCATCATCAATTTCCCCTTCTCTGCTAGATCACTTATTTTAAAAAAATAAAGTAAGAAAAGGTCAAGGTTTATATTCTTAAGGGTCTTAATGTCTTTTAAGGAGTAATATGATAGAAATATAGATCAGAAGGCCAGAAAGAATGTATTTTGCCTTCCTGAAAATGTCCATTCAAGAAGTGTTGAAACAGTACATAAAATAATAGCACATAACAATTAATTAGCAGATTTTAAATACTTGCATTTGCGAGTCCATAAGTTAATCTATCAGTGTGAGAAAGCTCTAGTGTAGAAATCTGTTTTTCCCTCATATCTTTCTGTTTCAGAGGATGTGGTGTCTTTTTCCATGTTCAAGGTCAGTCTCACTTGAGGCCCTTGATGACTTTCTGCTGGTTTCCTCGGGGATGTTGTGTCATCATTTACTCACTCGCATATTCATTTAACAGACCTTGGATACTTGTGTGTCAAGCGCTGTGCTGAGACTGAGGGAGAAGAAAAGAAAAAGACACAATCCAAGGCACCAAGGAGCTCATTTTTAGTGAACATTACTTTGTTTTCCTTTTTGTTTGTTTGGTTTATTGGTTTCCCCTCCCCAGTTCTCAATATGCTCATAACTCTCCTGTCTTCTAATTTTTCCTGTGACTGTGGAACCACCATTTCTTTTCCCTGCCCACCTCCAGTATTACCCTCTTTCTTTTTCTTCCCTTCTCATTCAGCTTCTTTAAGGGTCATCCCACACTCACTGTCTCCCTTTCCTCACCTGCTTTTCATGTATCAATTCTCTGCAATTTGGCCTCAGCCCCATCATCCCATGGAATCCTCCCTGCCGATGACATTCATCTTGCCAAACCTAATGGTCATTTTCCTGCCCTTATCTTTTTGGACTACTCTACTGCAATTTTCACTCTTGATTTCTTCTTTCAAACTCTACGTCCTTGACTTTGATCAACTACTCACCCCTGGTTATGCAACTTCTTCCTGTTTCCTTTGACTATCTTCCTGGGCTACTCCCCTGCCTCTTCCCTATGACCCTGAGCTCTGTTCTTGTTCTTTGCTTCTTCTTCTGTACATGCTCTCCTCAAGCAATCTCATTTTCTTTTATGGTCTTAGATTTCCCACTCTGATTATAAGAACCTGGGTTGTATATCAAACTGCCCACTGCACACATCTGCTTATATATCAAACTGTCTACTGCTTATGGTGACTTGAGGCGCCCCAGATATCTAAACTCTGTGTGTTGAAACTGGAACTCATTTTCTTCCCCATCCCACTCCAAACCTGCTCCTTCTCCACATGTCATCACCTTCCTCTCTCCCCCTCCTCCCCAGTTCCATCATCATCATCAAGGATACTGATCCTAGGTCTATTTATTTCCTGAATTGAGCCCCTCCGCTCCATCTCTAGTGTGATTGTTTTAGTTCACGTCACCACCATCCCTTGATTCTATCACTCATAGCTTTTAGCCTATACTGTACTGTCTCATACCACCATGCCTTTTGCCTGAATTGCCCTTTCTTAAACTGATAGACATTCATCCTTCAGGACTTGCTCAAGAATCATCTTCTCATCTTTTCTGAACTGTGCAAAATTTTATTTTACTATATTCAATTTATTTTATTGAATTTATTTAAAAAAATAAATTATCTGCTTATGTGTCTTCTTTACCCCATTATATAGTAGATTCGGAGTACATCTTTATTCTCCTGGTACCTAACTCAGTGCCTGGCATATAGGAGGTTATTGGACCTAAATGTAGCTAAGATTTTCCCACTCAGTTGCAATCTACAAGCTTTAGTACATCACAGAATGCTTGGCCTTTTCTACTTATTAAACACTGACTTGGTGCTTTTTGTATGTGGGCATTGTGAAGGAGTGATTGCAGTGTGCTCTGAGTACGGTCATAATGGGGTTTAGGAGGAGGTTTGTGTGAGGAACAAAACCAGAGAAGTAATCCAGGCCAGATCGTGAAGGGCCATGCACACAATGAGTTTTGTTCAGAAAGAGCATTCTGTGGCGGAGTGAAAAAGGATGATGAGGGCAAGCTTGGAAGCAGAAAAGTCTATCATAGGAGCACATTTGTTATTTAGATCACACCTCATTATGATGTGTCTACTTGGGTTGTATTAACTCTCTAATAGCAGGTTGTTGCTTCCAAGTATGTATTGAATTGTATTTAATCACGTATTCATCCTGTAACATTTACTAGTGATTATTAGGTGCTAAATAGTACATACATGGTATCTTGGGGATCCTAGTGTAATAGACACTGTCCTTGGCCTCAAAGAACTCACAGTCTAGTGGTAGTACTAGATGCAGGAATGGACACATGTTATTCAGCATCAGTGCTATGGGAGGGGTGAGCAGCCATTGCTTATGGAGCACAGAAGGGGAATGACCTCTTACATGGGAGTCAGAGGGGCCCAGGGAGAGCAGCCTGGAGTTATGGCTCTGAGCTGAATTTTGAAGGATGAGTAAGAATTAGCCTCTCAAATAAACTGGAGTCTTGCCAGGTCACTCCAGTCAGTGGGAACAGCTTGTGCAAAGACTCAAATAGGATAGATGAGTTTTTAGTGGCTTGAATTTATGGTGCAATGGGTGGTAAGACGAAGAATAAGGTAGGAGGGGTAAGCGGGCAGGCCATGTTAAAATAAATTTCATCTCAACTGGGATGTCACAGAAGAGAGTGAAATTCTGACCTGCTTTCATTAATGGATTAGATAGAACACGGTAATAGCTATGCTATGTATTTAAGAAACTGAAAGGTAAACAGTAAGACAAATAATCAGAATCATCAGGGCTCTTTGGTAGACATATTCTTAGAAAAGAAAGGTTATTCTTAGAGAAGAAAGGTTAGAAAGAACCTTTCTTCGTTCTTTCTCTCGTCATCAATCCATATTTCTTGGTTTGGATCTGCCTCTGGCTCATATTCAAAAACTGAATCCAAGAAATCCTGCAACTTCCCAGAGGGCCAATAGTTCCTGTTATAACAACTCTCATGACGTTTCTTGGATATAAGTCCCATATTTACAGACTTATAAGTCAAAGATTTTCTTCAGAGATTTTCTTCAACTTTCGCCCTCAGATCACCATGCAACGTGCCTCAGGCGAGGTAATGACTAGCCTGGCAGAGGAAGCAAGGGGGCCTCTATGGTGACGTTTCCTGGCTACAGTATTATCTTCTCCTGGATGCACAGATTTAGTCAAAGTTTTATTTTTTGTTCCACCATAACTTGGGTTCATTAGAACACTGTGTAATATGCTTTGAAACAAAATAATTACTCACCTAGCAAAGTGGTGAGTGTATCTTTACTGATTACAGACCTCCACCTTCAGGCTGGGTGGTGACCCTCTCAGAGAAGGATGAGGAAAGAATATAGTTTTAGAATTTAATAGATGTGCAACAGCCTGAGTGTGATATTGTTTTCTGTGCTGGGTTTCAAGATTGCTGTGAATTAGAACATGTTCTTTTCAGATGGAAGTAACACCACTGGTTTCCTCTTCATTGGTGGATGTTGAATTGAATGTTACTTTTACTGTTGGGTCTGAGGAAGAAGCCAAACACCTTCCTTCTGCATAGGCTAACATTTTGTATCTTTAGAATCTTTGAGTAGATTTTGTTTTTTTTTTCTATTTGGATGCTTTTTTTTTTTCCTGCATAGCACTAGTCAGTCTTTCTTGAATCCTACTGCCTTATGCACATGGAATTATAAGCAGCTAAACTTCCGAGGCCCAAAATGTAGGCCAAGCGCTTTTTTAAGGAATATAGTTATTTTTATTCAATTTTTAAAATACATTCATTTTGCCTGCACGTGAGTCTTTGATCTCTAAGCTTATCTGGAGAAATGTTAAATAATAAAGCAGAGTTCTCCACGAAGAACTGCACTGATAATAAGAGTAGACTGTGGAAGATTTAATAAAAATGTAAGATCCATTAGATAATACCACATATCTCCACAGAGCTGCTACTCTGTTAATCTCAAATTTAGTGCATTCAAAACTGAACCAATCAACTTCCCTCCGCTTTGACAGAACCATCAGCATTTTTCTAACCTCCCAAGGAAGGTAGCACAATGATTAGGAAAGTGCATGGGCTTTCTAACTCAGGCATAATTAGGTTTGCTGCCAACTTTAAGACCTTTGCAAGGTGGTTCAGTTCTCGGAGGCTCTGTTTCCTTATCTCTAAAAATGGAATAATAATTCCAATGACGTAGCATTGTGGTGAGAATTAAAGGAGCTATCAAATGTAACACAAGCATAAAAAGTAATGGGTATCATGAGAACTCCTGGTATCTCTTACTCTCCTTTTCTCTCCCCAATATCCAGTCCTTTTTTTTTTTTTTAACATCTTTATTGGCGTATAATTGCTTTACAATGGTGTGTTAGTTTCTGCTTTATAACAAAGTGAATCAGTTATACATATACACATGTCCCCATATCTCTTCCCTCTTGCGTCTCCTTCCCTCCCAGCCTCCTTATCCCACCCCTCTAGGTGGTCACAAAGCACCGAGCTGATCTCCCTGTGCTATGCAGCTGCTTCCCACTAGCTATCTATTTTACGTTTGGTAGTGTATATATGTCCATGCCACTCTCTCATTTTGTCCCAGCTTACCCTTCCCCCTCCCTGTATCCTCAAGTCCATTCTCTAGTAGGTCTGCATCTTTATTCCTCTCCTGCCCCTAGGTTCTTCATGACCACTTTTTTTTTTAGATTCCATATATATCTTTTAGCATACGGTATTTGTTTTTCTCTTTCTGACTTACTTCACTCTGTATGACAGACTCTAGGTCCATCCACCTCACTACAAATAACTCCATTTCGTTTCTTTTTATGGCTGAGTAATATTCCATTGTATATATGTGCCACATCTTCTTTATCCATTCATCTGTTGATGGACACTTAGGTTGCTTCCAGGTCCTGGCTATTGTAAATAGAGCTGCAATGAACATTATGGTACATGACTCTTTTCGAATTATGGTTTTCTCAGGGTATATGCCCAGTAGTGGGATTGCTGGGTTGTATGGTAGTTCTATTTTTAGTTTTTTAAGGAACCTCCCTACTGTTTTCCATAGTGGCTGTGTCAATTTACATTCCCACCAACAGTGCAAGAGGGTTCCCTTTTCTCCACACCCTCTCCAGCATTTATTGTTTGTAGATTTTTTGATGATGGCCATTCTGACTGGTGTGAGATGATATCTCATTGTAGTTTTGATTTGCATTTCTCTAATGATTAATGATGTTGAGCATTCTTTCCTGTGTTTGTTGGCAATCTGTATATCTTCTTTGGAGAAATGTCTATTTAGGTCTTCCACCCATTTTCGGATTGGGTTGTTGGTATTTTTGATATTGAGCTGCTTGTAAATTTTGGAGATTAATCCTTTGTCAGTTGCTTCATTTGCAAATATTTTCTCCCATTCTGAGGGTTGTCTTTTCATCTTGTTTATGGTTTCCTTTGCTGTGCAAAAGCTTTTAAGTTTCATTAGGTCCCATTTTTTTATTTTTTGTTTTTATTTCCATTCCTCTAGGAGGTGGGGCAAAGAAGATCTTGCTGTGATTTATGTCATAGAGTGTTCTGCCTATGTTTTCCTCTAAGAGTTTGATAGTGTCTGGCCTTACATTTAGGTCTTTAATCCATTTTGAGTTTATTTTTGTGTATGGTGTTAGGGAGTGTTCTAATTTCATTCTTTTACATGTAGCTGTCCAGTTTTCCCAGCACCACTTACTGAAGAGGCTGTCTTTCCTCCACTGTATATTCTTGCCTCCTTTATCAAAGTTAAGGTGACCATATGTGCGTGGGTTTATCTCTGGGCTTTCTATCCTGTTCCATTGATCTATATTTCTGTTTTTGTGCCAGTACCATACTGTCTTGATTACTGTAGTATAGTCTGAAGGCCGGGAGCCTGATTCCTCCAGCTCTGTTTTCTTTCTCAAGATTGCTTTGGCTATTCGGGGTCTTTTGTGTTTCCATACAAATTGTGAAATTTTTTGTTCTAGTTCTGTGAAAAATGCCAGTGGTAGTTTGATAGGGATTGCATTGAATCTGTAGATTGCTTTGGGTAGTATAGGCATTTTCACAATGTTGATTCTTCCAATCCAAGAACATGGTATATCTCTCCATCTATATGTATCATCTTTAATTTCTTCAATCAGTGTCTTATAATTTTCTGCATACAGGTCTTTTGTCTCCTTAGGTAGGTTTATTCCTAGGTATTTTATTCTTTTTGTTGCAGTGGTAAATGGGAGTGTTTTCTTAATTTCACTTTCAGATTTTTCATCATTAGTGTATAGGAATGCAAGAGATTTCTGTGCATTAATTTTGTTTCCTGCTACTTTACCAAATTCATTGATTAGCTCTAGTAGTTTTCTGGTAGCATCTTTAGGATTCTCTATGTATAGTATCATGTCATCTGCAAACAGTGACAGCTTTACTTCTTCTTTTCCGATTTGGATTCCTTTTATTTCTTTTTCTTCTCTGATTGCTGTGGCTAAAACTTCCAAAACTATGTTGAATAATAGTGGTGAGAGTGGGCAACCTTGTCTTGTTCCTGATCTTAGAGGAAATGGTTTCAGTTTTTCACCATTGAGAACGATGTTGGCTGTGTTTTTGTCATATATGGCCTTTATTATGTTGAGGTAGGTTCTCTCTATGCCCACTTTCTGGAGAGTTTTTACCATAAATCAGTGATGAATTTTGTGAAAGCTTTTCTGAATCTATTGATATAGTTTCTATACTTCAATTTGTTAATATGGTGTATCACATTGAATGATTTGCATATATTGAAGAATCCTTGCATTTCTGGGATAAACCCCACTTGATTAGGGTGTATGATCCTTTTTTATGTGATGTTGGATTCTGTTTGCTAGTATTTTGTTGAGGATTTTTGCATTCATGTTCATCAGAGATATTGGCCTGTAGTTTTCTTTTTTTGTGACATCTTTATCTGGCTTTGGTATCAGGGTGATGGAGGCCTTTTAGAATGAGTTTGGGAGTGTTCCTCCCTCTGTTATATTTTGGAAGAGTTTGAGAAGGACAGGTGTTAGCTCTTCTCTAAATGTTTGATACATTGATGGCCTGTGAAGCCATCTGGTCCTGGGCTTTTGTTTGTTGGAAGATTTGTTGGAAGATTTTTAATCACAGTTTCAATTTCAGTGCTTGTGATTGCTCTGTTCATGTTTTCTATTTCTTCCTGGTTCAGTCTCAGAAGGTTGTGCATTTCCAAGAATTTGTCCGTTTGTTACAGGTTGTCCATTTTATTTGCATATAGTTGCTTGTAGTAGTCTCTCATGATCCTTTGTATTTCTGCAGTGTCAGTTGTTACTTCTCCTTTTTCATTTCTAATTCTACTGATTTGAGTCTTCTCTTTTTTTCTTGATGAGTCTGACTAATGGTTTATCAATTTTGTTTATCTTCTCAAAGAACCAGCTTTTAGTTTTTTTGATCTTTGCTGTTGTTTCCTTCATTTCTTTTTCATTTATTTCTGATCTGATCTTTATGATTTCTTTCCTTCTGCTAACTTTGGGTTTTTTTTGTTCTTCTTTCTCTAATTGCTTTAGGTGTAAGGTTAGGTTGTTTATTTGAGATGTTTCTTGTTTCTTAAGGTAGGCTTGTATAGCTATAAACTTCCCTCTTAGAACTGCTTTTGCTGCATCCCATAGGTTTTGGGTCATTGTGTTTTCATTGTCATTTGTTTCTAGGTATATTTTGATTTCCTCTTTGATTTCTTCAGTGATCTCTTGGTTATTAAGTAGTGTGTTGTTTAGCCTCCATGTGTTTGTATTTCTTACAGATTTTTTCCTGTAATTGATATCTAGTCTCATAGCGTTGTTGTCAGAAAAGATACTTGATAAGATTTCAACTTTCTTAAATTTACCAAGGCTTGATTTGTGGTCCAAGATATGACCTATCCTGGAGAATGTTCCATGAGTACTTGAGAAGAATGTGTATTCTGTTGTTTTTGGATGGAATGTCCTATAAATATCAATTGAGTCCATTTTGTTTAATGTATCATTTAAAGCTTGTGTTTCCTTATTTATTTTCATTTTGGATGATCTGTCCATTGGTGTAAGTGGGGTGTTAAAGTCCCCTACTATTATTGTCTTACTGTTGATTTCCCCTTTCATGGTTGTTAGCATTTGCCTTATGTATTGAGGTGCTCCTATGTTGGGTACATAAACACTTATAATTGTTATATCTTCTTCTTGGATTGATCCCTTGATCACTGTGTAGTGTCCTTCCTTATCTTTTGTAACAGTCTTTATTTTAAAGTCTATTTTGTCTGATACGAGCATTGCTACTCCAGCTTTCTTTTGATTTCCGTTTACATGGAATATCTTTTTCCATCCCCTCACTTTCAGTCTGTATGTGTCCCTAGGTCTGAAGTTTGTCCCTTATAGACAGCATATATACGGGTCTTGTTTTTGTATCCTTCAGCCAGTCTATGTCTTTTGGTTGGAGCATTTAATCCATTCACATTTAAGGTAATTATCGATATGTATGTTCCTATTACCATGTTCTTAATTGTTTTGGGTTTGTTATTGTAGGTCTTTTCCTTCTCTTGTGTTTCCTGCCTAGAGAAGTTCCTTTAGCATTTGTTGTAGCGCTGGTTTGGTGGTGCTGAATTCTCTTAGCTTTTGCTTGTCTGTAAAGGTTTTAATTTCTCCGTGGAATCTGAATGAGATCCTTGCTGGGTAGAGTACTCTTGGTTTTAGGTTTTTCTCCTTCATCACTTTAAATATGTCCTGCCAGTCCCTTTTGGCTTGCAGAGTTTCTCTGAAAGATCAGCTGTTATCCTTATGGGGATTCCCTTGTGTGTTATTTGTTGTTTTTCCCTTGCTGGTTTTAATGTTTTTTCTTTGTATTTAATTTTTGACAGTTTGATTAATATGTGTCTTGGTGTGTTTCTCCTTGGATTTATCCTGTATGGGACTCTCTGTGCTTCCTGGACTTGATTAACTATTTCCTTTCCCGTATTAAGGAAGTTTTCAACTATAATCTCTTCAAATATTTTCTCAGTCCTTTTCTTTTTCTCTTCTTCTTCTGGGACCCCTATAATTCAAATGTTGGTGCGTTTAATGTTGTCCCAGAGTCTCTGAGACTGTCCTCAATTCTTTTCATTCTTTTTTGTTTATTCTGCTCTGCAGTAGTTATTTCCACTATTTTATCTTCCAGGTCACTTATCTGTTCCTCTGCCTCAGTTTTTCTGCTATTGATCCCTTGTAGAGAATTTTAAATTTCATTTATTGTGTTGTTCATCACTGTTTGTTTGCTCTTTAGTTCTTCTAGGTCCTTGTTAAATGTTTCTTGTATTTTCTCCATTCTATTTCCAAGATTTTGGATCATCTTTACTATCATTATTCTGAATTCTTTTTCAGGTAGACTGCCTATTTCCTCTTCATTTGTTAGGTCTGGTGGGTTTTGCCTTGCTCCTTCATCTGCTGTGTGTTTCTCTGTCTTCTCATTTTGCTTAACTTACTGTGTTTGGGGTCTCCTTTTCGCAGGCTGTAGATTCCTAGTTCCCGTTGCTTTTGGTGTCTGTCCCCAGTGGGTAAGGTTGGTTCAGTGGGTTGTGTAGGCTTCCTGGTGGAGGGGACTAGTGCCTGTGTTCTGGTGGATGAGGCTGGATCTTGTCTTTCTAGTGGGCAGGTCCACGTCTGGCGGTGTGTTTTGGGGTGTCTGTGGCCTTATTATGATTTTAGGCAGCCTTTCTGCTAATGGATGGGGTTGTGTTCCTGTCTTGCTAGTTGTTTGGCATAGGGTGTCCAGCACTGTAGCTTGCTGGTTGTTGAGTGGATCTGGGTCTTGGCGTTGAGATGGAGATCTCTGGGAGATTTTCACTGTTTGATATTACGTGGAGCTGGGAGGTCTCTTTTGGACCAGTGTCCTGAACTTGGCTCTCCCACCTGAGAGGCACGGCCCTGACACCTGGCTGGAGCACCAAGAGCCTGTCATCCACATGGCTCAGAATAAAAGGGAGGAACAAAAGAAAGAAAGAAAGATGAAGATAAAGTAAAGTAAAGTAAAATAAAATAAAATAAAGTTATTAAAATAAAAATAATTATTAAAAATTAAACTATTAAAAAATAATTATTAAAAAATTTTAATTTTAAATAATTATTTTAAAAAATTATTAAAAATTTTTAAATTTTTAAATTTAAAATTTAAATTATTAAAAATATTTTAAAAAATAATTAAAAACTTTTAATTATTTTAAAATAATTTTAAAAAATTAATAAAAAAAAAAGAAAGAAAGAAGAGAGCAGCTAAACCAAAAAACAAATCCACCAATGATAACAAGTGCTAAAAATGATACTAAAAAAAGAAAAATGGACAGACAGAACCCTAGGACAAATGGTAAAAGCAAAGCTATACAGACAAAATCACACACAGAAGCATACACATACACACTCACAAAAAGAGAAAAAGGGAAAAATATATATATATATCGTTGCTCCCAAAGTCCACCTCTTCAATTTGGAATGATTCTTTGTCTATTCAGGTATTCCACAGATGCAGGGTACTTCAAGTGGATTGTGGAGATTTAATCCGCTGCTCCCGAGGCTGCTGGGAGAGATTTCCCTTTCTCCTCTTTCTCCGCACAGCTCCTGGGGTTCAGCTTTGGATTTGGACCCGCCTCTGCGTGTAGATCGCCTGAGGGCGTCTGTTCTTCGCTCAGACAGGATGGGGTTAAAGGAGCAGCTGATTCGGGGGCTCTGGCTCACTCAGGCCAGGGGGAGGGAGGGGTATGGACGCGGGGCGAGCCTGCGGCGGCAGAGGCCGGCGTGACGTTGCAGCAGCCTGAGGCGCGCAGTGCGTTCTCCCAGGGAAGTTGTCCCTGGATCACGGGACCCTGGCAGAGGCGGGCTGCACCGGCTCCCGGGAGGGGAGGTGTGGATAGTGACCTGTGCTCACACACAGGGTTCTTGGTGGCGGCAGCGGCAGCCTTAGCATCTCATGCTTGTCTCTGGGGTCTGCACTGATAGCCATGGCTCGCGCCCGTCTCTGGAGCTCCTTTAAGCGGTGCTCTTAATCCCCTCTCCTCGCGCACCAGGAAACAAACAGGCAAGAAAAAGTCTCTTGCCTGTTCGGCAGCTCCAGACCTTTTCCCGGACTCCCTCCCAGCTAGCTGTGGCGCACTAACCCCTTCAGGCTGTGTTCATGCCGCCAACCCCAGTCCTCTCCCTGTGATCTGACCAAAGCCCGAGCCTCAGCTCCCAGCCCCGACCCGCCCCGGCGGGTGAGCAGACAAGCCTCTCAGGCTGGTGAGTGCTGCTCGGCACCGATCCTCTGTGCGGGAATCTCTCCACTTTGCCCTCCACACCCCTGTGGCTGCGCTCTCCTCCATGGCTCCGAAGATTCTCCCCTCTGCCACCCGCAGTCTCCGCCCGCGAAGGGGCTTCCTAGTGTGTGGAAACCTTTCCTCCTTCACGGCTCCCTCCCACTGGTGCAGGTCCCGTCCCTATTCTTTTGTCTCTGTTTTATCTTTTTTCTTTTGCCCTACCCGGGTACTTGGGGAGTTTCTTGCCTTTTGGGATGTCTGAGGTCTTCTGCCAGCGTTCAGTAGGTGTTCTGTAGGAGTTGTTCCACATGTAGAAGTATTTCTAATGTATTTGTGGGGAGGAAGTTGATCTCCACGCGTTACCCTTCCGCCATCTTGAAGCTCCTCCTCCCAATATCCAGTCTTTAACAAAGTTCTGTAATTTCTTTTCTTGCAAATAGCTCACATATACCTTCCTTTATATTCTTACAGCTATGAGTTTATTGCATTCTGCTTGGATTACTGCAAAAATCTCTTAGCTGATACCTGTCTCTTCTCTTCCCTTTTACAAATCATTTTTTCCCTTAATATTGAAAAGTAATTCTGAAATCCTCTTAGAACCCTGATTTCCATATGCCATATCCTTCTGTTAGACCTTTATTGACCGTCAGATTTTTTCAGCATCATATCTAATCACCTATTTGACTTTCAGTACCTGGAGAGGAAGCAGTGTGCTGATAGTGGAAAGAGCACAGATTTTGGATTCAAACAAAAGTAGATCGCAACCCTGGATAGAGTGTTTACATCTAGTAGATATTGAAAAAGTAACCTAAGCTCTCAGAGTATTAGTTTATTCAATTATAAATAATGTCTATTTGTACAGTAAAGGATTAACCCAGCAGGTCTGCACTGTCCAAACCCTACACATTCCAAAGGAAGTTTAGCCCTTGCCCAGCTTCTTAGAAATAACCTCTAAGCTATTGGAATATCGTGCCTGTTAAGAGTTTTGTGTTGTTTTGTTTTGTTTTTTACCTGAAGGCCTTGTTAAGAGTGTTTTTGTTTACCTGGGCCACGCCAGGTAGCTTATGCTGACAATATGGTTTTTATGTGATTGAGTCTGAGTCTTAGAATTTTTGTAAGAATGAAACGAAATGAAATAGATCATATAAAGCATGTGGATGATGAGTTGGGTGTTTTTTTCCTTCACATTCTTCATAATTCCCTCCCCATCTATTTAGTCATATACCTGACAGCTCCCCTGCCTTCTGTGACATTGAGACTGCATTTCCCACTGACTGGACACACACTTGATCCCTGTGTGCCTTTGCCCATGCTGCTGCAAACAAAACCTATGTATTCCTTCCTAGTACAGCTGAAGCCCTCCCTTCCTTTGTGGATCTTCCACTGACTACTCCAGCCTGGGCAAATTTCTGTCTTTCCTGAATTTTATTGCACTTTTACCTGGTAACAAACTCTGGGTGGCAGCACTTATATATTGGGCCTCTAAGTAGACTGTAGTAAACTTGCAGGGGTGGAATAATTTTCTTTGTCTCCTCCTTGGTAGATGCTCAGTAAATGTTGATTTATAATTTGCTCAGAGCTTCATATTTTGATCTCAGACACCCTCAGGAGGGAGTAACTTTAACTTAGGTTGAATGTCTGTTGTCTGTGTGCTGAGTTACCTAAGTATTTTAATGTCCCTTCTGCTGTGGGCCAGACAGGTGTTGGCAGCAGCCAGGGTGACTTGCCCATGTCTGTGTCACTCCTGTGGCTCTAGAAGGCCTTGGAGTTTGCAAATGCATGACCTGTGTAGGCGTGTGCCAACCGAGTGAGGCCAGCTCGGCCACTATGGACAAGTGTATGTTGCCAGTTTATTGAGGAGTCTCATTCCTTAGGGGATCACCATGAAATGTCTTTATTCCCCAGTAAGTGCCTTCTAACTGGGTTGTGTTGAATCCCCTTTCCACTGGGAAACAGTTCCTTCAATTATAAGTTGGCTGTATGTATTTCTTTATTTTCAGTGATTTTTAAACAAAAGTCATTTTAACCCCTTGCAGTTTAAAATTTCAATCTCAGTGTAATTCAGAGCTCTCCTTCTCTCCCACCAGCCCAGGGTAACCCCATCACTTGCTCTAGTTGTGATGAGGGCTGATCTCATTATACTCTTATCCCTCTTCCCTCTTCCAGGGCTAGGGACAGGGAGAAGGAGGGGCAAGAAGAGAAATCCCCTCTTACTTACCTGAGTAGGGTTTCAGACTTCTCCCTGATTGGCAAGTACTGTTGTCCTAGTTACCACTGACTCGCTATTGATCAATCCCTGAAGCACCCGTCCAAATGTTGGCTGTCTCATGGTGGGCATCTGTGGGTGCTTTGATGGTTCTACACGGCTTCTTGCTGCCCAGTTCCCTGATATAGGAGCAGGGCTTTGTGAGTGTGGAAACTGTGGGAACTGAGAACAGTGACACAGGACTTTGTGCTCAGAAATGCCCCCCATCCCTGGGAGTTTAATGCTCTGCAGTTGCCATCTTGAAACTCTTAATAATTTTACCTTTGATTTGTGTTTTGTAAGTGGAGTCCAATAGGACAATGGAGCGTTGGCTGGGCAGCTTGGAGCCTCAGCTCTTGCATGGTCCTGTCTTGGTAGCTCCTTCCCTCCCCTGGGCAAGGTCTCCATCATGTACTCTCTGTTCCCTAGTGACAGGGCTTGCTCTGCCTCCCTCTCCTGGTAGACTACAGCTCCCACCTTCTGCCCAGGGCAGTGAGAGAATTACCGTGGTGGTGGGGGGGAAGACTCAAGTTCCATCATCGCCTGGATGCAGGCATGGGGAGAGTCAGGGTTGGGTGGGCCAAGGAAATGCCTCAGCGCCTTTGGCAGGTGGCTCCTTTAGGGTCTCTTGGCCGTCTCCCTGCCCCTGACCCCTCCATTCAGGAGCTCATCATTCAGCGTATCCCTGCACAGAGGTAGCAGTCCTGGGGGTTGCTTATCTGCTGTGGGCTGGAGCCAAGGAAGTGTGCAAGAAGGGGAGAGTGACACCCCAACCCCTGCACTTTCATTTTGCACCAGGCTACAAATTAAGTCGTCAGCCCCGCAAGATATCTGGCTCTGGCTCTTCTGCCCCTATAGCCTTACCTCAGCCTCTACTAAAGGAGATACATCCCCTACTGCCTGGGGGGTCCTTTTGGGAGGGATACTTAAAAGTCAGATCAAGCCTACCTCTTTGGGGTGCCCATTCAGCCCGGGGAAACACGGTTAAGTTTGTTATGTCAATTGGTAGAAGTGCAGGTTGCTCCTCTGTTCCCTGTCTCAACCCCACCATTTCTCCCTTCTTTCTCCTTCCTGCTTAGGTGTATAAGCACCCATACCTCTCATCTCTCGGTCTCTCCTTATATGGATGGGGTGGGGAGGAGTGGTTGGTGGTAGGGCACCTCTCGTTGAACTTTGAAGGAAGATGGTTGGTTGTCTCCAAGATCTGGCAACTGACCAACATCTCTCTGAACCTAGATTATGGGGTACTATCTTGACACTTAGCTGTAATTTTGGGCAAACGGAATAATTCCTCTTGGCACCCAGTTCACAGAGAATGGAAGATAGACACTGGATATTACCAAATTCTTCAGAAAACTCCCAAACTTAAGGACCCTTTGAAGGGCAAATCCCGTATAAGCTAATGGTAACAATAATAAGCTTCCATTTATTGCATGCTTGCTACATGTCAGGTATATTATGCATCCCACTTTATTTACATACACACATTAGGTACACATATGTACATGAAAATGAAGTTCAAAGGAGTTAAGCACTTTGCTCAAAGTCACACACATGGTAAGTGATAACAGCTGAGGATCATGACCAGTCTCTCCAACTCTGAAGCTCGACTCTTAATCATTACACAATGCTGCCAACCACAGAGCTTGAACACTTACAATTAGAAACATAGACTTTGGTCCATTGTCTTTCTTCTGTGTGAGCACATGTTTCTAACTGTAAGTGTTGTCCAAATCCAAAGACAATGGATTAAGGTCTTAACTTCTCTGAGGGCAGGACTAAAAATACCACTTACACAATATTTTTTCTAAGTCACCAAACCACAGTTAGACTAAATAAATGTAGGCCCTACAGACTATTTATTTTTCTTAACCATGGTATTTTATCCATAAAAACTGAGAAGTTTCAGAGAAAGCTTTGGCTTTTTCCCTTTTAAAGAAATAACTTTAGGAATTGCCTGAAGAAAACATAAACATGAAAATTATTAGGATAGTAATGGTTTCTATAGGAAAAATAAATCTAGAGTTTTCCTATAGCAAGAGTGTTTCATCTTTTTTTTTTTTTTTTTTAAGAGTGCTTCATCTTTTAGAGCAGATATTTCATTGGGGATATAGCCAAGGGTGGACTGGCAATAGATCTTAAGATTTAAGGGGTCAAATGCAGTGTCTGGTAAACTAGGTCTGTTTACCAAAGGCTACATTAAAAATAGTTTTTGGTATATTTCTAAAGTTTCTTCTCAAGTCTGCAGGCATTAGTTACTTACAACATTTGTTTTCTCAATCAAGGAGTACAAACGGCCATTTTAAATTACCCCAAATAGATTGAGATTATCAATTATTGTTTCTAGCCATTAATATAAACAATTGACATTTGTCTGCTTGAGGCCTTTCTTCTTAAGAATTCTGATTTGTATAGGCAGTTTTTCTCTGAGCTTGGCCACTAGGTCCTATGGATGCCCTTTGGGAAGCAGTACAGCATGGTGGCTTTGGCATCAGACAGACCCAAGTTCAAGAGCTGGCTCCTTCATTTAATATCTGTGTGACCTTGGGCAGCTTGCTTATGTACTCTCAGCCTCACGGTTTGTCTCTGTGAGATGGCGTTATTAATGGCTACACACATAGGGTGGTTGTAAGAATTAAATAACGGTACTTGTAAAGCACTAGCACATTACGTGGCACAGAGGATAAACAATAAGTGGCATTCTCACCTTTAGTTCACTAAGGACAAGATATGTTTGGCCTAATTTACCCATTCACTTTGAAATTACCTATTTACTAATTCTGGGGCTTTATGAGGCTATCACCAGTGTCAGACTGGTGAAGCCCTCTGCATGGGTTTTTGTGGAGGGAATGGGGTGAGTAGATTCAATCTGAAGAATATTGATGAGTTACAAAAATAAACTAAAGTGGAGTTTGGTTTTTCTTCACAGTGCATGGGAAGAGAAAAGTGTTTCAAGTTTTATCCGACTTAAAAGACACAGACATTTTCTTATGTTTTTTAAAAGACGAGAGTTCATTTCACAGTGCATGGTACTCTTGTGTAGAGACAATAATGGCAAGTTTTAACTATGTAAATCTTTCCCTTTACAAAACCATTAAAGCCATGTGCTCTAAATGGCTGTGGGTGAGAAGAAATGTAGGGTCCAATTTGTCTGAAACAGAGGGTTCACAATAGGGAGACCAATAGGGATTGGTCTCTGCTTTGTTGAGCTGCTCATCGCACGCCTCTACTCCCATGCAGCTTCCTGCCACTCCCCAACGCTACCCACCCTAACTGACTCCTTACTTGCTGTTTCCCAGACACACTGTGCCCAAGGTATTCTTGCTTATATTTTCTTCTCCACCTGTCCAACATCTACATATTAGTTAAGGCACAATGAAAGGACTGCTTCCAGCATAAAGCCATTCTTGATTACATCAGCTCGTGTTAGTTTTTGTCTGCATTTATGGAACTGACTGTCTATATACGATTATCAAACAACAGAGCAGTCCATTGTCTGAGGAATCTCCAAAGTGGTCACAATTGTGAGGATACCATCCTCCATGAGCTCCCTATCTCAGCTTCGGCAGCACAATGATGATACGATGATAATGTACCATTTATTGAGCACCTACTTCATGAGCGGTACTATGCTAACCTCTTTCTATACATTATCTCATTTAATCTTTACAGCAGTCCTATGAAGAAGCTATTAGGATTATTAACCTTATTTTACAGATTAGGGAACCAATGCTTAGAGATACTCAGTGACCTGACACTTACCTGAGTCTACATGGATAGTAAACAACAGATTCTGGATTTGAAAACATGTCTGCCTTGTAGGTTACCAGTACCAGGGTGCTTTTCATCATTCTTGGCTTCTCTTGAGATTTTTGGGAAAGAGAAAAATTCACTCCTTTGTAAAAAATAATTGGGGCTTCTTGGCTTGTACCAATCATTTATTTATCACCATGTTGCCTTAGACTATTGTTTAACTTTTCAAGGCATAATTCCTTCAATTTGTTGCAAACTTCCCTAGGGAAAGATTCACTTTAATACTTTGTATTTTTGACAGTGATTAGCAAAGTACCTTGAAAATAATAACTGAAAAAAGTATTTGCTACTTTCTGCCCTACATTGATTTCTTTCCCCAAATCTGCTTTGAAGATATTTGTTCACTCAGCCAGGGTTATGGCTGACACTAGTGCTTGGTGAAGTCCTCTGAATGAGTTTTGTGTGACTTGAGAAATCATCCCAGACTATTGCCATGGAAGTTCTAGATGGTTCAGTGCCAGTTCATGGTTATACCTTAGAAGTAACACTTATTATATGTTTTAATGGATTAAGAAATTCTCTAGTAACCCTTTTTTCATGAGTTGAAAAAAATTAAAAGAATTAGGGATCTTTCTGATGCTTGTTATGAAAAGTGTCCTTTTTATCTTAACTATACCACCATAGGATCCAGATCACAGTATATGATTGATACCATTGTATTTGCAATTTTTAAGGGAAAATTAGTTATTGTGCAAAATAAAAAAAAATATTTTCTATAAAATATGTAGCCTCACAGTGTACAATCTGTAGAGGGATTCTCTGTTACTTTTGCTCAACAAAGTTAAAAAGCCAGTAATAAAGATATATCTAGTTATATAGAGAGATGATTTTCTTGATGCATTGTCAAGATGGAAAACAAAAAGTCTCCCCATGATTGAAAAGTAGTAGTCTGGGCCTTTATGTTGAGAATTCTGAGGCTGTGCCCTAACTCAGAGAAAAGGAAAACCATAAATGATTAGTGATTCCTAACACAGATATGGGAGGGAGAGTAGCAGCCTGTGTGCTAAATAATTGTTACACCTGGACCAAAGTTTTGAGTTATTTCTTAGTAGTGGAAATAGCTTTTTCCTGATTCCTGGTCTTTTCTATTTTCCTCTCTTGATAAATGGGATATGCCCACGAGATTACTCAAGTGTAGTTATTAAAGAGAGCAAAGGTAACAGGTACACCCAGAGAACCAACTCCTGATTAGTTTCATTGTGACTGAACTTTAACCACCTAAACTCAACAGCCAGCAACTAGCAAAGGCGATTAACTCAAGACCTGAAATGTTGCCTTGAAACAACATTCACCTGTGCTCCACGTGTCCTGCAAGTCAGCTCTAATGTCAATAAAAATATTTTTTGATGGTGAAAACCACTGCAGAATGAGTGTATTGTGATAAAAATTGGGACAATAATAAACTGTGCAGTATTCTTTTTTGTGTGTTTTGATCCAAAAGCAATTTTCATCCAAATCCATTTTCAGATTCATTATTTTTGTTGAAAAAATACTATATATGAAAAGGAGGGGTCACAGTTTGAGTTTCTGATCTAGTGCTGGATTTTTCTGGCAGAGCTAACATGTGGAAATGTTCTTGTTTACCTGTCCACCTAGAAAACTGTCCTCTGAAAATCATTGCCAACGGAGCTGTATGGTCCTCACTAATTTTCTGATGCAATATTTGTGGTCACAATAAAGGTATATACCCAAGATTCCAAAGTAAGCTTGGTAGGAATAAAAATATTAATTTGTCTACTTATAATTTTACTTAGAAAAATATTTTCTTCAACCTCTTTCTTAACATTTCTTTGATCCTTAAATTTCTAGTTTTATGGTAATTTCAGACAATTTACCATCAGCAAAAACAACTCGCAGACTAAATTCATGAATTTTTTAGTATTTCCAAACTTTACGAGAAATGTGTAATGATTATGTCTCTTAAAAAACCAAATCATTAAAAAAACCAAATAATCCCTCACAACCACCTGAGACAAATTAGGGGTGGGGAAGTTGAAGCCAGGATATCTCCCCCCAGCCCCCCCCCCCCCCGCCCCGCCAAAATCAGTCAGGCTGTACAAACACTAGATCAGATCTGTAATACTTTATCAACCATGCTTACCTTTCTTCAGAGCCTCAGTTATGAACCCTGATGGTACATTAGAATCACCCTTGCAATGTGTCTGTTCAAATTCTGATTTAATTGGTCTGCGGTTGGACACAGGTATTCATATTTACTAAAAGCTCCCCAGATTATTTTGGTATGAAGCTAGGGTTGATAACTTCTGCCTCAGAGAAATGGTTTTTAAACTTGAGCATGCATTAGAAGGTCTTGTAAATACATGTATTTTCAGTTTTCTGTATAAGATGTTTTAACATCTTAAAAAACCTTTCTGGCTGGGGAGGGACTGGCCCTCCCAGGGCCAGCTAATACCTAAAGATAATAATACCTTGCTTAGAGTATGCTTTTCATATGCAAACCAACAAATCCCAAGTTTATATTACCCCAACTACCTCCTTATCTAACTCTCCAAACACCAAGCCAGTCTTTCCCCTGCCCCAGGTATCAGGTATCATCCCAGGGCCAGGTATCAAGTGAATACGGACCACACCTATGTCAGAGGCCACCAGAATTACTTAAACTAGTCAATCCTAAACTGTTTACTCTGCCTTGTCTTGCATTTCCCTGGAGACCCCAATAAAGCCTCTGCTTAAAGCTTCTGCTCACTTGTGTCTTCTGCTTCCTGACCACCTAGTGTTTTGCCCTGTGACCCTGCCTGGCATGCGGTGACTCTCTCTCTGGGACCTGTGAGAATAATAAACTTCTGCTGAGCCTTGTCATCACCTCTTCCTGTGGCCACACCAACTTTACCATACTATAGCCAACAAGAATCGCTTGAAGGGTTTTTTAAAAACACAGAGTACTCAGGAGTGTAATATATGGCATAAGGAATATGGCCAATAATATTGTAATAACTTCGTATGGGGTCAGATGACAGACTAATCGTGTGATCATTTCAGGGCATATGCAAATGTCAGATCATCATGTAGTACATCTGAAACTAACATAATATCCTTTTCTTTTTATTTTTTAAAATTAATTAATTAATTAATTAATTTATGGCTGTGTTGGGTCTTCGTTTCTGTGCGAGGGCTTTCTCTAGTTGCGGCAAGTGGGGGCCGCTCTTCATCGCGGTGCGCGGGCCTCTCACTGTCGCGGCCGCTCTTGTTGTGGAGCACAGGCTCCAGACGCGCAGGCTCAGTAATTGTGGCTCACGGGCCTAGTTGCTCCGCGGCATGTGGGATCTTCCCAGACCAGGGCTCGAACCCGTGTCCCCTGCATTAGCAGGCAGATTCTCAACCACTGTGCCACCAGGGAAGCCCCTAACATAATATTCTTTTCTTTTTATTTTTTAAAATTAATTAATGAATTAATTTATGGCTGTGTTGGGTCTTCGTTTCTGTGCGAGGGCTTTCTCTAGTTGTGGCAAGCAGGGGCCACTCTTCATCGCGGTGCGCGGGCCTCTCACTGTCGCGGCCGCTCTTGTTGTGGAGCACAGGCTCCAGACGCGCAGGCTCAGTAATTGTGGCTCACGGGCCTAGTTGCTCCGTGGCATGTGGGATCTTCCCAGACCAGGGCTCGAACCCGTGTCCCCTGCATTGGCAGGCAGATTCTCAACCACTGCGCCGCCAGAGAAACCCTGAAACTAACATAATATTGTATGTCAACTATATTTCAATTTAAAAAAGCACACAGATTACTGAGCCCCACTCTCAGTATGCCTGAGATAGGCCTGGAATGTGCATTTCTAGCAAGTTGCCAGGTGATGCTGATGTTGCTGGTCTGAGGGCCACATTTTTGGGAGCCACTGTCTTCGAGCATTGCTGCAGTGTTGAACCATTATTATTAGTATGACTGGTTTGGGGAAGCCTCTCAAGGGTGTTGGTGGGAAAAGCCACTGGAACACTGTGCCTCCAACTTGAATGGGCATCACCTGGAAACCTTGCTCCAAGGTAGATTCTGCATTTCTAACAGGTTCACAGGTGATGCCTATGCTGCTGGACCACAGAGAGAACACTGCAGAGCAGTGCACTTAAATAAATAATCTGTAACGCTCATTACAAGCCTCAATTCAGTCCTCAGGGGTATTATGGTAAAAAGAAGTACAGAGCCACATGGGAGTTTGTCAGGTAAACAAGTTTGAGAAATGACAGCTAGTACTGGAAGGACCTGAAGTAGAGACACGGGAGCTGTATGACAATGATCCTGCCGTCTTCCACACTAATTTGGCCTTCAATGGACTTTTCTTGCCAGTGTCTTGCTTTTTAATGTATTGTGTTTCTTGTTATGAAGGCTACTGTGTATAAGTATCTGAGGGACATCGAAAATATACAGGAGAAAACAAATAGAGCCCCATTTAAAAAATTACTCTGACCCAGAATCAAAAAAAAAAAAGTCTTAAAATTAGATGAAAACATCAGTCACTTTTGAGTAATTGAGAGACTTCACCAACACAAAACTATTCGCACCACACTCAAGGCTCTCTGGTGCCTGAAATACCATCAGAGATTTATTTCTTTGGATTAAGGAATTTTAACATGTAAATGCTCCCAGAAAGATTATTATTATCACTTGATTTGTGTTCTGAACCAGATGAGACGCACCAGAAGTGGGCATGTGTAGGGGTGCTCTTGGAAAACATACATGTCTGACCCTATTCTCAGAGATTCAGATATAGTAGATTTGATAGGCCATGAATCTCTATTTAAAAAATCTCCCTGGCTTATTCTCATGTGCATCCTCAGTTGAGATCCATTGCCTTAGTGGGTTCTTTCTGTTGAGAATAGCGTTGTTCAGAATGAGGAGTGGAGCAGGAGGCAGTGGAAAGACTTAGGGCCAGAAGTCTTGGATTTGAGTCTCAGCGCTGCCCTTAAGTATGGTCTTAGGTAAAATGTGTAAAATGAGAATTATTAAAAACAGATTCCTCACAGTGTTGTTGTCTGAGTTAAGTGAGATATCACATAAAAGCACCTTGTAAATTCTAAAACGCTACACAAATCTACACTATCATAATCATTGGGTTATATAAAAGTGGGAGAGATGGTGGAGAGATGGCAGATATGCCATTAGTTTTTTTATGAACTATCTTTACATGTATTTATGAAGAAATGTAAAGGGAATAGGGATTATTTAGCCAGTAAACAGGGTTTCCCAACCTCAGCACTATTGACATTTTGGGCTGGATAATTCTTTGTTCTGGGGGAAGGGGAGGAGAGGGAAGAGCAGAAAACAGGGGACGCTCTCCTGCACATGGAAGATCTTTAGTAGCATCCCTGGCTCTACCCACTAGATGCCAGTAGCACCCTCCCACAGCTCCTGGTTGTGATAACTAAAAATGTTTCCAGAATTACCAAATGTCCCATTAAGAATCACTACTGTAAAAGTACTTACAATCTTCAATGAAGTTAATAAAAACAGATTATCAACATAATGAGTATCTGTTTTTCAGTTCTGCTTCACAAAACAATAAAAAACACTATTCAGGGACTTCCCTGGTGGCGCAGTGGTTAAGAATCCGCCTGCCAATGCAGGGGACACGGGTTCGAGCCCTGGTCCGGGAAGATCCCACATGCCGTTGAGCAACTAAGCCTGTGCGCCACAACTACTGAGCCTGCGCTCTAGAGCCTGGGAGCCACAACTACTGAGCCCACGTGCCGCAACTACTGAAGCCCGTGTGCCTAGAGCCCGTGCTCCGCAACAAGAGAAGCCACCGCAATGAGAAGCCTGCGCACCGCAACAAAGAGTAGCCCCTGCTTGCGGCAACGAGAGGAAGCCTGTGTGCAGCAACGAAGACCCAACGCAGCCATAAATAAATAAATAAAATATTAAAAAAAGAAAACACTATTCAACATCAAGAAGGAACTAATAGCCACTTGTTTAAAACTTGGAATAGTTTATCAAATGCAGCCCTTGGAACAATGTGCCCCAGGATGTTAGCACTGAAAGTCCTAACTCCTGGGAAACCCCTTCCTACAATTTATTTTGTTTTCTGTAGAACCAAGAGAAGGGGATCATTCCACATTTGTTGGCACTAAAGGGAACTGACATTTGTTGGGTGCCTATTTTATATTAATTAGATGTCTTATACGTTTATATGGCTTCGTCTTCACAGGGCGAAGGCAGGTGGTCCCCTATCACAGATGAAGAAGCTGAAACCCAGAGTAATGCAGAAACTTCCCCAGTATGGCAGAGCTAGCAAGTGACAGAGGGAGGGTTCAGCTCCAGCTGTTTCTTGATCTAATGTCTGCATTCTTTTCACATCACTTCACACACTGCTGTCACTAGTGGTCTTGATTATTTCTGAACCCCCTAAGTGGCAATTTGATTTTCTAGGGTCTTTGAAAAGTGTTTCTTAATAAAGGAAGTGGACACATAATTTCTAGCTCAACAGTCTGTTATAGTTGACCTCTGCTTAGTGAGTTTCCAAGATTAGAATCATTTGGAGAAAACGCCCTCTACCTTTTTGTTTGTTTCTGGTACAAGAAGAGCACCTACAAAACACTGGATTATCCTATCCTGTAAGTAGAAACAAACGCAAAGCTGCTATGAGAATCCATGTTCACTAGGGGCCCAGACACTATAGTTGGAGTTCATTAAATTTCATTAGATTTCATCAATCTTCTGCAATTCCATCTAGCTCTCCAGGTGAAAAAGTAATATTTGTGTTTCTCGTCGGTATGTCTTAGTTAATTATATTTCACAATGGCCCATCTGCTGTAAAAGGTACATTGGTTAGCAGCAAAATTGTATTAGAGTTGTCTTATTATGTTAGAAATACTATTAACTGTCTCAGTTCACTGCAATAGGACAGAGCAGAGTAGCTTAAAATTGTCCTTCAGTCACGGGAGAACCTCGAGGGAAAGGAGGTTAGGAGAATGACATAAATGGGGAAGTAAATCACTGAATGTAGCTATAGGGTCTGGGATGTAGCAAAAAAACAGGCTGAGTGTTTCTAAAGACTGGAAATGAAATCAAATTATTGGTTGTATAAAGCTTTTCTGGAAGTGGCATTCTTACAAATGCCAATGAGAAAGTTAAAGGTAACCAAAAATTGCTAGTTGTCACTTACTAAGTGAGCATGACTTGCTAAAGAAACAAATTAATCAGTTATTTAAGAATAACTTTATATCTCTCCAAAGTTTAGAGAGATCTATAGACAACTTTTTTAGACAGGATAAAAAGAAGACTAAGATGAGTAGAATTCTGCTGTATCTGTTGTCAACTCTTCATGTAATAAGAATACTTTCCAGCATTTGACAAATCATTGCATTTACTGGACATTTAAAGGAGAATAACATTCTGTATTGCCACATTTTCCAATGACAAAGTAGAACATTAGCAGATTTTGGCTGCAGTGACCTTTTGTTCCTAATTCCGTGGTTAGGTTTTTGAAAATAAACAGGGATTTGTGGATTATTTAATATAGATGCCAAATAATGGCATCCTTTTTTAAAAAAATTAATTAATTAATTAATTAATTTTTGGCTGTGTTGGGTCTTCGTTTCTGTGCGAGGGCTTTCTCTAGTTGCAGCAAGCGGGGGGCCACTCTTCATCGCGGTGCGCGGGCCTCTCACTATCGCGGCCTCTTGTTGCGGAGCACAGGCTCCAGATGCGCAGGCTCAGTAGTTGTGGCTCACGGGCCTAGTTGCTCCGTGGCATGTGGGATCTTCCCAGACCAGGGCTCGAACCCATGTCCCCTGCATTGGCAGGCAGATTCTCAACCACTGCGGCATCAGGGAAGCCCAGGGATTTGTGGATTATTAATCTTCATTGAGGGCCCCTAGTCTTTTAAGGAACTCAAAAATCATGTGGGATGGAGCGCCAAAGACTGTTCAGTCTGAAGAGACAATTCAGGGAACATAATCATCTTCAAATATTTAAAGAAGTTGCAGGTAGAAGATAGATTAGGGTTTTTTTCCTCCAGCTTTATTGAGAAATAATTAACCTATATCACTGTATAAGGCCTACAGCATTATGGTTTGACTTACATATATTGCAAAATGATTACCACAGTATGTTCAGCTAACATCCATCTTCTCATTTAGAAGAAAAAGAATGAAAAAAGAAAAACAGACAAAATTTCTCCTTGTGATGAGAACTCATAGAATTTACTCTTAACAGTGTTCCTATATATCATACAACAGTGTTGGCCCTAGTCATCATGTTGTACGTTACATCCCTAGTACTTTTTATCTTAGAACTGGAAGTTTGTGCCTTTTGACCACCTTCCTCCACTTCTGCTCCACCCACCCTCTGCCTCTGGTAACCATAACTCTGATCTCTTTTTTTTATGGGTTTGTGGGGTTTTTAAAAATTATTATTCCAAATATAAGTGAGATCATACAGTATTTATCTTTCTCTGACTTTTTTAACTTAGCATAATGCCTTCAAGGTCCATTCATGTTGTCACAAAGGTAGGATTTCCTTGGTTTTTTTTTAATGGCTAAATAATATTCCATTGTATTATATATACCACAGCGTCTTTATCTATTCATCCATCAGTAGACACTTGAGTTGTTTCCATGTCTTGGCTATTGTAAATAATGTTGCTATAAACATGGGGGTACAGATATCTTTTCAAGTTAGCGTTTTCGTTTCCTTTGGAGATATTCCCAGAAGTGGAGTTGCTGAATTGTATGATAGTTCTATTTTTAATTTTTGAGGGTCCTCTATACTATTTTCCATAGTGGCTTCACTAATTTACAGTCCCACCAACAGGGCATAAGAATCTCTCTTTTCTCTGCATCCACAACAGCATTTGTTATCTCTTGTCTTTTTGATGATGGCTAACAGATATGAGGTGATATCTTGTTGTGGTTTTAATTTGCATTTCCCTAATGACTAGTGATATGGAGGACCTCTTCATGTACCTGTTGCCTTTTCATGTATATTTCTTTGAAGAAATATCTGTTCAGGTCTTTTGCTCATTTTTTAATTGGGTTATTTATTTATTTTTGCTGTTGAATTATATGAGTTCTTGGGGACTTCCCTGGTGGCACAGTGGTTAAGAATCTGCCTGCCAGTGCAGGGGACACTGGTTCGATCCCTGGTCCGGGAAGATCCCACATGCCATAGAGCAACTAATCCTGTGCGCCACAACTACTGAGCCTGCGCTCTAGAGCCCATGAGCCACAACTAACTGATTCTGTGTGCCACAACTTCTCAGCCCACATGCCACAACTACTGAAGCCTGTGCACTCTAGAGCCCATGCTCCGCAACAAGGGAAGCCACCACAGTGAGAAGTCCGTGCACCTCAACAAAGAGTAGCCCCTGCTCACTGCAACTAGAAAAAGCCCGTGCACAGCAACAAAGATCTGATGCAGCCAAAAAATTAAAAAATATATATATATATAAAATTTTTTTAAGTATATAATTTCTTTATATATTTTGAATATTAACCCCTTATCAGATATATGGTTTGCATATATTTTTTCCTGTTGCATAAGTTGCCTTTTCACTATGTTGATAGCTTCTTTTACTGTGTAGAAGCTTCTTAGTTTGATTTAGTCCCACTTGTTTATTTTTTATTTTGCTGCTTGGGCTTTAGCTGTCATATCCAGAAAATTATTACTAAGACCCATGTCAAGGAGCTTTATTCTATGTTTTCTACTATGAGTTTCATGGTTTCATGTCTTACATTTAAGTCTTCAATCCATTTTTTTTTTTTTTTTAAAGAAATTCACGTTCTTTTATTTATTTATTTATGACTGTGTTGAGTCTTCGTTTCTGTGCGAGGGCTTTCTCTAGTTGCGGCAAGTGGGGACCACTCTTCATCGCGGTGCGCGGGCCTCTCACCATCGTGGCCTCTCTTGTTGCGGAGCACAGGCTCCAGACGCGCAGGCTCAGTAATTGTGGCTCACGGGCCCAGTTGCTCCGTGGCATGTGGGATCTTCCCAGACCAGGGCTCGAACCCGTGTCCCCTGCATTGGCAGGCAGATTCTCAACCACTGCGCCACCAGGGAAGCCCTTCAATCCATTTTGAGTTAGCTTTTATGAGTGGTGTAAGATATGGGTCCAGTTTCATTCTTTTACATGTGAATATCCAATTATCCCAGCAGCCATTATTGAAGACTCTCATTTCCCCACTGAGTATTCTTGGCTCCTTGTCAAATATTAGCTGACTGTATGTGCTTGGGTTTATTTCTGGGCTCTTGATTCTGTTCCATTGGTGTATTTGTCTGTTTTTATGCCAGAACCATCCCGTTTTGATGACTACAGTTTTATAGGATAGCTTGAAATCAGGAAGTGCGATGCCTCCTGCATTGTTTGTCTTTCTCAGGATTTCTTTGGCTATTCGGGGTCATTTGTGGTTTATATAAATTTTAGGAGTGTTTTTTCTACTCCTGTAAAAAATGTCATTGGAAACTTGATAGGGATTGCACTGAATCTATAAATGACTTTGGTAGTATTGACATTTTGACAGTGTCAATCCATGAACAAGGGATACCTTTCCGTTTATTTGTGCCTCCTTCAGTTTCTTTCATCAATGTCTTGTAATTTTCAGAGAACGTTCACTTCTTTAGTTAAATTTATTCCTAAGTATTTTATTGTTTTTGATGCTACTGTAAATGAGATTAATTTCTTTTATTTTTCAGAAAATTTGTTGTTAGTGTATAGAAACACTACTGATTTTTGTATGTCAATTTGTAGCCTACAACTTTACTCAGTTAATTTATTAGGTCTAACAGTTTTTTGTTTGAGTCTTTAGGATTTTCTATATATAAGATTATGTCATCTGCAAATGAGACAATTTTACTTCTTCATTTTCAATTCTGATACCTTTTATTTCTTTTACTTGCCTGATTGCTCTAGCTAGAACTTCTAGTACTGTGTTTGAATAGAAGTGGTGAGAGTGATCACCCTTGCCTTGTTCCTGATCTTAGAGGAAAAGCTTTCAACCCTTCACTATTAAGTATGATGTTAGGTGTGGGCTTGTCATATATGGCCTTTATTATGTTGAGATATGTTACTTCTATGCCTGATTCATTAAGAGTTTTATCATTAATGATGTTGAATTGTGTAAACTGCCTTTTCTGTGTCTACTGAGATGATCATATGATCCTTTTCTTTCAGTCTATTAATGTGACATATCACATTGATTGATTTGTGTATGTTGAACCATCCTTGCATCTTAGGGATAAATTGCACTTGCTCATGGTGTATGATCCTTTTAATGTGCTGCTGAATTTGGTTTGCTAGTATTTTATTGAGAATCTTTGCATCTGTATTCATCAGGGATATTGGTGTGCAGTTTTCTATCAGTGTTCTTTTCTGGTTTTGGTATCAGGTAGTGCCAGCCTTGTAAAATGAGTTTGTGAGTGTGCAGTCCTCTTTGATTTTTTGGAAGAGTTTGAGAAGGGTATTGTTAATTCTTTAAATTTTTGGTAAAATTCACCAGTGATGCCATTTGGTCCTGGGCTTTTCTTTGTTGGAAGATTTTTGATTACTGATTTAATCCCCTTACCAGCAATTGGTCTATTCACATTTTCTATTTCTTCCTGATTCAGTCTTGGTAAGTTGCATGCTTCTAAGAATTTTTCCATTGCTTTTAGGTTGTCCAGTTTGTTGGTGTATAGTTGTTCATAGTAGACTCTTATGATCCTTTGAGTTTCTGCAGTATCAGTTGTAATGTCTCATTTTTCATTTATAATTTTGTTGATTTGGGTCCCTTCTCTTTTTTCCTTGGTTAGTCTAGCTAGCAATTTGTCAGTTTTTTTAATCTTTTCAAAGGACCAACTTTTAGTTTGGTTAATCTTTTCTGTTGTTTTTCTGTTCTCCATTTCATTTATTTCTGCTCTAATCTTTAGTATTTCCTTTCTTCTGCTTTGTCTCTGAAGGACAACTTTGCTGGGTGTAGAATTCTTGGTTGACATTTATTGTCTTTCAACATTTAGAATATGTCATCCCATTCTCTCCTGGTCTGAAAATTTCTGTCAAGAAATCCACCAATAGAGTTATGGGGTTCTCTTGAATATGTCTTCTTTTTTTTCTCTTTCTGCCCTTAAAATTCTTTCTTTGTCTTTGATTTTTGACAATTTAAATATAATGTGTCTCACTGTAGTCCTATATGGGTTCAAATATTTGAGGTCCTTTGGGCCTCATGGATCTTCATGTCTATTTCTCTCCCTAGGTTTGGGAAATTTTCAGCCATTGTTGCTTTAAATATACTTTCTGTTCCCTGTTCCTCTTCTCCTTCTGGCACTCCCATAATGTGAATATTATTTCTTTTCCTTATGTCCCATAATTCCAGAGGCTTTCTTCATTTTTTTAAATTAATATTTATTGGAGTATAGTTGATTTACAGTGTTCTGTTAGTGTCAGGTGTACAGCAAAGTGAATCAGTTATACATATACGTATATCCAGTCTTTTTTTAGATTCTTTTCCCATGTAGGTCATTACAGAGTATTGAGTAGAGTTCCCTGTTCTATACAGTAGTTTCTTATTAGTTATCTATTTTATATATGATAGTGTGTATGTGTCAATCCCAATCTCCCAATTTATCCCTCCACCCCCTTTCCCCCTTGGTAACCATAAGTTTCTTTTCTACATCTGTGATTCTCTTTCTGTTTTGTAAATAAGTTCATTTGTACCATTTTTTTAGATTCCACATATGAGCAATATCATATGATATTTGTCCTCTGACTTACTTCATCTTCATTCTTTTTCATTATTTTTTCCTTTTGCTCCTCTGATAGGGTAACTTCTAACGTTCTATTCTCTAGGTTGCTGATTCTTTCTCCTGCATGGTTGAGTCTGCTTTTGAAACTCTTTATTGAATTCTTTAGTTCAGTTACTGTATTTTATTTTTCAGCTCCAGGACTTCTGTTTACGTTTTGGTTTTTTTTTTTTTTTTTAATGACTGCTATTTCCTTGTCGAAATTCTTGTTTTGTTCATGTGTCATTTTCCCAATTTCTTTTAGCTGCCTGCCTATGTTTTCTTGCAGTTTACCAAACTTCTTTAAGAGGATTATTCTGAATTCTTCATCTGACAGTTCATAGATCTCCATTTCTTTAGGGTCAGTTACTGGAGCTTTTTAAGTTACCTTTAGTGGTGTCTTATTTACCTGATTTTTTGTGATTCTTGATTCCTTATGTTGGTATCTGTGCATTTGAGTAATCAGGCTCCTCTTCCAGACTTCATAGGCTTGCTTTGGCAGAGATGGTTCTTCACAGTCAGCACAGTTTGGGTTTCTGAGTGTGCCTGCTGGTAATGTCCTGGGGCAGGTGAGGCCTGCTTTTATGGTCTTTTTTTTTTTTTAATTAAGTTTTTATTTATTTATTTATTTGGCTGCACCAGGTCTTAGTTGCAGCATGTAGGATCTTTGTTGCAGCATGCAGGCTCTTAGTTGCGGCCTGCGGGATCTAGTTCCCCAACCAGGGATTGAACCCGGACCCCCTACATTGGGAGCGTGGAGTCTTAACCGCTGGACCACCAGGGAAGTCCCTTATGGTCTATTTTTGGGCAAGGCAACTGTTTGAGCTCTGAGGACAGGGATGGGGGTGTGCCACTGGCTAAGAACTCTTGAATAGGACTGCTAGCTTGGTTTCCTACCCAAATGAGGCTGTAGGATGGGTTCTGTGGTTGCCTGGATTCTCTGGTTAAGCTTACTAGATGGTCAGGGCTGAGTACTATATTCAGTAGTCAATGAGGCTGTGAATTAACTTCCCTGACCTGGCAGGGCAGCAGGATGGGACCCAGGGCCCGTACAGCTTGTTGTTTGGGGACCTGAATGAGGCCAGAGTGTGCACTGAATTCCCTGGTCAGGTGAGACCACTGGTGTTGTTCCACAGATGGGGGAAGCCACGGACTGTGCTCTCTGTTCAAGCGCCACTGTACATGGGGCTGTTGGATTGGCCCTGCAGCTTTCTGTGTGCTCTGGTTAGGTCTCCTGGTTGGACAGGCTGTAGGCTGTATTCAGCGAACAGGGCTGCAAGTTAGATTCCCTGCCCGGGTACAGTGGGAGAAGCAGCTCTAAAACTGGTGAGGTTCTTTGCTTGTTGTCTTAACTCAAGCCAGCCCACACCCCAAGCTTCCTGACCAACTAGGGCTGCTGGCTTTGTTCTGCAAACTATCAGCTCTGCCTGCCCATATCTTGGCTTGAGTGGTACTGGGCTGCACAGCTTCCAGGAGTTGTCTCCAGCTCTTCTGGGCAGAGGGGGCCAGAAGACATTCTCCATAGTGAGTGGGGCTGTGATTCAGCTCCTTGCCTGGGCAGGAGAAACTGAGCTCGGGGGCCAGCAAAACTCCTCCTTTGAGGATCTGAATCAGGCAGATCCACACCCCACAGAGTTCCCTGGTCAGAACGTGCCCCTGACTTGGTTCTGCAGATGAGCAAAGCCGCTGGCTGGGATCACCGGTTGGGCACTGCAGGTGTAAGCATGGTCTGCCAGGATCCGTGTGCTGGTTATTGCAGGCCCCTCCCCGCTTCTGCATCACGGTCAAATTACCAGTGGTTTAGCTCCACAGACTCCCCTGCCGTCCCCGTGATGCAAGATCAGAGTAGGGGCTCCCTCAAAGTGACCCATGATTCTGGGGAGAACTGGTTGTCCCTGCTAGATTCTCTTTTCCCACTGGAGGAACCAGAGGTTCAGGGGAGAGCTGTCTGCATGGCGCTGTCCTGGCCTGGGGAAAGGGCAATGCACTCAACGTGTAGCCACTTCTCTTACCTTCTAATGCAGTCTGCATTGGTCTCTGTGGTACAGCGGGTGCTTCAGCCTCACCCCTGTGTTCTAGGATTCTCTCAGTGGTGTCTTGTTCTTGAATAGTTATTAGTCGTTCTTCTCGTGGGGGGGAGTAAAGTCAGGAACAATCTAGGTTGCCATCTTGATAGATCACCTTCCCAGATTAGGATTTTATGAGTGGCAGAGGAGTGCATAATTGGGATCTTGGGTAGAAGTTATAGGGAGACAGATTTCAACTTCACTATAAGGCAAAATGCAAGCCTGTTCCAAAATGGAATAAGCTGCACGGTGGGACAGTGAGTTTTCAGGCACAGCAAGCTTATGTTTATATTTGTTCATTCATTTAACAAATAATTTCAAGTGCCTACCAAGTGCCAGGCACTGTTCTATTAATAAATTCTGGGAATATAGTTACAGACAGGAAGGCCAAGGTCCCTGATCTCACGGAGCTTATATTCTAAAGTTAGGGGTTGACAAACTTTTTCCTTAAAGGACCAGATAGAAAATGTTTTAGGCTTCTTAGGCCATTTGGTCTCTGTTGCAACTACTGAACTCTGTCATTGTATTGTAAAAGCAGCCATAGACCTTGAGTTGGCCAACTATGGCCCACAGGCCAAATCCTGCCCATCTTTACAGAATAAAGTTATGTTGGGACGCACCAATTCATTTTTGTATTATCTATATCTGCCATTATTCTACAATAGCAGAATTGAGTGTTGTGATAGAGACGGTTTGCCCCGTGAAGCCTGAACTGTTTACTCTCTTACCCTCTACAGAAAACATTTGCTGATCCCTGCCCTAGAAATACATAAACAAATGATTATGGCTGTGTTCTAATAAGATTTTGTTTATGGAAGCCAAAAGCTAATTTTATATAATTTGCACATGTCACGAAATCGTCTTTAAAATTTTTTCCCAATCATTAAAAACTGTAAAAACTACTCTTAGGGCTTCCCTGGTGGTGCAGTGGTTAAGAATCTGCCTGCCAATGCAGGGGGCATGGGTTCGAGCCCTGGTCCGGGAAGATCCCACATGCCGTGGAGCAACTAAGCCCGTGCACCACAACTACTGAGCCTGCGCTCTAGAGCCCACGAGCCACGACTACTGAAGCCCGTGTGCCACAACTACTGAAGCCCGTGTGCCACAACTACTGAAGCCTGTGCACTTAGAGCCCATGCTCTGCAACAAGAGAAGCCACAGCAATGAGAAGCCCTCACACTGCAACAAAGAGTAGCCCCCACTTGCCGCAACTAGAGAAAGCCCATGCGCAGCAACGAAGACCCCATGCAGCCAAAAATAATAAATAAATAAATAAAATTTATTAAAAAAAAACAAAAACAAAAACAAAAACCTACTCTTAGCTCACAGGTCTAAAACTAAGGGGTCTAAAACTAAGGGGGCCCAAATTTGGCCTGTGGGTCCTAGTCTGCCAATCCCTGTGCTAAAGTAGTTTAGCCAATTTACATATCTTGAATAGTACTATTTTCACTGGTGAGAGTCTATTTCTAACTTCATTTATGCTGATAATTACAAATTTCACCATTATGCTCATTAACAAAATGTCAGTTGCTGATCAGAGAAGAAGGTCACCAAAGTGCTTATAGTAGTTCTCTCTGGAGTGTAGGGCCTTTTGGATAAAATCTAGCTGTCTCCCCTGCCCCCTTCCATCACTTCAGTGTGAAATCCTTGTTAGAACATCTGAATGTGCCCGAGTTGTATTTTAGCCTTACTAATACATAATGTCACTCTATCTATGCTGAAGTATTTTAAAGTAAATTACAGATGTCATAGCACTTGAATATGCAGAGACATTTATCTCTTTTTTTGCCTCACTGCTCCCTATATAGGTTTTTGGGCATTCTTTGCATAATTAAAAAGGTCTATGAATCTCCCAAACAAAAGAGCCATTCGTCTGGGAGACTGTGTTTAGAAGCTGACTATAGTTTTTCTTCTTTTCCCCCCAAATAGCAGTTTTGTTTTCATGTTACATATCAAAATAAACTACTCATGGTCAAATGGAAAAAAAGTAAAAGTATTTGACTATGTGTTTGACATGACTAGTAAGTTCAGTTTTAAATGGCTGATCTAATAACCACTTTTAAGTACCACCTGAATAATTCATTCTGAAATAATTTCATTTTTTCTTCTAGGATAAATTTTTGTTTTTTGGCAAATGCGCCACCTCTATGTCAAAATTTTCTTATGTAGAATCCTTTTATCCTGTCCTTATTGGCCTCCTTCCCTCAAGCCATCTCTCTTTCAGTTGATAGAAGTCAGATTGTAGGTCCCTTCAGTTTTTTAAATCTTTTTTCTGCTCCTTCATGTATTAGTAGATTTAACTCTGAAAACTGAAATTACTTTTGAGTAATAAAACTGAACCCCCTCCCCATTTCATAGATTAAAAGTGTTTTTCATTTTGTGCTTATTTTGCCAGTGGATTGACTAGTGCCGCTTTTGAGGAGCTAAAGCCATTAGGTGTCTGGCTAAGAGAGCTTATTACTGGAAGTTCCCAGTGAGGTGCAATCGGGGCTCTAAAGAGAAACTTGGTGATGATCTAACCATTGCGGTGACCTTAAACTAAATCATTTAGATCAGCATTGTCCTCAAACATAAAAGGTGGCATTGTCTTGGCCTGTTTATTTAACTTTGAAATCAAAACAGATCTCTGTTTTGTGAAATAAAGGATGAGACTGAGATTTCCGTTGACTTCAAGTGCTGACTGTCTGCCAAGAAGCTTGCTAGAGAATAGTCATGTCACCTTGACTGAAGGGCCCAACCCTTATCTAAAAGTCCTTCACAGTAAAATTTCTACTTTTTATGTGAAAATATGAGATGTTATTGGTGAAAGTTTGTGTAGATCACATACATAAAGATACAAACAAATTCAGGGCTCACTGCTAACACAAACACCACTCTCATCCTCACTTCCTACAAAAAGAGATATTTAATTTTGGAAGTGGCAGGATGACTTCTGTTTTGGAGGCATAGATACAAATCCTCTGAAACTGATGTTGCTTCTGGGACATGGACAAATACAAGGACAGTGATGCCATAACTTGTAAACAGTGATCACAGTTGTTACACTCACTCTAATCGGTTGTACACAGCCTTAGTTCCCTTGACCCACTATTGCAAAGTTAGAAACTTTGGCAAAATCCAAACCCTGGTTAAATTTGACTCCCCTTTAACTCTGCCTGGACCCAGGCAGCTAACGGTGGGCGGGGGCGGGGGGGTGGTGGCGGCGGGGAAATAATCATAAGAACTGGTGTCAAGTTCATTTCATTGTGCTGACCTCTAGTTGGTCCTTAATAGTTCAGAGGACTCTCCTGCACTTCTCTCTCTCTTTACCATTCTCCGCTTTCAGACTATTTTCTTATACCCAGAAAGGCACTGAGGAGTGTTTATGAGGTGGGTTGGGGTGTGGAGAATGAACAAAAATTACCAGGGCTGGTTTAGAAGGGGTCAGGACCTGAAATCAAAGGCAGTGTCCAGATTTTTAGTCAGCCAGTCTCTAGTCTTTAAAAAATATCTCAGGTACCAAATTCTTCAAAAGGTGATGGTGCATAGAGCTTGGCTTGGAAAAAAGTATAGTAATAAAAGAGACTATAGAAAATTTGTGCAATAGTCCTATATAGAGTAAGATCAAAAAACAGTGGCCAACCCCCAAATTTAATAAATAATTTCAATATAGAATTTTTACAATATAATATTCTTATTATGGCTCTATAAAATTTCAAAATGTTTACAAAATATATTACAGGAAAATGAAATATTTTAAAAACAATCTTTATTAACAACATTATAGGAGATCTTTGCATTTTAAATGTTTTCATCAGTATATGGCAAGTTACGTATTTGTAACTGATTGCATTGTCTTTGAAGTAGCTACATTAACTATGAAGTATGAAATGCTAAAATAAGTGCAGCCCTCCGTATCTGCGGGCTCTATATCCGTGGGCTCCACATCTGCGGATTTCAGTATTCCGGGGATCCTGGAACCAGTTCCTTGCAGATGCTGTGGGACAAATGTATTTCAGCCTCTTTACTCCCCCCTCCCCGAAAAGTTGTACATAAAAGATGGCTAAGGTGTCCCAAATCTTTTTCAAAGGAATTAATGATTCAGTAGGAGGTTGTGCATTTCACAGAGATCTTTAAATCTAATCATTATTCTTTAAAGATAGTGTACAAATAAGAGTAATATTTTCAAATTGGTATCTTTAAGCCTGTTTTTTTTCCCAACTCTTCCAAAGCAAGAATTGAAAATAGTCAGTGATCAAGATTCTTTTTAAATAAGTTTGTTAATTGATCTCATGATAATTTTTTTTGCTATAATTTCCCTAGTTTTCTTGCAGCTTAAGTACCCCATTTACGATTTCAAATATATGTAAAAAATATACTGTATCATTTAGTAGTATTTAAAATTTAATGTTAATCCTTTGAACTAAAAATTCTATAGTGTATCTAATACTGAATAAAATTTCATTAAACAATTTCCTATGTAGAGCCATTTTACTTCCATGTGTAGGATAATATTAAAACTCTTCTTTGTTGCCAATGGTCAGTTTATAAAATCATCTATTATTCAAGGGATTACTCTCAATTTAATGAAACTTCTAACAGCATTCTTTCATTTGTGAAGACTTTCACAAAGATTCTTGCCAACCACACTTGTTCATGAATATGTAGTTAAATGCTGAAGAACTTGATGCTACTTTTTGTAAAAGTTAAAACCCACATTGTCAACCAGCTATAGCTGTGCATCTTTTTACACAAGTAATGAAATTGGAAAAAGGGAATTTTTCCGTAAAAGAATTTTGAATGTTTTAATATAGACAACCCCTTTCTAGCTAAGGTCCATCATTTAAAAAATGACATTTTTTCTATGACTATTTGTTCCATATGCTACTTATATATGCAAATAATAAAACATCATCCCACTTTATCCATTTATAAATCAAATTTTCCCAATTGCTATTCATGGCACAGCTGACTTTTGGTATCTTTCACATCTCATTGATTCTTCTCAAAATAATATTATTGCTCAAAAAAATAAATGATTTCATTTGTATTCTTTTTGTTAAACCATAGCCTTTTGTATAGCTGTTAAGATTATTTTTCTTTAATATTATATGGCTTACTATGCTTTTTGATTGTGTTATTCTAAAATAAATAAGATCTTTATTCTTATAAGACTTTTTAAAAAGTTTAATCTTGATTCATTTCTTCATTAGAAAATCATGTTGGTAGAGTAGACATATTGATGAATGTCTGTGATTGAAATCGTAAAATTCAATTTCAGTTTTCAAGTAAATATTATTGAAATTTTAAAATTATATTTTATATTATAAAATATGAGCTAAAAAGTATGTTAATACCCACAGGAATGTAACAGCTAGAAATTCAGACTGAAAGTATGTGACATCAGTGTTTCACAAAAATGAATGGTGCTGCCATTGAGAAAGTAATTTTCTGAGATGTTGAATGAATTTTAGTAAAGTTTCTAAACAGAAAGTACAATCTTCCTTTAATTTTCAGTGTAGTTACTTTCCTATAAAATTCATTGTGTATTACTACTGTAAAACAGTACCTCATCTGCCTTAGGTAGTATTTGCCAGGATTCCCAATTGTAGTTACTCTTTTTTTCCCCTTTTCCATACTGTACTCTTTGGGAGGAAGTCACCACATTTGAAGGGATGAGGAGTTATGCTCTACCTCCTTGAAGGTGCAGTAACTACATAAATTATTTGGAATTTTCTGTTTGGGAGATTTGTCTCTTTTCCTCCACTTATTTATTCAATCATCTATTTACATTAGTACAGACTCATGGATTTTTTTTTTATATGTTGGCTTATAATTTTAGTAACTATTTATTTTGTTGCCCTCCTGTGTCCCTTTGACATAGGTCGGAGTTTTTAATTTTTTGAGCACTTTTCTACTTTCTGGCACTGCAAGATATTCCAGGCTCATCTTCTATATTTATTGCCCCAATCCTTAAAATTCGACATTTTCCCAAGGATCCCTAGTTGGTTTTTTTAAGAAAATGGCATTAGAAACAAAAATCTGGGTGTGAGGTGTGCTTACTGCTTCTGGGGTGTCATTGCTTCTAGACCCTCTCTACTGACAGAGCAAAGAAATATTTGTGTATATACTAACCTGTGTATATACACACTTCTATATATAAATATCTGTATTGATATTATAAAAACATGAGTTCATACTGATGTCTCTGACTCTAATCTGTTACCACATAGATCATTGTCGCCTCTACTTGCTCTTCTGTAAATTCCCACTCCAACAGTGAGAAACCTGGCTCCCACAATCTGCCATCCATTCACTTAATTGTCCAATCTCAGAGTATATGTATAAAGTATTAGAATTGTTAACCTATACTCCTATGGGAAACAACTTTAACAATGAATGTATATTCTTCTGTGTAGTTCCTTTGCCTTTAGTATTACAGGCTCCATTCATCTCCAGAGTTACTTACATCAGCATCTTTTTTCCCCATCCCCTTCAGTGAAGTTGTTTCCTACATTTGTAATGCAATTAGATTACTTTGTCAAATTCCGCATTTCATCCTGGGATCCCCCAGCCTTCTAAATAATTTTTAAAAAATTGCATACCAAGGTTCGATCTTTGTGCTGTAAAGTTCTATGGGTTTTGACAAATGTATAATGCCATCTATCCAACATTGTAGTATCATACAGAATAGTTTCACTACCCTAAAACATCCCCTGTTTCTCCCCTATCCAATTTTTCTCCCCACCCCTAAATTTCTGGCAAGCACAGATCTTACCATTGCTATCACTGTGTCTTTTCCAGAATGCCATATAATTGGAATCATACAGTATCCTCTTTCCCAACTGGCTTCTTTCACATAGTGTTATGCATTTAAGATTCATTTGTACCTTTTGACACTGGCAGGTTTTTTAGTGTTGGGTATATTGTTTCTCACTGATGAAATGAGCACTGTGTAAAGTACAAGGTTGGCTAGAAAGCTTGTATATACTCCCTCCAACTCCCCACCCGGTAAGCCTGTATAAGGAGATAACTGGGAAGAGGAGAGAATATATTGGAGTTGGAAACTTTTTTTTTTTTTTTTTAAATATAGGCAATTTTTTTAAAATTAATTAATTAATTTATTTTTGGGTGTGTTGGGTCTTCGTTTCTGTGCGAGGGCTTTCTCCAGTTCCGGCGAGCAGGGGCCACTCTTCATCGTGGTGCGCGGGCCTCTCACTATCGCGGCCTCTCTTGTTGCGGAGCACAGGCTCCAGACGCGCAGGCTCAGTAGTCGTGGCTCACGGGCCTAGCCGCTCTGCGGCATGTGGGATCTTCCCAGACCAGGGCTCGAACCCGTGTTCCCTGCATTGGCAGGCAGATTCTTAACCACTGCGCCACCAGCCCCTGGAAACTTTTTTAGTCTCATAGAAACAACACCTCTTTAGGAATCTTTTTTTTTTTTTTTTTTTTTATAGCTACTTTATTTATTTATTCATTTTTGGCTGTGTTGGGTCTTCGGTTCGTGCGAGGGCTTTCTCCAGTTGCGGCAAGCGGGGGCCACTCTTCATCGCGGTGCGGGGACCGCTCTTCATCGCGGTGCGCGGGCCTTTCACTATCGCGGCCCCTCCCGTTGCGGGGCACAGGCTCCAGACGCGCAGGCTCAGTAGTTGTGGCTCACGGGCCCAGCTGCTCCGTGGCATGTGGGATCTTCCCAGACCAGGGCTCGAACCCGTGTCCCCTGCATTAGCAGGCAGATTCTCAACCACTGCGCCACCAGGGAAGCCCCTCTTTAGGAATCTTATCAGTTTTGTTCATTGTTGTATTCTCAGTGTTTAGAATAATGCCTGGAATATAGTGGCACTTAATGTTTGTTTGTTGAATGAATGTTAATACCCCCACTGAGTTGAGGTGTTAGAAAAAGAAATAAGTAACATTATCTTTGTTGGTTTCTGCTTTTTTTCATTCCAACCAAAAATTGGGTTCAGAGAGTAGAGTATGGATTTGCAGAATTTTTTTAACCAATTGAATAGACGTTAAATACTCTTTATAATCTTGAGCTGTGAGCATGCACAGTTTTAAACTATTTTTTTCCTGAATTAAGACTTTCCCCCACCCCCAATTACTAAAGTATGTCAGCATTCTCTCAGAAAATTAGGTTCCTTGATCAAATAAGTTTGGAAATTACTGTGTAGCTGAAAGTATTAACTTATGTTTAATGCTCTTCCTGTCTTTCTCCTGTTCCCCGTTTCTTCCACCAATTTAAACAATAGCCAGCTATACTTCACTTGGCTTGGGGGTGGGGCATGAAGTAGGACAGAAATAGAAATAGTCTACAAATCTTATATGTGACCAGAAGTTGAAAGGGGGCTGGAGAAAGGGGAGAATGCAGTGAGGTGCAGACAAATGTTTAACAACCAGCTCCCTATGGAGGAAGAGGGCAGGAAGCCTTAATTGTGGCATATATTGATTCCCATGATATAAATACTTACACCATGGCCAGTGTCAAGTTACCAAGGTCAAGCCTAAGTCCTTGCAAAATTTCTGTATATTTAACAGTTAGCACTCATGAGCTTCTCTGATTCCAGGATACCACTGAGAGTAGGTATTACACAGTTCTCATCACTGCCTCTTCTCCTCCAGACCAGTTAGGAAAGAGATTTACCTAAACTGGGCAGAAGAAAAGGAAAGGGAGTAGGAAGACCTGAGAATTCATTCTTGGCATATCTAAGCAGAAGGGACTTTGGGCAACTTTGTGAAATATTCCTGGGTCTCAGCTTGGCCTTAGAAGCATTCCCCAAGAAGCAAAAGAAGAGAGTGATTTATAATTCAATATCAGCTGGTGTGTATTGATCACCTGTGGCAAGTGGGGCTAGATTTGTGTCATTTACCAGCCTTGTCCTTGCCTCTATCCCCACACATGCATTAACACTGCCTGAGATTCCAAAACTATATCCCAGCTCCAGGGAGTAGGGAGAAATCCCAGAAGAAACGAGAGCATGTTTTCCTCTTTAAACTGATAGAATGAAAGCTTGGTGTCATACCTTAAGTTGTATTCTAGAAAATTTTTTTCGTAATGGGAACAGGATTTATCCCATTACAGCTACATATTTTATCATAGGAGTTTCACAATCATCATATAACAGATTGAGACACCTGTAGTAAAGAAATCTGTTTATATCTACATATATATGTTTAAATCTATCTATCTATCTATCTATCTATCTATCTAGTACTGTTTAGCATGGTAAGGAATTGGTTTTCCATGGAGCAAATTTTGGGAAACACTGTTGTGTATTTTTTCTGTTTTTGGCTGTGTGTGTGTGGTGTGTATAGAAATATGAACAATATAAAATAGGGATTGTAATGTTCATACTATTTCAAAACTTTCTTGTTTATTTAATATATTATGACTTCATTCCTTTGATTTTTTAAAGGAATATTTTCTTGCTTTTAAAATATTTGTGGGAAAAATTTGGAGGCAAACTAAAGTATTAAAGGTGTGATGAATGCACTCTTTTAATCCCTTTCCATGAATCACAGCACAGACTCCTCAGCTACCCCAATAGGGCATCAAAAGAATAACCAAGTAGGTCAACAAGTACTCAGCTAAACAGAAAAAGCTGCTCATTACCAGAGAAGACCTAGGAGAGAGGTTTCTAGTTGGTAGAGGGATTTAGTGGTAGATTTTAAGGACTTTAAAAAATAGATCTAAGCTAGTTGCTCTGTCACATCTTCCATTTCTTCCTGTTGGTTGAGATTTCAGTCTCTCTCTCACACACACACACAAGCACACATACACATACTTATTTTGTCTTTATGAAAAAAATTGTATCCTTTGAGGTTTGCTTTTAAAAGTTGCCAGTTGTATCAACTTCTTCAGTCTATCAACTTTCAGTCTATCAACTTTATCAACTGTAGAGGTTAAGAAAACCTCTGCAGTCCCTTGCTATGATTATAGCTCATTCGATATACCTTTTAAACTCAAATTCCCCAATAATGTTCTAAAAATAAAGCAGCAGAAGTGATAAATATCTTAAAAAAGAAACGGACTTCTATATCTTCAAATTTTCCTCTAGTTCCTTACTGGAACTCTGATAACTCCCTATTTCATTTACCCATAAAATAGAGCCTATTGGCTTAGCCAAGAAAGACAGAAAAAATTATTTAAAATAGGTATTCAAGTTGAGGGCACCATAAAGAGTTACTCCAAATTTTCCAGGGTTGTGACTAAATACTTTAAACTATCTCAAGTGACAAGGCATAATCTCCATCTAAGGCCACATTAAAATAATTGTACCACTCTCTTTTGAGAGTTAGGGCCTGGAAGAAAGTCGAAATTTTATCAAATCCAGAGGTGTTAAACCGTTTTAACGATGCCCAGGTGAAAACAAATTTAATCAAGTGGTTACATATTAATCCCACAGGCAGCAAAAACCATGTCTTATTTGCTTTTTTTTTTTAACTGGTACTTTATTCATAACTACATAAATTGTAGACATAGGTTTACTTTTAAAAAATGATTTCAAAATCATATGTTTGGAAGGTAATAGCAAAAAATAAAACAAAAAAGCAAAACCAACGAAACAAAAACCATCTTTTTTTTGAGTTTACTTAAACATTTTTTTTTATTGGAGTATAGTTGATTTAAAATGTGTTCGTTTCAGGTGTACAGCAAAGTGAATCAGTTATATGTATACATATATCCATTCTTGAGTTTACTTGAAGGCAAATACAGTTTTGAAATTGTCCAGGGAGAGGAAATTCCAGAATTTTCCTCAGTAACTTTTGGGCTGTGATGAACTGAGAATCTCATAGGCTGTCAGTGAAATGTAGATCGCTTTAAAAAGCATTAATTTATGTTCATAGCCTTAGATTTGTCTTCTCCCTTTCATTATTACAAAACTCCCACCATGACTAATTTTTTTTCTTTACCTGAATTTAGATAAGAATAAAAATTATTATGATTTTCTACTTTGGAAAGACTCCTTAAATATATACTCTGGAATATAGTTCAAAATGAATAGTTCTTTTTTTATCTCCTTTTCATAGTATTTTATTATCATGGATTATATGATATTATTATTCATTCATTCATCTAGTCATTTATTTATTTGTTCATTCACAAGTAAACATTTGGGTTTTTTTTCAAATAAACATTTCTTGACCACTCTTTAAATGTCAGGCTTGGCATTGAAAAAGGCATGGGGAAAAACAAATCATAATACATGTTGCCAAAAACAATAATATGTCTGTTGATATGCTGTGAAGACACAGAAAAGGAAACAAGTAATAATGAATCATAGGATTCATAGGGTATAAAATTTGGACAAGGAATTAGATCTCATCTAGTCCAGTCCCTTCATTTTATAGATCAGGAAGCCAAAGCCCAGAAAGTAACTTGCTGAACATCATATGACTTGTTAGAATGGTAATGACACTGATGTCAATCATTAATTGGATGCATAATTAATTCTCAAAACACCGCCCAAAGGCAATTAATATCATCCCCATTTCACAAATGAAGAAACCAAACTCAGAAAGATGAAATAACTCATCCAAATTTCATACTATTTGTAAATGGCAGACTTGTGATTCAAACTTAGCTCTGTTTGAATCTAAAACTGAGCTCTGAAACACCACACTGTTATTACAACTAGAGTAATATCTTCTAACATGTAGTCCAGTGATTTTTTTTCTTTGTAAGCCAATACCCCGTAATGTAGAATATTTAAATTTAACCTAAAATTATACCCCCCAAATATGAATGTATCAGTGACTCAAATTTTACCCTACAAGCAAAAAATACTCCAAAATTCCGTATCAGAATTATTCTAAAACTAGTAAAATTGTTTACAAAGTCAAATGTCTAGTAGATATTTGAGGTTGGGTGTGATTTTCTTTGAAAACAGAGTACCCAGGAAGAAAACATTAAAATATTCTAAGACATTATGTTTCTTCCCCAGTTTTTTAGATGCACTGTTTCTATTTTGGAAGACAGTGGAAGATCATTTTCTTGATTCTTGGTGTCAGAACAAGCTGTTCTTCTCTGGAATGGCTGGTTTGGGTTTAGCTTATGACACTGAATTTCATAATTGATCACATCCCCTCTTTGCCAGGGAACTGCAAATGTGAGACCCACCTCCGTCAGCCATACAAGATAGTGTGGCATGTATTCCCATGGCTAATCTTACACTTGGTCTTATTTTATTTATGAAATAATTTCCCCATCATTAAAAAAATTCCTTTGTGGTATATAAATTTATCTGAACAGCCTTATGTCCTTTAGAGAATAAAATGAAGTGTGAATTTTAAGATGTTTTTTCCTGAACTATACTTTGTAGATTTATTTCTAAGACTTGACAAAAAAACTTAGTGTAAAAGGAAAATGTTACAGAGAATAGAGTCATATAAGCAAGTTGTTTAATTCCTGGATGGCAAACCTCTAAATCTTTTTGCACTGATTCAGTCAACAGAGTAATTGGTATAGACTAGGGGTATTTCCTTGACAAAAAGATCCACATTCTACCTAAGATAGAAGGTATATTGCATAGTGGATAAGAGTATGAACTTGGTATAAAGTTGACCTGCATTTCCTTCCCTGCTATACCACTGACTGACTGTGAGACTTAGGAAAGTTCTTTATCGTTCTTAATCTTCACTTTTTTGTCAGCAAAATGGGCTAATAATTCTACCTTTTTTATATGGCTGCTGAGAGAATCAAATGAGATAGTGCATGTAAGATGCTTGACACGTGGTAAATTTCCATACAGGTTAGTAATATTGCTCTCATTATTATGGTATACCAGTCTGGCAAATGCCATGAAGCTCATGGAGCAAGTTGTTGACTAGTACCCCACAGGCTGTTTGGGATGGAAGCCCCAGAGGTGTATCATGGGCGGGGTACCCAGGAGTAAGATTTCTGACGGGCAGTGAGGGCATGGAGTAGTGTTCCAGTGGGCAAAAGGTGATCCAAAACTACTCCATGTATTTCACAATTTTGTCTAGGTCAGACCCTATATTTGATAATGCATACACATTCATATTTGTGAATAATTCTAAAAACAATGCTAAAAAGTATTTTCTCAAAAAAATCAGATTTGACCCTAAATGATATAATAGTGCACTGATGCATACTGGTCAGGACAGCTTTAGGCACAAGTACACGTGACACGTGCACAGTAAGTTAAAGACCCCCTGATGTGTGGTTGCTTAACTAGGAGAGGAGAGGTCTATATTTCTCACCTCACATAGTGCCCAGAAGTGGGCAGCCTCCAGGGATGGTTTGAGAACTCAGTGGTGTCAGGGCTCTAGGTCTCTGACCAGGGGACCAATGGTCCAAAGGTGGCTAGGGCAACTCCAAGCATGATGTTACCGAACAACTGAATTTGAAGGTGGTAAGCAGGAGACAGCACAGGACAGAGAGTTTCTGCTCCTTCATCTCCCTTATCATTTCCAGAAAGCCACAGATACATCTCTTTTTTTAAAATTTAGGTTCACTTTATTTATTTTATTTTTTTCTTAACATCTTTATTGGAGTATAATTGCTTTACAATGGTGTGTTAGTTTCTGCTTTATAACAAAGTGAATCAGTTTACATACACATATGTCCCCATATCTTTTCCCTCTTGTGTCTCCCTCCCTCCCACCCTCCCTATCCCACCCCTCTAGGTGGTCACGAAGCACCGAGCTGATCTCCCTCTGCTATGCGGCTGCTTCCCACTAGCTATCTATTTTATGTTTGGTAGTGTATATATGTCCATGCCACTCTCTCACTTTGTCCCAGCTTACCCTTCCCCCTCCCCATATCCTCAAGTCCATTCTCTAGTAGGTCTGTGTCTTTATTCCCGTCTTGCCACTAGGTTCTTCATGACCTTTATTTTCCCTTAGATTCCATATATATGTGTTACCATACTGTATTTGTTTTTCTCTTTCTGACTTACTTCACTCTGTATGACAGACTCTAACTCCATCCACCTCACTACAAATACCTCCATTTCATTTCTTTTTATGGCTGAGTAATATTCCATTGTACATATGTGCCACATCTTCTTTATCCATTCATCTGTTGATGGACACTTAGGTTGCTTCCATGTCCTGGCTATTGTAAATAGAGCTGCAATGAACATTTTGGTACATGACTCTTTTTGAATTATGGTTTTCTCAGGGTATATGCCCAGTAGTGGGATTGCTGGGTCGTATGGTAGTTCTATTTTTAGTTTTTTAAGGAACCTCCATACTCTTCTCCATAGTGGCTGCACCAATTTACATTCCCACCAACGGTGTAGGGAGGATTCCCTTTTCTCCACAGCCTTCTCCAGCATTTATTATTTGTAGACTTTTTGGTGATGGCTGTTCTGACCAGTGTGAGGTAATACTTCATTGTAGTTTTGATTTGTATTTCCCTAATTATTAGTGATGTCGAGCATCTTTTCATGTGCCTGTTGGCCATCTGTATGTCTTCTTTGGAGAAATGTCTATTTAGGTCTTCTGTCCATTTTTTGATTGGGTTGTTTGTTTCTTTTTTGTTGTTGTTGTTATTGAATTGTATTAGCTGTTTGTATATTTTGGAAATTAAGCCCTTGTCGGTTGCATCATTTGCAAATATTTTTCCCATTGCATAGGTTGTCTTTTCATTTTGTTGATGGTTTCCTTTGCTGTGCAAAGGCTTATAAGTTTGATAAGGTCCCATTTATTTTTGCTTTAATTTTCTATTGCCTTGGGAGACTGACCTAAGAAGAAATTGCTACGATTTACATCAGAGAATGTTTTGCCTATGTTCTCTTCTAGGCGTTTCATGGTGCCATGTCTTATATTTCAGACTTTAAGCCATTTTGAGTTTATTTGTCAGTTAATCTTCAACAAAGGAGGCAAGAATATACAATGGAGCAAAGACAGTCTCTTCAGCAAATGGTGTTGGGAAAGCTGGACAGCCACATGTAAATCAATGAAGTTAGAACCCTCCCTCACACCATACACAGAAATAGACTCCATATGGTCTTCTCTCTTATAATTTACTATATTGCATGAATATCACAGTGCCTGCTTGCATGTCCATGCATTCCACTATTTTTAAAGCCTCGGTCAATGTTTTATTCATCTACACTAATTCCAGATCACTGAATTGAAACACTTTCAATGCCATGGAGATAATTTGGGCTTAAATAAGGGGCCAAAGGCAGTCATTTTAAATTCTTGAGCTGAAAAGCAGTATGATTACATGAGTATTTTTGGAATAATAGATTTTAGCAGTGGGCTGCCTGGATGAGGAAGGGAAGACAGTAGAAACAGGAAGACAGAAGAGGAAGCTGACACAACAGCAATAACACATGAATAACAATGCTTTATATGTGCATAACATTATTTTGTGAAAGATGCTTTATGTGCAATTTCTTGGAAATTTAAGCCTTTAATTCTAAGTATATTAATCCTGTGAGCAGGTATTATTAGTCTCATTTTAAGGATAAGGAAACTTGGAGAGGATAGTGGCTTGGCCAATATCATGTAGAGGAAAGAGACACAAATCAAAGCCACTTCAATCAGAGTTCAGGATTGCTCTTACAAGAAGGTGGTGACAGAAGTCTTTGTCTAGGTGTTGGCAGTGATGTAGAGAGAAAGGAGAACTCCTGCAAACCATGAGACCGATAAACCTTCAGAACTAGTTGACTGGTTGCAGATAGAATGTAAAGAAAGGGGTGAAGTTAAAGATACAGCCCAGCGTGCGACCCTGGTGATCCTAGAGAGTGATGTTCCTCTTAGCAAACCTGGGGAAGCAGGGCCATCACTGGTTAAACTCATTACATAAAAGATAACATGAGCTTGTGGGACTGTGTGCAGGCAAAGCTTTTCTAGGTTTGGATAGTAGTTTGTGATAAAAATACTGAACATTTGTTTTTACCATTTACCAGGAATCTACAGGGGCAGAGTTAAGCACAATGATACGCATAGTGCATTTCAAACAAACTATTTTTTTTAAAATTTAATTTATTTATTTTTGGCTGTGTTGGGTCTTTGTTGCTGTGCACAGGCTTTCTCTAGTTGCGGCGAGCGGGGGTTACTCTTCGTTGCGGTGCGCGGGCTTCTCATTGTGGTGGCTTCTCTTGTTGTGGAGCACGGGCTCCAAGCGTACGGGCTTCAGCACTTGTGGCTCACGGGCTCTAGAGCGCAGGCTCAGTAGTTGTGGCACCCAGGCTTAGTTGCTCCATGGCATGTGGGATCTTCCCAGACCAGGGCTCGAACCCGTGTCCCCTGAATTGGCAGGCGGATTCTTAACCACTGCGCCACCAGGGAAGCCCAAACAAACTTTTTTTTTAGTAGTTTTCTCATCTATAGTAGACTTTTAAGTTGCCCAGGCAACTGTTTTGGGTCCTACCTTTTGTATCCAGAACAGTGCTACCTATATTCTTTCCTAAAAGAGATGAGATGAAAAACTTTTCTTCTAAGATTTCACTGGACTATCTTTAAGGTCATAGTCAGTATCTAATTCTTCTATGTTAATTTCGGTTCCTTGAATCCAAGGGCACTGAATGCCAAGGAGATAGTTTCAGCTTAATTCAGGAGCCCAAAGGGACTTGTAAATATGTGGCTCAGAGTATACTTTTGCAGATAAGTTTTTGAGCAATGGACAGTCTGGATTAGGAAGGGAAGATGGTAAAAGTAGGAAGAGAATAGAACTTATGTAAATTGGAGAGCTCAATATCTGATGTCAGGGAAGAGGACAAAGGAGAATTTTGAGATCTCTTTGGCTAGGGCAACAGAAATGCAAAGTCTGAGTGCTTAGATTCAACCCAGGAAAGAGAGCTATTTCCTCTAGTGACCTTGTGTAATCCTAGGCATGATAAAATGTGGATGGCTTGGGAGAGCTGGGCTCATTTTCACACTCTCTTTAAAAGGCTCTCATCTGGAACACATTTTTTTTGGGGGGGTTTGGTGAAACAGAACAAGTCAAATACAGTCAGCCTGGGAAATTGAATTAACTATATATTTCTTCCCTTGGGTTTTCTCTGGTACAGCCTCTTCTCTTCTTTGCCAATCCCCAGAGTTGATCTCCTGCTCCAGGACCTGCTGTAACAGCTGGTGATAGTTTCCACAAAACGCCTCTAAACATGAGAAATCATCTTCAGTAGACATGTTGGATCAGGGTTGAGTAGAGAGAATGGAATGTTCAACTAGATGTTTTTCTCTTGTCAATTTATAATTGTCTCACTGAAGTCTTTGTCTTCATTCTGGGCTAGATGGAAAGATTATATGCCTAACACAAATCAGATAGTTGGTCTAGAAAATTATTTGCCACATGATTGATTTCATGCCCACTCTCTGGGCTTCCTAGATTTTCTCTATACTCATCTCTCTTATAATTTACCATATTACATGGATCTGAAAATGCCTGATTTTCTATGTTCATGTATTATACTATTTTTAAGGCCACAGCCAGTGTTTTATTCATTTATGTTAATTATGGTTCATTAAATTGAAGGCTTTGAATGCCATGGAAAAACACTGATTTACTTACACTTTACACAGATCTCAAGTAATGTGACTCAGCCCCTCCCTTCCCATCACAGCATCCTCTCTTCTACCTCCTGCTTTGTCTCCATAATTTGTGCCTAATACTAATGTCCTCATGTTGCTCAGAGACCTCCACTTAGCATTTCTCCTTATCTGTTCTTATTGCCATGGTCCTATGTACCAGGCAATCCCTACCCTTTTCTTCATCTTAAAACTTAGGTTATGCAGATATGACTGAGTGGTGCAGGGTATGCGGGGAACAACAGGCAGATCAACAATAGATGTCGACTTCAGGACCCTGATCATTATAGGCAACCAGAGCCCATAAGCTAGAAGTCTCCCCTGGCTCCAAAAATGAAGGCTAAAAGGGAACGTAGTAGGAGAATACCTCGTGCTCTTGGTTAAGGCAACTGTTGGACCATATTCTAGGCTAATGTGTAGGACAAAGAGATGATAGAATCTCCTGTCTGAGAAATTTCAGCTATTGATTTGGAAACTTCAGGGAGGTGCTTAATTAGATCCTACATAGGTCATTTAGTTGTATGGAACTTAAACTTCCCACTGACCCATACAGAGAAGCTACATTTTACTGGCAGCTTACGTTCTAAAGTCAGAACATAGGACAAAAATGTAGTATAGGTAACACCACCCTCAGCAATCCGTTTGAAAGGATTAGGATTGGGCATTTACTATGCCAAGGTGGATCAGGTTAATTTCTCTTTAGTTGAGTACAAGATGAAGCATTGCTTTCCTTCAGGGGTCATGTTGTATGAAATATGTATATACATCTCTGAGCGCGAGGCTTGTATTCAGCAGGGTGATACAATCATGTTATGAGAATCTCATGGAAATGCAGAGAAAGGTGGATCTACATCTTCCATCTCATAATCAATGTAGACTTAGCTCATGGAGTGGAATGGTGGGAAGAATTGCCTGCACTATTGAAATTTTCCACTCTCTCTCTCTCTCTCCTCCTCTCTTTTCCTCTTTCTCCTTTGTTTTGTCTTGAGGGCATTCAGTGAAATCCTTCTAAGAGAAATTCTTGTGAAACATGACTCCTCTATATAGGCTTTCATCCCTGGCAGAGGCCACACAGGGCCTCTTTAAGGAGGTCCCAATCTAGGGACTGTTGTGATAATAGTAATTGTAAGATTGGCCAAGGGAGAGAGATAAAAAGCTAGAAGAGACCTTGTATATGAGGTAGGTGACTTGTATAAGACCACATGACTGTTTCAAGAAAACTGAACAGCACTAGATCTTTCAAAGAGAGGACATTTAGTATAGGAAATTTGTTACACACAAGCTGGAAGGATGAAAAAGCCAAAAGGGGAGGCTAAGAGAATAACCCAGATATTAGAAACTTCAGGGATCATCTATCCCACCTAGAGCTGTGGGAAGATAAAAGGAGAGGAGGTGTTACAGAATTTAGGAGCTTGGAGGAAGTGCTTACACATAGCAGGTGATCAGATCTTTAAGAGGGGTGCGTTACAGCAAGTGCTGGGACCTCTATAAAAGGAGGTGGAAGGCATGGCTGGTGCTAGTACCTCAGGTGGGGGGAGTGTATCAAAACTAGTAGTTTAGATCTCTATGGGGGCACTCTGTGGTTGGTCACTTAGACCGCCAATGGGGGTGTGATGTGCTGGGCAGTGCTCAAAGCATCTGAGTTCTGGAGGTGAGGCTGTCCTCCATAGCTGAAGAGACACCTATAGTTGCTCCCAATTTCCAGTCTACTAGTGCCTCCTATTAGAGAATCTAACAGACAGCAAGTTGGCAAAGGAGTCTGGGAAATTTAGATTGCAGGCCCCAGTCCCAGCATCACAGAGTAGAGTATAGAATACAGAAGTGGGCTCTCAGGGCTGAGATACAGCAGGTCAAGTAGGAGGATGGTGGCCAGGACCAGAGTCCAATCCAGATCATATTAATAAAGCTTCTTCAATTCAGTTAACAAAGGAGAGAAAGAGAGAAAGAGAGAGAGAACCAAGAAGGAGGAGGGGGAGATTGAAATTAATAATACCAAGTGTTGGAGAGGATGTGGAGCAAAAGGAATTCTCATGTTTTTTCTGTTGAGAGCATAAATTGGTACAACCACTTTAACTGTATAGTTGTATCTAGTAAAGCTAAATACACATCTACCCTATAACCTAAAAATCCCACTCAAAGGTATACACTCAAGAGAAATAAACCTGATCTTTGGAGCCTAGGTCCTAAGTCAGCAGTCTGGGTACTACCAGGTAACTTTCTCCATAAATAACCACTGTAACATGTGGAAATATTTAGCTTCTGATTGATCCAGTTAGAAGCAGGGAAGCAATAAAGGAGATGGCAGCAGGAGCAGTGTTGGGAAGTGCTGGTGAAATCTACCTGGAGAGAGAGCCACCTAGGGTTTTGTGGAGCCATAGAAAAATGAAAGCAGACAGCAGGGAGGAAATCACGTTTCTAATTTTAACATTCTGGCAATTCAAAACTGTAAGATATCAGAGTAAATGCCAAAACACCATTAGGATTACCTCCCAGTCAGATTATTATGCATGAAGAAAAATAGTCCACTCTGCTGTCGCTGAAATTGCAGGTTGGAGTAGGGGAAAGTATCACACATTCATCTGATCATCTAATATCGATTGGTCTATTAATCAGTCTACTGGTTGATGCATTCATTTATTCATCAGTCACTATTTAGAATCTGATTTAGGCTTTACAAAGATTGAGTCCTCCGAGAATATGAAGACCAGAGAGGCAGTATGCTGTAGTGTACGAGGCATGGGATTCAGAGTCATTCATATACTCACATTCATTCAATCAACAAATATTTATTCAGTGTCTACTGTCTTCCAGGCACTGAGATAATATCCTGGCTCCCAAACGTAAAATATGTATAACCTAGAAAAAATTGCTTAGTCTACCTGAGTTTCACTTTCAGTATTTGCAAAATGGAGGTATTAATACTTATTCAGTGGGTTTAGTTACATGGAATAAATAAGATCATGTATGTCAGCCCCTACCCCAGGGAGCTGGCAGTGCTTAATAAATAGGGACTCTAAGAGGTCCAGTTCTGAGAATCTCGTAGCCTGGTCCAGTTGTTTTTAAGCCCTGATTGTATAGTTGAATTACCTGGGAAGTATTTTTTGAAAGAACAACACCCAGGCTTCTCTTCTGAGTTTCTGATGTGATTCTGGTTTAGGGTTGTTTTATGTTTTCTAAGTTCCCCAGGTGGTTTAAATGCACACACAGTGGAACCACTGGTCTAATGGTGAAGCAGACTTGTGAATAAAAAAATCTCAAAACAACATTATAAAAAGTCAACATCGGATTAAGCTAGGTACAGACACGAGGCTAGGAGAAGTAGCCTAGATGGAGGGCATCCGACTCCTGTTGGGGGGTATAACCCAAATCACAAGGTCAGTGGGGATAAGTCCAATTTGTGCTTGGTCTGGAATGGGACTGGTCAAGAGTCAAGGAGTTATATCTGGTAGCTGAGGTTCAGGGGTCCCTTAGCATTTCTTTGGGGGTGGGAAGTCACTGAATGTCAAATGAGCTGTACAAAATTGTTTTTAGATATGAATTTTTAGGAGGAAAAAACCCTTGTTGTTCAAAGGAAAATCCAATTTTAAGCATTGTATAAAAATATCTGCAATTTTATATTCAATACTCTAAAATTTAAAATTTTCTACTGCTTTTGAATTTTTATTTCATACATTGCCTTCATATGGACCTTATTTAGAAAATGCTAAAATCATAAAAATATATATTTTCTCAGTGTGCAGTCACGTTGAAAACAAGTGGAAAGATAAAAATTCTTTTGTCGGTACAACTGTTTTTAATCAAGTAAATTAGGTCTAGTTTTAGATGAGGTCTGACTCATGTGCCTTTAATTCCATGGATAGACTTGAAATACCTTTTGATGAAAAGCTGTCATTCAGATTATAGTTCAGCTTCATAGCCCATCAAATTTGAGAGGATGGCAATAGATAAATATGTAGAAGATAAGTATAATTTTAGATATGATTTTACAGAATATGTTTGTCTTATAACTCTTAAAATTTGGAGAAGAACTCACATAAAATAGACTTTTATAGACTGCCTGCCATAAACTGAATGTTTGTGTCCCCCCAGAATTCATATGTTGAGACCTAATCCCCAGTATGATGGTATTTGGAGGTGGGACCTTTAGGAGGTGATCAGGTCGTGAGAATGGGGCCCTCATGAATGAGATTAATGTTCTTTTAAAAGAGACCCCAGAGGGACTTCCCTGGTGGTGCAGTGGTTAAGAATCCGCTTGCCAGTGCAGGGGACACGGGTTCGAGCCCTGGTCCAGGAAGATCCCACATGCCGCGGAGCAACTAAGCCTGTGTGCCACAACTACTGAGCCTGTGCTCTAGAGCCATGAGTCACAACTGCTGAAGCCTGCGCGCCTAGAGCCCGTGCTCCACAAGAAGAGAAGCCACCGCAATGAGAAGCCCACGCACTGCAACAAAGAGTAGCCCCCGCTTGCTGAACTAGAGAAAGCCCACATGCAGCAACAAAGACCCAACTCAGCCAACAATAAATAAATAAAGAATAAATAAATTTATGAAAGAGACCCCAGAGAAATCCCTTGCCCCTTCCACCATGTGAGGTTACAGCAAGAAGACAGCAGTCTATGAACCAGGAAGCAGGCTCTCACTAGACACCCAAACACTGAATCTGCAGGTCCCTTGATCCAGAATTATGAGAAAGAAATGTCTGTTGTTTATAAGCCACTCAGTTCATGGTAGTTTGTTACAACAGGCCGAACAGACTAAGACACTGCCTAAAAGTAAAATTTCTCTTCTGTGTTTGAAAAGTAGCCATTTCTCCAGATACCCACATGATCTGTACCTTTTAACCACATGTCCAGATGAAGTCATAGGAAAGAAAGTATTGGCTTTCCAGTCATGTCCAAGGGTCAACAGAATCTTGTCAGATGTACTAGCTGACTAAAGATCTAGCATGGAAAGGTGTTTTTACCTTTACCTGGACTATCCATTCTTTTTCCTCTCCATTGTAACTTAAACAATGCCTGATGGAACATTTTAAATGTCTGTAGATCTGTATATTTTTTGGCCTTCTGTTTGTTCTGAGCAGATCAATGGGACATATATATGATGTTGCCTTTGTGTTTCTTGCAAATAATCTTTGGTTTTACCTCTGTCTTCTGAGATAGTATATTTCAGGGGTATATAGGAAAATTCCAGGCATGAAATTTAATTAGAGATCAAAATATATTTAAATATGTCTTATGCCTTACTTTTACTATTTTTTAAAGGGTGCTAAGAGAAATATTAAAGCTACTTGAGGTCAAATCCATTCACCTTTTTATTTTATGTGTTTTCCCATTATAATTTTATACTGAAAAGATTCTCCTCACTCCAGAATTTTGGTAAGGGCTCAAATTTGTTATCTTCCACTATTTAACTCTTCAGTCTTTCCAGACTTAATATGGGAGCATGGAATGAAATGAGAAACTACATTGATTTTTATTGTTCTGAATTACTAAACAATTGTATCAGCACCATTTATTAGAATAATGGCTGTCTTCTTTATTGATTTGTCAGAACTTCATTATCATATAAAACTCATATGAAATCTGAAATAGAATCTATTTATGGACAGTCTGTTCTGTTTCATCAGTTTTTCTGTTTACATCTGTGCCAGTGACCTTGAAATATGTGTCAGTATATGGGAGGGCTGGCACTCCTTCCCTTTAAAGATCTTATCTATTCTTGCCAAAATCTCGTTACATAGATAAACTTATTTTTAAAAAAATCTTTGGTAATTCTTAAAGTATAATGTCATTAAAAAATGGAAACATTATTGAAATATAATAGGAAAAGCTGAAATTCCATGTTCTTCCCTGTCCTCACTTTTCCACTTCCTCCTTCCCTAGGTATAACCACTGTCAACATTTTGGTGTCCTCAGATCTACTCTCAAACACCTGGTAAGGCTCAAAAATATTATCAGTGATTTTTTGTTGTTGAAACTGTTAAAATTATACATTAAGAAAAATTGCCATCTTATGTTGTCTTCCTATTCAAAAACATATTATGTCCATTTAGTTAAGCCTTATTCTATATATCTCATTTAAAACTTCATAATTTTATTTATATAGATTCCAACATTTTGTATTGTTTATTTCCAGATAGTTAATATCGTGAAAGAATTTTTTTTTCAGTCTATTGTCTTTCTAATCACTGGTGGTAAGCACAAATGCTCTTTGTTTTTGTCTAGTAGTCTTACTAATTTTAATAGCTTTGCAATGGATTATTTTGGGTTTTTATGTTACGTAATCACATCATGGGCAAATTTTGATAACTCCATATCCTCTATATTTGTATTTTATTTCTAGTTCATGTTTTATTGCTTTTTGAAAACTTTTAGAACAACAGTAAATAGCAACGGTAAGAATAGAAATTCTTACTAGTCCTGATGATAATCAGATTATCTCTAATGGCAACGTTTAGTATAAAATTGAAAGTCTTTGTTCAGAGGCAGAATGGCATAAAGTGAAGTCTCTGCAGCCTCACTGCTGGGTTCACATCCTGGCTGGATCTTCCTAGAGGTGTAAACTTAGGCAAGTTTCTTCTCCTCTCTATGCCTCACTGTGCTCACCTCTAAGACAGGGGCAGTAATATTTTCTACCTCATACAGTTTTCATGAGGATTAAATAAATATCTTATAAGCATTTACAAGAATTTTGATACTATATTAAGCACTGATTCCATCAATAAAGCAGTGTGCTTTATTTTATCAATGGCTTTTAGACACATTCAAAATACACTAATAATTCAGAACAAGAGCAGTGTGCTCGTTTAAAAACATTCTACTGTTGAAGTGTAGTACTTCAGCGTTTTCTTTTTTGCCCCTCTCTGTTTTCATGCTGAAGTATATGAAATTAGCTCAATATTTTCTATTCCAACATTTTCCAAAGAATATTATTATTACTTGGAGTCTGTGTAAATTTATACCATTTGTATTTCTGTAGTTTTAGGCTGCTGGAAATGAAGTGTGGCTTTTTAGTAGTTCCAGCTGCTATAAAGCCCTGCTGCCTAAGCTGACGCCACTACCTTTTTACCATTCGTTCAAAAACAGTACTGCTCTTTATTTTTAAAAAGGAATTGTTAAGTTTAAGGTGGCTTCAGTGGTCAATTTCTGCCTTATACCGGCTTCTGCCTAGTCAGCACAGATATGATTGGGTGTGTGTGGCATGGGGCCCCAGGAAGGCATGACAACTAGAATGTATCAGTCTCTGGTTTCACAAATATTCTCTTTTTCCTAGATACTCTCATTCCCTAGAGGGTCTCCTCCAACCCCCAGACTTAAATGCCATCTGTGTACTAATGACTCCCAAATTTTTGCCTCCAGCCCTGACCATATTCCTGTATCCAGCTGCCTATCTGATATTCTTATGTCTGGGGTTAACCAGAATGTCTCTAATATTACATTTTGTATGATATGTGTTGATTCTGTATAGTCCTTGTTGAGAGGCAGACTGGCATGCAGTCTCAAGTGTTAACCTTCTTATGTCTAATAAGTATCTCAATTTTAATATCTCCAGACCTGCTCATCCCTCGTTTTCTCCATTAGAGTAAAGCTAAGCACTGTCCTTTACTTTGCTCAGGTCAAAACGCTGGATCATTCATGACTACTTTCTTTCTCTGAAATCTTCATCCACTCCATTAGTAAACTGATCAATTTTACACCCAAAATTTACCTAGTATCCCATGGCTTCACACAACTTCCTCCGCCACCGTTCCAGCCTGAGCCATTAGCACCTGTCGTTCAGCTCTTCTGCAGAAGCTCCCTGACTGCTCTCCCCGCTGCAGTCCTTGTTTCTATGTGGTCTATTCCCAACACAGCTGCCAGAACCATCCTGTAAAATACAAATTAGATTTGTTGTTCCTCTGCCTCAAATCCTCCATTGACCTTTCATGTTAAACTGAAAACCCCAAGGCTCCTGACGTCCACCAGGTCCCCCGCTTCCACACCACACCCCAATTTATGACATTATCACATACTACTCTCTACCTCTCTCATCCACTCCAGCCTCCTGCATCTCTCTGACCATTAATTATTCTCCTGTGTCAACGCCTTTGTACTTGTTGCTTTATCTCCCTACAACATTCATCCCTTAGATGTCCACAAGGCTCCCTCACTGTCTTCAGGTCTCTACTTAAAAATAGCATCTTATCCAAGAGCTTTTCCCATCATGCCACATAAAATGGTCCTTCTTCTCTACGCTAGTCGCTATCCATTCTCTGTATCATTTTTCTTCATAGCACTTGTTTTCATTTGACACTTCTTTTGTTTGCTTATTGTCTGTCTTGTTCACCAGTATATCCCTAGTGCCTAGAAAACTCTCCAGCATCTAGTAGGTACTCAATAAGTGTTAAATGAATGAACACTGTCATTACATGAGGACAATCTGTAATATATTTGCAGTTAACGATATAAGGATCTGAAAAGGCATGAAAACTAATACACATCATGTGTTTCCTGGCTGCCAGCCCTGTGCTAGAAAGTTTATACAGAGCTTCTGAGAATAGGGGAACTTATTCAGTAGAGTCTAATTTCTATTTAGAGATTTAACTCTTTGCAAGGATTAGATTGTTATATAGGTGGAATGATTTCAGAAATGCTCACCAAAATAAAAGTTTATCTAGTCCCCTAAGGCCTTAGATATATTTAAATGGGGGGAAAGCCATCCATTTCATTCATGATGAAAAAATTAACATGTTAATACTTCATTAGAGAGGTGAGATATGTTGAGTTATGACTGTTGTGTAAGTGTTTATTTGAACACATTTTGGTAGAAGTGAGGGAAATGACACGGAATAGAGAAGTAGGGGCAGCAACAGCAAACTGCCCATTCCTCTGAAGCCGCACAGCCTCACTGGTAAGAGCAAACAGCATTCCCATGGGCCTGGTTTTAAATTCTTGCTCTGAATTTGGTTTCTCTATCGTCTTTGGCAAGTGCTCTGAATGTCCGTTTCCTAACTTAAATAATAAATTTTCTTAAGTATGAGGGGTGAAACTATAAGGGTAATGCTTAGGACAGTGCCTATCAGATTTAGAAAATGGGCAATAAATAGCAGCTCTTTTAAATTTTTCTCTAGGGCTAGATTCTATTTCATAAAGAATCTTGTTAAAGAATGAGTATTGGATGTCAATAATTAGAGAAAAACACTTCACAGTTCCATCATCAAAGAGATCCTTAATGTTTTACTTCCCTGGATGGGCACCGTGACTTCCCGTGTAAATGTTTTACTGGACAGATGCTGTGACCTCATTCAAATATATGCTTTCAGTACCTCTTATAAGTCTTCTTGAAGCTCATTATTTATTGTACAGGGTCCAACTTGAGGACTATGAGGTGGTCTCTTTTTTCCTACCTGAATGATTTGAGGGTTCTCGAACACTCTGACTACAAGGCAATGCTTGGAGGGGGTCTTAGGGTCTTAAGTTGTCCTCATGTAAGAAAGCAAGCCTATAATTTATAAGTGTTACGGAATCCAGGAATGTGGTTGTCCAGACGCTGGCTCATGAGCATGCTCCTTCTTTCTTCCCCAGTGGAGTTTTTTAATAAATAATTACCATCTTCTTTTTAAGTTCTGAGCTTGTAGTCTTGTTTTCTACATCATAATGATGTAACACTGATTATTAAATTAACTAAAATATTGGCAGTATAGCTGTATTGTGAAGGTGGGAGAGGAAAGGTGAAGGGAACTGTGCTGAATCTCTCATAACAGGAAGTCAATAAGTAACTGAAATAAATACGTGAATTAAAGAATATGTATATTATTTAAAAGTGTGGAGGTAAGCATAGTAAAGATAAAGATGTGCTTTTATCAGATAGAACATTTTCAATAGATTAATGATGCTACTATGAGCTGACTATGTCCAGATGCTGTGGGAGTACAGCTTAATCATCTTGCCGGTGGGGAAAGACTTATTATAGGAGAGATATTCAGGTGTCTCTTTTAGAAACAAGGGGTATAGAGGATTAGTCTTTATGAGATAGATTGTGATCATAGGGTAGTTAGGTAGGGAAAATCTTCTGTACTGGAGGGCAGAGTTCCCCTCCCCACCCCCGCTTTTCTTGTCAGAAACATAGACTTTACTAAAGTAAAAGTTACTTTTACTTCAGCCTTTGAGTTCCCAGATCCATTCTCTCTTTTTTCAACGTTCCTGGTCTGGAATCTGGTAACTACAAATGGAAATCCTGAGGATAACACTCTGGTGAGAGAAGCAGAATAAGGAACCTCAGAGATCACTTGCCAGGAAGTGACCAGACTGGACAATTTGCTTTTATTTTGACATTTCAGAGGCTATATATCCCAGATATGGAACCAATCTGGGATAAAACTTTGAAAATGGTTAAGCAGTACTTTATATCTTCACCTCGAAAAGAGCCTCAAGACCCTCTAAGGCCTTTTGCTCCTTAAAGTGTGGTGCGCAGAGCAGCAGCCATATGCCATCACTGGGGAGGCTGTTGGAAAGCCAGTATCTTATAATTCATCCTAGTGAATCAGAATCCACTGAGTCAGAATCTGCATTTGAGTAAGATCCCCAGGTTATTTGCACATCAAAGTTGAAGAATCACTGGTTTGAGGAATGAAGACGTGGAAACAGATGGGCTGATGGGAGTTGTAATAGCAAGGATTAAAAAGCCAAGCTGGAAGGAGTTGATCTCTAGCTGCACGTGGGCTGGAGCCTGGCTGGGTCACAGAAGCTGGTGAGCACAAGAGAGGAATGCATTACAGGGCTAAATGTACCATCAATGTCTAGTGCCAGTTACTGGGAAGGAGAAAGAATTTTCAGATTAAGAAATGAAATAATCTAGTGTAGAGATTTATTTTTAGCTCCAGCACTCTGCTCCCCACTCACCCCAAAGATGGACAGGCAAAGGCAGAGGCATATGCAAGATGGCTAGAAGTAGTGATCCTTTCCAAAGTTAAAGAAGTATAGCTGATGAGAATTTTTCTCTCCTCTTCCTGAAATGTTCAGAGATATATTTTCTGACATATCCATCTCTTCTTAACAAGAGAGAAAAATAACACCTAATTAAGACTAAAATATTCAGAAAAAATATTAAAATTCATAAAACCTAATGATAGGTCTCCCTTCATCTCTCATTTACCAATAGAACTGTTAAGCTGGTCACACTTCTGATTTCTACAGAGAAATTTGTGAATCAAAAGATTTGAAATGATAAAGGCTAATTTTAGTAGCTCCTCATCCCAATGAAGATATATATGATTTTAGCATTTTATTTTCCAAAGATCTTAAACTTTTTATATCTCCTGGAATGTCAGTGCAGGCCTTGAAATTCACAGACTCATAATCCCGTAACGCAAACAGGAAAAGCAGAGAATGGTTTTGAAACAAGTGAACCATGATATACTTAGCTCATGTTGGACACCAAAAAATATCTTATTCACCTACTCAAAACATTCATTCCCACACCGTGTATGTAATCACCCATTGACTATATATTAAATATTTATATATAGTAAAGAGTAAAGATCCCTTCCTTTATTGAATAGTTTATATATTTGCTAAAGGAAATAACAGTTTTGCTTAGGTAAGTAAGCCATTAAAAAAATACCTGGAGGCTGATTTTTATAGTTATCTAAACCTTAATCATCTTATTGAAGTTCCTTCAGAATTCTTCTCAAGATACACTGTAACTTAAAATAGAAATGGGGGAAAAAGACATTTATGCACATTTACAAAAACTTCCAAATGGCTGATTTTCCTCTTCTGTCTTTGTCATTGTTTCCATCCCAAGCAGCTTAACCATTTTTCTGCACTATTTTGTGTCAGAGGTTTGGTAGGTTATTTGGATGCAGTAGTAAGTGGTGTTTCTACAAAATGAAGCAATTGAAGGATAATTATCATTTGAAATATCTCCCAAATGTTCATATTTTGTGTGTCGGATATTTTTGAAAAACTTGGAGTCAGATAAGAATCTTGTCTGAGATCTTTGTTATCTCCAATCTTCAGATTCTTTGGGTTTTCTAAAGGCTCTCACTGTTTATAGACTGTTCTTTTGCTTTCAAGAGCTCCTCAAGAGTAAGCACTTTTGCATGTTCTTGTTCCTGGATTTCTCACTGACAAACTCAGGACCTGAGGAACATGACACATCGATCACATTCAGATTGTGGAAGAGTCCTGTTCCTTTGAACATTTTGGTGCTATTGCTTAAAAGTTGAGCCATAGCTGGAAAATAGGGGCTGGGAAATGGAGAATGCTTTAGAGTTGGTATGAGGAGGAGGGAGAAAGAGAAAGAGGAGAAGTGTGTAAATGCCTGTAGCAGAGGTTTTGACAGATGTCTGGGGCCAGGTGAAAGAGTAATTGAGGCAGGATTTTTTGTTTTTCTGCTTATGTTTCCATTTGTATTAAAATATCAGAGTTGTTGCTGAATCTATTTTATATGAATCTATTTTATATGAGGTAATAATTAGGTAAGCTGGAGCAAAGATCTGGGCCAGGGCATTAAGGATACAATGGCTATAAAAATATAACACACAAAACTCTGTATACAGAGAAAGTAAAAATATCAGCGGTTTCTGGAAGTGGGGGAGACCTGGGGCAGGGGGGATAAATAGTGGAGCACAGAGGAAAATACTCTTTATGATACCATAATGGTGGATACATATCATTATACATTTGTCAAAAGCCATGGAATGTACAGCCCTAATGTAAACTGTGGATTCTGGGTGATGATGCTGTGTCAGTTTAAGTTCATCGATTGTAGCAAATGTACCACTCGCGTGGCTGATGTTGATAATGGGAGAGGCTGTGTGTGTGTAGGGGTAGGGGGTATATGGGAAATTTCTGTACCTTCCACTCAATTTTGCAGTGTACCTAAAACTGCTCTGAAAAAATAACATCTATTATATATCTGTATCTATAGTTATATCTCACATTAGCCTGTGCATTTGCTTATGTTTGACTGCTATGGAAAGGAATGTTATATAATTTGCACATGAACAAAAAAGAATATATACAGTAATCAAGAAGGAATAGAAAACCAGCCATCTCTAACTGGCCTCCATCCAAGAGTATTATGAGATGAATATCTGTTAAGAGTATTTTGAGATGATCTTATAACTGTGCACCTGTGAGAACAGAGAGGAATCCAACATGAAGTAATATCAATTGTGCGAAAGTTACACAAAATGCATAAAAAAAGGCAAAATCTGAATTATTTAGGCACCATACATATGTTTCATGACTAGCATAAAAGAAATGAAGAAAAAGAGGTTATTTTATTTTATTTTTTAAAAATTTTATTGGAGTATAGTTGATTTACAATGTTGTGTTAGTTTCAGGTGTATAGCAAAGTGAATCAGTTATACATGTACATATATCCACTCTTTCTTAGATTATTTTCCTATATAGGTCATTACAGAGTATCGAGTAGAGTTCCCTGTGCTACACAGTAGGTCCTTAATAGTTATCTGTTTTATATATAGTAGTGTGTACATGTCAATCCCAATCTCCAAATTTATCCCTCCCTCCTTTCCCCCCTGGTAACCATAGGTTTGTTTTCTACATCTGTGACTCTATATCTGCATTGTAAATAAGTTCATTTGTACCATTTTTTTAGATTCCACATATAAGCGATATCATATGATATCTGCCTTTGTCTGACTTACTCAGTATGACAATCTCTAGGTCCATCCATGTTGCTGCAAATGACATTATTTCATTCTTTTTTATGTCTGAGTAATATTCCATTGTGTATATGTCCCACATCTTCTTTATCCATTCCTCTGTCGATGGACATTTAGGTTGCTTCCATGTCTTGGCTATTGTAAATATAGTGCTGCAATGAACACTGGGGTGCATGTATCTTTTTGAATTATGGTTTTCTCCGGATATATGCCCAGGAGTGGGATTGTTGGATCATATGGTAGTTTTATATTCAGTGTCTTAAGGAACCTCCATACTGTTCTCCATAATGGTTGTACCAATTTACATTCCAACCAACAGTGTAGGAGGGTTCCCTTTACTCCACCCCACTCCAGCATTTATTGTTTGTAGATTTTTTGATGATGGGCATTCTGACAGTGTGAGGTGATAACCTTATTGTAGTTTTTATTTGCATTTCACAAATAGGTTATTTTAAAAGCTCAATGCAGGGCTTCCCTGGTGGCGCAGTGGTTGAGAGTTTGCCTGCCAATGCAGGGGACACGGGTTCGAGCCCTGGTTTGGGAAGATCCCACATGCCGCGGAGCAACTGGGCCTGTGAGCCACAGCTACTGAGCCTGCGCGTCTGGAGCCTGTGCTCCGCAACAAGAGAGGCCGCGACAGTGAGAGGCCCGCACACCGCGATGAAGAGTGGCCCCCGCTTGCCGCAACTAGAGAAAGCCCTCGCACAGAAACGAAGACCCAACACAGCCAAAAATAAATAAATAAATTAAAAGCTCAATGCAAATTGAACTCTTTGATCTTGGAAAAAGACAGTATTCCTTTGAGGATGAAAATGGCTCTTTTGCTTGAGGAAACACCTTACAGACAATGCACTGTTTTGAAAGACAGAGTCTAAATGAGAGGGCTTTAGGCAAATAAAAGCTAAATAGTTCTACAAAATGAAGTGGAAGAAAGATTAATTACTGGCACTTGTAAAAACAAGGATTCGGGGTCTTGGTAGAGAGAAGAAACTTGATCAAGATGGCAGCCAGCAAGGTCCTAAAGGCAAGAATGATTAGCAACTAATCCACCTGAGAAGGGATGGCCATGGATCTTTAAAACACTTACCATGAATCACTGTCTCATCTGAGGCATAATCTAAACCTCTATATGATACTCCATCCTTTAGGGGAACCCCATCACACAGGGAAGCCAAGTGCTCAGAGAGTTGTTGGAAGGTGTCAGGGGGAATGAGTGAAGAAAAAAATAGTCATGAAAAGTAAACTAATGAGCTGTGGATTGAGAGTTCAAAAGAAGGAGGAGTTCACAATACTCAGGATTCCTCTTCGATCTACGGAAAGGCACAGACTTTGCACAATGCATGAGATGAGGCTAAAACTATTTTATTTGGATACCAAAGGAGAGAGAGAGCACAGAAAGTTCAAGGTTTAAGGCATCCATCTAGGCAGTAGATACTTATGACAGACAAGTTAATGAGAGTGGTTGTGGTCAAAACATGGATGACTTGGTGAACCATGGAAGCTGGGATTTGGGGAGGGGGATAAACGTACACTTTACTTAAGTTCTGCTGAATTCCACTGGGTTGTGCCTAGGGACGAGTGTCCACTACTGTGGTTGTGACAAAGCCTTTCTAATAAGATTGAGTTTGAATCTATAAGTTCATTTTTCTCAATCAAGATGATATTAGTTAGGCTCTCCAGATTTATTAAAGTGATTTTCCCAAGATCATTCAGCTATTGATTGTGGGAAAACTTGGGGTTTTTGATTCCCTGGTACAGTCCTTTTTTTGTTTTAATTTTTTTTTTTTACTGTACAATGCTCTTATATTGATAATTAAAGCTTCTCACTTTTGTTAAATACAATGTCTAACATGTGTAACATAAAATTACCATATATATATTTTATATTTAGAATATCTATATTAAGTATATTAGTCACGCAGCTACTATAGACAGCATCTACTGTATGAAGATGCAAAGGTGAAGAAGACATACCTTTTACTTAAAAGGTAAACACGATGTGGTTGTCATGGAGAAGATAGGCCAATAAACCAACATTGCAAATCATTTTGCTGTGTGTCGTAGTGAAGGTATTTAGAGGGCATTTGGAAAGCAGAAGGGAAGAAACATTTAACTCTAGAGATTCAGAAGGGATACATATAGAGAATGAGTGAATGAATGAATTTTACACTAGCGCATTTCTTTATGAGTCTTGTCTCGTATACAATGAAAGTATTATTTCAGTTCTACCTGATTCGTAGGACCTTGTGAAAATATGCTTTGGTAGAATCCTGTTTATTCTAAAACGTTTATAAGTGTTTAAAATAACAGTGAGTTTTAAAATAACAGTGTTTTAAAATAAAGACTTCAAATTCCCTTTCTTCCATTCTGGGCATTCACTGCTTCTAGAATTTAAGCCAAACTCAAAATAAACCTTTTAGCTTATGCTATTAAGGTTTAACTTGTAAAAGAAAAATAATGTTACAACATAAGTTGAAAGTTAATATGATCTGAATTTATTAGCCCACAGGGTAAAGAATTACGATTTGAAAGACTATTAAATGGGCCCAGAAGTCAGTCTCACCAAGTTCTAGAAACAAGTAAACAGATGACATTTTTAGAGGATGACACACAAGACCTCAGCTAACCCAATAATTTTGGTTTTCTTAATATATAACAAAATTAATTTGCTTTTGTGACTATAATTTATTGAAAAGGCAGTTACAGAGTTTCACCTGTTCTTGCTATAGTCAAAGAGTATAAACATGAACACATTTGTGCTCAGATATTAACCTATCAATAGTTACCAGCTGTAGAGCAGGTCTATGTTTTTTTCAAAATCAGTATAATTAACTTGAAATATTTTTTTTTATTAAACGAGATTGTAAGAGAATTATTTCAGACAAATTTGATTTTTTTTCCTTTTTTTGATCAGACATTTTTACAATTGAACTATAGCTGATTTATAATATTTTATTAGTTCCAGGTGTATAGCACAATGATTCAGTATTTTTAAAGATTATACTCTATTAAGAGTTATTACAAGATAATGGCTATAATTCCCTGTGCTCTACAATATATCCTCATTGCTTATGTATTTTATACATAGTAGTTTGTACCTGTTAATCCTCTACCCCTAATTTTTCCCTCCCCGCTTCTCTCTCCCCTTTGGTAACCTCAAGTTTGTTTTCGATATCTGTGAGTCTATTTCTGTTTTGCTATATACATTCATTTGCTTTATTTCTTAGATGCCGCATATAAGTGATATCATACGGTATTTGTCTTTCTCTGACTTATTTCACTAAGCATAATACTCTCTAGGTCCATTTATGTTGCTGCAAATGTCAGAACTTCATTCTTTTTATGACTGAATAATATTCCATTGTATATATACACCACATCTTCTTTATCCATTTGTCAAATTTGATATTTATTTTTATTTATAGAATCAGGCTAATACACAATAAAACTGAGTAATAAATCTACCACTTATTTCAATATAATCCCACAAGCTATTTTTTTCTGTAAAGGACCAAATATTAGATACAATCACAAAACATTTCAATATTCATCAAAACCATAACCGTACAACTGTCCCAAGGAAACACACTGAAATTCTTCTATACAGCATAATAAGCTAGGAGATACAGAACATTTGAAAAAGCAGTTCCAAAAATGGAATACTAAATATACAACATCAATTCTTAATAAATTTGCTATAATAATGAGCTAAAGCATCATAGAATATGTTAAGTCAGAGATCCTGTGATATAAAGACAACTACTTTCAAGTGTGGAAATGCTAATTATTTTATATTAATGCTAATTGTTAATTATTCTGATATTACTATCAGACTTATTCTCAGATTTCCCTTTCTGAATTTGCTAATTTGACCCTGGAACACAAAAATATTTAATTCACTCTATAACACTTTGTTTTTATTTAACATATAAATTAATGTAAAAAGATGCGATATATATCCATTATATATATCTATAATTAAAAAATGGCATTTAATTTTCACCTATAATATATATTTTTGATGTTTACATACTATAGGTCACATGTACATTTTCATTCATCATAATTTAATGTACCTAAAAACTGAGTTAGAACAATATTCTTAAAATGCCTATGTGTGCACTGGAATTTATGTGATTCAACCCATTTAAGGCTCTCTTGGGGCCTTAAAGGAAATAACTCTTCCTGCGAATAGTTCTTAAATTTTTGCTCAAATTGGCAGAGGTCAAATTGTAATTAAGAAACATTCTCTAATATTTATTCTCCACGTGCTACTCATGATGTCAAGTGTTGCCAATGACACTGAGTGGCACTAAAAGGACCACAGGGAGGGAAAGGGTGGGGATACAGTGGCTGCTTCTACACCTCCAGGACTAGCATCCCAGGTGGCCCTGCCCTGAGCTTAGTCTAAATAAAGAAGTTGCCTCCAGTATGAACATCCGTAAGGGCGCAATTTACATGAGTTTAAAGGAACCAAATCTCTGATATTTGGGGTTAAGGATGAGGCTTAATTTCTCTCTAGATGGCTTCTAATTATGGTAGGGTCAAACTCTGAAGCTATAATTTAAAGCTCTGAGTGTCCAATTATGTTACAAAAATATAGGTTTTAGAGTCTGAAAAACATAAAAATTTAACCTAATTGGATTACTTTACTTGTGAATAACAGAATGAAAGTTGTGTTTCTTAATCATCAGTGGTTGTCCATTCTAGGAACTATAATAAGTTTGGAAGGGTACTGCATGTTATTAAGACTACTTGATTTTTTTTTCTCTTTAAAAACCACACCCAGGATTTCCCTGGTGGTCCAGTGGTTAGAACACCGTGCTTCCACTGCAGGGAGCACAGGTTCCATCCCTGGTGGGGGAACTAAGATCCTTCATGCCATGCGTGTGGCCAAAAAAATAAAATAAAATAAAAATTAAAAAATACCTCCCTCTCTTAAAAAAAAAAACAAAAACCCTTCCCTCAATCATGGCATGAGACTTCTTTGCTGATGGTGGAAGTTCTGTGTGTAGGACAAATATTTAATTAACCAAAGAATTTCACTAATTTCCTTCACAGTTATTTTTACACTTTAAAAATACATGTCCAAAAATTAACCCATTAAGCACTTAATACGTACTTAAAAATGGTTTTTTCATCATCAGTTAATGTTTATCAAATGTCCAATAGAAATATCACCAGTTTCTCCTTACTGGTGGGTTATCAATTGCATTCCCCATACCCACATAGGTACATTAATATTGTATACTTGCAGGATCTTCCCACAGGTAACTGCCAAATAAAATAAGGTGATGCAACACATTTATCCTTGACTGCAAACCTTCATTTGTTAAGATATCTCAGGTCTTCTCTTTGGTCAAGAAAGGGAAATCTTCCCTTCCCAGTATACTCTTCTTCCTTACCACCTACAATTTCCTTTCTTCTGAAATAGATGGTCAGGACTCTTCCAATTTGGAATATTGTTTTGGGAGATCTAAATGGCATTCCTGGGTGTATAACATTAGGAAGGTTTAGCAGCTAGGTAAGTTAAGCTTCTCAGCCTAAACCACAAAGAATAAGACCATGTACTTGCCTAGTGCAGAACTAGCACCCAGATCTTCTGGTGTCTCCCCAGCCCCTTTTCTACTATCTCATGTCCTGATGCACTTAAAAGGAGAAAACATGGCTGGGTAGGTTAATTTGCACCTTATTTGAGAGATGTTCCTGGAAATAAGATTCAAACTGAATTTTTTTATTTGGAGATACACGTCAACATTTTGAAACAATCTATAAAAGAACTATGAGGTTATTATTTTGGAATTGTGTTTAGAAAAAAGCGGGCTCATATTTGTTCCAACCCAAATGGCTTTAGTTTTGAGTTGTCAAAGTAAAGTTGTCAAAAGGGCTGACAACGTTACAGAGGGCAGGGATACTGAGATGCTGCTATGACTCAAATAATGAAGAACTGATGAATTTAATTGATGGCTCATAATGGACAATGCCCTTTAAGAGACATATTTGTTATTTTTAAAAAAGCAGAATTCTAAAACCTAAGGGCTTAATCTCTATAAAACATTTGGAAACATTTTTTTTTTTAGGCATATAAATCCAGGGAGAAAAAGGCCTGAGAATTTGGAAAGGCAAGAGAATGAAGAGGAGTGAGGTTGATGGTTCCAGGTTCTCATCGTGCCATTCAGTGCTCAGTTTCTTATTGACAAAGTTTTAAAAAAGCAATAATACTATTAAAATAGCTATTACTTCCTCTAATGGGTGCAAAGTATTTATGATGTATCCTCAAATCATTGCAAGGTCTCTAAGAAGGAAAAGGAGCCAGACAAAATAGCTCAAAAAACCCCACTGAGTTCCATTAATGAAAAATGCAGTAACAGCAGCCAAGTAGTGTTGTAATTTATCTGTGTTTAGAAATGAAAGAAATTGATTCTCTTGGCTGGCTTCAATTTACCTGCAATCAAAGGAAAGCAAATTCTCTCTTTAAATAGGAAAGCTTTGGTTAGGCAGAAGTTAGACTTAACAGTGGCCGTTGGCGATGCTTTCTGATTAATCAGCAGAGCTATATTTAAATTTTAGGATTTTGTATGCCAGACATGAAACCAACACATTCTGGTTAATGCAAAGCAAACAGGAAAAAGCTGTTCAGTTTTGAAGACCCGCCGCCCGGGCAAAAGACTGTAATAAAAGCAAGAGCTAACACTCATACAGCACTTGACAGTTTAGGAAGATCTTTTCACACACTTGATTTCATTTCGTCCTTACAACGACCCTGTGAGGTAAGTGTTATCAATGCCGTCGTACAGCCTAGGAAATGGAGGCTTTATGTCTTTTTAAGCCATTTGCCTAAAGTCATGCACTTAATAACGAAGGAAGCCAGACTAGATGCAGAGCAGTTTTCTTTCTATTTCCCTGCCCTCATCCTGCCCAGCCCTGCTTCTCCTCCACTGTGAGACTGTTCGACGGGTGGGTGATCAGAAGGAAGGACCAAGTTATTTTTAATTAAACATGAGGGAACATTCAGTATCCTGAGTCATTCTTTAGGAGACTCATATCTATGAATCTGGATTCCTCAGACATGAAGTAATGATGGTGTTAGTATCCAGTATAGCACAGGATACCTTATAACACTGGTCAAAACATGTTTACAATTTTCTAGAGAAAGCCTACGTAATACCTTGGGCAATCTACCCTTTCTACTCTTCTAGTAAAATTGGATATTTGGCATACAAATCTGACCTTAAAGCAACTTTGCAGCGGGAAGAAAAAGATATTATCGGCCAGTTGACAACATTTTCTCTAACCTTCAGCATCTTGGTAATCATGCTTTTCAGAACCAATAAAACATGAGGAACCAAAGGAGGGAACTGCCAGTTTTAAAGTTTCTGTTTTGAAATGGAGGTGATTTATAGCTTCTAACAGAACTTTCCTCTTTCCACTCTGCAACAGGCACCCCCTACTCAATATGCCTCATTTTCTGATACATAAATTGATTTTACTGGACGGAAACATAATTTCTCTGAAGTCTCTTCTAATTTCTTTCAAACCCTAAGGCTGATGATGAGCTTACTTTGTTCAGAAATAATACCCCTACATTATATGACTTCTAAACCAACCAAACCTTAGTTATGTCAGAAATAAAAAGAAAAGAAACCCACAGCAAAATATAAAGCCATGTGGTTATGATTTTTCCTTTAGAAATATGACTTATGTTATTTCTGGGAATTAGGTCTGCAGATTTTAGTGTAGCATGTTTTTATTAAAATTCCGTATAAAACAATTCATAGCTTTTACATGTAGCAATGTGAAAATGGAACTAGAAACACAGTCTTGTACTCAACAGATCAATTTATCTTATATTTGTTCTAGTAATTTCTAGTTGGATTCGGTCAGTGGGCTAAAAAGTCCATTACAGGAGTCAGGCTGCATGCTCAGGATGAAACAGGAATGAATTGGATGGACTTGGAAGATTTAGCTGAGTCCTTCCACGCGCCGGTCCTATATGTGGGGCTTCGGTTGTTAGTGAAGGAAGTCTGTTTTCGGTTCGTACTGTCAGAATCTTCTTTGTTGAATGTTTGCTTCATGTTTTGGCAGCATGGGAAGCTTTGGATACAGTCTTGCAGGAGATGGCCACTAAAAAACATGTATATCCAGGGATTGCAGCAACTATTCAAGGAAGCCAGTAATGCAGTGATGGTGGTGGCCGGGTTTTCCGACTCTGTATGGAAAACATAAGGGGAGAGCATTTAACTAGTCAAATGCAAGTGACAGCACTGGATAAACTCATTTTTCTGTTGGTTCATGAAAGCTGGAAAATGTTATGGGTCAATATAGAAAATAAAGTATTTTGTTTATCGGTCAGGGAAATGGTTGGTGAATGGAAATTGCTTGGTTGTAAAATATTTTCGTAATTAATATTTTAATTGAAATTAATTAAATTGAAATTAATTCAGGTATTTTAAACCACTATTAAAATATTTAAGTAGAATGAGTGGGACTTTCAAGAGGTTAAGAATATTAAATAACTTAATAAAGTTTGGAATCCTTTGTGTTAGCACTAGCGTGTGCTAATGAACACAGCACTTAAAGAATGGCTTCCATTTCAGTGAAATTTCTAGAGGCTATAGCCATATATACCAAATTATATCTATCCTGATAACTCAGGCAAAAGTATGACATTATGGACCATGTTTAGTTGTTTTAAATTTTTTAATATTAAACATATTCTTGTAATAAGAAATCTATACCGAAGGGGATAGTTGAAATAGGTCCCTGAAAGATACAATATTTAGTTGTTTCCTTTGGTTAATTAGAAGCTTCATTTGATTTTAAAACAAAACCATCTTTGATTGTGGCTTGAATAATTAAATTATATTATGAAGAACAGATAAATTAAGAAATTCTAACAGTCCTTTGAACTATTTTTTGTGTATTTGCACTGATAAACTATATAAATATAACCTTTCACCATAGAACTATTGCACTGAGAATATACCTTTTCTAAAGATAAGAATAATAGGCAAGCACTGATTTTCCCTTATTAATTATGAACTTGGGTCTCCTCACTCTTGTTGTGCCAGAATAAATTACAGGTTAGTTAATCAAACTTTGTGCTAAGATGCTACTCTTAAAGGTGATCAGGATCTGTGACTAAGACTGTATTCAAAAAGAATGGAAATCATCGACATACCTGTGCACAAGTGAAGAATTTTTTAGTAATTATGTCTGAATCCTGTTAAAGCAACAAATAGGCTGAATTTTTTATTTGATTGGCAATACTTAAGAGGCTGCCAAGATCAAACAAGACAGGAAATATAGCATTTATGTTGTATTTTTCATCATCAGTGCTATTATAGCCATGACTTTTATTTGTTTGAATTAAATTCACTCTCAAGTGTTTAATTTGTACATACAACTTTCAAAGTATATCACAAATACTCCCTAGCCCAATCCCAAATAACAAAAGGAGACACTTCTTCCCAGATACCTATTTCCCAATTACAGTTGTTGTCAGTAACATTTCTGTAATATATTTGATGTGAAAAAAAATTTTTTTTCCTTATCAAAGGAAATTTTTTTTCAAGATACAATATTAAATAATGCTTTGGGGGGTAAGTTCTTATGAAGCTGGTTTTCCTAGTTTGTGAAGGAATTAAAATCAAATGAGCTAGTAGGTGCGGAGGACATTCTCAGAAAACTACAAGAGTTGTGTGGAGAGATGTACAGCTGTATGGTCAAGTTAGTGCTGAAAGACTAATGAATCAGTCTAACAAATTTAGAGTTTATCAATAATCCTGCTTTGAAACACTGGGGAGAAAAAAGTGTTAAAGTAATTGTAGGAAAAAATCAAAAATTATGATAAGAAATGGAACACTAGCTAAAATGCCAAATTAAAATTACTGACTTAAGAATCTTTCTTCAACACATTTAACCTTCATACCCCCAGGACCTAGCATAAAATCTGGTACATAATATGCATAATTATATTTATTGACTGGATGAAGAATAAATAAAACTGTTTTCAAATGAAAAATACGTCCATTTTACCCTTACTTTGGGGCATTTCTACAAAAATTTTACATTGCGATACTTTTCACAAACTAGCAAAAAGCAGTTGTGACAGTATACATATTTCTCGGAATCCAACAGACTTGAAAGCAAGGTATTAACACAGCGGTTAGTGCTTTGGCAAAAAGTCATTATTCTGTTCTGTAATTGCGCGGCTGACTCGAGCACAGTTTTCTGGATTTGTGGTCTTAGGAGCTCGTTACAAATGCAGATTCCTGGGCCCCATTCCAGATCTACTGAATCAAAACGTCTGGGGTGGGGACCCCACGACTTTGGCTTTTAACAGTTCCGCTCAAGATGTGATTCTCATGCACGAAGTTTAAAAACTATTGCCCTGGAGGATATTATGAAAAGAAACTCTCTCCCTTCCCTCCCCCCCACCCCCCCCCCCCAAGCACACAGACCCCATCTGTGCACCTTACTCCATCGTCCCGACACCTACCGACCCAGGGGAAATTCTTATCCCAGACAGACCACATCTGGATGATGAAGAAGGGCGCCCAGCAAACGATGTAAGCCGTCACGATCACGAAGGTCATCTTCACCGTGCGGATCTTGGCGCGGGAAATTGTCTTCACGCTGCTGACACACGGCGCGAGCAGGAGCCCCTGGTGGAAGGCGCCACCTGCGCCCTCCGCGCGGGCGCCCTCGCCCTGGCGCACCGCAGTCTTTCCGCGGACGTTGCGCCAGATGTGGTAGCAGATGAAGCCGTAGCAGGTGCCCAGGCTGACCACGGGCGCCACGAAGATGCTGCCGGTCATCCAGGTCACGTAGGCGGGGAGACCCCAGGGCTGGATGAAGTTGGCCCAGCAGTCGTAGGCCTTGGTGACGTTGCTCACTTCGACCACGGAGAAGACGAAGTACTGTGGAGTGCTCAGCACGAAGCTCAGCACCCAGGCGGCGGCGATCATGAGGCGCGAGCGGCGCGCCGGCTGCTGCAGCGTCTTCAGCGGGTGGCACACGGCGATGTAGCGGTCGGCGGTCATGACCACCAGCATGTACGCCGATGCGAACATGGCGAACACCTGCAGGTGCTTCACCACGCGGCAGAGCCCGTCGGGTCCGCGGAAACGGTAGGTGATGTCCCAGCACAGCTGAGGCAGCACCTGGAAGAGAGCGACGGCCAGGTCGGCCAGGCTGAGGTGGCGGATGAAGAGGTGCATGCGGGACGTCTTGCGAGGCGTGCGGTGCAGCGCCAGCAGCACACTGCTGTTACCCAGCACGGCCACCACGAAAATCACGGCCAGCACGGCGATCTCCAGCTTGGCCAGCTCCTCGTTGCGCTCGTCCGCCAGCGGGCTGTCGTCTTTCCCGAGCGCCTCCGCTTCCCCGCTGGTGTTGGCACCGCTGATGGCCAGAGGCCACCATGGGCTGGAGTTGCCCGCGGGCCCCGCGCCGGGGCTCCCGGAGAAACTCATGCTGTCCACGCAGCGCCTCCTCGGCCTCGGCGGAGGCCCGCTCCCTTCCCGCCTGCTCGCGCGGTGCGCTCCCTCCCTGCAGCGCTCACCGCGAGCCGGTCTCTGCTCGCTCTCTCGCGGGCGTCTCCGGGCGCAGCGTGTCCCACCAGCCAGCTCAGCCGCTCTCGGTCGAATTGCCCGCCCCTTTGCCTGCGCTGCCCTGTCTCAACTCGGGCGAAGCTGGGGAGGTGCGCTCCGAGTCTCTGAAAGCACTGGGCTCCAAACTCAAATTATTGATGTGGAGTTTGTTTTCCCAGATCGCGCTCCCTCTCGCCCCAGTGGTTGGAGACTGCTCGGTGCCTACACTCGCTGCCTCCCTTCCCTCTCCCCTGGGGGTTTTCTTTTTTCCCCCCTCCCTACGTTGGTGATTTGTCCTCTTCGCATCGCTGCTGCAGGGGTGGGGCTGGGAACTCGCGGATTACTTGGCGTAATAGGGGGTTGACCGTGGCGCTTTCCCTCTCTTCTCTTCTAAAAAAAAACCTTGGAGATCTGGACGTGTCATGCCTTTTCAGGGTTTACCATCATTTCCTCTAGCCTCCCTCAAGGGTCACCTTAACCCCCGCATTTGACTTCAACAGACGCTGTCAACATGATACCCAGAAATCCCGAGTCCACCGCCCGCGCGGGTGCTCTTGATGCTGAACTTGGCGCGTGTGCCCACCTGCTTCAGCTTGGGTGTCTCCCTCCGCAGCGAGTCCGCCCATCCCGGGGAAGCCAGTCTAATTTTATTCTCAGGGCAACTTGGCTACGGGAATTTCGTCTCACACCAACCCCGCTCCTCTCCACCCTCCTCTGTAGGGTAACAACTGGGTGACTTAAAGGGCGCTGTCTTCCCGGTAACTTTGATGCCTGCTGTTTGTTACCCTGCCCGCGTTCGCGGACCGGAAGGACGCGCTCGCAGTCCCAGCGGCTGCGTGTACAGTGCGCTTATCTACAGCGGGGAAAAGGAACGTCTCCTGGTTTTCCAGTTTCCCCCGGGGCTGGGAGCGTGTTGGGGGGTGGGTGGGACTTAAGGAGTTTTCTCTAAACTTGATTCCTGGGGTTTTCTCCGGGAAAAGCCTGATTCCCACAGCTGGGATGGGCGGGATTTGGGCCACAGTAGTCCGTGGGGACTTCGTCTGGTTACTACTGAATAGTGGGGACATCTCCTCGGGTGGACGAAGAGCCGCTGCTGGAGAGCGGCAGCCCAGGCAGCGCTGTCCAGGACACCGGAGCGAAAAGCCGCCAGGCTCCTTGTGCTGGTGGGTGAGAAGGAGGCAACCTCCAGGCAGAAAAGAGACTCTCTGAAGCAAAGAGAGAAAAGACCACCTGCCTATTAATTAGTTGCTCTGGACAGCTGGAGCCCAGCTGCGGGGCACGAGACGGGCAGGATCACTAACTCTCTCTACCTTAGCCTTGCCTTTAAACTTTGGTAAAGATACGTTTGGAAGGACGGCAAGGGGGAGCGGTTTTCAGGCTATTTCACAAAAGAAGAAAAAAGGAAAAACACTTTATAAGGTTATCTACTCGGTAGATACACGAGCGTGACTTTTTGGTCAGACATTTGTATATTGTGGCCATGGTATAAATTTGATTGTCTGAGAAGAATATCTATGAAATGTAGGCAAAGAAACCAAAAGATTTTCTGAGATGCAGTTCTCAGTGATAATTCCACTTTGCTTCCTAGTTCATGCACGCTGAGTCCCAAGGCTGTCACACTAAGAGTGCTGGACCCGACCCTGGGAGTCCTTCATTGTGACTGCATAAGTCCCGGTTTATACATCTTTAAAAAGGGAATGAAAGTACCCGCCTTACCTACTTTTGAGGTTACTTTGAGGATCAAGTAAGACAATGTTCTATTTGGGGAAATGCTCTCAAAACTACAAGGTGTGTGGCGTTGTCTCACTTTCTCCAAGATATCTAGGAGGCAAAAGATTTGAAAAGTTCAGAAATGTCAATAAGTAAAATATTTCCAAACCACCTGTCTGGAAAAATCCTTCAAGCAATTAGGTAATAGTCACTGACTCGGAGAGGTGACCTTCTTTGGAGTCACAAATTACATTATTAATGTTGCATATGAAAAATAATGTTGTCTGACCCTAGTGTCCCAGAGTATTGCAAAAGTGGTCCATTGGCCAGAACCTGGCAATTTTATTGCCCTTGGCCCTACACCTTTGAGCTTTGAGGTTTCCTGAAGGGAAGGAATCTACAGTACAGGGTTACCAAAGTTTCTTTGCATGTTCTTATTCCAGACAGATGGTGTGGTAGCCTCTCAGAAAATCATTCATCTGTGTCAGGCCCTCTGATCCAATAATAAAACTATATCCAAGTTATAAAAATAACTTGTTAGGGGCTTCCCTGGTGGCGCAGTGGTTGAGAATCTGCCTGCCAATGCAGGGGACACGGGTTCGAGCCCTGGTCTGGGAAGATCCCACATGCCGCGGAGCAACTAGGCCCGTGAGCCACAACTACTGAGCCTGCGCGTCTGGAGCCTGTGCTCTGCAAAAGAGAGGCCACAATAGTAAGAGGCCCGCGCACCGCGATGAAGAGTGGCCCCCGCTCACCACAACTAGAGAAAGCCCTAGCACAGAAACGAAGACCCAACACAGCCAAAAATAAATAAATAAATAAATAAATTTATTAAAAAAAAAAAAAAATAACTTGTTAGGTTACATTGGTGGGCACAATTGGAATAAATTCTTCTTCAGTGAACAATACTACTAATTACTTGTGTGTATTATATATATACACATATATATCATACATATGTGTGTATATATATATATACACACATATATATGATACATATGTGTGTGTATATATATATATATATATATATATATATATATATATATATATGAAAAAATGTTCAAGGCAGATTCCACAACCCGGTCCCTCTTTTAAACTACAGAGTTTTAAAAATGTGTTTGTCTTGGTTTTACTGGTTCTCTATCAAAGGAAACCAGGACCACTGAAATACTGACTCACTATTCATGTATCTGCTATGAAAATTACTCAGTGGAGGGTAAAGGAATTGTGGTTCTAAAATGTGAAAAGAACATAGTCAGTATTTTCTGTGGCATCTTGTGCTTTGTCTTAGAGCAATTTGTATTTGCTCTGTACTTCCTGTATTAAGACTTACTACTTTCCCCATCTTATTCTCAGTGGATTTCAGTTAACATATTTTGGGGGTGAAATGATGAAAAGAAAAAAATGGAAGCTGTGCATACTTGTCCTGGAGTTACCTTTCTCTGTCAGTCTTCCTTCTTCCAGTTTGCAATTCCATATATTTAAGAAGTATTTCAGTTAATGAAAACAGGCACCCCTTTCCCTTACTACAATAGCTGTGTGACTTTATTTTAATCTTTGAGCTTCAAATTCTTCATCTGTAAAATCTTGGTGATAAAACATAATGCAGTGACTGCAAGGATTATTTAAGTTTTCATTTAAGTTTCTGGCATTTCATGGGTATTGAAAACATTAATTCTCCCTTTTTCCCCCAAATATGTAAATATCTTCCATATTACTTGTTATTTTGCTGATAAGATTTTTCCTTCCAATTAAAGCAGCATTTCCCCATCTCCCTTCTGTGCAATAGAAAATAATGATAGGTTTTCTATGAGAAAAGAGTTCCACAGTTGAATACATTGGGGGAAGTTTTGTATTTGCATCTTATTCTCTCCTAGAGATTCATACATAAAAAACCTCTGAGAAACCTACTTAACTGTGTTTATCAGTGTTTCCCAAAGCTATTTGACCATGGAAAACACCCATCCTTTTACTTTCCCCATGGAATAGTGATGAACATGTCACAGGACAATGGATACAGTTTGAAGAACACTGAGTAAATGTACTTGGAGTTCCAGAACTCTGGGGAACTACCACCAGATTTAGTCAAATCAGGAAGTCCAGGGGCAGAGATGCCCAATGTCAATGGGTTACATTTAGTTTATCATATTACCTTGTGTACTGCCTTATAGCTGCAATCAATATGTTCTTCTTCCTTTCCTTAAACTTTCAGTTTACTTCCTTGTCTTAGTGAGAAAAGGGAAGAAATTGGGTATCTGTAGGAGCATTCATTTTACTTCCATAGCCCACAGTGACTCTTTCCCCTTCAATTACAAATTAATGACACTCTAGTCACAGGGCTGTAGTGTGGTATTCATACCATTATCTCTAGCAAATCAACAAATATTTGTTGCACATCACTCTGCTAGGTCTTGAGCTGGATACCAAGAAGTGTGTAATGGTCACTAACATTTAGTAAACACTTTGGGCCAGGCACTCTCACAAGTGCTTTACTTCATTTAATCCTCCCAATGACCCTCTAAGGGATGTACTCTTATTATTTCACCTTACATTTGAGGAAACAGAGGCACAGAGAGGTTAAATAACTAGCCTTGGGTGACACAGTTGGTCAGTATTAGAATAAGGATTTGAACAGAAGGAACTGACTCTGGCAGAATTTACAATCATAACCATCACACTGTACTGCCACCTGTAAGCCTCATGTTCCTGCATTTTACAGACTCATATGGGGTACTTGGGTGGTTACTTAACATTTCATCTATGTATGATATGTTCTCCTTTAAGACTAAGAGATCAGGTAGGATCTGCTCTGGTTATTCTATATCTTTGGCTTTCTCATTAGTAAACTAAGTACAGGATAATAGTAGTAGTAGTAGTAGTAGTAGTAGTAGTAGAATAAATAATAATAGATAATATTAATATTTACCAACACTGAATAAGCTCTTAATTCTTGAGCTAAAAGCTTTAAATTTATTATTTTATTTACTCTTTCAAGTAATATTTAAAACAAACTGTGTATAGGAATATACTTATTATTATCCCACTTTACAGGTGCATACAACAAAGGTTAGTGAGGTTAAGCAACTTAACCAAAGTCACAAGACTCCAAGTGGCTGGGCTGAGTCACACATCAGTCCGTCTGAAGTCCAGGCCTGTGTCCTAACCTCTGTGCCCTACTGCTTCCCATATACATCACAAGCACTTAACACATATTTGCAGAAAGAATTAACAAACATTGTAACAGAAACTGTTTTTTGAGTGCTGAAGGAACATACATTTCAGAAAGTGTTTGATGATTGGATAAATTAGGGATGAGTTCTTGAGGAGCCATCCTTAAGCACCTAAATCTCTCTAGTATCTCCATGAAAACAAAGAATCAGCTTTTATATCTAGAGGGTCTTCAATGATTCTAGTCACCTTTCTGCCTCACGAATCCTGGACAGGTAAGTGTATATTTGATTTTAAAATTACCCAGTGAATGATTGTCTTTAACACACACACACACACACACACACACACACACACACACACACACTGGATTCTAAAAAATGCTGCATGTCAAACATGGAAAAACATCATGTCTTCATTATAATACTGTTTACTCTATGGGGTCAAATGAAAAATGAGGACGGAATTTGGTACTATTTAAAAAGTTTTATTTTCTTATGTGATAAAATGGGCTTGTCTATTAGAAAACAGAGCTGTGGCATTAAAGAGAGGCTCCCATGCTCAACAAAATCTCAAATATCCTAATATTTGTTGATGAAAAATTAAAATCTCATCACTTGTTTTGAATTTGAAAAATTCTAAGTCAGTCAATACAGCATTCGTAGAAAAGCCACTCCAAAGGAAGATTTCTAAATTTACTATTGATATCATATGTTCAGAAAATTGTTTGCATTAAAAATTATATGGTTGATTTAATTTAAAACTTTAAAAAATATAAGCACATTTAAAATGTTGAGTTTAAAAATTTTGCTTCTGACGAATAAGTATTTATTTGGATTCTCTGCATTTTCATAGTTCGGCAACTTCAATATTATGCTTAGAATTTGATAATCATCAAGACACATTCTTTTAATGAGTCGGCATCATTGAATCCACCTCTGTGTATTCATTAATTCCTTTTTCACAAGAGAAAAGGTTTGTGTTGTTTGAAGGGTGCTGACATCAGGAATTGTGATACTATCATTATTTTGTTTGTCTACTGTGAATACTATCTTTTTAAAATAGACAAAAATTCTTTTTGCTTCTCCTTTTCTTCTTTTTTGAGGTTTGACAAGGGGTTAGTTTTGAAGAAATACGTTCCATTGCTACATCCACTCCTCTTACCTCTTCTGTCTGCCGCCTCACACACACTTGCCAGATGCTTGAAAGTTTCTGAAAATCTCTTTTTGCTATTATCAGGGAGGACTGTGATTGATATGAAATATGTTGCATTTTATTTTCTATTAGGATTTTCATGGTGATAATTATATATTTACAACTAATTTATCCCTGGATAAAGCAGACACGTTGCCTGAGAAAAGGTTTAATCCATTTGGACTACAACCTCTTTGTATATGTAAGAATCTCTAAGGTTTAATTTCTCCAAGTATATTTAAGATATGGATGTAAAATAGAATAGGTTTGAAATATTTGGGGCTTTGCCTCAGTGTTCCCAAACAGACTTTTATCTGAAAATGTTTTCTGAGTACATGGTAAGTCAGTAGAATGAAATAACTATAAAGACATCATCATTACAATTTCCTAAGTACCTGCAGTCAAATGGATGTCTGATGCTCTTTCTTTATTCCTACATGGAATACAGTATTAAAAAGGAAGAATTATTATGTAACTGATCTTGAGAGAAGACTTTTATACTTTCCAGAATCTCTGCCTATCTTGTGTTTGAAAAGCCAGTCCATCTTCTCAAGAATATAACTATTCTTTCAAAGAGGATCTATCACAACAATGCAGCATTTTAAAAAGTTGTGTCACACAACTAAATCCTGTATGGATTTATTTTATCATAATGGAATGTTAACTTGGAGTACTCAGCCATAGAAGACCTGGGCAGACAAAAAATCTGGAACACACTTTTCATATTACTTTTACTGTGGTTATGAATAAGGGGAAGAAGAAAAAGAAGCTATATTCATTCATTTATAATGATAATAGCTGTATTTTCTTCCCAGAACAATATTATTTTATACCAATGTGAAAACAGAGAAAAATGTAAAGAAAATTTAAAATGTTTCATACTACTCCCAGCATCCATAGATAATCACACTCATCATTTGCTTATGCTTTTCCAGTTCTTTTCCTGTGTGTATATCTTTTATAAAACTAAAATTAGACCATATTATATAATATAATCTGATTTTTCAAATTCACAACATATTGTAAACTTTTCTCCATGTCATTGAATATTCTTCTATATCATCAATTTTATGGCTTCAGACTTTTCCATCTCATCGATGCACCTATCTTACTTATTTTATATGTTTTTCTTTTTTTGAGGAGGAGAGTAGTTTTGGCCTCCTGGATTTCTTACATTCTCCCTTCACCCCTGCCCCGACCCCACCTGCCTGCCCCTGACACACAATGCTGATTACAGATACCTCTTTACTCACATCCATGTTTATTTCCTAAGGTTAAAGTTCTGAAAGTAGAATTACTGGGTCAAAGGTTATATAAAAATTTGACCTTATGATCAAATCACAATATATCAGCCTAATTATATAACATATAATAATTAATCAGCAATGTATGGGAGTGCCCATTTTCCACAGCTTTATGGGCATGGAATCTCTTCATTAAAAAGAAGTCTTTCCGGGCTTCCCTGGTGGCACAGTGGTTGAGAATCTGCCTGCCAATGCAGGGGACACGGGTTCGAGCCCTGGTCTGGGAAGATCCCACATGCCGCGGAGCAACTGGGCCCGTGAGCCACAATTACTGAGCCTGCGCGTCTGGAGCCTGTGCTCCGCAACAAGAGAGGCCGCGACAGTGAGAGGCCCGCGCACCGCGATAAAGAATGGCCCCCACTTGCCGCAACTAGAAAAAGCCCTCGCACAGAAACGAAGACCCAACACAGCCATAAATAAATAAATAAATAGATAGATAGATAGATAGATAGATAGATAAATAAATAAATAAAGTCTTTCCAAATTTGATAAATGAATAACTAATTGTTTGAATGTGTATTGATTGACAAATAATGAGGTTAAATATTTTCCATAAACATCTTATCTAATTATATTTCTTCTTTTGCAAAGTAGTTACATTTTTGGTACATTTCTGGTAGCATTCTTAGTTTTCTTTTTATTTGGAAGCGTTCTAATATATATATGATATTTTCCCCAGTTTATCATTTACCTTATTTAATTTGCTTTTAAATTTAATTTCTATTTCTTTGCTTTCTAGTGGGGTTGAATATCTTCTCAAATATTTCTAACTTTTTGTATTTCTTCTTTTATATATTGCTTACATATATCTTTTGATTAATTTTCTATTTGGCTATACTTTTTTTGATATTGATTGGTAAGAATTATATACACATATTTGCATATTTTTGCAATACAGAAGTTTTTAATTTTCTTCTAGTCATATTTATCAAACATTTCCTTCAATGACATGCTTAGAAGGTCTTTTTCAAATTGAAATTATAGCTGTTATGTATATATGCATTTTTATTGATGTATATTGTTAAATTTTAGGTTTTCATGTCACTTAGAACTTATTTTGGTGTGAGGGGTGAATTAGGGATTCTACTACCCCCTTGCAATGGCTAATTATTCCAATATCATTTATTGAATAAACAAGTCTTAGGTACCTCCAGAACCCTCTAACCCACTAACCTGCCAACTTTTGATATCCATCATCATTCTCTAGGTCCTCACTTATCTCCTTACCTATTTTACATTCCATAGTCCATTAGTTTAATTAATTCTTTTGAATTCACATTTCTCCTTGCCCTCTATTTAGAAGAAGATTGTACTTCCTATGGAAAAATTCCACATTTTGTTAAATGCAGTTTTGTTCCTGTAGCAGAGCAGCTGAAATTGACAAGAAAAACACAATGACTTGTCAAGATAACTGGCAAGATAACTCTTCCACACCTTCTTTTATTTTAATTCCCCATCACCCTCTACACTTCCTCACTCTCATCTAATGATCTTCATTCTTATTTCACATGAGAAATGGACATAAATCAGAAGAGAACTTAACACCCCTCCCGCTAGCGATTTACCTGCAGCCATACCCACATCTTCTGCCGCTACTTCTTTTATAGTGTCAATTTCCCAATCTTCTCACCAGTTCACTGGATCTCTTCCCCTCTAATCTACTTAAGGATTTTGCTTCTGAAATCATCAGTTTTCCCCTCTCAACTGGCTTATTCCCATCGACTTATAAATATTCTGTAATATCTCCCATCTTAAAATAAAACTTTCCCTTGACCTCATAAACCCCACAGTTTTTGCTCCATTTTTCTGCTCCTCTTTATAGCAAAAAAAAAAAAAAAATCCATCTATATATCCTGTCCCCAATTCTCTTCTAAGCCTCCTGTTTCTACAGTTGCAAATAAAGTACTGTATCATAGAACATTTGATAATACATATGCAACTGAAGTTATGAATCATAAAAATAAAATCATTACACATGAACTGATCACCTTACTCAAGAAATAAAACAACACTTTGCATTTACCTGTATGTTCCTTCCTTCTCTCACCCTCCTGCTTTCTCACCTATCATAGATAATAATTTATGCTTTTTATGTTCTTTCATTTTGTAAAAGCGAATGGTTGTATAACAGTTGTTATGTATATATATATGTATGTGTATATATATATATATAGAGAGAGAGAGAGAGAGAGAGAGAGAGGGAGAGAGAGGGAGAGAGAGAGAGGGAGAGAGAGAGATCCCTAACAATATTTTGGTTAGTTAGGCTTATTTTTTTAACTATATAGTGATGACATCACATTATATATAATCCTATGTAATTTGTTTTTTGCCACCCAATGTTAGAAATATTAAGATTCATCCATGTTACATAGGCTACGATCCTTTCATTTTAACTATAGTTTACTGTTCATCCTATAAATATACCAAAATTTATTTCCTTGTCAATGGACATTTGGAATGCATTAAGTTTTTTGCTCTCATAAATAATGTGGCTATGAACATTCTTGTTTATTTCTCCTGGCACACATGTACAAGAGATCTCGAGGGATCTATGAGCAGAATTGCTGGGTCATGGCATATGTGAATATCCAAATTGTCTTCCAAAGTGGTAGTTCTTTCATTAGCAGTAGTTTAGTTCCCATTATTTTATATTCTTGCCAACACATGTTGTTATCAGATTTAATTTTCATCAATCTAGAGTAAATGGAATTATCACAGTGGTCTTAATTTGAATATTATTGTTTAATAAGAATGTTGAACATATTTTCATATATTTATTTGCCATTATTTTTCTTTCTTTCTTTTTTTTTCCGATATAATGCTCTTTCTATACGTTGCCCAATTGACTACCGGTTCTTTATCTTTTTCTCTTGTTGATTTATAGAAGTTCCTCATATATCTGGATACTAATCCACAGTGTATCTTTTTGTCTACTTAGAGGTTAGTCTTTCTCTTGTATGATGCTATCTTTTCATAAATAACAGTTATTAATTTTACTGTACCTGAGTTTACTAGTTTCTTCTTTTATGACTAGCCTAAGCAATGTCTTTCATGTCTTGCCTAAGAAATTCTTCTAACTATCAATTCTTCTAAATATCTAAATATCATGTCTTGCCTAAGAAATTCTTCTAATTCTTCTGAATATCTAGAAATTATTCTTCTAATAATTTTTTTCTTATAAAAGGTTTTAAATTCTGTCTACACATTTAACCCACTTGGAAATGATTCTTGTTGATGGTGGGACATAGGGATCTATTGTCATTGTTTGATTCATATAGAGGACCAATTGATTCAGCAGGATTTATAGGAAAAAAACCTTCTCCTTTCCCTGTTGATCTGCAATGACAAAACTCTGTCATAAATCAAATTTTCATGTATATGTAAATTTTCTAGGTTATCTATTCCTATTCCAAACCCACACTGTCTTATTATTATAGTTTCATAACAAGTCTTGATGTCTATTTGGACAATTATCCCTCTTTTTCCTTTTCCTCCTCCCTCTTTACCTCCCCCATGTCAGATAGTTTATGCTAACAGTGTCCTTTATGGTGGTGGCCTTGGGCCACCAGTTTCACCTCTGGAGGTGCTGGAGACTGAGAAACTAAGGTCCATCACGTGGGCACTCCATGCCTGCATGCCTGACTCTACTACACTATAGCTCAGGCGAGCCTCCCTAGTTAGCAGTACTTTGAACATGTTGTCACACGTTGTCACTGGGAGAATTAAGCGCTATCTACATGACTCCATTGGACGAGGACAACTGGAATCTCACACTTGTGCTCTCCTGAATTCAGCCCTCGGTGCCTTTCTTGTTTGCTAATTTTAATCTATATCATTTACTGTAATAAATGATAAACATGAGTATAAGAGCTTTTGTGAGTTCTCTGAGTTCTTCTGGAGAATCACTGAATCACTCCCTCCAGATTCAATGGATTTAGAGTAAAGCATAAAAATCTCTATTATAACAAGCACATAGATGGTCTGTGGGTTATACTTTGAAAAACACTGAAATATCCCACAATATCCACTGCTACCAGAACTCATCCTGCTTTAGTTACCATTGAAATATATCACGTTAGGTGACTGCATATCCCAGAGTGCCGTGCCACCAGATGTGTCTTACCCCTCTACCTCTGGCCACAGGGTTTTGGGAAGAAGTGTTTGAATTACTTCTAAATTCCCTTTAAAAACGCACATGGATTCACAAAAATGCAACTGGACTAACTCAGGAAGGGACAATCAGTGGAGTCATCATATCTTTTGCACACTCAGCTTACATTAATTTAGCTATATGTCCCAGACAGAGTGAGAAGAAGAGAGAAACTGGGGAGGTAGTGGCAGTGGACTCTACTTGGAATTCCACCTATTAAGCATATGCCCCAAAAGGAGGATAAAAGGAGTCTATTCTTTTCTGTTTGGTTCAGTTCCCATTATCTATCATCTTAAAATGCTGTGTGTGATCCAGGATATTGATTGTTCAAACAACGTTATTCTCAGGCACAAGCCAGCCATGTCTTCTGGCTTCTAATGCTAGAGAAGACACTGATTGTGTTTGACTCATAGAGAGGTAGTATGTTCATCTCCATGAAGCCTTACTTGGAGAAGTTTCAAGGGTCATTTGGACTGCACCAGTTTTTTACTGTTTTGCTGACTTTAGGACCATACCTGGTATTATACCAACCTTCCCTGAACTGATGGGTGGTCAGGATTCTTAACCATCTCTGAAAATGCTAATGTGGTGTTTACATGTTTTCTGTATGGAGTGAAAGCTCTGAAATTAATTAATTAATTAATTAATTTCTAGTGAGCTAGAAGTTAACAGAGGGGCCACAGCTGAACCTTTCTATGCTTATTTACTAATGGGTTGTGATGTTTTGTTTTTAGGCAAGGTGACCACAACACTGTTCTTTCAAATTAACTTCCTCTGTCTTAGTGTGGAAATTTTTCCCAGATTCTTGCAAATGCTTGATCCCTTTCCCTTGATTTCCAGAATTGTCATAGCTTTTTGCATTTTTGTGAATCCATGTGCATTTTTAAAGGGAATTTAGAAGTAAGCATATTGGGTACTATTAGCTGAATCTTTTCTAAAATGGGAATTTTTTTTTTTTTTAGTTTAGTTTTTTTTTTTTTTTGGCTGCGTCAGTTCTTAGTTGCAGCATGTGGGATCTTCCGTTGTGGTGAGCGGGCTTCTTTCTAGTTGTGGCGTGCAGGTTTTCTCTTCTCTAGTTGTGGCGCACAGGCTCCAGGGCGTATGGGCTCTGTAGTTGTGGCGTGCAGGCTTAGTTGCCCCACGGCATATGGGCTCTTAGTTCCCTGACCAGGGGTCGAACCCGTGTCTCCCTGCATTGCAAGGTGGATTCTTTACCACTGGACCACCAAGGAAGTCCCAGGAAGTTTCTTGAAACACTTTTAACACAGTGCCTCCATTGGAAGAGCATTTTCTTTTAATGTACATTCAAATGTGAAGATTACCATTTTGTTATGACAAATGGTTTTCTACTTTCATACTGATTATTTCCTTATACATCTTGATGCCGAAAATTACTACCCATTTTCACCATCATCCTTGTTTCCTATAATTTCCGTTCTTTTCCAAATTCTCACCTTTTTTTGAGGTCCTAATATAGTATTATTTAAGCAAATAGGTAGCTGCTGCCTTCTGGTTATGGCGTTAAAACTCAGAACTTCATGTCTCATAAGAAACTAATCTTGGGAAAGTATACCATTTAAAATAATTCCATTAAGTATTTTGGTGCTTAGAGTTTTTGTCTTACCATACTTTTTATCTTTAGGAAATTGCAAGTCACACTGCCTCCTCCTAATAAGACTGTATATGTCAGTTTAAACCATGCAGAAAATTGTTTTGTCAAAACAGAGTACTATGGAAAGGCAGCATTAAATTAATTCTTATCTCTCCTGACAACTCTCTTCATAGCAAGTTATTTTACTTTTAATGTTCTATCTTTTTTAAAGTGAGAAATTATTAATATTTGATGAGAAGTAAATATTAAAACAGTTTTCTCCCTTAAGGAGAATATTGTCAAATGTTTCCTCTACTTTTCTCCTGGGAAACAGAAAAAATATATACATGGAATGAAAAGAATATTGGCTAAAGATGTTGTTTCTGATTTTCAATGAAATGTTCTAGCATTTCTGAACAGTTTGGCAAAAAAACAAAAACAAAAACAAAAATGCTTTCTGTTGTTTTCCTAACAGTAAATAAATGATGAATTTTGGACATAATAATGACTGCAGGAAGATTGTCCTGCCTGTTAGTGAGCTTTTCTTCAACCTGCTTACTGTTTTAAAGCTAGTAACATAATTGGGGCCAAACTGGTGAAATGAGTCCTATATATTATCCTCCTATAAACGACCCGGATACAATAAATTTAGTAGCTCATTTATTTTCCTTGTTATTAATAGGAAAAGAATATATTGGAATGAGCTATCATAAATACAGATTAACAAGATAGTCAAGTTGGTAATATAACACAGATGAAAACTCTCATTTACCAGACTGACAGAAAATTGAGAAAACAATAAAGTAATGTTTTCAACATGCTGAGGGAAAATATTTGTCAATCTGAAACTGACATTAAACAATGATCTTAGGAGCACATTAAAGACATTCTCAGATACATAAACTTTTAGAGAGTTTCTACCCACAGTCCCTCCCCAGAAAACTGTTACAGGATATATTTCAGCAGGAAGAGAAGTAATCTCTCAAGAAGAGAACACAGTAAACTTATTAAAGAAGTCAGTAAATAATTTGAATAGTTATTGTTTGTAAAACAATGTCAGATTTATGTTTATGTGTTTAATAAAAAAGGTGAAAGAATATTTTGAAAAACAAAAATAGGGACTTCCCTGGTGTTCCAGTGGTTAAAACTCCACGCTCCCAATGCAAGGGGCCTGGGTTCCATCCCTGGTCAGGGAACTAGATCCCACGTGTCACAATGAAGATCCCACGTGCTGCAAGTAAGACCTGGAGCAACCAAATAAATAAGTAAGTAAGTAAATAAATAAATAAAATTTTTTTTAAAAAAAGAAAAACAAAAATAAATATAATGGATAGGGTCTTCAATGGGGTTGATGCACTAGGGTGTAATCGTGTGTATCAGAAGAAAGAAATATGGAGTAAATTTAGGTGTTGTTTGCCATATGCAGAATTTCTGAAATGGTCCCCCAAAATGGCCCTCCTTAATCCCTGGAAGCTGTGAATATGCTGAGTTATCACTCCTGTGATTGTGTTATGTTTGTCATAGTGTTGACCTTAAGATAGGGAGATTATCTAGGTTGGGCCTGATCCAATCACATGGGCCCTTAAATTCAGAGAGCTTTCTCTGGTCGGCAAGTAGAAGTGAAAGTTAGAGGGAGTAGAAGCACAAGGTGGGATTCAGTGTGTTGTTGCTGGTTTAAAGAAGTAGGAGGCCATATGAAGAGGAATTGAGGTAACTTCCTGGAGCTGTGAGAAGCCCTCACTGACAGCCAGCAAGGAAATGGGGACCTCAGTTCCACAACTGCAAGGAGCTGAAATTGGTCAACAATTTGAATGAGCTTGGAAGCAGATTCTTTCCTAGGACCTCCAAACAAGAGCCCAGCCTGGTCAACATCTTGATATTGGCTTGTGAGACCCAAAGCAGAGAACCCAACTGGGTCATGCCAGACTTCTGACCTACAGAAATGGGAGCTACTATGTTGCATTAAGTCATTACATTTGTGATAATTTGTTACTCAGCATAGAAGATTAATGTGTTGTTAGAAACTTTCATAGTTAAGTATGCTTGTTAAAAATTAAGGAAATCAATGAAAAGGAAAGAAAATCTATAGCCTCCAAACTAGCTGAAGACATATATGGAATGTAGTGAATTTTATCAATCCAACAAAAGTCGGAAAGGAGGAAAAATTCATAAAGCAAACAGGAGATACAAAAATAAATAGAACTACAATAGTATTGATAGTAGGAGAATTTAAGTAAATTCTCTTAGCCATAACAGATTAAATTGATAAAAATTAAATAAGGATATTAAAGCTAAATAACGTGTTTAATAAGTTATATCTAATTTATTTATATCAAACCTGTATTTTAAAAACAAAAAATACACCCTCTTTTCATATGCTCATCTAATAAAAATTAAAACAGTACATACAACATTATCTGATTATTATGTATTTAATCTAGAAATTAATAACAGAAGCAGAACATCAAGTACCCTGACCAGTTGGATTTAAACAAAATAAAACTAAACAATCAAATAAAAATCTCCTTGGGACTTCCCTGGCAGTCCAGTGGTTAGGACTCCGTGCTTCCGCTATAGGGGGTGTGGGTTCGATCCCTGGTTGGGGAACTGATATCCTGTGTGCCACGTGGCAGGGCCAAAACAAACAAACAAACAAAACTCCTTTTGAATCAACTCTTAGATCAAAGGAAATACAAATCAAATTACAGAATACCTAGGAAATATTATTATATAATATATACTTTCATTTCTAAGATATTCATATGTGAATATAAATATTAAATACTACAAAAATATTTAATGATACATATTATCTTCTGAATAGTTCTTTAGCTCTGTTTATTGTGTATATATATTTCTTAGTTATGCATCTTACATTTTTAAAATTTCATATATACTATATAAATTTCATATACATTGTATTTTATCTATAATATATGTTATATTCATATACAGCAATATATTATACATATAAAATGTATACAGCTAAAGAATATTCAGAGGATAAGTCATAGCATTAAATATTTATTTTAATAAACAAGAAGAATAAAAATCAGTGAATTAAGACAACTACCAGAAAATATAAGAAAAAAATATAAATGTAAAGAGAGTAGAAATAGAAACTTAATGATAAAAAATGGAAGCAGTAAATGAGAAAACAGAAAATAATGATTTAATAAACTAAACCAAAGAGTAGCTCTTGTAGGGGAAATAAAACAGATACACTTTGACTAACTTAATAAGAAAAAGATGGGAAAATGCAAATAAGGAAAATAAGAGGCTTTTCTAAAACACAGATCTCAGAGGTGGAGTCAAGATGGTGGTGTGGGAAGACGCGGAGTTAGCGTCTCACCACAACTAGGGCGCTGGTGGAAGACTCTGATGCCCAAGGAGATGGGAGGAACCCTAAAGTGAACCAGTAGGACATAGTGGGACTGAAGGGGGAGGAGAAGTGGAGACCAGACAGGATTGGTGCCCCTGAGGCCGGGGAGATCAGGAGAAGCAGGCAGGAGGGGCTCTCCGGGAAGAGCAGGAGAGGAGCAGAGGGCAATTGCCTTGCCCACTTGGGCCCAGGAGCCCGCTGAACTCCCAGGCCGGTCCCCTGCCCTCCAAGGGACCCCTGCTCCCCGGCGGCTGCACTGGTCTTGGGGGAATAGGAGGAAGGCTGGGGAGATCAGGAGAGGCAGGCGGGAGGGGTCCTCCCAGACCAGAGGAGCAGGAGAGGAGAGGAGGGCGTTTGCCCCACCCACTCAATGGCAGGAAGGCTGTTGGGCTTCCAGGTGAGGTCCCCTGCCCTCTGAGACCAGGGGTGGAGGGCACGCCTTGGCCCCTTCTGTTCCTTGAGCCTAAGCTCCAACCCCCACAGCCCCCAGGACCTTTTTCAGCCCTGTGGGTCCTGAGCATTGGCCCCGCCCACTGGCCAAAACTTGCTTAGGCCCCGCCCTCCACAGCCAAGTCCTTCTCCCCCGCCCCCGTTTATTTTTTTCTTTTCCCTCCTCCTCTTTTTTACTATTGTGGTACTGATGTACCTTCTGGATGTTGATGCATTTATATTTTTATTTTTATATTCTTTCTAACATATCCATTAGTTTCCTAGTCTAATTTTATTTATTTATTTTTTTTTAAAAATTTTATTTATTTATTTATTTTTGCTGTGTTGGGTCTTCGTTTCTGTGCAAGGGCTTTCTCTAGTTGCGGCAAGTGGGGGCCACTCTTCATCGCGGTGCGCGGGCCTCTCACTGTCGCGGCCTCTCTTGTTGTGGAGCACAGGCTCCAGACGCGCAGGCTCAGTAGTTGTGGCTCACGGGCCTAGCTGCTCTGCGGCATGTGGGATCTTCCCAGACCAGGGCTCGAACCCGTGTCCCCTGCATTGGCAGGCAGATTCTCAACCACTGCGCCACCAGGGAAGCCCTAATTTTATTTTTAATGTTGTTATTGTTCTCTTTTTTCTTTTTTGCCATCCCACGCGGCTTGCGGGATCTTGGTTCATGAGACTGGGGTTGGGCTGAAGCTCCTGCGGTGGGAGCTCTGAGTCTGAACCACTGGACTAACAGAGAACCTCAGACCTCAGGGAACATTCATGGGAGTGGGTCTCACGGAGTTCCTCATCTCAGTGCCAAGACCCAGCTCTACCCAATAGCCTACAAACTCCAGTGTTGGAAGCCTCAGGCCAAACAACAAGTAAGACAGGAACACAATCACACTCATTAAAAAAAAAAAAATGAGATGGCAAAAAAATATGTCACAGATGAAGGAGCAAGGTAAAAACCTACAAGACCAAATAAATGAAGAGGAAATAGGCAATCTACCTGAAAAAGAATTCAGAGTAATGATAGTAATGATGATCCAGAATCTTGGAAATAGAATGGAGGCACGGACTGAGAAAGTACAAGAAATGTTTAAGAAAGATCTAGAAGAACTAAAGAACAAACAAACAGAGATGAATAACACAATAATTGAATTGAAAAAACTGAAAAATAATTGAAGGAATCAATAACAGAATAACTGAGGCAGAAGAAAGAATAAGTGAGCTGGAAGAAAAAATGGTAGAAATAACTGCCAAGGAGCATAATAAAGAAAAAAGAGTGAAAAGAATTGAAGACAATCTCAGAGACCTCTGGGACAACAAAAAATGCACCAACATTCAAATTATAGGGGTCCCAGAAGAAGAAGAGAAAAAGAAAGGGTCTGAGAAAATATTTGAAGAGGCTATAGTCAAAAACTTCCCTAACATGGGAAAGGAAATATTCACCCAAGTCCAGGAAGCACAGAGAGACCCATACAGGATAAACCCTAGGAAAAACACACCAAGACACATATTAATCAAACTAACAAAAATTAAATTCAAAGAAAAAATATTAAAAGCAACAAAGGAAAAACAAAAAATAATGTACAAAGGAATCCCCATAAGGTTATCAGCTGATTTTTCAGCAGAAACTGTGGAGACCAGAAGGGAGTGGCAGGATATACTTAAAGTGATGAAAGAGAAAATCCTACAACCAAGATTACTCTACCCAGCAAGGATCTCATTCAGATTCGATGGAGAAGTCAAAAGCTTTTGAGACAAGCAAAGGGTAAGACAATTCAGCACGACCAAACCAGCTTTAAAACAAATGCTAAAGAAACTTCTATAGGTGGGAAACACAGGAGAAGAAAAAGACCCACAAAAACAAGCCCAAAACAATTAAGAAAATGGTAATAGGAAAATACATATCAATAATTACCTTAAATGTGAATGGATTAAATGCTTCAACCAAAAAACACAGGCTTGCTGAATGGATACAAAAACAAGACCCATAAATATGCTGTCTACAAGAGACCCACTTCACACCTAGGGACACATACAGATTGAAAGTGAAGGGATGGAAAAAGATATTGCATGCAAATGGAAATCAAAAGAAAGCTAGAGTAGCAATACTCATATCAGATAAAATAGACTTTAAAATAAAGACTGTTACAAGAAATAAGGAGGGACACTCCATAATGATCAAAGGATCAATCCAAGAAGAAGATATAACAATTATAAATGTTCGTGCATCCAATATAAGAGCACCTCAATACATAAGGCAAATAATAACAACCATGAAAGGAGAAATTGACAGTAACACAATAATAGTAGGGGACTTTAACACCCCACTTACACCCATGGACAGATCATCCAAACAGAAAATAAATAAGGAAACACAAGCTTTAAATGACACAATAGACCAGATAGATCTAATTGATATTTATAGAACATTCCACCCAAAAGTGGCAGAATACACCTTCTTCTCAAGTGCTCATGGAGCATTCTCCAGGATAGATAACATCTTGGGTCACAAATCAAGTCTCAGAAAATTTAAGAAAATTGAAATCATATCAAGCATCTTTTCTAACCACAATGCTATGAGATTGGAAATCAATTACAGGAAAAAACTGTAAAAATACCACAGATACATGGAGGCTAAACAGTGCGCTACTAAATAACCAAGAGATCACTGAAGAAATCAAAGAAGAAATAAAAAAATACATAGAAACAAATGACAATGAAAACACTATGACTCAAAACCTATGAGATGCAGCAAAAGCAGTTCTAAGAGGGAAGTTTATAGCAATACAGTCTCATCTCAAGAAACAAGAAAAATCTCAAATAAACAATCTAACCCTACACTTAAAACAACTAGAGAAAGAAGAACAAAGAAAACCCAAAGTCAGTAGAAGGAAAGAAATCATAAAGATCAGAGCAGAAGTAAATGAAATAGAAACGAAGAAAACAATAACAAAGATCAATAAAACTAAAAGCTGGTTCTTTGAGAAGATAAACAAAATTGATAAACCATTAGCTAGACCCATCAAGAAAAAAAGGGAGAAGACGCAAATCAATAAAATTAGAAATGAAAAAGGAGAAATCACAATTGACACTGCAGAAATACAAAGGATTATAAGAGACTACTACAAACAACTATATGCCAATAAAATGGACAAATACTTGGAAAGGTACAGTTTTCCAAGACTGAACCAGGAAGAATTAGAAAATATAAACAGACCTATCAAAAGTAATGAAATTGAAACTGTGATTAAAAATTTTCCAACAAACAAAAGTCCAGGACCAGATGGCTTCACAGGCGAATTCTATCAAACATTTAGAGAAGAGCTAACACCGATCCTTCTCAAACTCTTCCAAAAAATTGCAGAGGGAGGAACACTCCCAAATTCATTCTGCGAAGCCACCATCACCCTGATACCAAAACCAGAAAAAGATATCAGAAAAAAAGAAAATTATAGACCAATGTCACTGATGAACATAGATGCAAAAATCCTAAACAAAATACTAGCAAACAGAATCCAACAGCACATTAAAAGTGTCATATACTATGATCAAGTGGGATTTATCCCAGGGATGCAAGGATTCTTCAGTATGCAAATCAATCAATGTGATACACCATATTAACAAATTAAGGAATAAAAACCATATGATCATCTCAATAGACGCAGAAAAAGCTTTTGACAAAATTCAACAGCCATTTATGATAAAAACTCTCCAGAAAATGGGCATAGAGGGAACCTAACTCAAAATAATAAAGGCCATATATGACAAACCCATAACAAGCATCATACTCAATGGTGAAAAACTGAAAGCATTTCCACTAAAATCAGGAACAAGACAAGGATGTCCACTCTCGCCGCTCTTATTCAACATAGTTTTGGAAGTCTTAGCCACAGCAATCAGAGAAGGAAAAGAAATAAAAGGAATACAAATTGGAAAAGAAGAAGTAAGACTGTCATTGTTTGCTGATGACATGATACTATACATAGAAAACAGTAAAGATGCCACCAGGAAACTACTAGAACTAATCAATAAATTTGGTAAGGTTGCAGGATACAAAATTAATGCACAGAAATCTCTGACATTCCTATACACCATCCACAAAAAATCAGAAAGAGAAATTAAGGAAACATTCCCATTTTCCATTGCAACAAAAAATATAAAATACATAGGAATAAACCTGCCTAAGGAGGCAAAAGACTTGTACTCAGAAAAAACACTGAGGAAAGAAATCAAAGATGACGTAAACAGATGGAGAAATATACCATGTTCTTGGATTGGATGAATCAATATTGTGAAAATGACTGTACTACCCAAAACAATCCACAGATTGAGTGCAATCCCTATCAAACTACCAATGGCATTCTTCACAGAATTAGAACAAAAAATTTTACAATTCATGTGGAAACACAAAAGACTCCGTATAACCAAAGCAATCTTGAGAAAGAAAAACGGAGGTGGAGGAATCAGGCTCCCCGACTTCAAACTATACCACAAAGCTACAGTAATCAAGACAGTATGGTACTGGCACAAAAACAGAAATATAGATCAATGGTACAAGATAGAATGTCCAGAGATAAACCTACTCACATATGGGCACCTAATTTACAAGATAACCTCTTCAATAAGTGGTGCTGGGAAAACTGGACAGCTACATGTAAAAGAATGAAATTAGCACACTACCAAACACCATACACAAAAATAAACTCCAAATGGATTAAAGACTTAAATGTAAGACCAGACACTATAAAACTCTTAGAGGAAAATGTAGGAAAAACACTCTTTGACATAAGCCACTGCAAGATCTTTTTTGACCCACCTCCTAGAGTAATGGAAATAAAAACAAAAATAAACAAATGGCACCTAATGAAACTTAAAAGCTTTTGCACAGCAAAGGAAACCATAAACAAGACAAAAAGATGACTGTCAGAATGGGAGAAAATATTTGCAAATGAAACAACAGATAAAGGATTAATCTCCAAAATATACAAACAGCTCATGGAGCTCAATATCAAAAAAACAAAGAATCCAGTTAAAAAATGGGCAGAAAACCTAAATAGACATTTCTCCAAGGAGGACATACAGATATGACCAAGAGGCACATGAAAAGATGCTCAATGTCACAAATTATTAGAGAAATTCAAATCAAAACTACAGTGAGGTATCACCTCCTGCCGGTCAGAATGGCCATTATCAAAAAAATCTAGAAACAATAAATGCTGGAAAGGGTGTGGTGAAAAGGTAACCCTCCTACGCTGTTGGTGGAAATGTAAATTGATACAACCACTATGGAAAACAATATGGAGGTTCCTTAAAAAACTAAAAATAAAACTACCATATGATCCAGCAATCCCACTACTGAGCATATACCCTGAGAAAACCTTAAAAAGAGACATGTACCACAATGTACATTGCAACACTATTTACAATAGTCAGGATATGGAACCAACCTAAGTGTCCATTGACAGATGAATGGAAAAAGAAGATGTGGCACATATATACCATGGAATATCACTCAGCCATAAAAAGAAACGAAATTATTTGTAGTGAGATGATGGACCTAGAGTCTGTCATACAGAGTGAAGTAAGTCAGAAAGAGGAAAAACAAATACCGTATGCTAACGCATATATATGGAACCTTAAAAAAAAAAAAAACATGGTACTGATGAACCTAGTTGCAGGACAGTAGGTAGACATAGAGAATGGACTTGAGGACATGGATTGGGAGGGCAATGCTGGGGCGAAGTGAGAGTAGCATCAACATATATACACTACTGAATGTAAAATAGTTGGCTGGTGAGAAGCAGCAGCATAGCACAGGGAGATCGGCTTGGTGCTTTGTGATGACCTAGAGCGGTGGGATAGGGAGGATGAGAGGGAGGCTCAAGAGGGAGGGGATATGGGGACATATGTATGCATATGGCTGATTTGCTTTGTTCTGCAACAGAAACTAACACAGTATTGTGAAGCAATTACACTCCAATAAAGATCTATAAAAAAAAAAGAAAAAAAAAGTAATGCAGATATTTAGGAAACCAAAAGAATCATAAGAAACTACTTCTTTTGATTTCTTAAATATTTAAAAATTTTCAACCCTGTGTAAGTATTTGAAAACCTAGATAAACTTGATAATATTAAGGAAAATAAAATTTAGCAAAATTGACTCCAGAGGAAAGAGCAAATATAAAGATACCAATTACCATAGAATAAATTGAGTTATCAAAGAGCCACTGCCCTTATAGCAGGAGGCTCAGAGATTTCACAGAGGGATTGTATATTAATATTTAAAGAGATTTATCCAATGCTGTTTAGAGTAGAAAAACGTTTTAGAGTAGAAAAATGTAGGAAAGATTCTATATTCTTTTATAAATTGAGAAGTATTTGGGTACCAAAACCCAAGATAGATTACATGTGCAAGTGCACATGCACACACACAGAGCTGGTTATTATTTTTTAATCATGAATAAGTATTGGATTTTGTCAAATGGTTTTTCTGCATCTATTAAAATGATCATATGTTTTTTTCTTTTTTGTTGTTCATATGGGGAGTTACATTGATTATCATCTAAATTTTAAACCAGCATTGCAAACTTAGGGATAAAATCCTGGGGTTATGATGTATTTTCCTTTTTATATATTATTGGTTTGGATTTGCTAACATTTTGTTTAGAAATTTTGCATCTACGTTCATGAGAGATATTGGTCTGTAGCATCCTTTCTTTTTATTTTTTATTGAAGTATAATTGGCTAACAAAATTATATTAGTTTCAGATGTACAATACAGTGGTTCAGTATTTTTATACATTGCCAAATAATCACCACCATAAGTATAGTTATCATCTTTCACCATACAAAGTTATTCCAATATCATTGACTATATTTCCTATGCTGTACATTACATCTCCATAATTTCTATATTTTATAACTGGAAGTTTTGTACCTCTTAATTCCCTTCCCTATTTTGTCCATCTCCCCACCCACCTCCCCTCTGGCAACCACTAGTTTGTTCTCCTTATCTGGGAGTCCATTTCTGTTTTGTTGTGTTGTTTTTTCGATTCCACATATAAGTAAAATTATACGGTATTTGTCTTTCTCTGTCCTACTTATTTCACTTAGCATGATGCCCTCTAGTTCTATCCATGTTCTTGCAAATAGCAAGATTTCATTCTTTTTTATAGCTGAATAATATATCACTATATATATACTTCACAACTCCTGTTTCCATTTTCTGTTGATGGGCACCTAGGTTCCTTCCATATGTTGGCTATTGTAAATAATGCTGCAGTGAACATAGGGGGTGCATATATATTTTCAAATCAGTGTTTTCTTTTTCTTTGGATAAATACCCTGGAGTAGAATTGCTGGATCATATGGTAGTTCTATTTTTAATTTTTAAAGGAACCTCCTTATTGTTTTTCATAACACCAATTTACATTCCCACCAACCGTGCATGAGGGTTCCCTTTTCTCCACATCCTTGTCAGTGCTTATTTGTTGTCTTTTTGATGATAGCCATTCTGACAGGTGTGAGGTGAGATCTCATTGTGATTTTGATTTGCATTTCCCTGATGATTAGTGATGTCGAGCATCTTCATTTTCCTGTTGGCCATCTGTATATCTTCTTTGGAAAAATGTCTATTCAGGTGCTCTGCCCATTTTTTTGATGCTGAATTGCATGAGTTCGTAAGTATTTTGGATATTAACCTCTTATCGGACATATCATTTACAAATATATTCTCCCATTCAGGAGGTTGACTTTTCATTTTGTTGATGGTTTCCTTCCCTGTGCAAAAGCTTTTTAGTTTGGTATAGTCCTATTTATTTATTTTTACTTTTGTTGTCCTTGCCTGAGCAGACAGTTCCAAAAAAATATTGCTCAGACCAACGCCAACTAGTGTACTGCCTGTTTTCTTCTAGGAGTTTTACGATTTCAGGTCTTGGCTTCCTTTCGTTTAATGTCTTTTTCTGGATTTGATATCAGGGTATTGCTGGGCTCATAGAATGAATTAGAAAATACTCTTCCCTTGTCAATTTTCTGAAAGAGTTTGTACAGAGTTGATATTATTTCTCCCTTAAATATTTGGTAGAATTCATAAGAGAAGCCATCTGGGCCTGGGGTTTTCTTTGAGGAAATGTTTTAACTGCAAATTCAATTTCAGGTATAGGTCTATTCGTTATCTATTTCTTCTTGGATGAGCTTTGACAGTTCATGTCTTTAAAGAGATTTGTCCATCTTGTCTAAGTTGTTGAGTTTGTTGGCATAAAATTGTTCATAATATTCCCTTACTATCCTTTTAATATCTGTGGAATTTTTAGTGATTACACTTTTCTCTTATTCCCAATATTCTTAATTTGCATTTTCTCTCTTTTTTCCTGATCACTCTGGCTAGAGGTTTATCAATTATATTGATCTTCTTAAAGAACCATTGTATTCATTGCTGCATTACCAATGAGCACAAACTTAGTGGTCTAAAGCAATACAAATTTAGTATCTTGTAGTTTCTTTGGGTCAGGAGTCTGGCCAGAGTGTAGTTGAGTCATCTGCTCAGGGCCTCACGAGGCTGAAATCAAGGACTCCAATCTCTTCTGAGGCTTGGGATCCTCCTCCAAGCTCACTAGTTGACAGCAGAATTCATTTCCTTGTGACTGTATGGCTGAGGTCCTCATTTTCTCGCTTGTTGTTAGCCAGAAACTGCTCTCAGCTCCCAGAGGCCTTCCTCAGAATCTTGCCATATGGCCTCTTCCTTTCCCAACATGCTATCTTACTTCTTGAACCAGCATGGGAGCACCTACTACTGCTTCTTATCCCTTAAGGATTACCTGATTATTGCTTTCCTTTTGATTAACTCAAAGTTGACTGATTAAGGACCTTAATTATACCTGCAAAATCTCTCTTGCTATGTAGTGTAACATAATCACAGGAAAGATATTCTATCATAGTCACCTGTCTTTCCTACACTCAAGGAGAGAGGATTATGGCAAGATTCTGAGGGGGAATAGACTAGGGGACTGAATGTTGGTGGGCCATTTTAGGATTCTCCCTACTACAACCAAATTTTGTTTTCATTGATTTTCTCTATGGTTTTTTCCTCTTATCTATTTCTGTTAGAAATAGATAAGAGGAAAAAACAGTTAAAAACTGTTTCTCCAGTTTTTCCTTTGATATTGTTTCTTTTATTTAGCTTACTTTGAGTAAATAAGCTTTTACTTTGCTCTTCACAAATTGGAAAAGTAGGTCATCAATTTGAGACCTTTCTTTTATCACATAGGCATTTAATGCTCTAAGGTTACCCCCATGTACTTCTTTAGTGGTATCCCACAAATATGTGTTGTACTTTCACTTTCTTATAGTTCAAAATATACTTTGTAATTCTTTCTTTGATTCTTTCAAAATAAATAACCCATGTGTTATTTAAAACTATGTTGCTTAATTTCCAAGTACTTGAGGATTTTCCATAAATCTATTACTGATTTCTAATTTAATTCTATTTTGTTTCTGGAATATACTTTGTATGATTTAAATTCTTTTAAGTGTATTGAACTGAATCATTTTTATAGACTAGGATAGGTTTAATATTGGTAAATATTGTGTGTGTAGTTGGAAAGAATGTGCATCTATTGTTGTTGGGTGTGCTGTTATATAAATGCCAATCAGGTTAAGGTGATTGATAGTGTTGTTGAAATCGTCTACATCCTCACTGATTTTCTGTCTAGTTGTTCTATCAGTTATTGAGAAAGAGATATTGTAATCTCTTGCTATAATTGTGGATCTATTTATCCTTGCAGTTCTATCAGTTTTTGCTTTGTGTATTTTGAAGGGAGGGGGATCTCTCCCCTTATTTTCTTTCTTTTTTAAAAAATTAATTTAATTAATTAATTAATTTTTGGCTGCATTGGGTCTTTGTTGCTGTGCACGGGCTTTCTCTAGTTGCGGCGAGTGGGGGCTACTCTTCATTGTGGTGCCTGGGCTTCTCATTGCGGTGGCTTCTCTTGTTGCAGAGCACAGGCTCTAGGTGCATGGGCTTCAGTAGTTGTGTCATGTGGGCTCAGTAGTTGTGGCTTCAGGGCTCTACAGCACAGACTCAGTAGTTGTGGCGCACGGGCTTAGTTGCTCTGTGGCATATGGGATCTTCCTGGACCAGGGCTCAAACCCATGTCCCCTGCATTGGCAGGCAGATTCTTAACCACTGTGCCACCAGGGAGGCCCGCTTTGTGTATTTTGAACCTCTATTATTTTTACCTGAGAAGAACTGTTTGGAACAACATTTTTATTTGAAATATATTTTCTAGTTTCAGTGTCTAATTTTTTCCTGATCTTTTTATTTTCTACAGAAAAGAGCAGACTGTGTAAAAAAAGAGAGTTTGTAATGTAGATGGAGAATGATCTCTTTTCATTCTTTGTATACATAAAACAAATGCATAACAACATGTTGAGCCAGTAAAGGAGATGAAAACATGACCTTATATGGGAGAGTGTGGTGTCACAAAATTCAAGAACAAGACATATTTCAAGGAGGGAACTGTCAAATGTTTTATGCTACAGAAAGCTCATGAATAGGACTGTAAATATCCTTTGGATTTAGTGTTAGGCAGATCACTGCTGACCTGTGTGAAAGCTAACTTGGTAAAGTAATGAGGGTGGGTGGAACCCAGGGTGGATTCTCCTGAGGAGTGGATGAAGAGGAGAAATGTTGACAGCTTAGATACATGGTTTCTGGGAGGAGTTGGATATTTTATGCAAAGTACCTAGTAGAATGACTAGAATATAATAGGTCCTTAATAAACGCTGGCTAATATTATTACTGTCATCATTATCATCATTATTTTAGTTAGGAGCTTTCAGCCATCATATAGTGATTAATTGGAAGAAAGACAGGAAGTCTAATAAAACAATAATAATAATAAATATTCATAGCTGACCTTTATTAAGCACTTATATTGCCGGAGTTATTCTACATTTTTTATATGTATTAATTCTTAAACTCCACAAACATGATGTAAGTAGTGAAACAGAGTGGGGCCCTGTGGGGCTCCCAGACACTGAAACCGAGTGGAGCCCAGGCACAGAGGCCTCCTTTTGTCCACGATTTCTTATAGGCAAGACTCCAGCCTCCATGACCTACTCTTAGTTCCAAAGGGTGGATTTGAACAGTTGCTAATCAAGGCCAGGAGCAACCAAGAAACCACCTGAGGCAAGATTAAAGGGATCAGAGAAGCTCATCAAGATTAAGACCACCTGAGACAAGATGAATGGAGTGGAAGCCCTGCTCACACCCTAATCTTATCAGAGACCCCACCTTTGAACCACTGCTATGAAACCCTTCATCAAATCCTCTGGGGTTTCTGTTTCTGTGCCAGTACCATATTGTCTTGATTACTGTAGCTTTGTAGTATAGTCTGACATCAGGGAGTCTGATTCCTCCAGCTCCATTTTTTTCCCTCAAGATTGCTTTGGCTATTTGGGGTCTTTTGTGTCCCCATACAAATTTTAAGATTTTTTTGTTCTAGTTCTGTAAAAAATGCCATTGGTAATTTGATAGGGATTGCATTGAATCTGTGGATTGCTTTGGATAATACAGTCATTTTCACAATATTGATTCTTCCAATCCAAGAACATGGTATATCTTTCCATCTGTTTGTGTCATCTTTGATTTCTTTCATCAACATCTTATAGTTTTCTGAGTACAGGTCTTTTACCTCCTTTTTATTCCTAGGATAGAAAGCCCAGAGATAAATCCACGCATCTATGGTCAACTAATCTATGACAAAGGAGGCAGGATATACAATGGAGAAAAGACAGTCTCTTCAATAAGTGGTGCTGGGAAAACTGGACAGCTACATGTAAAAGAATGAAATTAGAACACTCTCTAACACCATACACAAAAATAAACTCCAAATAGATTAAAGACCTACATGTAAGACCAGACACTATAAAACTCTTAGAGGAAAACATAGGAAGAACACTCTTTGACATAAATCACAGCAAGATCTTTTTTGAATCACCTCCTAGAGTAATGGAAATAAAAACAAAAATAAACAAATGGGACCTAATGAAACAAAAGCTTTCGCACTGCAAAGGAAACTATAAGCAAGACGAAAAGACAACCCTCAGAATGGAAGAAAATATTTGCAAATGAATCAACGGATAAAGGATTAATCTCCAAAATATATAAACAGCTCATGCAGCTCAATATTAGAAAAACAAACAACACAATAAAAAAATGGGCAGAAGACTTAAATAGATATCTCTCCAAGGAAGACATACAGATGGCCAAGAGGTACATGAAAAGCTGTGCTCAGCATCACTAATTATTAGAGAAATGCAAATCAAAACTACAATGAAGTATTACCTCACACCAGTTAGAATGGGCATCATCAGAAAATCTACAAACAACCAATGCTGGAGAGGGTGTGGAGAAAAGGAAACCCTCTTGCACTGTTGGTGGGAATGTAAATTGATACAGCCACTATGGAGAACAGTATGGAAGTTCCTTAAAATACTAAAGATAGAATTACCATATGACCCAGCAATCCCACTACTGGGCATATACCCAGAGAAAACCATAATTCAAAAAGAGTCATGTACCATAATGTTCATTGCAGCACTGTTTACAATAGCCAGGTCATGGAAGCAACCTAAATGCCCATCGACAGATGAATGGATAAAGAAGATGTGGTACATATGTACAGTGGAATATTACTCATCCATAAAAAGGAATGAAATTGGGTCATTTGTAGAGACATGGATGGACCTAGAGACTGTCATACAGAGTGAAGTAAGTCAGAAAGAGAAAAACAAATATCGTATATTAACGCATATATGTGGAATCTAGAAAAATGGTACAGATGAACAGGTTTGAAAGGGAGAAATAGAGAAACAGATGTAGAGAACAAATGTATAGACACCAAAGGAGGAAAGCGGGGGGGTGGGTGGGATAAATTGGGAGATTGGGATTGACATATATACACTAATATGTATAACATAGATAACTAATAAAAAAAATCCTCTGGGGTTGCGACACATAGTTTTTCAAGGCAGAAGCCCAGTGTGTCTCCCCTTGCCTGGCAAAGCAATAAAGCTATCCTTTTCTACTTCACCCAAAACTCTATCTCCGGGATTTGTTTCAGCACCAGGGTACAGAGAGGCCGAGCTTTCGGTAACAGTAATAATTTATAGATGAGAAGATTGAAACATAGATAAGCCACTTGCCCAAGGTCACACACACATAGCTAATAAGAGGCTGGGAGTATGATCCCTGAAGTAGTCACATGGTGTAAAGTGTAGTGAAAACATCACCATTTTCAAGTTCTGTAACTTTAACAAAGTATTTAACTCTTTAAGCCCTAGGTTATTTACCTGTATCTTCATGATATGCATGTTCTCCTCTAGTAAGTGGTTAATAAAATGTAGCTACTATAATCTCCATCATGTCTTGTAAATATTTGTAGACTTACATTTCTTAATGTGCAGAGATACATTCTTTCCTGGATAAAAGCATAAGTATAAATTAGTCACAATTAGCATTGCATAAGAAACATGGATTTCAGAACATGTTACATTTCAAAATTTTACAGAAGACACAGAAACATCACTCAAGTGGCTATATCTTAGATAAGACCTCTAAATAGACTGAAAGAATATCCTTGGATAGTGTGTGAAATTATTTAGTTGTTCAGCAGTTTTCGGTTTCTGTTTTGGGGTTTTTTCTGAGGAGAAACATAGAATGGAATTTTGTAAATACGCTCAAGAGAATTATTGCTCAACAAGAAATTCCCAGTTTGAAATGAGGTAGACCACAGTTTATACACAAACTAAGTATGTATTGATTTGGTTTAATTAGATATACAAGCTGCCTAAAAATATTATTTAGTATTTGTTTTTATACTACAATTCTTCTTTTCTTGGGAATTGGCAAAGTCCCTTGTCAGCTATAATTAAATGAAAAGTGCTCTGGTCCTGTCCAATCATATTTCTGTCATCACTTTAAGTCCTGCACCTTTTACTATCCTGGTCTGCTCTGTCATGGTGTTCATCTTTATGTCACAGCTTTTTAACCACAAATGCAGAGGATTATCTTTGTGGTCTCCTGGCCACCTCATTTACTCTTAGGGCTTCAATGACAAGCTATATGTGAGAATCCCCCAATCTGTATCTGTAGCCCAGACTATTTCCTCAGAATCATACTTAAATATTTACCTTTTTAGTTTACATCTCCATTTTGTTCTGCAGAACCCTCAAATTCCACATATCTGACACTAATCATCTGTCCCCGCCAAACATTCTCTGCCTTCTATGTTTGACCCCCCCAGTGAGTGGTATCAACCGATGGCCCATATGAGCATGATGGCCATTCCTTTAGTCCTCCCAATCCCTTATTCCTCGATGAAATTTATCACCAAGTAGTGCTGATTCTGAATCTTTGTACTTCTGCCTCGGCTGAGGCCCTCCCTGTATTTTCATCTGGACTCTCTATGAAGATGCATTTAACTATCTCACAACTCTGACTCCACCAATCCAAACTCCCTTTTCGCCATTTGTTTTTTATATAATGTGTTGATGACTAATCTTTCTAGAATAGTTTTCAACCAGCCTCAGGTGTGGTGCATTGTGCCAGGCAGTATTACACATCAGAATGGGGTTTCCAGGGAAAGGTTGGAGTAGTGGGGAGTATTTCATGTTTATCAAAGGGTCTTGAGTTAAAAAGATATTGAACCTAGAAGAAAACATTGTTAACAATCCTAGTCATGATTCCATGACTTTTTTTTTCACAATGAGAAGTGTTTCTGGAGGCTCAGAGGAGAAATTATTAATATGAAAAAGATTTCCAGTTATTTATGTATTTTCAATGGTACTATGCTTTTTGCTAAAGATTTGGCATGAATTCCAATGTTTTTCCAGCTTTGGGTGTTAGGTTTGAACTGGATGCAGAAGCATATTTTGAGTTGGTTGCGGAAGCATATTTTGAGTTGGTTACAGAAGCAAGAGTCGGTTGACGTTAGATTTGGAAGCATGTTTTGTGTTTTGGTTGGCTACAGCGGAAGTAGTGGGTTGGTGTCCACTGTAGAAGTGAGCTCCCTGGCCTGAGTTCTCCTAGTTGCTGACTTTCAGAACATGGGCTGACACTGACTGGTTGGCTTTTAGAGGCATGTTCACTGAAGTAAGTTGTCACTGATTAGTTAGATAGGTTTAAAAACCTGTTCTGGATTTACTTGTTTCCATGACTGTATTGTCATTGATTAATTGGAAAGGTTTATAATAGCCACTTCTGTGGTTATCTGTTACCATGCTATAAGATGATAGTTTTTCTGGAAGTGTGGAGACATTTTATTCTCATGTATCAAAGCGTATTCCCATATTCTATGTTTAATTGCTTATTCAATTGACTGTCTTTCCTATTTCTCGGACTCTGAATTCAGGAACCGTTTCTCCCTTATCGGTTTATCTTGGCATCCAGCACAATGCCTGGCATACGGTGGTTGTTTAATAATTGTTTGTCGAGTGAATGAATGAAAATGCATATTTTCTTAGCTTGGAACTATTAATACTTTGGGCCAAATAAATAATTCTTTGTTTGGGGAGCTGTCTTTTGCATTGTAGGATGTTTGGCATCGTGCCTAGAGGTCAGACGAACTCCGTCTGCTGTGACAACGAAAGTTGTCTCCAGACATTAGTGAAGTTCCCCTTGAGGTACAAAATCACCTCTGACTGAAAAACCACTGGGCTGTATGATAATATTCCTGGACTTTAAGAGATTGAAATATAGAATTAGAGACATTCATGTTCTATTTAAACTCTGATTCACTTTAATATAACAGCATCAATTGTGTTTGAAAAGATACAAGGTTTAGTAAAATTAAAGTGAGACTAAATTTAAGATGGGCATATGATCCCATTGAACACAGTTTGGGATGTTTATTTTCACAGTGGAAACAAGCCCCTTTGTTAGATATTTACACAAAGGAAATATGCGTATTGAGTACCTAGACCTAATATGCTGTGGTCTGCTGTGCTTTAAAACATATCTCATTTTTCACCCTCTCCTCATGCATAAATATTTAGGTAATTATCATTATCCCCATTTTTTTTTTTTAAATGAAAGCTTCTTTCTTTCTTTCTTTTTATGGCTGTGTTGGGTCTTTGTTTCTGTGCGAGGGCTTTCTCTAGTTGCGGCAAGTGGGGGCCACTCTTCATCACGGTGCGCGGGCCTCTCACTGTCGCGGCCTCTCTTGTTGTGGAGCACAGGCTCCAGACGCGCAGGCTCAGTAATTGTGGCTCACGGGCTTAGTTGCTCCGCGGCATGTGGGATCCTCCCAGACCAGGGCTCAAACCCGTGTCCCCTGCATTGGCAGGCAGATTCTCAACCACTGTGCCACCAGGGAAGCCCCATTATCCCCATTTTAACAGATGAGAAAACTGAGGCTCAGTTGTTGTTAAAGGACTTGCCCAAGATCAAACAACTAGTAAGTGACGGGACTATGTCTCTAATACAGCTTTATCTGTCCACCAAACTTGTACCTTTTCTGCTTCGCATCTGTAGGGGTTACTGCAGGAAATGGCAGGGAGGCAGGGGCATAGTTTCTCTGAGGAAACAATGGGTTAGATGAAAATCTGAGCGTCCCAGCAGGTATTCCAGGTGAGGCTTATCTCTGGGAGGGTTCTGCATTCTGTTTCTGGGAAAGAGGCAAACACCCTGTTAAATGGAATCAAGTCCCAGCTGCAGCCCATCTCACACAAACCTTGGGCAGAAGCATGAACCCCCTCCCTCCCAACTTGCCTAACACACTAAACGGAAGCATCGCATTGCTAGAGAGCAGATACTAGAAGACATTTGGATAGCATATCGTTCAGCCTGTTGACATTAAAGTTTTTAGTTATTAAATTGATTCTTTTTAGTTAAGAAATACCTAAAATAACTGGTTCTCTGGCAAGCAAAATGGTGTGCTGTAATGTAATACAGATTTTTAAAATTTCTGTCAATTGTGATTGAAATGATGTACACCGAGGAGATAACACTGTTTGTTAACAATTTTATCCGTGAGTTTGTGATTTTTTTTCCCTGTGAGCATTGTTTTGAAAGGTTCAAAGGAGAAATGATTAATACAAAAAAATCCTTCAGTTATTAGTGTATCATCCAAAGATAGAATATTTTGATTTTGCTTGAAGATCTGTCATGACTCCCAATAGCTTCCCTGGGCTTTGGAGTTCTGTTTTTTTCCAGTATCATTGACAGTTTTAGAAAAATTACGCACACTTCTTGCTTTGGAAACTATTGCTCCTATGTGAGATTCAATTACAAATTGAACTAAAGGGAAACAAGTACAATATTTTATTAATAATAGATATTCTGATAAAAGTTTTAATTTGTTGAAGGTGCAGGTAAAATGCTTCAGGCTCCCCTGAAGTAAAGCATTATAAAAATATTGTCACCTAGCATTGACATCTCCAGGGGAAATCTGGTAAGAGCACTATTTGTTTAAATAAATTACATTTACAGGACAATGCATCAGACTCCATTCCCGTACTTTTTATCTCACAAAATTATTTTCTTTCTGTGTGAGAGCTTCTGTATTAAAAAGAAAATTAAAAACTGTGACGAGTAATAGGCTGTATGAATACTGGTCTAAAGACTACTAGGAATGAAGAATAGTAACACCTGATGTTTACTTAGCATTTCATAATTCACAAAATACTTTCCACACACATTGCCACATTTTATCCTCATAACAGCCCTGTGTAGTAGGTGAGGTTTTATGCAAAATGACCTATTTCTATGAAGAGTTATTATCAGTCTTATTTTTAATAAGCTTATTAACTGAGATTTAGAGCTGACACATGGTCAGGCAGTCTGAGACTCAAGGTAAACACTTTGGACTCCCCCTTCCTATGGAGGTACTTGCAGAGGAAAAGCCTCATATTTTTGTATGTTATCATAGCAGCCAATGTTATTTATAGGATGCTGTGTACCAGACACTGTGTTAGTGCCATTGACAGATTTAGTATCTTTTGATTCTCATAATCACCCTGCAAAAGCAGACATTATTATTTCCATTTTTGCAATTGTGGAAACTAAGACTCAATGACATATTTAGTGCTGTGAAACTTATAAATGATGGAGCACAATTAAACCCAGGTATAGCTGATTCTAAAACTTGTTCTTTCCACTGTTTTCTGAGTTCTCTTATCTATTATTGGCCATTCGTGTTATTGCTGTTATCTTCTGCTTATTCTTCTTAACGTTTTAGCCCTTTGACATTTAACTATTTCCTATGCATCTTTTATTTTTTATCTTACTCTTTTAATAATAATTTTTCTTTCTCTAGTTTTAATTTTTAAAATTTTGCTTTCTGTCCAAAAATGCAGGCAGGAAGCAGGGTGATGAAAATGACAGTAACAGGAAGGCTGGAGATGTCTGCCCCCCAGCTCCCCTTTAGACCGCCTGTTAGATATCTGAGATATCTGTACATATCCCTTTAAATATTGATGCAAAATTATTATTATTTTTAAATCCCTTATTTAGATTTTCTAGAATACCCACCGGTTTAAAAGAATTCCCAGGACAGTGAGTGCTTGCCCCTTGCAAATTGCATATTAAACTTAGTGCAAATGTGGGTTCCAGTTACAATGAATGCATAACAAACCATCTAATTTCATGGTGTAAGTTGGCAGCCATTTAATTTTGCTCTCAGAGTCTGTGGGTCAGGAATTCAAAGAGGAAGAGTGGGCATGGCTTATCTTTGTTCCACACTGTCTGAGATCTCAGCTGAGAAGACTCTAAGGCTGGGCAGTGGAATCATCAAAAGACTCACTCACTCACATGGTTGGGGTTGATGATGCACTTCAGATGGGACCCCAGATGGAGCTCTTGGCTGTTCTGTCCATGGCTCCTCCGTGTGGTCTGTTGGGATTTAAAAAGCAAGTGTCTCACTTGCTTTTTGCCTTTTCTGACCTAGCTGCACAAGTCACATTATATCACTTATGCCTTAGTCAGAATCAAGAGGAGGGAGCATAGGTCTCATATCTGGGTAGAAGGAGTATCAAAGATTAGCACGGGGGACTGAAGATATTGTTGCTGCCATCTTTGGAACATATTAATATGCTACACCCCTCTCACATTATTTTTAAATTAATTAATTAATTAATTTATGGCTGTGTTGGGTCTTCGTTTCTGTGCGAGGGCTTTCTCTAGTTGTGGCGAGCGGGGGCCACTCTTCATGGCGATGTGCGGGCTTCTCACTATCGCGGCCTCTCTTGTTGCGGCGCACAGGCTCCAGACGCGCAGGCTCAGTAATTGTGGCTCATGGGCCCAGTTGCTCCGCGGCATGTGGGATCTTCCCAGACCAGGGCTCGAACCCGTGTCCCGTGCATTGGCAGGCAGATTCTCAACCACTGTGCCACCAGGGAAGCCCCTCCTCTCACATTTAAATATACTTATCTCCTCCCCACAAACCCCAGGTCTCATCCCACTATGGCATCAGATCAAAACCTATTTGTCGTCTATATCTATTTTTTTTTTGAAACAAAGAAAATCGTTTGCTTTATTTTGGGTCCTGGAAGCTCCAACGTGGATATGAAAAAAGATGTAATGGGGTTGCAGCCCCGGCGGCTGGGTGCCCTAGGGGCTGGGTGCAGACAACAGTTTTGGCTCCTCTGGCCCTGGGAGCCGAGAGGGCAGTGAAGAGAAGGCTTAGCCAGAGGCCCAGGGCGGTAGAAGTCAGGTCCCCCTGAGACCCCTGGCCCCAGCCTGAGCCCGGGAGGTGGAGGAGGAAGAGGGATGAATTGTCTGCGCAGTTCCTTAGCAGCTGCACCGTAGGAAGGTGTAGGCTGCAGGTTGCTCCTCGCCCTTCTCAGGGGTACTGGGCTCCAGGGGCCACGTGTCATCCCCCAGGGGCTCAGCCTCAGGGCTCAGCCTTGGCCCCCCCAGGTGTCCCTCACCCTCCAGGTCCAGCTCCACAAAGGATGAGCCGCTGATACCTGACTCGCTGTAGCTGTGTTCACTGCAGGCGTCACTGTCATCCCAACTGCGGCTGCTCACCCCGGGGGACAGTGTAAGCGAGTCTCTTTAGATTGGTTCCTTGGGTGCAACTCCTTGATTACGGGTCCACTTGACCCAAAGACTTTTGAACTAAAGAGATAAATTATCTGAATCTCTACTCCCCTCCCCCTGCCCCCGCACACTCCTCAAATGCACTATGGTGGTAGAGGCCATAGACATTCTGTACTAAAAGAGGGAAAACAGGAGGCACACAAAGGTCACTGGTCCATGGCAATTCTGAAATTCAGCCAGATGCATGTAGCCAGTTCCTTGATTAGGGTTCAGTTCTGCTTGCCAGGAGTTATTCTCCCTGGCTCTAGACTCCATTCTCTGGGAACTTATTTCTGTACTTTGAGTCACTCTTCCTCTTCCATAAAAGGGAGACTGTATTTGTACATGGATAGTTTTCTTACTGCCCGTGATAGTTTAGAGATCCAAAGACTAACCCTCATTTTGTATAATCTGTCCCTTTTATTTATTATTATTATTTTTTAAAAATATTTATTTATTTTATTTTTGGCTGCATTGGGTCTTAGTTGTGGCACGTGGGATCTTTCATTGCTGCGCATGGGCTCTTCATTGTGGCAGGTGGGCTCCAGAGCACGTGGGCTCTGTAGTTGTGGCACGTGGGCTCAGTAGTTGCAGCGTACAGGCTTAGTTGCCCCGTAGCATGTGGGATCTTAGTTACCTGACCAGGGATCGAACCTGCGTCCCCTGCATTGGAAGGAGGATTCTTAACCACTGGACCACGAGGGAAGTCCCTAATCTGTCCCTTTTAACCTAAGTTGATCCAGTTCCTTTAAAAAGGTTATAAACTTGCTGTATCTTAATTTATAATCTACTCCTGTAGATAAATGTTACCACCACAGATTTCTCTGGGATAAGCTCTTCATTCCCTTAATGCTCTTAAGATTCTTAGAAGCCCTATTGCTTAAAGGAAAGGATCTGAGGTACACAATTAAGATAGTTAAAAGGACTGTGTTTGAAAGGGTTTCAGACCACCTTAAATCTTTCTGAAGTCTTAACAAAGACCTTAGAATCCTACCCTTCTAATGCCTTTCCTTAATTTGAGAACAACTTAAAGCCTTGAGAGGCTGAGGAAGAGAAACTGTTTTAATTTTGAACCCTGAAAGTCTTGGCTTCTTCATATTTAACAGTTTATTCTTTAGTTCCTCTCTCATCACATTTTAATATAGGCAGTGAGAAGGAGTCTGGTTTCACTTTCAATATTCTGCCTAGAAATTCTCTTAGCTAGGTCATTAAGTTTATTAGGAAAATATCCTGTGTCACCTCAGGTACCAGTGTTTCCAAACTTTCTGCTGCTTCATTAAGGATCCCCTTTGCCCCAGCTGCCAATAGTATTTTCCTGACTTTCCTTTAATCCCTCACTGACAGTCCTTTGAGGCACATTAGGCTTCCATTAACAGTCTCCTGGGCTCTTCTAGCCTCTACCTGATGCTCGGTCCCAAACCAGCACTCCATCTTCCAGGCACCCAAATCTGTCCTAGTTACTATTGCTATAAAACAAACCACCCTAGACTTAGTGTTGTAGGAAAACAATCATTTCATTATGTTTACAGATTTTTTTGTTCAGGAAATTGTGACAAAGGACAAACAAAGATGGCTTGTCTCTGCTCTACAATGTTGGGGTCTCAGCTGGGAAAACTCAAATGCTGGAGGTCACTGACAACTATGGAGTGGAATTATCTGAAACCCCACTCACCAAACATGGCAGCTTGACTCCAAGAATGAAATGTTCCAAGAGAATCAAGCAGTAACTACATTGCCCTTTATGAACTCATCTCAGAAATCATGTATCCCTTCTGCTAGATTACAAACCCATCAAGTCAACTTTGGAAAATACATTCTGTCATATTAGGTTTTTCTAATATTGCCCTGTCAGTTTTTTTATGAAGAGTTCTTTGGATTTTGGACAAACTTGTCAATAACATGCTACATGCAGGAAGGGAAGATAGTTTGGACGTTCTATATCAGAAGGGAGCCCTCATGCATCATTTCCAGACATTTGTGGGAAATGAATTGTTGTTGAACCTCTTGACAGATATTCACAGAACAAGGCATAGTAGATGATCAGAAGCTAGGGTTCCATTACTTCCTTTTAAGCTGGGCTGACTCACAACAAATAGCAAGTGTTGGTGAGGATGTGGGGGAAAGGGAACCCTCGTGCACTGTTGGTGGGAATGTAAATTGCAGCTACTATGGAAAACTGTACAGAAATTCCTTAAAAATTAAGAATAGAACTACCATATGATCCAGCAATTCCACTTCTGGGTATTTACCTGAAGAAAGCAGAAACACTAATTTGAAAAGATATATGCACCTAGTATGTTCATTGCAGCATTATTTACAATAGCAAGATATGGAAAGAAACCTAAGTGCACATCAACAGATGAATGGATAAAGAAAATGTATATATATGCAATAGAATATTACTCACCCATAAAAAAGAATGAAGTCTTGCCATCATGACACCATGGATGGACCTAGAGAGTATTTTGCTAAGTGAAAGAAGTCAGACAAAGAAAGACAAATACTGTATGATCTGACTTATATGTGGAATCTAAAAAACAAAGCAAACAAACAAACAAAACAAGCTTCTACAGACTTATAGATCCAGAGAGCAAACTGGTGGTTGCCAGAGGGGAGGGGGATAGGGGGTTGGACAAAATAGGTGAAGGGGATTAAAAGGTACAAACTTCCAGTGATGAAATAAATAATCATGGGATGTAATATACAGCATAAGGAATATAGTCAATAATACTTTAATAATTTTGTATGATGGCAGTTGGTTACTGGACATGTTGATATTATAGTGATCATTTTATAATGTATTTAAATGTCAAATCACTGCATTGCACACCTGAAACTAACATATTATTGTATGTCAACTTAATTCAATTTAAAAATTTACAAAAAAAAATTGTCTGACTCAAAGAAGTTTGTTTCTAATTAGGTTTGCATCCCCTTTCTAGCAGCATTTTGGAATGTGGAGCAGCTATTCTTCCTTATGATGACCAGCTGGCTTGATCAAAAGAATCTCTAACCATTATTAAATAAATAAATCCCTGCTGTTGCTCACACGGGAACACAGATATTTAGAAATGATCTTATGAAAAGTGGTTCCTTTGCTAATCAGCTGCTGCATCTTGGAAATTCCCTTCTCTTGAACATTAAGTTTATTAGGCAAATTTCTTATTTTTCACGTGACTTTCAGTTTGGGGCTCCTCATATTGAAGTTTTGTGTGTGTGTGTGTGTGTGTGTGTGTGCGTGTGCATGCATCATTGTACACAATATGCTTTGTTTTTCTTTGTTTTTTATTGGCAGGCCCACGAGACTCATTATTTCTTTTTTTTTTTTTTAAAGGATTTTTTCTTTTTTTTTTTATTTATTTATTTATTTGTTTATTATTTTTGTCTGTATTGGGTCTTCGGTTCGTGCGAGGGCTTTCTCCAGTTGCGGCAAGCGGGGGCCACTCTTCATCGCGGTGCGGGGACCGCTCTTCATCGCGGTGCGCGGGCCTTTCTCTATCGCGGCTCCTCCCGTTGCGGGGCACAGGCTCCAGACGCGCAGGCTCAGCAATTGTGGCTCACGGGCCCAGTTGCTCCGTGGCATGTGGGATCTTCCCAGACCAGGGCTCGAACCCGTGTCCCCTGCATTAGCAGGCAGATTCTCAACCACTGCGCCACCAGGGAAGCCCCCCTCATTATTTCTTAGTTTTATTTTTTTTTTTGGTGGCAGCGTGCCTTTCTTTGGTCTCTCCTGGGTGACTGAATTTTGAGTGTGCCCAGAGGTACTAGATCAAGTCATACAATCCCAAACGTATGTTCAGTTTTTGATGAAAATTTGTCCAGCTACTCTTGCAACTAGTGATGTGACTGCCCATAAAATAATTAAAGAAGTAGTGTTAGCTCTTCTTCTAGAAAAGATTTTCATAAGACTGGGGCCTTCATAGATAGCTTAGGCTCACTTAAATTGTTAGAACTGTTAGAAAAGGTGGCTGTTTTGTTCTTTTGTAAGTTTTGGTCCTTCTGAGAAATTTCTCTTAAACATCAGGAGAAGCTAAAGTTTAATTTCTTCAAGCCTATGTTTGTTTTCTAATTGAGGAACTACAAACTATTATTTGGGGTAATTTTTGGATTTCTGAAAAATGAATTGATCAACCTTCAGAGCTTAAGCCATGATGATAATTCTTCTAATTTTTTTTGTCGTATATTCTATGAGAGACTTAGTGGAACCAGTGTTCATGCACCTTGGTGAGACCTGGTTTGCCATTGCACAAGCTGATTTCCTTTCTCACCCAGTTCTGTGAAACAGTACTTCACTTGAGCCACCTCCTGGATGAGGGTATTTTCTACCTGTCAGTTACTATTGCAGATGACTTGATCCAGAAAATTTATAGTATATCCTCTTTCCGAATATGGCTACATCCCAGGCGCCAAATAGGAGACACACAGGATGCCATGCCCTCATCCTGTGCCCAAAGCACACACTGCTATTAGATCCCTATATTCTTTCCAGCTGACTTCAGACCCAACCAGTGTATCTGACTCAACACAGCATTCAGGAAGTCACTCTAAATTGCCTGGAGATGGCACACAAAATACTTCCTGCTTGCCATGCCAAGCCCAGATGATGCCATCATTTAAACAGCATTATTTGGGCTGAGCTTTCACACCTGATGCTTCATACCAAGGTCAATGTCTGGGCATTTTTATTTTGATCAATACCAGAGAACAGTGCCACAGCTATCCAGCTCATCCATTAGTACTTCCTTGCTTTTGGTTCTACATAAATTCCCTGGTAAATGATACATATTTACCTGTACTTAGAGCTGTCCTATTTGTGTATATGGTGTGTGCTTAGGTTTCTAGTACCCTTTGGATGATCGCTTAATCTTTATTGGTTGATAATAAAAATTATGTCCGTGGTGGTGATGTTGTATGTGGAGAACTTGAAAGCTGGGGTTGGCAATTGAGATGACTAGCTTTACCTGGAACTGTTGAAGAATGAGGGGATTGTTCTCCAGTAGGCCATTCCTATAGGGACAGATATGTCTTTTTGATAGGACAGTTGTTTTTCAAAATAACTTAGAAATAGAATCTAGGAGTGTTGAATTATGACACAGAAACTGCTTGAGTGAGACATTTTACTTTTACTTCTGTTCTTTGAGCTGTTATAAATTACACAATAAAAGTACATGGTATTTATTGACCATGAGTAGCAGGAGCTGTAACAAGGGTTTTGCATACATTATCTTATTTAATCCTCACAAATGCAACGCGATGGATTAACCGCCAGTTTACAAATGAAGTGGTCGTCTCAGAGAGGTTAAATAAATTACCCAGGAACACAGAACCAGTATTAGCCTTGTTCGGACTTCATTTTTTTGGGTTTTCTTTCTCCTAAGACTGTGTTCTTATTCTCTCTATTAACTTGTTGCTGATGTAGAACTCTCTCCATGTTTGCTGTCTGCCTGACAATGGAGAGCCTGGTCTAGGTAGAAAACATTTTTTCTATTGCCGTATTCTTGCCATGACTGTCACAGAGTCCATTTGTCCACGTGATTGGACAGGGCTGAGGGAGCAAGAAGCTTTTGAATTTCAGTGGTAACTCTTGACTGTCTGAAGATCCCTTGAGAGTCTGCTTCATGGCTTTGAAAGAGATGTTTTCCTTTCATCTCTTAACAATTGTTGACAAATTAAAAACTGGTTTTTTTATGCTCCGTGTGAGCAAATTCAGGCTTCACCTTCTAGATCCTTCTGATTTGACTGGAACTTTCACTGGGAAGAAACATTGGCTAAGTAAGCCAGGCAACTCTAGAAATGGGCCACACAACATCTTATACAATTTAAACCTTATTATAAATCTCATATTGTCTTCACAAAACTCCAAAATACAGCCTCGGGAAGATATCCTGGATTTGGCAATTAGTTTTAGTAATAAGGGTATATTCCGGTACACAATAATCATTAGAAAATAAAACTAGTACTTCAAAATATTTTTTGGTTTTATTACTTTGTCTTAATCAAGCAAATTAACTAATGTTCTAATACTTGAAGTATAATGTGTATGCTCAATGATGTGGCTTAGAGGAAAATACACTTTGGGTAACAGAAGCATCTTAGTCATTGAAAAAATCTCATTGAAACTACAATTGGAGAGTCCAAAATAGTAAATATAATAAATATTTTGACATATAATTGTCTATGAACAAGAGAAGGACAAAGGATATATTTATTCCCAGTAGGGCCTAACATATCATAATTTTCAAATTTAACAATTGAACCAATGCATACATATGAGAATATTTATGTTTTCACTATGCAAATGTAAAAAATACTTTTATTAATTATAATTTTGTGAGTTAGCTTGAAGTACTATACTTACTGGCAGTAGCATAAAATTCATCAAGTCAATTGTAATATCACTTAAAAAGAGACCAATTATATGTGACCTCTTACCAGTTTTTACCTTGTATTTTATAGGATTAAAAATATATCATTTGATGTGAGTCTCAGAACAATGTATGGTGTAGAATGCCATTTGCATTTTATACTGCATTAAGTTTTCTCTGTCACGATGCTCCCTCAGTATTTTTTTTTTAATTATTAGCACCTTTTAAATTATTATTTATTTATTTATTTTTATTTATTTATTTGGCTGTGTTGGGTCTTCGTTTCTGCGTGAGGGCTTCCTCCAGTTGCGGCAAGCGGGGGCCACTCTTCATCGCGGTGCGCGGGCCTCTCACTGTCGTGGCCTCTCTTGTTGCGGAGCACAGGCTCCAGACGCGCAGGCTCAGCAGTTGTGGCTCACGGGCCCAGTTGCTCCGCGGCATGCGGGATCCTCCCAGACCAGGGCTCGAACCCGTGTCCGCTGCACTAGCAGGCAGATTCTCAACCACTGCGCCACCAGGGAAGCTCTCCCTCAGTATTTTTAAGCCAATTTTTATAATATGTGCGTTCAATTTTTTTCCTGGAAAAGATTTTGATACTAAAATATTAAAACTAAATAATAAGAAGAAATTAACTTTCTATTAACTAGCCTATTTTACAACTCTTAGAAGGTAACTGATAGTGATGCAAGTGATTCTTGCCTAGAGTGATGCAAATGAATTTGGTCCAATAGAAATGCAGTTGATTTCTGCCCTATAGAAAAGACAATTCCAATCGTTGCATTTTATGGTCCTATAGGATAATCATAAGCTTGTATCTATTAGCAAATTCAGTTCAGCATACCTGACTGCTTACATAATTTCTTCAAATTCTCCCTTGAACAGATCTCAACATCTTGTCAGTTTCCTTCTTAATTAATAAGTTGAACAAAACTTTAGCACACGTTCATTTTAGATTTGCATGAGACTCGTGATTTTATCTTTTAAGAATTTATGTTTTAGCAGCCCTGTGTGGTCTTGGGGATATGACTCAATCTTTTGCTACATCCCATGCTGAGGTCCATAGCTTTTCTAGCTGGTCCTCTTGTTCTTCTGTCACAGGCAAGGCATGGTCTTGGCTCCGGGTTGGAGTCAGGGAGGAACACTCAGTGTTTCCTTCTGCTTTTGTCCCTCTCCTCTCTTGCTGACACTGCTCATCTCCCTAGACTTACTCAGATAGACCATTTGTCCTCAGCTTGACTGGCTAAGCTTAAGTCTCTACTTTGGAGTTTCCCACCCTTCACCATGAAGACTGGCTATCTGGCCTCCTTCTGTAAGTCCTCAGCTACTTCTTTTCCCCTTGGGTATACAAGAACTTTAAAAAATCTCCTCTGTGTTCATAGGGAGTTAAGTATGGTGGGCCATCTCAGATCCTCTTTGCTTAAACATACTTAATTTCATAGATATGCTCTTCCTTCCACCCTGGGTATGTCTAGTGACACTCTATAAAGACTTTTCCTCCAGAATTCCAACCTGAAAATAAGATACAACCCTCGTCTACTTTGTATTTCCAAATATACCCAGGAGTTTCTATTTCCTCTTCCCTGTGGTTTCAAACATAAAATGTGTTGGGCAAAAAGGAGGGGCCCACACTAAGATCTCACTTTCTTGATCTTTTCTCCAAATCCTCCCCAAACTCCTCCCTGCTCTCTAGAAAGGATCTTTATCAGGTGGGAAGATTCTTCTTCAGTTTTACAGTCAGAATCCGTTTCCATTCTGTGATCCAAGGCATGATAAGCTCTATTCCTTATATCAACCAGGTTTTACTCTTAAAACACAAACACAGGTTTTAGAATACCTGAAAACCTCTTCTTTTTCAAGATTCTGGCATTTGCAAGTCAAACACTCTTTGGATTTTATACTATTTATCTGCTATGGACTTAGCTCTCTTTTAAAGTTCACAGCTGAACAATGACTGTTTTATTTCAGGATAGAAATTGCACCTCCCCTCTCTTTCCTTCCCTTATTCCCTTTCCCATACATGCACAGAGCAATGAATGATGATTTCTACAATCAGAGCAGAGCTGCTGGACAACTTGGAAGAGCTAGGATTTACTGAGAATTAAAAAAATACATCAGTTGATATTTCAAGTACTTCTGCATGCATCATTACTTTTCAACATATGAGATAGTATTAATGCACTTTCCTCTACTTGTTGCTTTAAATGTATCTCAAAAAACATCCTTTTGAGCTTCACATAAAGAGTTGTACAAAAGCGCTGTGAATGTGTCAGGTTAGAAAATGACCTATTAAGCCTCCAATCTGTTCCCCCATCCTTCTTTGCATTTTGATCCAGATACCTGAGAGTATTAATGTTCTTGTTGCAAATAATAAATTGAATTCTCTCCAAAAATAAAATTTTAAAACAATTCCATCTTAAGATGTCTAACTAAAGGAATGAAAAGTGTAAACTCGCATAAATGAAGTTGCACTCCCCAAGTGTTTCCTGTGAAGAACCACAAAATGACTTCCCTTTTAGAAGTGTTTTAGAAATTCTAATACATTTTATGAGATCACATAACCAATAGTTATCCGCTTTTCTCCACCCCGGAGACACCAACAAGACGCTTGACATTTACCCATTAGTAGCAATTGCTTTAGGACAGTGATTTCCATGGAAAGGAAAAATGAGGAGGCGTAGCAGAATTTCTGAGGAACTGTAGAAAGAGAGACAATATTACAAGGTCTTGTGTAGTTTGCAAGTGACTCTGAAATATTTCTGAAACTCCTCCCACACACTCCCATTGAAGGAGGCGTCCACCCTCCCAGGATAAGCAATTTCAAGGGAGTACTTTCAGTCCTTCATCTTGTGCATGTAGTGCTGAGCAAAACATTGAAGGCTTTTAGAAATTTTACTTTTAACTAAAAATTAAAGGCTTTTAGAGGATTTACTTTTAATTAAAAGCAACCCAACATTAAAAGAAAACCTATATTCCACTTTCCCCCGGACGTTTTAAGTTTCTCAACATAGTCTTTTCTGAATCATTTAAATAAACATCCAACATTATAAGAGTTCTTTATTTTGGGAGGTTTTAATAAATCTGAAGCACAGAACATACCCGCGTAAAGATATACTTACTCATCTCTTGTTATTCATTTTGTTTCCCTTTCTCCTCTTTCTTCTGCTTCACCCAAACACCCTGCACCCCGTAGCTACCATTCTGATGGTCACATTCGGATTTAAGATTCTGTTTTAATAAAATGTATTTTTAATTTTTTGTAAAGCAGGGAAATGCCTTCAGAGGCCAGACATGTAACATTTATTCAAGGTACAGAACAGTAGGAAGTGAGGGAAATTGTATTTAGATAAGTAAGTCTGTGTCTTCCTTAACATCGTTCAGATTTAAATTAAAAAGCCACACTGTTCTGATCAAATGAAGCAAGTGTACAATGGCATCAGTTTCACCCCCACTGTAATATGAACTTAAAATAGAAGATCCTAAAGCTTCTGAATTTTCCCATTGCCAGAACAGCTTTTACTTCTTTCATATCCTTCTCTCCTAGTGCTTCCACTGCTATTACTTAAAATTCAGCTGTACACTTATTTGGTTGTAATGGTCCCCTGTGAATGTTTTGGCTTCGTTCCTTCTGTCTAGGTCCTTGCAATAGAGAACTAATCTGTGCAATATAAACTATCTTATATCATGTCTCTCTATATTCCATCTGGTATTAATCAAACACTGGAAAGTCTAATTTCTTATTGTACTATCATTATTAAAATTTTTTTTCTCTCCCCTGTTTGTTTTTTAAAAGTCTAGTCAGCATTGTCTTTTTTTTTTTTTTTTTAAAGGTTTTTATTTATTTATTTATTTATTTAATTTATGGCTGTGTTGGGTCTTCGTTTCTGTGTTAGAGCTTTCTCTAGTTGCGGCAAGTGGGGGCCAATCTTCATCGCGGTGCGCGGGCCTCTCATTATCGCGGCCTCTCTTGTTGCGGAGCACAGACTCCAGATGCGCAGGCTCAGTAATTGTGGCTCACGGGCCTAGTTGCTCCGCGGCATGTGGGATCTTCCCAGACCAGGGCTCGAACCCGTGTCCCCTGCATTGGCAGGCAGATTCTCAACCACTGCGCCACCAGGGAAGCCCTCAGCATTGTCTTTTAATGTCAGTCCTTTTTTCATAGTAACAGTTAGTGAATGCTCAGCTAATGTCTAATGATTACTCAGTAAGTGAATTGATTTGCTGCTACAGGATTTCAACAAAAGGTTGGCATGACTGAACGTCCTCGTCAAGTGTTGCTTATTTCTGTCCCCTTGTCTTCAAATCTGTGGATCTTGTTAGATTGCTGCCCTAACTTGGGGAAGAATTTGAAGTGGTTGTTATGAAGGAAGGGGAAGATTTTATTTTGAGTTGCCTATTGAAGCTTTCTTTTTTTAAACTTTTCCTCTTGGAATTATTTCATTTACTGTGTTGCTTCCTGACTGGCTGATTTCAATTCTAGCTGCCTCCTTGGCATCAATAGATGTCAATAGAGAAATTATTTTAAGAAATGGAGTTTTAGCTCAATCTGAGTAGCCTTCCTGTTTTAGAACTCCTGGATGTCTAAAAGGTTTGAACTTTTTCATAACTTGTCTCTTGGCATCACCAATCAGTTAGCTAATTATACCTAGACTTTTATGCAAAGAGATCTTACTTGAATCCTGTTCCTAGCTGCATGGTTTCTTAATAAGACCTTAACCTCTTTGTAAAATAGGGATGCTAATACCAAACACATAATAATTTTAGAAACACCGAGTAATATACCAGGCACAGGAAAGTGTTTTCAATAACAGAACGTCCTTCTAGTTTCCTACTTTAAATTGGGGTCATCACTCTTCCCAACACCATATTTGGTGCATGCATCAGTCAGGATAAGTCAGGTTATGTTAAAGCAACAAACAACCTCCAAATTCTAGGGTCTTAAAACAATCAAGATTTATTGCTTACTCATGCTACTGTCTATTATGGATAGTTGGGGCTTTACTCCGTGTGCTCCTTATCGAGGGATCCAGCTGATGGGGGGCTCTATCCTCTGCAGTGTCACCGGTGGCTGCAGCAGAGAGAAGGGAAGATGCAGAATCATGCACAAGGTCTTAAATAATTTTGCCCAGAAGTGATACACATCACTTTCACTGATACTTTATCAATTGGAGCTAGCCACATGGTTGGCCATGCCTATCCTAAGAAGGCTGGGAAGTGAAAGATTGCTGTGTGCCCCGAGAAGGGAAAGATTGCTGTGTGCCCAGAGAAGGGAAGAGAGCCACATATATTGTGAAGCAGCATTAATGTCTATTATCAAGCATCTCTGTGTTCCCCTTTCTGAGCTCAAAAATAATATCTCCCCTTACTGGCATTCTTGAACTCTGGATGCTATGGATGTTTAGATTTGTAAATGACATAAAATGAAGCCAGGTGCATAACTCTGCTTTTTATATTCTTTCTTTTTTTTAAGATTAAACAATTTATTAATATATTTGTAAGGTATATTCTTACATATTTTAGTAAGTAGAATGGGTGTCAGGTGTTTAAAATGCCCACCATCAGCACAAGTACATTTTTTGGTGTGTTATTAACATTTGAGAGGTGCATGATTTTTTAGTGGGCATTAAATCAGCATGTAAAACAGTAAGTCTCTGCCTATTCAGGGATTTATATTCTTTCTTGAAATTACTTGAGAGAATGCAAGGTGGATGGTTGGCACTTGTCTGTGCAGATAGCCTCCTAGATATTTGGGTTGGCTACTCATAACAAGTGCTTCTGTCAGAGGGAAAGAGGGGCTGGAGAGTAAGAAAATCAAAATAGTGTCATTAAAAATATCTATTTTTTTAATCACAAAAATAATACATTGAAGAGACATAGGCAAGTACCTTAGTATATGTAAACTGGCACCTTACATGGCTCATTCTGCACATGGGATTCTCTTCAAAGAAGCTCAGTCTATCAGTCAAAATTAGTTACATAGAAATTCTAATTTTTCCTCTGTAACTTAAAGAATAAAGGGCCTAATTCAAACTCTATAAGAACATTTCCCCTTCTCCCAAATTATCACATACTCAGATACTCTTGAAACTTTTATTCAACAAGCCCTCAAGCTTTGCCCATGAAAACTTTCTTCTCTCTCTTTTCTCTACACCCCATTATCATTATGTACATCATCTAAACCTATATGGAATCTTATTCTTTAAAGTTTCCTTTCTGTTTTTCCCCTTATTCAAATTCCTCACAAGAGAAAAGACTTCTATAAGTAACCAGTGTATTAGTTAGGTTAGAATGGGCTGTGTCCTCTGATAACACAAAAACCCTATCTCAGTGGCTTCACACAAAAATTTATTTCTTGCTCATGCAAAGTCCAATGCAAATTGGGTAGCTTTATTCCAAGCAGTGATACAGAGGTCCAGACTTCTTCTATCAAGGGGTTCCTTGGAATATTCTATTTCCAGACTAATTCTCAAGTGGGTAGGAGGTTGGGAAGGCAGGATAATAAGCTAAGGATTTCAAGAGAAATTTTAGGGGACCGATCTGCAAGTGGCATGCATGACTTTTGACTACATTCTAGCATCAGTCTCAGAGTTGTAACATCATTGTAAGGGAGGCTGGGAAATGAGGTACTCCTTTGGGCTAAGGAAGAGAAACAAGATGGGGAGGATATAGTCAGTCTAGCTCATAGCCAGTGAGCAAAAATCTTTCTCCCTTTCTTCCCAAAGTAATTACCAACAATTAATATGACCTCCAAGTTCTCTTCTACTTGTTGTATTTTATGATATTATGGCATTACATTTTTTTTTCTTGGAGTCTTATTATAAAAACAAATCATCAGGAAGGTTTTGTGTTTTAGGCAAGTGTAAAGAAAGTTTATACCAAGTTTAAATCTCATTAGACAAATGCCAATTCAATTATGAAATTTGGGGGAGAGTTCTCATTGTATTAATGAGTATTCGTCTGTCCAAGGGCAGAAACTCAGCACTAACTTGCTTTAGCAAAAAAATAAGAAGTGCAGAGGCACAAAGCTTCATGCAAGGCTGCATCCAAGGGGTATACACTGTCATCAGACCTCCATCTCTCTTAATGTTTTAGGCTTTCTTCATGTTTTGGTCAAGATGCTTCTTAGCAGTCCAAGATTCATTTCCACAACCCCAGTGAAAAGAGAGTATATTTCTCAGTAGACCTAATAGAAATTTCCTAGGGAGAATTCTGTTCAGGCTGGACCATATGCCCATCCTTGGGGTAATCATAGCAAACAGCAAAATGGGATTCTGTGATTGGCTTGGCCTGGTTACATCTGTAAATGGGTGAAAACAGCCTTACGTGAACAGCACGAAATGGATCCCTCCTAAAAAATAGTGTTGCCATTTCCAGAAAAGAGGGAGAGGATACTAAGCTGGCAAACACAACAGGTGTTCACCTCACATATTAAAACCCATGTGTTGATCTCAGATTTGCAATGGATGGCTGAATTCTATCCAGGCCTTTCTTTGCATAAATGAGCAGAGGAAAGGAGGAAAGGGATACTGACTCCACTTCTTTCTTTCAAAATTATTTACAGTAATTTTTTTTTTTTTTGCCACACCACGTGGCTTGTGGGATCATGCTAGCTAGCTAAATTGAATGAAAGAAATTCCTACATTATGAAGATTTTTGTCTTGGTAATAACCCATAAATGTCTCTAGAAAGAAGTACTCAGCACCTGTATTGAATGTTGCATGCTCTACTGTTGAATCTTTCATTTAAAGTTTGAGGGTGAGAATCTCACCACTGGTCATCAGTGGTGATGACCTTCTCTTCACATCTAGCATACATAACACACACCTGAGCCATAACCAGAGAGCTGGCCTTGCCGGAGGATTTCAAGCACAGCCTGCCATCTTGAATTGAATACATTTCAAAAACAGAAAGTTAAAAAGGGAAAAATGAGCATAAAATCTCCTAGCAGAGTGGTTCTTAATCTTTTTTGGAAATGAAAAATGTTCCAAGAAGTTGATGAAGCCAATAGGTCTTTCCTTGGAAAAGGCATGTACACAAAGTTTTGTTACAATTTCAGGGGATTCTGGACCTGTGATGTCCATCCCTGAAGGACTGTGGGTTCCAGCTTATGAATCTGGACTACAAAAGAGAAAGACCCAGGAAAGACTGATATGTAGAGAGTAGGCTGGGACAGTGCAGAAGAGGCACCTCTTTGTCTCACCTCCTCCAAAGCAATTCAAGAAAAGCTTTACATGTTAGTCCAGGGAAATTGTTGAAGCAGAATATGAGTGTTCATTTGGGCAGAAGTTCAGAATGTGTCCAGAGCTCACGTGTCCAAGATAGATCAAGTTGACAGTGTCCACACAGAAGCTTAGTTTTATAGAAAGATGGTAAACTCATATGGCAGATTTTAAAAGGGTGTAATTCTATTATTTTCCTTCCATTGAGAAGGGTGTATATGTCCCATTTCCTTGAATCTAGGAGGGCTCCATGACTGTTTTGACCAAAGAATACAGCAGAAATGATGCTGTTAAATTTCAGACCCAGACCTCCAGAGACTTGACAGTTTCCCCTTCTTCTTTCTTGGAACACTCCTGGAGGCCTGCTAATCTATAAGACTTATGACTGCTTAGGGACCACCATGTGGTGAGAAGCCCAAAGCATATGAGGAGGCCCTAGAGGATGAGATGCCATGTGGAGAGAGTGAGAGGCTGAGGAGCGCCAAGGCACCAGCCATGTGAAGGAAGAAACCATCTAGTACGTGGGTCCCTCTGAGGCAGGAGACAGATGGGCTCCGGGCTAGACATTTACAAGTGGCCTCCTGTTCACACTCCCTGGGGTGAGAATAAGATGGGCTCCAGGCCATACGTTCATTACCAGCCCCCTGTTTACTTTTCCTGAAGCAAGAGACAAACGGGCTCCAGGACTACATATTTATGACCGGACTCCTGTGTATATTTCGAGATCTGCACCGCTATATAAAAACCAGCAACAGAAATAGGGTAAATATCTGGACATTGGACATTTTTATGGCAGGGACAGAGTGGGACTAAACCCTGTTAAAAGATCAAAAGGTCATACAGTTCCCATCCTTGGGGCAAGGGAAACATTGCACATGCACAGAAAGGCTCCTTGGGTCATAAAGGAGGGGCACCACCCCATAATATGTGATGCTAAGGCCATCCCATAGGCTTCTGGGCTGTAATCCATCTTGGAAAAAAGTTGCACACGCATGTCGGGGAGTGTCCTAGGGCAGGGCAGGTGTGGAAAAAGAAACCAGATAATTGACCCAAGGTAAACAAAGACCCGGAAGAACTGCCCTATATAAATGACTTAACCGCCCCTTTACTGCACTCCTCCTCATTAGGGAGGATGCCCACACCCTTTCTCTCCGGGTGTGCATCTCTACCTTGCTTCTGAGCGAACTGTTTCTCTGTGTGCTCTCCCACTTGTTGTTGTGCTATGTCTCTAATAATAATCCTTGTACCTGTTTGTGCAGTTTTGCCTCTGTGAGAAATGCATTTTTCACTGGGGGCAAGAGCCAGGGGGTGTGGTGGCCAGGATTCCTGGTTTTCATCCAGCCTACCCAGGTTCAATTCCTGGGCAGGGAATTAAGATCTTACTTCATGCTCCCATTCACTGCTGCCTCTCCGAGATCACCTCCAGCTCCAGCTGTTGCAGGCAACAGCATGTGGGTTGGAGACAAGCTATCTCACTTAACCTTTGCAGTACTCCTAGCCCACAAGATTATGAGTGAAATAAAATTGTTGTTTAAATCAATTAGTTTTATACAATAATAGATAACCCAAATCATAGTATGCCTGTGAAGGAAGATATGCGTATTTATAGTTTATTCTGGCATAAATCTGAAGAGGAAACTTCATATTATTCACTGACCATTTTGGTTTTGGGTAATAAAAACACATGCACATCACTTCTTGGAAAACATGTTAATCCATACATCATAATTCTCGTCATGTCCTATGAATGGCCATTAGTCTCATGAATACTTCCTCTCTAAAATTGTTCCAGCTGTGTCATTCCCACATATAGAGTATCAGCCTTCCTGCTATGTTGTCATTTATTTAATTGGATTCATCAATCTTTCATTAGGTCCACTGTGCTTGACACTGTGGAGACTATGAAAGACAGTGTAGTGTCCTGTGTTCAAAAAATTTCTCTTGCAGTTAAGAGAAACAAGGCATATACACCTCATACAAGTAGGGAATAATACTTTACAAGACAGGTGACTTCTAAAATGTGGGGGATGGGTGATAAGCGCTTTTTATGTATAAAATGGAGGTAACGGGTACCACAGTATTAATAAAAATAACAATTATATTTATATGAATTATAAGTAAAGGCTTGGGATGGGAAACAGGTGTAAGATGAGACTTGAAGGGGGGTAGGACTGATGTAGACAACGAGCTTTCTAGTTAGAACACTACAAGAAATAGTGACTTTGGGGGACATTTTCATAATTATTTAGAGATAAAGTTGATTATGTTTCTTTTAGTTGCATCTCTTCTAAAACACTTTCTTTTTGGCGTGAAAAATATAACTAATTTAGCTTAATGATTAATAAAGGAAGGAAAAAGGTTTTTTCCAAGTTTTATATTAAAAATGATGAGTCTGCAATGTTGACAGCAGTCATTCCCCTCTTGAAATTTCTAAAAACTTGGCAGCTGTCTTGCTTCCACCAATCTTAGCATGTTATACTTAAGTGTAACTGATTTGGGGAAACTCCAGGAAATTCTACAGACTAATGCTTACCCTTCAGCTCCCAACTTTTCATTTCCTTTTATCATTCAGTAACTCAATAAATAAATGTTTAATGAGCATCTATTCAATACTGGCCATTTATATGAACTCCACTGGTTGTGCTGGTGTATGCCAACTCTAATAAATTATTTTTAAGAGAATTTTACGGTTGAAGCATGCTCATTAAATATAGCATCTCTGAATTTTTTTCTAAACACAGTATTGCCTTTTCTTAGTAGATTGTCCACAGGTCGTAACCCTGGGCTACCTTAGGCAAACCACCAAGTCAGCAGACCTCTCTGGGTATTGATTCCTTCATGTGATATCTGAGTACACAGGTGAATTAAAAGATTGCTTCTACTTCAAACATGCAATGATTTGTTTCCAAAGGATATTGTGTAAATTGAATTTTGGAAAATCAAATAATTTAAATCAAGTACTTAAATTACTCTAGAATTCTGTTGTTAAGTCCTATTGTGAAATGAATCTTCTGCATTGTAAAAATAGTTCTTTAATTTTATCAACTTTTTTTTTCTTTTTTTTTTTTTAAACATCTTTATTGAAGTATAATTGCTTCACAATGGTGTGTTAGTTTCTGCTTTATAACAAAGTGAATCAGCTACACATATACACACGTTCCCATATCTCCTCCCTCCCGCATCTCCCTCCCTCCAACCCTCCCCATCCCACCCCCCCAGGCGGTCACAAAGCACCGAGCTGATCTCCCTGTGCTATGTGGCTGCTTCCCACTAGCTATCTATATTACATTTGGTAGTGTATATATGTCCATGACACTCTCTCACCCTGTCACATCTCACCTCTCCCCCTCCCTGTATCCTCAAGTCCATTCTTTAGTAGGTCTGTGTCTTTATTCCCGTCTTGCCACTAGGTTCTTCATGGCCTTTTTTTTTTTTCCCCTTAGATTCCATATATATGTGTTAGCATACTGTATTTGTTTTTCTCTTTCTGACTTACTTCACTCTGTATGACAGACTCTAACTCCATCCACCTCATTACAAATACCTACATTTCATTTCTTTTTATGGCTGAGTAATATTCCATTGTATATATGTGCCACATCTTCTTTATCTGTCGATGGACATTTAGGTTGCTTCCATGTCCTGGCTATTGTAAATAGAGCTGCAATGAACATTTTGGTACATGACTCTTTTGAATTATGGTTTTCTCAGGGTATATGCCCAATAGTGGGATTGCTGGGTCGTATGGTAGTTCTATTTTTAGTTTTTTAAGGAACCTCCATACTGTTCTCCATAGTGGCTGTATCAATTTGCATTCCCACCAACAGTGCAAGAGTGTTCCCTTTTCTCCACACCCTCTCCAGCATTTATTGTTTGTAGATTTTTTGATGATGGCCATTCTGACCGGTGTGAGATGGTACCTCATTGTAGTTTTGATTTGCATTTCTCTAATGATTAATGATGTTGAGCATTCTTTCATGTGTCTGTTGGCCATCTGTATATCTTCTTTGGAGAAATGTCTATTTAGGTCTTCTGCCGATTTTTGGATTGGGTTGTTTGTTTTTTTGTTATTGAGCTGCATGAACTGCTTGTAAATCTTGGAGATTAATCCTTTGTCAGTTGCTTCATTTGCAAATATTTTCTCCCATTCTGAGGGTTTTCTTTTTGTCTTGTTATGGTTTCCTTTGCTGTGCAAAAGCTTTTAAGTTTCATTAGGTCCCATTTGTTTATTTGTGTTTTTATTTCCATTTCTCTAGGAGGTGGGTCAAAAAGGATCTTGCTGTGATGTATGTCATACAGTGCTCTGCCTATGTTTTCCTCTAAGAGTTTGATAGTGTCTGGCTTTACACTTAGGTCTTTAATCCATTTTGAGTTTATTTTTGTGTATGGTGTCAGGGAGTGTTCTAATTTCATACTTTTACATGTAGCTGTCCAATTTTACCAGCACCACTTACTGAAGAGGCTGTCTTTTCTCCACTGTATATGCTTGCCTCCTTTATCAAAGATAAGGTGACCATATATGCGTGGGTTTATCTCTGGGCTTTCTGTCCTGTTCCATTGATCTATATTTCTGTTTTTGTGCCAGTACCAAACTGTCTTGATTACTGTAGCTTTGTAATATAGTCTGAAGTCAGGGAGCCTGATTCCTCCAGCTCCATTTTTCGTTCTCAAGATTGCTTTGGCTATTCGGGGTCTTTTGTGTCTCCATACAAATTGTGAAATTTTTTGTTCTAGTTCTGTGAAAAATGCCAGTGGTAGTTTGATAGGGATTGCATTGAATCTGTAGATTGCTTTGGGTAGTAGAGTCATTTTCACAATGTTGATTCTTCCAATCCAAGAACATGGTATATCTCTCCATCTATTTGTATCATCTTTAATTTCTTTCATCAGTGTCCTATAATTTTCTGCATACAGGTCTTTTGTCTCCTTAGGTAGGTTTATTCCTAGATATTTTATTCTTTTTGTTGCAATGGTAAATGGGAGTGTTTTCTTAATTTCACTTTCAGATTTTTCATCATTAGTATATAAGAATGCAAGAGATTTCTGTGCATTAATTTTGTGTCCTGCTACTTTACCAAATTCATTGATTAGCTCTAGTAGTTTTCTGGTAGCAGTTTTAGGATTCTCTATGTATAGTATCATGTCATCTGCAAACAGTGACAGCTTTACTTCTTCTTTTCCGATTTGGATTTCTTTTATTTCTTTTTCTTCTCTGATTGCTGTGGCTAACACTTCCAAAACTATGTTGAATAATAGTGGTGAGAGTGGGCAACCTTGTCTTGTTCCTGATCTTAGTGGAAATGGTTTCAGTTTTTCACCATTGAGGACAATGTTGGCTGTGGGTTTGTCATATATGGCCTTTATTATGTTGAGGAAAATTCCCTCTATGCCTACTTTCTGCAGGGCTTTTATCATAAATGGGTGTTGAATTTTGTCGAAAGCTTTCTCTGCATCTATTGAGATGATCATATGGTTTTTCTCCTTCAATTTGTTAATATGATGTATCACGTTGATTGATTTGCGTATATTGAAGAATCCTTGCATTCCTGGGATAAACCCCACTTGATCATGGTGTATGATCCTTTTAATGTGCTGTTGGATTCTGTTTGCTAGTATTTTGTTGACGATTTTTGCATCTATGTTCATCAGTGATATTGGCCTGTAGTTTTCTTTCTTTGTGACATCTTTGTCTGGTTTTGGTATCAGAGTGATGGTGGCCTTGTAGAATGAGTTGGGGAGTGTTCCTCCCTCTGCAATATTTTGGAAGCGTTTGAGAAGGATAGGTGTTAGCTCTTCTCTAAATGTTTGATAGAATTCGCCTGTGAAGCCATCTGGTCCTGGGCTTTTGTTTGTTGGAAGATTTTTAATCACAGTTTCAATTTCAGTGCTTGTGATTGGTCTGTTCATATTTTCTATTTCTTCCTGGTTCAGTCTCGGTAGGTTGTGCATTTCTAAGAATCTGTCCATTTCTTCCAGGTTGTCCATTTTATTGGCATAGAGTTGCTTGTAGTAATCTCTCATGATCGTTTGTATTTCTGCAGTGTCAGTGGTTACTTCTCCGTTTTCATTTCTAATTCTATTGATTTGAGTCTTCTCCCTTTTTCTCTTGATGAGTCTGGCTAATGGTTTATCAATTTTGTTTATCTTCTCGAAGAACCAGCTTTTAGTTTCATTGATTTTTGCTATTGCTTCATTTCTTTTTCATTTATTTCTGATCTGATCTTTATGATTTCTTTCCTTCTGCTAGCTTTGGGGTTTTTTTGCTCTTCTTTCTCTAAATGCTTTAGGTGCAAGGTTAGGTTGTTTATTCGAGATGTTTCCTGTTTCTTGAGGTAGGCTTGTATTGCTATAAACTTCCCTCTTAGCACTGCTTTTGCTGTGTCCCATAGGTTTTGGGTCGTCGTGTCTCCATTGTCATTTGATTCTAGGTATTTTTTGATTTCCCCTTTGATTTCTTCAGTGATCACTTCGTTATTAAGTAGTGTATTGTGTAGCCTCCATGTGTTTGTATTTTTTACAGATCTTTTCCTGTAATTGATATCTAGTCTCATAGCGTTGTGGTCAGAAAAGATACTTGATACGATTTCAATTTTCTTAAATTTACCAAGGCTTGATTTGTGACCCAAGATATGATCTATCCTGGAGAATGTTCCATGAGCACTTGAGAAAAATGTGTATTCTGTTGTTTTTGGGTGGAATGTCCTATAAATATCAATTAAGTCCATCTTGTTTAATGTATCATTTAAAGCTTGTGTTTCCTTATTTATTTTCATTTTGGATGATCTGTCCATTGGTGAAAGTGGGGTGTTAAAGTCCCCTACTATGATTGTGTTACTGTCGATTTCCCCTTTTATGGCTGTTAGTATTTGCCTTATGTATTGAGGTGCTCCTATGTTGGGTGCATAAATATTTACAATTGTTATATCTTCCTCTTGGATCGATCCCTTGATCATTATATAGTGTCCTTCTTTGTCTCTTGTAATAGTCTTTATTTTAAAGTCTATTTTGTCTGATATGAGAATTGCTACTCCAGCTTTCTTTTGATTTCCATTTGCATGGAATATCTTTTTCCATCCCCTCACTTTCAGTCTGTAAGTGTCTCTAGGTCTGAAGTGAGTCTCTTGTAGACAGCATATATATGGGTCTTGTTTTTGTATCCATTCAGCCAGTCTGTGTCTTTTGGTGGGAGCATTTAATCCATTTACATTTAAGGTAATTATCGATATGTATGTTCCTATTCCCATTTTCTTAAATATTTTGGGTTTGTTATTGTAGGTGTTTTCCTTCTCTTGTGTTTCTTGCCTAGAGAAGTTCCTTTAGCATTTGTTGTAAAGCTGGTTTGGTGGTGCTGAACTCTCTCAGCTTTTGCTTGTCTGTAAAGGTTTTAATTTCTCCATCAAATCTGAATGAGATCCTTGCTGGGTAGAGTAATCTTGGTTGTAGGTTTTTCTCCTTCGTGACTTTAAGTATATCCTGCCACTCCCTTCTGGCTTGCAGAGTTTCTGCTGAAAGATCAGCTGTTAACCTTATGGTGTTAACCTTGTGTGTTATTTGTTGTTTTTCCCTTGCTGCTTTTAATATGTTTTCTTTATATTTAATTTTTGATAGTTTGATTAATATGTGTCTTGGCGTGTTTCTCCTTGGATTTATCCTATATGGGACTCTCTGTGCTTCCAGGACTTGATTAACTATTTCCTTTCCCATATTAGGGAAGTTTTCAACTATAATCTCTTCAAAATTTTTTCTCAGTCCCTTTCTTTTTCTCTTCTTCTTCTGGGACCCCTATAATTCGAATGTTGGTGTGTTTAATGTTGTCCCAGAGGTCTCTGAGACTGTCCTCCGTTCTTTTCATTCTTTTTTATTTATTCTGGTCCGCAGCAGTGAATTCCACCATTCTGTCTTCCAGGTCACTTATCCGTTCTTCTGCCTCAGTTATTCTGCTATTGATCCCATCTAGAGTATTTTTAATTTCATTTATTGTGTTTTTCATCATTGCTTGGTTCCTCTTTAGTTCTTCTACATCCTTGTTAAATGTTTCTTGCATTTTGTCTATTCTATTTCCAAGATTTTGGATCATCTTTACTATCATTATTCTGAATTCTTTTTCAGGTAGACTGCCTATTTCCTCTTCATTTGTTAGGTCTGGTGTGTTTGACCCTGCTCCTTCACCTGCTGTGTGGTTTTTTGTCTTCTCATTTTGCTTATCTTACTGTGTTTGGGGTCTCCTTTTCACAGGCTGCAGGTTCGTAGTTCCTGTTGTTTTTGGTATCTGTCCCCAGTGGCTAAGGTTGGTTCAGTGGGTTGTGTAGGCTTTTGGTGGAGGGGACTAGTGCCTGTGTTCTGGTGGATGAGGTTGGATCTTGTCTTTCTGGTGGGCACGTCCACGTCTGGTGGTGTGTTTTGGGGCGTCTGTGGCCTTATTATGTTTTTAGGCAGCCTCTCTGCTAATGGATGGGGCTGTGTTCCTGTCTTGCTAGTTGTTTGGCATAGGGTGTCCAGCACTGTAGCTTGCTGGTCGTTGAGTGAAGCTGGGTCTTGATGTTGAGATGGAGATCTCTGAGAGATTTTCGCCGTTAGGTATTACGTGGAGCTGGGAGGTCTCTTGTGGACCAGTGTCCTGAAGTTGGCTCTCCCACCTCAGAGGCACAGCCCTGATGCCTGGCTGGAGCACCAAGAGCCTTTCATCCACACGGCTCAGAATAAAAGCGTGAAAAAAATAGAAAGAAAGAAAGAGGATAAAATAAAATAAAATAAAGCTATTATAATAAAAAATAAGAAAAAAAAATTTAAAAATGTATTCAGAAAAAAGTTTTTTTAATTTTTAAAAATAGATTTATTAATTTTTTATAGTAAAAAATAAGAAAAAAATTATTAAGAAAAAATTTATTAAGAAAAAAAATTTTTTAATTTTTTAAAATAAAAAATATGAAAAAACTTATTAAAATTTTTTTTAATTTCTAAAAATAGAAAATAAGGAAAAAATTATTAAGAAAACATTTATTAGGAAAAAAAAATTTTTAAGTAAAAAAAAAAAACAAAAACAAAAAACACGGACGGACCTATCCCTAGGACTAATGGTGAAAGCAAAGCTATACAGACAAAATCTCACCCAGAAGCATACACATATACAGTCACAAAAAAAGGAAAAGGGGAAAAATTAATATATCCTGCTCCCAAAGTCCACCTCTTGATTTTGGGATGATTCGTTGTCTATTCAGGTATTCAACAGATGCAGGCACATCAAGTTGTTTGTGGAGCTTTAATCCACTGCTTCTGAGGCTGCTGGGAGAGATTTCCCTTTCTCTTCTTTGTTCGTACAGCTCCTGGGGTTCAGCTTTGCATGTGGACCCGCCTCTGCATGTAGATCGCCTGAGGGCGTCTGTTCCCCGCCCAGACAGACCGGGGTTAAAGGAGCAGTTGCTTCAGGGGCTCTGGCTCACTCAGGCCGGGGGGAGGGAGGGGTACAGAGGAGGCGGGGCGAGCCTGCGGCGGCAGAGGCCGGCATGACGTTGTACCAGCCTGAGGCGCGCAGTGCGTTCTCCCGGGGAAGTTGTCCCCGGATCACGGCACCCTGGCAGTGGCGAGCTGCACAGGCTCCCAGGAGGGGCGGTGTGGAGAGTGACCCATGCTCGCACACAGGCTTCTTGGTGGCGGCAGCAGCAGCCTTAGCGTCTCCTGCCCGTCTCTGGGGTCTGCGCTGATAACCGCAGCTCGTGCCCGTCTCTGGGGTCCGTGCTGATAGCCGCGGCTCGCGCCCGTCTCTGGAGTTCGTTTCGGCGGTGCTCTGAATCCCCTCTCCTTGCGCGCCGCGAAACTAAGAGGCAAGAAAAAGTCTCTTGCCTCTTCGGCAGCTGCAGACTTTTTCCCGGACTCCCTCCCGGCTAGCACCGAAGCCCGAGCCTCAGCTCCCAGTCCCCGCCCGCCCCGGCGGGTGAGCAGACAAGCCTCTCGGGCTGTTGAGCGCTGCTCGGCGCTGAGCCTCTGTGCGGGAATCTCTCCGTTTTTCCCTCTGCGCCCCTGTTGCTGTGGGATCCGCGCTGATAGCCGCGGCTCGCGCCCGCCTCTGGAGTTCGTTTAGGCGGCGCTCTGAATCCCCTCTCCTTGCGCGCCGTGAAACAAAGAGGCAAGAAAAAGTCTCTTGCCTCTTCGGCAGCTGCAGACATTTTCCCGGACTCCCTCTCAGCTAGCACCGAAGCCCGAGCCTCAGCTCCCAGTCCCCGCCCTCCCCGGCGGGTGAGCAGACAAGCCTCTCGGGCTGGTGAGTGCTGGTCGGCACCAACCCTCTGTGCGGGAATCTCTCCACTTTGCCCTCCGCACCCCTGTGTCTGCACTCTCCTCCGTGGCTCCGAAGCTTCCCCCCTCTGCCACCCGCAGTCTCCGCCTGCGAAGGGGCTTCCTAGTGTGTGGAAACCTTTCCTCCTTCACAGCTCCCTCCCACTGGTGCAGGTCCCGTCCCTATTCTTTTGTCTCTGTTATTTCTTTTTTCTTTTGCCCTACCCCAGTACGTGGGGATTTTCTTGCCTTTTGGGAGGTCTGACGTCTTCTGCCAGTGTTCAGTGGGTGTTCTGTAGGAGCAGTTCCACGTGTAGATGTATTTCTACTGTATCTGTGGGAAGGAAGGTGATCTCCGCGTCTTACTCTTCCGCCATCTTGCCCCTCCCCAGAATCTTTTTTCTTTTTTTATGAAAGAGCAGAGAATTGTGATGATGAATGTAAGTGGTGAACTAGGAAAGCTGTCAAGACAGAAACTTAGTCACAAGGAAAACATAGTCATCAGAATTTGGCCACAAGACTGAAACTAGGTAACAGCCAAGGTAACTTCATTAATGGTTTATCCAGAAGAGTTTACTGATACTTACCATGTTTAAAACACTGTGTAAGGAGCTGGGGGATATAGTAGATCCTGCCATCAGGAAGCTTATGTTCCAGCTTGGGAGACAGATAACAAGTAGGGAAGAGAGAACAGGCAGTGGAGATTCTCGAGAAAGAAAAGAGGGAGGGTTATTTGTGAGAACAAAAAGAAAGCCAGGGCTTCCCTGGCGGCGCAGTGGTTGAGAGTCTGCCTGCTGATGCAGGGGACATGGGTTTGAGCCCCGGTCTGGGAAGATCCCACATGCCGCAGAGCAACTAGGCCCGTGCGCCACAACTACTGAACCTGTGTGTCTGGAGCCTGTGCTCTGCAACGAGAGGCCACGACAGTGAGAGGCCCGTGCACCGCGATGAAGAGTGGCCCCCGCTCGCCACAACTGGAGAAAGCCCTCGCACAGAAACGAAGAACCAACACAGCCAAAAATAAATAAATTAATAAATAAATAAAATTTAAAAAAAACAAAAAAAACAACAACAAAAAAAGAAAACCAGTCTGACTGTAGCACTGTATCAGGATGGATGGAGCTGGTGAGGTAGGCATGGGCAAATCATGCAGTCTCACAGGCACATTGAAAGATACTGGGTTTTATCTACAGGAAGGGAAAAAGTTGAAGCAATTTTAATAAGGGAGAGACATAATAACATGTGTCTTTTAAAAAGATTACCCTGGCTTGATGTGCAAATAGGTGGAAGAGAAAGAGGATAAGTGCAGAGATCCCAGTTAGGAGACCACTGCAGATGGCCAGGCAGGATGGTGGCTAGAGTACTGTGGGGAAAAATACCTGTAGAGTCATGGTCTTGAGGATGAGTTTGGGAGCACTGGCATGATGAAACTTACATCTCTGCTGCCTGGGATGAGGATTTTTCCTGGCCACCCATGCCAGAACCTAGCCCCAGGCTTATGGGATGGAGGGCAGCAGAGCCTAGGGACAGTATCAGAGAAGCCTCTGGATGAGGCACTTCCTTTACAAATGAGGGAGCTCAGGACAAGGCAGCTATGTGTCTTCTTTAAGCCTCACAAATTATAAGAGACCAAATTAGGTCAAAAATGGGAATCCAGTATGGCATTGTGCCCACCAGACTGCTCCCTTAATTCTTCCCACCATCCCAGATCCTCCTCGTCCATAGAGCTGACATAATGGTACATGCCCTAGCTTCTAGATACACACGGCCAACCCGAATTATTCCTCCTTCCCCTGTGTAAACTAAGCCATTGGTAACTTTTTAGTTCTACCATTAATTTGGGAGAATTACTCCCACAAATAATTCTATCAAGCCACGTTTGGGGTCAGAAAGTTGCTATGTATAGCCAAAGCAAATTGTTTTTCTATATGAGAAGGTGACATTTCTCCCTGCTGCACTAGGATACTTTTTTATTGCTTTATTAGCAACACAAAGCACATTGCTGTGAGTGGACAGAGATTAGAAAATAAAAGATATCTATTGATTGTTCAGAAAGAAGACTGTAATAACCTTCCCTTCTTTTCTTCTAACTGAGATGCAGAATAGAACATAATGAAACAGAAGCCAGCGGGGAGATAATGTAAAATAAAAAGGGAACGTTAACTCTGGTAGAATTTCTTTCTGAAAGAAGGAGATGAAATTACACAGAGTGTAGGTTTAAAATAAATATGTAGATTTTTCTTTCACTATGGGTGCCATTATGGAAGAATTAATTTACTCCTGTTTTGCTTTGGAGATCTTTCTTTCTTCCAGTTTTATTGAGGCATAATTGACATACAGCACTGTATGAATTTAAGATATACAGCATAGTAATTTGACTTACATCATGAAATTATTACCACAATATAGTTTACTCCTTTCTAAGCTTAATTATTATAGACAGTACTTGTCTATAGGTATATGGTGAGATATTTAGACTAGTGCAGTTCTGTACTTTCTCAATGCCAGATAATCATTCCAGACATCATTTGCCTGTTTTTTTTTTTAAATTGGTGAGTGACTATCTATTTATTTATTTATTTATTATTTTTGGTTGTGTTGGGTCTTCGTTTCTGTGCGAGGGCTTTCTCAAGTTGCGGCAAGCGGGGGCCACTCTTCATTGTGGTGCGCGGACCTCTCACTACCGCGGCCTCTCCTGTTGCGGAGCACAGGCTCCAGACGCGCAGGCTTAGTAATTGTGGCTCACAGGCCCAGTTGCTCCGCGGCATGTGGGATCTTCCCAGACCAGGGCTCGAACCCGTGTTCCCTGCATTGGCAGGCAGATTCTCAACCACTGCGCCACCAGGGAAGCCTTTGCCAGTTTTTTTTTTTCTAGAATTTCTAAGTAAATTGAGTTCATTGGTTGAAAAAACATATAACTAATTTGATTCTGTTGACCAATTTAGGCAATTTTTCATTAGAATTGAATTCCAAATAAAGAGATGCAAATAATGCATCTCACGAATTAAATAATTCTGTTCCAATATCCTGGTAAGTTTATTTAAAGGCTTGTGTCTGTTTGTTGTACATGGCAATCACAATAATGCTGTACAAAGACATCTGTCTCCAGGTGTAATGGAAGGAAGCATTGGGGAATGAGCAAGGATCAGATGAGAAGCTGAGTCCTGGGCTCTAGTCTTAGCTCCGACTTGGCGGCTGTGTGACTTTGGCCAATAACCTTGATCAGGCTGTATCTCAGTTTCCTCTTTTGAAAATCAGGAGTTTCTTGCCTGTCCAACTCATATTGTGGCAAACGCCAAATCAATTGTATATTTCGGTTCAAGAGAAAATACTATTGAAAATGAAAAGTGCTCTAAGAAAGGTGTTAGTATGTGAGGTATTGGTGTTGAGAGTAAAGGCGAAGTGGATTTTGAATTTCCTTTTTAAAATTCCATCTTTTAACGTGTTCACGGGTGCTATAATGTCAGGTCAGAGTGATGGCCTTGGAATCTAGAGCGGGCACATATATATCAGTAAGAGTTTTTTGTTGGAAAAAAGCAGCTGCAGCGCGCTCCAGGGAGGTGACCTGATGGCAGTGGCTGGGAACATGGGCAGCTGAAGCCAAGGATCAGTTGGAGGATAGGCCTGAGGCTCCGAGCACCTGAGTGCCGAAGAGCCACAGTGGAGACAAAGTGTGTCAGCCAGGAGGCTGGAATTCCCTCACTCTACAGAGAGGACACACCCCTAATTCCACCAGCTGTAGGACATTAGCCAGAGACCCATCAGGGCCTCCATAGAAAGGTCAGGAGAGATTAATTACACCTCAACCAGAGGCCAGTGGGGACGAGCAGGGAAGGAGGAGAGTCCCTTTTCTCCAAAGCTCAACCTTTTGAACCCAGACATCACTGTGGGAAAGAGGAGGGGAGAGAGGATTCTTTGAGAGGACAGGAAGATCCTTGACAGGAAATTTGAACTTTGAATTAACAGAGTATTTACCTAAAAGCCTGAGTTAATTCAACAAAATCAAAAAGTCTACCAGCACACGCATATTGATGTTGGAAGAAACAGTAGGGACTTTAAGCTGCTCAATGCCCAGCATGTAGTTCCTAAGATAGAGCCTCATATGCTACAAGCCTAAAATAAATATTTGCTGACTCAAGAGCTCAAAATGAATTTCTAGATCCAGAAGGCAACCAGTTACTTTTGTTCAGGCTGATTCTTTCCCAGCCACTGAGGCAAATATTTTGAGAAACTTCAGTGTTACTTTCACACTTCACATTCTTTGAAGCAGTGTTAAGCAATCCATTTTGATGTTAGGTAAAGGACATGTCCTCATATAGCAACCCTCATATGATAGACCAAACTGCCACATGGATTATCTGTAGATTAAAAACAAAAACCAGACATCCCTAATGTAATAATACTTTAAACACTTTATAGAATTATAAATTATACTAATAATTATAATGTTAATTATAAGTAATTAATTTTTATAATTAATAATAATATTAATTATAAATAATTTTTATAATTAAATTAAAAATTTTTTTCAATATAAAAATTAAGGAACTGAAAAGATTAGTATTTTTCTTCCTGATTAAGAATGATGCATTTGTTATGACTGTGTGTTTTTGCTTGCCATAGAGAGTAAATCTATTACCTGCTAATTCAGTTCTCTAGTGATGTTCCACGTCCCAAAGGCAGGTTTCTAATTGTTACTCAATTGCTTATTAAGGACATCCTCTTACATCACTGGGATTTACCACCTTCTTATAAACTTTCCTACCATGTAGTGTTATTACCAAATTGACTTTGGTAAACAGCTGTCTCTTGAAGTTTGCATTTGTATACTTTTTCCCTGTATACTTTTTCTCAGCCTTATCTGGTTCCTCTCAGACTCCCAAATCTGTAACATTGCTAATAGTGGCATACTGTCTGTAACAGTTGACGGCAATGTGGAATTTCTAAAGCTCCTCTCTGTCCAGCATTCCAAGGGTTAAGATAGGGTCTCCGTAGATTGCTATAAGGCAAGTGACTCTCAACCTCCGCTGCACCTTAGAATCACCTGGGAAGCTTTTGAAACGACAGATGATTATAATGTGTAGCTGGGATTAAGAATCATAGTCAAAATAAATCTACTCCAAGTAGAAATTTGCAACACAGGAGTCACTGAGCTTTAGGGGGAGCTTCCTTCCTCTGTGTACATCTTCCTCGTTCTACCTCCTCTCTTTGTCCCACCATGTTTTTTTGGATGGAGAGCACTGTCCTGAAGTATGCCTCTGTGCAGGTATGCCATCTTTGGGGGCAGAGGAGGGAGGGATGGTGAAGAATGAGGGTGGAAAAAGTGTTGGGGGTGAGTAGGGACAATACTATGATGGCCAACTAGACTGAAGGCTCCATCTTTCTACCCAACATCAGAGGATGATTTCAAAGTAAGAGGAAAGGATGTAAATCCGAAGAACTAAAGATAAAATAGGGAGACAGAAGGTAGTTGTGACTAGTAGGTGGGTAAGAAAGACAGCCTGGGGTGGAGAGGTCACCACGGTCATGGGATGCACTGGGGAAGCCTTTGAAGTGGTCCTCTTTCAACACCTGCACATGGCTTTGGGCAGATCATTCCTTGGAGCATTGCAGTTTGGAGTAGAAAAGCCACAGCTGCCCCGGGTTGTAGGAGGAACATCAGGAGAGTTCCAGAGGCCTGACTAGGGAATGTGGATATCCAGCCCCTGAACCTCCTGATCTCACCCCTTCCTCTACCTCCTGCCACACTATGGTAAGGACATTAAAGTTTTGGGAAAGAGCAGTGAATGGGTAAAAGAATAGAAAGGTTCTCTGAGGAGAAAACCATTTCTCCTCCCTGGCCACTTGAAGTCCCCACGAGTGGATAAGCAGGGCCTATACTTTGCTCCCCACCCCTCTGCTAGCTTGAGTGGCTGATACCCCCAAGGAGAATGAGTTCTCAGGAATAATAACCAGACATGTGAGGAACACAACCACTTTATAAAGGAGATAGTAAAACAATGATTTATGCCAGATGAGCAGGATTAATGATACAGACTGAACAAAAGTTTGAAATAAACATAATAAATTTCCTCCAAGAGATAAAAGAGAAATAAGAATATGAAGTTTTATAGGAAATAATTGGTATGAAATATAATAGAGATAAAAACTTAACAAACATTGTGATGAAAGAGGAAGTATGAAGATCTAAATATTATGTAGCAAAAATGTGAAAAAATGAAGAGACAAACATTCTCAGAATCAAACAGGGTAGAAAAAGAAATATCTCATATAAACAGATTATCATGGAATTTGAAAACATAAAAGAGAACATTCTTAAAGCTTCTAGAGAGAAAGAGCAAAACATTTATAAAGAAAACAGACTAAGACTGATACAAACTTTGGAAGACAGACACAGGAAAGAGGAAGATAATGAAGTAATATTTCCTAGGTGCTGATAAAGAAAAACTTTGAACTTAGAATTTTATATCCAGTAATAATCATTTAAATTTGAATTGCTATAAAGATATTTTCAAATGCATAAGCCTCAGAAGATCTTCTGTGCAAAGATGAAAGCATTTTTGTAGGAATATAACAGCTGAGAGAGAAATTAACCCAGGAAGAATCTGGGCAATAAATGGGAAAGAGAAGATGGATAAATAATTTAGTGAAGGGACTTCCCTGGTGGTGCAGTCGTTAAGAATCCACCTGCCAATGCAGGGCACATGCGTTCAAGCCCTGCTCCGGGAAGATCCCACATGAAGAGCAACTAAGCTCGTACGCCACAACTGCTGAGCCTGCGCTCTAGAGCCCGTGAGCCACAACTACTGAGCCTGTGTGCCACAACCACTGAAGCCCACACTCCCAGAGCCTGTGCTTCGCAACAAGAGAAGCCACTGCAATGAGAAGCCCACACACTGCAACGAAGGGTAGCCCACGCTTGCTGCAACTAGAGAAAGCCCACGTGCAGCGACGAAGACCCAATGCAGCCAAAAATAAGTAAATAAATAAATTTATTTAAAAAATAGTAATTTAGTGAAGATTAACAGAAACCACAAAGTATATTCATGACATTCCAGAACTATCAGTAAGACAGAGGGAATTGGGGTAGGGACAGACTAAGTGTGCAAAATCACTTGTCTTCCTTGAGGGGAAGATAGAGGTATGAAGTTTAAGAGATTAATCTTCAAACAAGTAGAAGAAAATTTTATCCCTCCACAGAAAGGTAGAAAAGGAGAAAACATTATAGTTAAATAGAAAATTTTAAATAATATGGTAGAAGTAAGTTCTGGTATAATGGTCATAATGCCAAATACAAATAATGGTTTGAAACACAGAGTGTTTCAGGTTAGAAAAAATTAAGGACCAGCAGTTATAATATATGCTTAAAGTGAAAGGTTACAGAATATTGGAATAAATAGACTGAAAACCACATATCACAAAAACGTGAGCAGCAATTTTGTGTCAGACAAAGTAAAATTCAAAGATTAAAAAGTTATGAAAAAGAGTCATTAAATAATGGTTAAAAGGATAAGGATACATAAACTCATTAGCATATCCTTAAAACACATAAGCATAACTACTAGGAGAAAGAGATAAATCAATAATTATAGCTAGGATTTCAACAAATTCCTCTTAGAAATTGACAAGCAATCAGATGAAGTATAATTAAAGACAGAGGAGACCTTCAAGATGGCAGAGGAGTAGGATGGGGAAATCACCTTCTTCCCCACAAATACATCAAAAATACATCTACATGTGGAACAACTCCTACAGAAGACCTCAGACTTCCCAAAAGGCAAGAAACTCCCCATGTACCTGGGTAGAGCAAAAGAAAAAAGAAAAATCAGACACAAAAGAATAAGGATGGGACCTGAGCCTCTGGGAGGGAGCTGTGAAGGAGGAAAAGTTTCCACACACTAGAAAACCCCTTCACTGGTGAGGACAGGATTGGGGGAAGCTTTGGAGCCACAGAGGAGAGAGCAGTAACAGGGGTACAGAGGGCAAAGTGCAGAGATTCCCACACAGAGTATCGGTGCTGACCATCACTCACCAGCCTGAGACGCTTGTCTGCTCACCCACCGGGATGGGTGTGGGCTGGGAGCTGAGACTCAGGCTTCGGAGGTCAGATCCCAGGGAGAGGACTGGGGTTGGCTGCATGAAGACAACCTGAAGGGGGCTAGTGCGCCACAGCTAGCCGGGAGGGAGTCCAGGAAGAAGCCTGTACCTGCCAGAGAGGCAAGAGTCCATTGTTTCAGGGTGCATGAGGAGAGGGGCTTCCTGCTCTTGTGTGCCCACAGATGGCAGAGCACTGCCTAAGCGAGCTCCAGAGATGAGAGTGAGCCGTGGCTATCATCTTGGACTCCAGAGGAAGGCAGGGACTGCTACCGCTGCCGCCACAGCCACCAAGAATCCTGTGTGCAAGCACAGGTCACTCCCCACACACACACCCCTGCCCCGGGATCCTGTGCAGCATGCCACTGCCAGGGGTCCTGTGATCCAGGGCCAGTTTCCCCAGGAGAACACATGGCAGTCCTCAAGCTGTTGCAATGTCATGCTGGCTCCTGCTGCTGCAGGCACGCCCCCACCCCACATTCCAATTATGACTACCATACCTCTCCCTCTCCCTGGCCTAAATGAGGAAGAGACCCCTAATCAGCTGCTGTTTTAACTCCCTCCTCTCTGGGTGGGGAACAGATGCCTGAGGGCAGTTTACACGCAGAGGTGGGGCCAAAATCAAAGCTGAACCCCAGGAGCTGTGCGGACAAAGAAGAGAAAGGGAAATCTCTCCCAGCAGCCTCAGGAGCAGCGGATTAAATCCCTGCAATTGGCTTGATAAACCCTGCATCTGTGGAATACCTGAATAGACAACAAATGTTCCCAAAATTGAGGTCGTGGACTTTGGAAGCAACTGTAAGCTTGGGGTTTGCTTTCTGCATTTAATTTGTTCTTGATTTTATATTTATCATAGTTTAGTTTTTAGTGCTTGTTTTCATTGGTGGGTTTGTTTATTGGTTTGGTTGCTCTCTGCTTTTTTTTTTTCTCTTTTTGTGAGTGTGTGTGTATGCTTCTTTGCGTGATTTTGTCTGTTTAGTTTTGCTTTTACCATTTGTTTTGGGGTTCTGTCTGTTCTTTTTGTTTTTAATCTTCCTTTTCTTCCATGCTGTGTGGCTGGGAGGGTCCTGGTGCTCCGGCCAGGTGTGGGGCCTGAGCCTCTGAGGTGGGAGAGCCAAGTCCAGGACACTGGACCACCAGAGACCTCCTGGCCCCATATAATATTAATTGGCAAGAGCTCTTCCGGAGATTGCTGAACTTAGATTCTCAACACTAAGACCCAGCTCCACCCAATGGCCAGCAAGCTCCACTGCTGGATGTCCCATGCCAAACAACTAGCAACACAGGAACACAACCCCACCCATTAGCAGAGAGGCTGCCTAAAGTCATACTAAGTTCACAGACACCCCAAAACACACCACCAGACATGGCCCTGCCCACCACAGGGACAAGATCCAGCCCCACCATCCAGAACACAGGCACCAGTCCCTCCCATCCCCCACACCAGGAAGCCTACACAAGCTACTGAACCAACCTCACCCACTGGGGGCAGACACCAAAAATAAAAGGAACTACAAACCTGCAGCCTGCAAAAAGGAGACCCCAAACACAGTAAGTTAAACAAAATGAGAAGACAGAGAAATACGCAGCAGATGAAGGAGCAAGGTAAAAACCCACCAGACCAAACAAATGAAGAGGAAATAGGCAGTTTACCTGAAAAACAATTCAGAGTAATGATAGTAAACATGATCCAAAATCTCGGAGATAGGATGGAGAAAATACAGGAAACACTTAACAAGGACCTGGAAGAACTAAAGAGCAAACAAACTAATGAATAACACAATAATGAAATTAAAAATACTCTAGAAGGAATCAATATCAGAATAACCGAGGTAGAAGAACAGATAAGTGACCTGGAAGATAGAATAATGGAAATAATTGCCACAGGGCAAAATAAAGAAAAAGAATGAAAAGAATTGAGGATAGTCTCAGAGACTTCTGGGACAACATTAAACGCACCAACATTTGAATTATAGGGGTCCCAGAAGAAGAGAGAAAGAAAGGGTCTGAGAAAATATTTGAAGAGATTATAGTCAAAAACTTCCATAACATAGGAAAGGAAATAGTTAATCAAGTCCAGGAAGCACAGGGAGTCCCATACAGGATAAATCCAAGAAGAAGCACACCAAGACACATATTAATCGAACTATCAAAAATTTAAAAATATTAAAAGCAGCAAGGGAAAAGCAACAAATAACAGACAAGGGAACTCCCATAAGGTTAACAGCTGATCTTTCAGCAGAAACTCTGCAAGCCAGAAGGGAGTGGCAGGACCTATTTAAAGTAATGAAAGTGAAAAACCTACAACCAAGATTACTCTACCTGGCAAGGATCTCATTCAGATTCGATGGAGAAATTAAAACCTTTGCAGACAAGCAAAAATTAAGAGAATTCAGACCACAAAACCAGCTTTACAACAAATGCTAAAGGAACTTCTCTAGGCAGGAAACACAAGAGAAGGAAAAGACCTACAGAAACAAACCCAAAACAATTAAGAAAATGGTAATAGGGACATACATATCGATAATTACCTTAAATATGAATGGATTAAATGCTCCAACCAAAAGACACAGACTGGCTGAATGGATACAAAAACAAGACGCATATATATGCTATCTACAAGAGACCCACTTCAGACCTAGGGACACATATGGACTGAAAGTGAGGGAATGGAAAAAAATATTCCATGCAAATTGATATCAAAAGAAATCTGGAGTAGCAATAGTCATATCAGACAAAATAGACTTTAAAATAAAGACTATTACAAGAGACAAAGAAGGACACTACATAATGATCAAGGGATCAATCCAAGAAGAAGATTTAACAATTGTAAATATTTATGCACCCAGCATAGGAGAACCTCAATACATAAGGCAGATGCCAACAGCCATAAAAAGGGAAACTGACAGTAACACAATCATAGTAGGGGACTTTTAACACCCCACTTTCACCAATGGAAACATCATCTGAAATGAAAATAAATAAGGAAGCACAAGCTTTAAATGACACATTAGACCAAATGGAATTAACTGATATTTATAGGACATTCCATCCAAAAACAAGAGAATACACTTTCTTCTCAAGTGCACATGGTACATTCTCCAGGATAGATCATACCTTGGGTCACAAATCAAGCCTTGATAAATTTAAGAAAATTGAAATTGTATCAAGTATCTTTTCCAACCACAGTGCTATGAGACTAGATATCAATTACAGGATAAAAACCGTAAAAAATGCAAACACAGGGAGGTTAAACAATACACTACTAAATAACCAAGAGATCACTGAAGAAATCAAAGAAGAAATCTAAAAATACCTAGAAACAAATGAAAATGAAAACACAATGACTCAAAACCTATGGGATGCAGCAAAAGCAGTTCTAAGAGGGAAGTTTATAGCAATACAATCCTACCTCAAGAAACAAGAAAAATCTCAAATACACAATCTAACCTTACACCTAAAGCATTTAGAGAAAGAAGAACAAACACAACCCAAAGTTAAAGGAAGGAAAGAAATAAAAAAAATCAGATCATATCGGAAATAAATGAAAAAGAAATGAAGGAAACAATAGCAAAGATCAATAAAACTAAAAGCTGCTTTTTTGAGAAGGTAAACAAAATTGATAAACCATTAGCCAGACTCATCAAGAAAAAAAGAGAAGACTCAAATCAGTAGAATTAGAAATAAAAAAGGAGAAGTAACAACTGACACTGAAGAAATACAAAGGATCATGAGAGACTACTAAAAGCAACTATATGCAAATAAAATGGACAACCTGGAAGAAATGGACAAATTCTTAGAAAGGTACAACCTTCTGAGACTGAACCAGGAAGAAATAGAAAATATGAACAGACCAATCACAAGCACTGAAATTGAAACTAGGATTAAAAATCTTCCAACAAATAAAAGCCCAGGACCAGATGGCTTCACAGGCGAATTCTATCAAACATTTAGAGAAGAGCTAACATCTATCCTTCTCAAACTCTTCAGAAATATAACAGAGGGAGGAACACTCCCAAACTCATTCTACGAGGCCACAATCACCCTGATACTGAAACCAGATAAAGATGTCACAAAAAAAGAAAAGTGCAGGCCAATATCTCTGATGAATATAGATGCACAACTCCTCAACAAAATACTAGCAAACAGAATCCAACAGCACATAAAAAAGGATCATACACCCTGATCAAGTGGGGTTTATCCCAGGAATGCAAGGATTCTTCAATATATGCAAATCATTCAATGTGATACACCATATTAACAAATTGAAGTATAGAAACCATATGATCATCTCAATAGATTCAGAAAAGCTTTCACAAAATTCATCACCGATTTATGGTAAAAACTCTCCAGAAAGTGGGCATAGAGAGAACCTACCTCAACATAATAAAGGCCATATATGAGAAACCCACAGCCAACATCATTCTTGATGGTGAAAAACTGAAGCCATTTCTTCTAAGACCAGGAACAAGACAAGGTTGCCCACTCTCACCACTATTATTCAACATAGTTTTGGAAGTTTTAGCCACAGCAATCAGAGAAGAAAAAGAAATAAAAGAAATCCAAATTGGAAAAGAAGAAGTAAAACTGCCACTGTTTGCAGATGACATGATACTATACATAGAGAATCCTAAAGATGTTACCAGAAAGCTACTAGAGCTAATCAATGAATTTGGTAAAGTTGCAGGATACAAAATTAATGCACAGAAATCTCTTGCATTCCTATAAACTAACAACCAAAAATCTGAAAGAGAAATTAATGAAACACTCCCATTTACCATTGCAACAAAAAGAATAAAATACCTAGGAATAAACCTACCTAAGGACACAAAAGACCTGTACTCAGAAAACTATAAGACACTGATGAAAGAAATCAAAGATGATCAAACAGATGGAGAGATATACCATGTTCTTGGATTGGAAGAATCAACATTGTGAAAATGACTATATTACCTAAAACAAACTACAGATTCAATGCAATCCCTATCCAAATACCAATGGCATTTTCCACAGAACTAGAAAATTTCACAATTTGTATGGAAACACAAAAGACCTCGAATAGCAAAAGCAATCTTGAGAAAGAAAAATGGAGGAATCAGGCTCCCTGACTTCACACTATATTACAAAGCCACATTAATCAAGACAGTATGGTACTGGCACAAAAACAGAAATATAGATCAATGAAACAGGATAGAAAGCCCAGAGATAAACCCACACAAATGTGGATACCTTATCTTTGAGAAAGGAGGCAAGAATATACAATGGAGGAAAGACAGCGTCTTCAATAAATGGTGCTTGGAAAGTGGACAACTACATGTAAAAGAATGAAATTAGAACACTCCCTAACACCATGCAGAAAAATAAACTCAAAATGGATTAAAGACCTAGAGGTAAGACCAGACACTATAAAACTCTTTATGACATAAATCACAGCAAGATCCTTTTTGACCCACCTCCTAGAGTAATGGAAATAAAAACAAAAATAAACAAATGGGACCTAATGAAACTTAAAAGCTTTTGCACAGCAAAGGAAACCATAAACAAGACAAAAAGACAACTTTCAGAATGGGAGAAAATATTTACAAACGAAGCAACTGACAAAGGATTAATCTCCAAAATATACAAGCAGTTCATGCAGCTTAATATCAAAAGAACAAACAACCCAATCCAAAAATAGGCAGAAGACCTAAATAGACATTTCTCCAAAGAAGACACACAGATGGCCGAGAAGCACATGAAAGCATGTTCAACATCACTAATCAACAGAGAAATGCAAATCAAAACAACAATGAGGTATCACCTCACACCAGTCAGAATGGCCATCATCAAAAAATCTAGAAACAATAAATGCTGGAGAGGGTGTGGAGAAAAGGGAACCCTCTTGCACTGTTGGTGGGAATGAAAATTGATACAGCCACTATGGAGAACAGTATGGAGGTTCCTTAAAAAACTAAAAATAGAATTACCATATGACCCAGCAATCCACTGCTGGGCATATACCCTGAGAAAACCATAATTCAAAAAGAGACATGTACCACAGTGTTCATTGTAGCACAATTTACAATAGCCAGGACATGGAAGCAACCTAAGTGCCCACTGGCAGATGAATGGATAAAGAAGATGTGGTACATATATACAATGGAATATTACTCAGCCATAAAAGGAAATTAAATTGAGTTATTTGTAATGAGGTGGATGGACCTAGAGTTTTTCATACAGAGTGAAGTAAGTCAGAAAGAGAAAAACAAATACCATATACTAACACATATATATGGAATCTAAAAAAGAAATTGGTTCTGCTGAACTTAGGGGCAGGACAGGAATAAAGACGCAGACATAGAGAATGGACTTGAGGACACGGGGAGGGGGAAGGGTAAGCTAGGACGAAGTGAGAGAGTAGAATTGACATATATACACTACCAAATGTAAAATAGATAGCTAGTGGGAAGCAGCTGCATAGCACAGGGAGATCAGCTCAGTGCTTTGTGACCACCTAGAGGGGTGGGATAGGGAGGGTGGGAGGGAGGCACAAGAGGGAGGGTATATGGTGATGTATGTATACATATAGCTGATTCACTTTTTTAATACAGCAGAAACTAACACAACATTGTAAAGCAATTATACTCCAGTAAAGGTGTAAAAGAAAATAATAAAGACAGAAAATATTTTTTAATTGAATTATAGTTGATTTACAATGTTCTGTTAATTTCACTATACAGCAAAGTGATTCAGTTATACATATATATACATATATATATGTATACACACACACATACATATATACATGTGTTCTTTTTTATGTTCTTTTCCATTATGGTTTATGTCAGGATATTGAATATGGTTCCTTGTGCTATACAGTAGCACCTTGTTGTTTATCCATTCTATATGTAATTGTTTTCATCTGCTAATCCCAAACTTCCAGTCCATGCCCCCTAACCCCCCCACCCCTTGGCAACCACAAGTCTGTTCTCTATGTCTGTGAGTCTGTTTCTGTTTCATAGACGGGTTCATTCGTGTCATATTTTAGATTCCACATATAAATGATATCATACGGTATTTGCCTTTCCCTTTCTGACTTACTTCACTCAGTATGACAATCTCTAGTTCCACCCATGTTGCTGCAGATTGCATTATTTCATTCTTTTTTCTATGGTGAGTAGCATTCCACTGTGCATATGTACCACATCTTCTTTATCTACTCATCTGTCAATGGACGTTTAGGTTGTTTCCATGTCTTGGCTATTGTGAGTAGTGCTGCTATGAACATAGGGGTGCATGTATATTTTTGAATTATAGTTCTGTCCAGATATATGCCCAGGAGTGGAATTGCTGGATCATATGGTAATTCTATTTTTAGTTTTTTATGGAACCTACGTACTGTTTTCCATTGTGGTTGCACCAACTTGCATTTCCACCAACAGTGTAGGAGGGTTCCCTTTTCTCCATACCCTCTCCAGCATTTGTTATTTGTAGACTTTTTAATGATGGCCATTCTGACTGGTGTGAGGTGGTACCTCATTGCAGTTTTGACTTGCATTTCTCCAATAATTAGCAATGTTGAGCATCTTTTCATGTGTCTATTGGCCATCTGTATGTCTTCTTTGGAAAAATGTCTATTTAGGTCTTCTGCCGATTTTTCAGTTGGATTGTTTGTTTTTTTGTTGTTAAGTTGTGTGACTTTATATATTTTGGAAGTTAAGCCCTTGTCCATCACATCATTTGCAAATATTTTCTCCCATTCCATAGGTTGTCTTTTTGTTTTGTTTATGATTTTCTTTGCTGTGAAAAAGCTTGTACATTTAGGTCCTATTTGTTTATTTTTGTTTTTACTTCTGTTGCCTTGGGAGACCAACCTAAGAAAACAGTGGTACGATTTATGTCAGAGAATGTTTTGCCTATGTTTTCTTCTAGGAGTCTTATGGTGTCATATCTTATGTTTAAGTCTTTAAGCCATTTTGAGTTCATTTTTGTGTATGGTGAGAGAGTGTGTGCTAACTTCACTGATTTATGTGCAGCTGTCCAACTTTCTCAGTACCACTTGCTGAAGAGACTGTCTTTTTCCCATTGTATATTCTTGCCTCCTTTGTTGAAGGTTAATTGACCATAGGTGTGTGGGTTTATTTTGGTGCTCTCTGTGCTGTTCCATTGGTCCATATGTCTGTTTTTGTGCCAGTACCACACTGTTTTGATTACTGTAGCTTTGTAGCAGTGTCTGAAGTCTGGGAGCGTTATACCTCCTGCTTTGTTCTTTTTCCTCAGGCTTACTTCGGCTATTCTGGGTCTTTTATGGTTCCATATAAATTTCAGGATTGTTTGTTCAGTTCTGTAATGAATGTCATGGGGAATTTGATAGGGATCACATTAACTCTTTAGATTGCTTTGGATAGTATGGCTATTTTAACAATATGAATTCTTCCAATATAAGAGCATGGGATATCTTTTAATTTCTTTGAAGCATCTTTAATTTCCTTTATTAATGTTTTATAGTTCTCAGCATATAAGTCTTTCACCTCCTTGGTCAAATAATTGGTCCTAAGTTGTTTTTTTGGGTTTTTTGGTGCAATTTTAAGAGGTATTTTTTTTTTACATTCCCCTTCTGGTATTTCATTGTTAAAGAAATGCAACCAATTTCTGTATGTTAATCTTGTATCCTGCTACCTTGCTGAATTCATTTATCAGTTGTAGCAGTTTTTGTGTGAAGACAGAAAATATTTGAATAATACATTGAGTTTGAACTAATAGATCTATTCAATTTATAGGCATTGATACATTTTTTGTGTTTGTGGACACGTGGAACAATTACAAAGAACTGACCATAAGCAAAGCCACAAAAGACTCATCAATAAAATTTAAAGAATTAACATTATACAGATTATATTTTCTAACTACAATGAAATAAAATTAGAATTCATAGCAAAACAGTGGTTAATAAAATCCCACAAGTCTGAAAACTAAACAAAGCAGGAAAAAGACACAGTATTGTGGAACTTTGAGTTAAAGAAGCAATCATTAGGGGAACAATGAAATATTTGGAATCAAATAACAAAGAAGTACATGTCAAACTGTGGGACAGAGCTAGAGCAGTGCTTAGAAGAAAAATTATAAAGCTTTTAATAACTCATTCTTTGAAAGGATTAATAAGATACATAAATTTCTTGTAAGTCTAACCTATATAAAAAGAAAATGCCAATAAAAAATAGTGAAAAGATAAAATAACTCAGCAAAACAGATGTCTAAAATTTAATTTAATTTAATTTTCAAATAAATAATATAGCCCAGATGAAATATATAAATTTATAGAAAAATAGAAAATTCTAAGTTTTTCAAAAATAAATAGAAAATTATTTCCTGTTGACTCACAAGAAATTTCCACCATATTTTTGATGAATATAAGAAACCGTTCTAAAAAGTATGTGGAAGAATAAAGGTTCATGAAAAGTTAATTTTGAAAATAAGGAACAAAGTGAGGAGGTGTAACCATTAAGGAACAGTGCAATGTCATAGAAATAAAAACACTGTGGGACTAGTTCAGGTATAGACAAGTAAACTTATGGAACAGAATAGATAGGCCATAAATGGTTCCATGTATATGCTGGAAGAGCAGATAGAAAAATGAACAAAAGATATGTAGACATATTTACAAGGGAGAAATATCTAACATGTACAGGAACAGATGCTCAAACTTAATAGTAATCAGAAAATGCATATTTAAATATCTATAAGATACCACTTGATTCCCATTTGAATGACAAAAATTAGAAAGTGGATGATACCAAATTTGTTCAAGATGTGGATAGATAGGAACTCCATTCCCTATTGGAGAAAGTGTAAATGGTTACAGCTATGCTGGAAAGACATATCAGAGAAATAAAATATGTTTATAACTTACAGCCCAGTAATTATTCTTCTGAGGTGTATCTCAGAGAAACCCTTGCACAGGTCCATACAGGGACAGATACAAGGATGTTTGTCCTCGCGATGTTCTTGGTAGTAGCGAAGGGAGGCCCGTTGTCGCTCACCATGGCAACATGAATAAGTAGAATGTGGATGAGATATTATGCACTAGTTAAAGGAGAAGCACCAGATAAACAAACTGCCCAATTGATCTTAAAAACAGTATTGAATTAACACAGTAAGAAACATGAGGGATTTATAGCTCAAAACTATCTATGTACATTTAAACGTACACCCAACAAATATATAATCTACTAGGATATAAAAATATTTGCAGGTTCTTGATAGCAAGCAACAGAAATGAACCCTAGCTGGGTTAATCAGGAAAGGAAATTATTGGAAGTATGTGAGGAAGGCTGGAAAACCAGGTTCTCAAGATGAGCAGGTGCTGTTGGAGGCTCGGTGGCAGAAACTGCAGAGCACAGCCTGGTTGGATGCTGTCCTGAGCACCAATGCCAGACACTACTGCTGAGAAGATTCACTGCATTGAACCCTGGATACCACTGCTGTGAACTGAATGCTGTGCCTTATAACATTTGCTTGAGATTTAAGCTCCACTGGGAGCATCAGATTGGCTGAGCCCTAGCTGCTCGGAGTATTAGGCAATGAGAACATTCTTGTAAATAGAAAGGGGAGTTTGGAAGTCAGACATTCTATCAATAAAACTCTAATACAACAAAGTATACAATAAATATCTATGAGTCCATACTTACATAAATAAATGATTGAATAATTAAATAAATGGGGAGGAAGAGAAAGCCCGTAGAGAAGAATTAAAAGTAATTTATGTAGATTCTCTGTCCTCAAAAAGGTGGAGTACGACTCCCCATCTTTTTTTTTCTTTTTTTTTTTTCCTTTTAAATTTTATTTATTTATTTTTGGCTGTGTTGGGTCTTCGTTTCTGTGCGAGGGCTTTCTCTAGTTACGGCGAGCGGGGGCCACTCTTCATCGCGGTGCGCGGGCCTCTCACTATCGCGGCCTCTCTTGTTGCGGAGCACAGGCTCCAGACGCGCAGGCTCAGTAGTTGTGGCTCACGGGTCTAGTTGCTCCGCAGCATGTGGGATCTTCCCAGACCAGGGCTCGAACCCGTGTCCCCTGCATTGGCAGGCAGACTCTCAACCGCTGCGCCACCAGGGAAGCCCACGACTCCCCATCTTTAAGGGTGGGCTGTGGGCATAGTGATTTCCTTCCAAAGAGCCCGGAGTATGGAAATAGGGATAAAAGAATCATTTTACAATAAAGAAACTTGACAAACACTACCTCAGCCAAGTGTTCAAAGTCAACGTCAACAGTGATAAGTCATGCTAATAACAAGAATGCAAGAAAACTGTTATTTTATCTCTGTGGTGTTCCTCCTAAAAACCCATAACTCCAGTGTAATCAGGAGAAAAACATCAGACAAACTCCAGTTGGAGGACATCCTGTGAAATAATGATTAGCACTCCTCAAAACTGTCAGGCTCATCAGAAACAAGGAAACTTTGAGAAACTATCACAGCCAGGAGGAGCCTAAGGATACATGACTGAATATAGTGTGGTACCCCGGATGGTATCTTAGCACAGAAAAAGTATAGTTGGCAAACACTAAGGAAATATGAACAAAGTATGGGTTTTAGTTAATAATAACTTATGAATATTATTTCATTAATTGTAACAAATTATAAGATGTCAGTAATGGGGGAAATTGGGTGTGGGTTATAGGGAACCCTCTGTATCATCTTTGCAATTTTTCTGTAAATCTAAAACTGTTCCCCCCTCCAAAAAAAAAAAAAAAACGAGTACACCAGGCATAGAAAGGTTAAGTTATTTTTCAAAGATATAAGGTAGTAGGTGACAGAACTGGATTTCAAGTCTGTTCTCTTTCTAGTATACAGTATATTCTAGTATATTGAAATATATAGTATATTCTAGTATATTGTGTCACCTCATACATAATAATGATGATAGAAATGAATCAAAAACATCAAAAAGTCCCTCAAAATCAAAATGTTAGAATAAAAGTCACTATTAGATTAAACAGTTTCTAGTCCTCCCTCCCAGTGACCCCACTCCCCATCGCTCTCTCATCTGAGATTCCATAATACTCGTACTTACCTCTATAGTATCACTTTGCATTTTGCACATAGCATTCTAATGCCTGTTCACACATCCCTCATTCCCATTAGGCTGCCATGTCTTCAAGGGCAATGATCAATATTATTTACTTGTATATTATAGAACTGGGCACATGGTAGGCACTCAATGAAATTTTGTTGAATGAACAAGTTAATGAATGAATAAAAGGAAGACTGACTATAGAAAACCACCTTGACTTAAAGATCGAGGCATCAAGCCATTAGTCCTTGAAGAGAGGGTAAAAAGGAGTCCACATATGACCTAGGTGAGACCTGAAACTAAAAATAAATTTTTACTGTTTTTGTTTGAGTTCAACTGAGAAAACAATTTGCCCTTTGCTCTCTGTCTGGGTAAATAGAAAGGCCAACAAGGACAGCTGCAACCATATCAAATGATACTGGAAAAGATTCTATCACTTGAGTTGTTGTGAAAATATGGCTAGATGACCAGACAAGGCCAAAAAGCGTGGGCTGTAGGCCAAAGCACAAAATATGAAAATGATTTCTTAACAGTCAATCCACAGAGGCTCTCTGTAGAAAGTAATTTTTATCAAGGACACCATTCAGCTTTCAGTTATTTGAAAGTCTGCCAACCCCCCAAATTTAAATATGTTCAAACAATCTGGCATGCATTAAGTGACTAGGTCAACAACACTTGGATGAAAACCTAAATGCTTAAGGAAATGGCGGATTTTTTCCCTATAATTTTTCTTCCCACATTATGTAAAAAGGAATTTTGACTCAGAAGAAGTAGAAAGAAAATTTTCACTCAGGCCCAGCTGGATAATATTTGTTGGGATTAGAATTGCTACTTTAAACAGAAATGTGTTCTTAAAACATCACAGTATAAAAAATACCTGGGAAAATGCTTTATTTGTTAAGAATAGAGTCATACTCAATGTACGGAACCTGCAAAATACTAAAATAAGACAACCAAAAATAGTAGCAGCGCTGTCCAAGCATTTTAAAATGCCAGAAAAATCACTTATAATCTTAGACTTAATTTTACAACATAATGAAGAGAAAATTATACCAGGAGGGAAAATATTGATGACAAAGCTCCCTTTCCTGCCATTCACCTTCGTTCAAGTCAGAGTTTAACAAATACTATGTCTTTTACTAGAAATATGAATAGTGAGTATTTAAAGAGCTACTTTTGACACAAAAACAGAGTAATGGAAGAGTGTAGGCAATTTCTTATGTTTGGCTCAGAATATCTTTGTTCCATCTATTATCACGTTCCCTTTTATTTCTGAATTTTTAAAAAAAGCTGCACATACTGTTTATGGTACTTAGCCAGTTTGGGTCCTATTTGAGTTGTGGAAGCTTCACAGAAAGCATTTAGTAATAAAAGACAGAGACAAGTTGGTTATTAGCAAAGTGACACTTTTCTGCTTTGTGAAACACTCTATAATAGGAGGATTCTCAGGATTTTTTTTTTTTTAATAAAATAAAGCTGTGTTCTCCCATATGGGGTTTCCTCCATCTATCCATTCACAAACACGTCCATCCTCATTTATCTGTGAATCCAACAATATTTATTGGGCTTTGGTTATGTGCAAGGCACCATACAAAGTGAGGGCCACTGAAAGGGTGTGGTACAGAAGAGGCAGCACATTCTGGTGATTACAAGCATAGCCTCAGGAGAAGAGCACGTGCATTCAAATCCTCACTAGCTGTGTAATCTTGAACAAGTTACTCAGTCTCTTTACATTTCAGTTTCTTCATCTTCATGGCTTCTTGTGAGGATTACACAGGTTGATGTACTTCAAAGCACTTAGAAGAAGGCCAAGCACCCCATATGCATTAGTCATCACCATTCACTGGAGCATCTTAAATACCTTGCCAAAATGTTCCCCTTTAGGGGCAGAATGGCAACTTTCTGATAACAGGGTTTGTATTAAGAGCAGATTAATTTTAAAGGATAAAATACTGAACTAGAGCCTTTACTCCACCTTTTCCAGGGCTGGAATTCTGTAATTCACGAGTCCCTCTCTTCCCCAGATACTCTTCAGGCTAGAGGCCTTCCAACCCAGAGTCTCAGTCCTCTGGTTTCTGATTCAGTCCTGACCAGTACATCAGAGAGTAAGATCTCGAGGTAGTCTTCTCGACCTCCGCCTGGTATGTGACAGGGAAGGGCATTTGCCTGTCAGCTAAGCTTCAGCCTCCTTGCAAGTCGGCTCAGTAAACATGATGACTTCTGCCTTGGTTTTCTGGTGAGCACTCTTCTTCACTTCTAGTCTGAACCTCAACTAAGTTGATTCTTCATGTAGATTTTGCTAGCTCTTTGCCCTGAGAAGGTTGGACTTGATTACCTGTGCCTTCAACCTCACACCAGGTTCTGCTGTAAATAGTTGAAGTCCTGAAATCACTGGCCTCAGCTATCCCTGCTGAGAAATCTTTTCCATTCCGTAGCCCACACACTGGATTGGAGCAGGACAGTCCCCCAGGGAGACTGTGAATGGGCTTTTAGCCTACTCTTTAGCAGCATTCCTGCTAGCTTGGTTAGTTTCCTCAGCCTTGGTCTCAGGACTATTGAGCTATGATAATCCCCTGCACGTGTACACTGAAACTTCATCATATCAGACTTTTAAAAACAGACAAAATCATGTGTTGAAATCCTTTGATACCTTAGAAATTAAATGGATAGATTAAACATGCCACATGAAAGAGTATGGATTCAAAAATTTCATGACCATCTCCATGGATTAAATCCAACAAGCAGAATTTACTAAGGGTATTGAGAATCTAGTCTTTCATCTGAGTACTAAAAATCCAAGTCCGTAAGTACAGGGTAAGGGAGGTGCCTGTTAACAACATGTATAAAGAATTTTGAAGTTTTATCTGCCAATAAATTTAATTCTAGTCTGAAGTGTGACTGCATAATGGCTCCCAGAGATTTTCAAGTCCTAACTCCTGGAACCTGTGAATGTTCCCTTATATGGAAAAGGGACTTTACAGATGTGATTAAATTAAGGATCTTGAGATGGGAAGATTACCCTGGATTACTGAGATAGGCCTTAAATGTAATTATTGCAAGAAGTATCCTTATAAAAAGAACATATAGATTTGACTACAGAAAAGAGAAAATACGATGTGACAACAGAAGCAGGGGGAGAAATGCAATGTGATACAAGGAGGGGGTCACTAGCCAAGGAACATAGGTGGTCTCCAGAAGCTAGAAAACACAAGAAAAAAGGTTGTACCTCAGAGCCTCCAGAAGGAACCAACCCTGACAACACCTTGATTTCACCCCTATGAGACTCATTTTGGACTTTTGAAGAAGACCAATAACATGGAAAAAATGTTTATAAGTACAAAAGGGACATAAAGTTGTATATACAGTAGAATAGCAATTATGTAAACACACCAAGAACCTATGCACAGAAATGTCTAGAGGAACATTTAACACCAAAAGATTTTGGACTTGCAGAACTGTAAGAGAATACGTTTGTGTTATTTTAAATTTATTTATTTATTTATTTATTTTTGGCTGTGTTGGGTCTTCGTTTCTGTGCGAGGGTTTTCTCTAGTTGCCGTGAGCGGGGGCCACTCCTCATCGCAGTGCGCGGGCCTCTCATTATCGCGGCCTCTCTTGTTGCAGAGCACAGGCTCCAGATGCGCAGACTCAGTAACTGTGGCTCACGGGCCCAGTTGCTCCGCGGCATGTGGGATCCTCCCAGACCAGGGCTCGAACCCGTGTGCCCTGCATTGACAGGCAGACTCTCAACCACTGCGCCACCAGGGAAGCCCCCGTTTGTGTTATTTTAAGCCACTAAATTTGTGGCAATTTGTTACAGCATTTATATAAAACTAGTATGGACTCAAATTCTGTTCCAGTTGGATCACATCTGAATTAATAGATTCCATTTGAGTCATTGCGTATCAAGAAGGATGTAAGTTTTTTGGAGTGACTCAATTAGAAACTCCAAACCATATCATGAGAGGAATGTTGGAAATAATTGTTTAATAATTTAATAATTGTTTAATAATAATAATTGTTTCTACTTAAGCTGCGAGAATTTTGAGATTTCAAATATTTTGAAAGTAATCATGTGGAAAGGGAATTAACTTGCCTTGAATGTCCCTAAATGATGAAACTAGTGTCACAGTTTGTAGTTTCACATTTATTTGTATGATTATTTCTTTACTGTGTTTCTCCTCCACTGTTCTTTAAGTTTCATGATGGCAGAGATCAGATTTGGTCACCATTTTATCCCCGGTGCCTAACAGGAATAGGATCCACTCAAAAAAAGAGAACTGAACGAGATTTTTTTTTAATCCTCAACTGTGGGAGTTAGTGTACAAGATAGGTTGTTGTAACAAAGAGTGTTAAATAATAGTGGTTTACCCAGGAGAGAAATCTTTTTCCCCTCTTCCAAAATAGTCAAAAGGGAGGTGAGCATTCTTGGGCTGGAAAGCACCCAGGTTTCTTCCGTCTTACTGCTCTGCCATGTCTGGTGTCTTTCTTGACCATGTGGTTGGCACTGGCTCGCCTCCTGTCAGCATTCTAGCCAGTGGGAAGGATAAAGTAGCAGGCAAGCTTATCAAGGAGGTGGCACCAGAATTGCACACATCACTTCCATCCCCATACCACTGTCCAAATGTTACATGTTCACACTCAACTGCAAGGAAAGATATAAAATATGTCCATAAGGTTCATCGAGATGTGCCCAGTTAAAAGGTGGGGGAATCTATTACTAAGACTGGATATTGAGGGACAGCCTGCAGCAATCTTTTCTCCATCCCAGAAGCAGTAAATTAAAATGAAAGAGACTTTTCTTCATTTATTTTAGGTTCTCATCCCTTTCCCTAAATGTTTTCTTTCTTTCCTTTTCAAACAGTCCCTGGGCAGGTAATATTTAGGTGATTTATAGGCTAATTTTATTTATAGGCTAAATTCTCACTGTTCTTAAAAACTGGTATTCATCTTTTCTATTACAGTAATTTAAAATATGCATATATACATACTAAAATGATTGCCACCATTAAATGTATTTAAACCATGCAAATTACTGTAATTCATTGATATTATTTTCTTTATTTTACATTGGTAATCCAGATTCATTGGCATATTTTTAGAAAAGTGAGTCTATTCCATTGCATGCAAAGTTGTTATTCAGAGGTGTTCTATTAAACCATGCAAGTGTCACTATATTGATGTACAGAATCAAGAGATGAACTTTCTACCAGATACTCTAGCAGGCAGCAGTTATCATTGAATCCTTTTATAATTTACCTGTCTTTAATTTATGAAAAATAAGATGAAGATAGTGAGCAGAGGTTTATTATGGCTGAATTGTGAGTGATCCACTTTTTGAAGAATTCTGCATTTGAACTTTTGGAGAAATTATTTTATACGTATAAATTGTAGTGGTAAATTCAGAACCATTCTCCAGGAAATTTTTTCGGGTCTACCTTCAAAATACATCCAAAATCTAGCTCCTTTAGACTACTTCCACTGCTTTCATACCCCAGTCCTTGTCACAATCACCTTTGACCCAGATCCTTACTGAAAACTTCTACTTCGTCTCTCTGCTTTAATCCCTTTTATAGTCTATTATCTATATGGTAAGCAAAGTGATTATTTAAAAATCTAAATCAGACTAAGTCCCTCCAATGTCTTCCCATCTTACTTAGAATAAAAGCTAATGTCCTTGCCATGGTCTGCAAAGCTCTACTGTATTAGTCATCAATTGCTACAGAACAAATTACTCCCCAAATGTATGGCCTTTAAACAAGAACAACCATTTATTATCTTGCACAGTTTCTGTGAGTCAAGAAATGATGGCGGGGCTTCACTGGGTGGGTCTGACTCAGGATCTCCCATGACAGGCAGTCATGATGTCAGCTGGGACTGCAGTCATGTGACGCCCACTCACATGGCTGGCAAGTTAAAGCTGGCTTTTGGCCAAGACCTCAGTTCCTCACCACGTGGACTCTCCTTGGGACTGTTGATTGCCCTCACCATGTGACACTGACTTTCCCCAGAGAGAGTGCTTCCACCGTGAGCCAAGTGAAAACCTCAACGTCTTTTATTGTAAGTCAAACACCATTATCTCCACAGCGTTCTCCTGGCTACATAGGTCCCTCTGTTCATTGTAGAAATGGCTAGCACAGCAGTATAGGGATCAGAGGTGGGTCCTAGTGGGACAATCCTGGAGGCTACCTTTCTGATTTCATCTCCCATCACTCTCTTTCTCACTTCTACTTCCCACACTACCTCTTTGCTCTTTATTAAACAGATTATATGCATCCTCTCCTCAGGTCTTACATTAAACTGTTCCAACTGTCAGGCTCACTGTTTCTGCATATATCCACATGGCTCTTTCCCTCACTTTATTCAGGTTTTTGTGGACATGTAACCTTAACACAGGACATTTTCCTGAATCATCTTGTCAAAAAAAAAAAAAAAAAGCCTCACTCCCAGTTCAAGCCAAACTCCCAGTTTTTCTTGCTTTGTTTTTCTTCCTGAAACCTCTCACCACCCAACATATTATATATTTGTTCATTTATTGTCTGTCTTTCCCTCTGAGAATAAGGACCTGGGTCATTACTGTATCTCCAGTGTCTAGAATAGTGCCTGCATATATTGGTGCTCACTAGGTATTTTTGAATGAATGAACGGTTAATGAATTCTATGTAACATCTAAATAAATCTCTGAACATATATAGAAAGAGCATTCTTTAGATTCATCCTTGGCCCAGGCATGGTGAGTACTGCTTAATTTAATAATATAGATAAAAGAACTTCTATCAAATCACTAAATAATTTTTTAAAATTATTTATTTATTTTTGGCTGTGTTGGGTCTTCGTTTCTGCGCGAGGGCTTTCTCTAGTTGCAGCAAGCGGGGGCCACTCTTCATCGTGGTGCACGGGCCTCTCACTATCGCGGCCTCTCGTTGCGGAGCACAAGCTCCAGACGCGCAGGCTCAGTAGCTGTGGCTCACAGGCCTAGTTGCTCCGCGGCATGTGGGATCCTCCCAGACCAGGGCTCAAACCTGTGTCCCCTGCATTGGCAGGCAGATTCCTAACCACTGCGCCACCAGGGAAGCCCCACTAAATAATTTTTTAAAGACACTTAGGATAAGAAAAATTAAATACAAGGCTACATTGGAAGTGTAATAAAACAAGAATTATGTATGTTGAATTTTGGTCTTGATTGTTCCTTCTTTATATAAGAACAGGATTTATAGTCTCAGTGAATTATTTAGTAGATTTAGGGAATTATTTACAATGTAGCAATCAAAAAATTTTAAAATTTAGGATTATGTACAATATCTTGGAGAGCAAAGAAGATGCTGAATTCTCCCATAATTTCACAATGATATAGTATGTGATTTTTAGAATTATGATGAAGAAAATATCTGGGCAGAAAATAAGGGCTCCTCTGTAAGGAACAAGAGATCTGAGCATGTCACCTGCTTTATCAGCAGAGATATTTTGTTTGAAGAAGTTACAGCATTTGTCTCCTCGAATTAACCTTTTCTTGAGTCTCTCAAGTTTTAGGTAGGAAAGTTTGTTTAGTTGCTCTAAGTGATTTTACATTGGTCCCAAAGGAAATTTTCCGTGAGGAACTCCTGAAATAACATATGCATGCTCTCTTCATCTCTGTATAGAGAAACTAAAATATTGGGTAGATTGAAATAATTACATTTTTCTCTTGCTGTTCTAACCCTCATTTTAGTCTGAAGAACATTTGAAATGATCTTGAACATGATACCACCCTGTGAGAGACCTGAGAGGTTTGGAAACCTCTGCTTGGTTTACAAAGCATTAGGTCACATGGTCATGTGATCCATTGCTCACATCCCTTGATTTTACCTGTTCTTAACAGAAACTGCTGAGAGCCTAGTTGAGGAAACAAGAAGATAGAATTTTTTTTTCTGTGAAGCAATTAAATTGAAGTTAACTTCCTTGTGTTCCCTTCTGAAAAGTGTGGTATCACTAGCTAATATATCATTGGAAACCACTGCAATTTCACTTTGGAGAGAGAGGCTTGCTCCACGTGGAGGTTGCTGAAGTGTGTTCCTCCACACCAGACACATCAGTTCTGTTATCTCCTCAGAAAAGTAAAAAACAAGCAAGAGAAAAAGAAGAGAAAAGAAAGAAAGGAAGGAGGGAAGAAGAATGAATAAGAGAGAGAGAATCCTAATTAATACGGAAAAGTTCTTTGGAGTTATTTAATAAGTCTAGTCCATTTTATCAATAGATGGACTTAAAGTCATTTAGTTACTTGAATTTCAAAAGGACCTCACTGAAAGGGCAGTCACCGTCATAATGTGGAACTTTGCTAAAGATTCCAATGACCTAGTTAGAATCAAACTACAGAATGTATTATAGTTCTTCTGGTTTCTCAGTTCTGAATATCTTTCTTTAGGAGTTTTTCCTCCTTTCACATTCCCTGGCTAGGGCCTTATGGAAGATGCTATCACAAATGATAGGAGAAACTATGATGGAGGTACAAATAGAAGCATTTTTATCCATGGCATTTTATAGGCAAATAACTTATCATTATTATTGAATTTTGTATATTATTGTTGCTATGGGCTGAATTTTGCATCCCCCCCATTCATATGTTGAGGGCCGAATCCCCAATGTGATGGTATTTGGAGATGGAGCCTTTAAGAGACAATTAGGTTAAATGAGGTCATGAGAATGGAGCAACCCATGATGGAATTAGTGACCCTAGAAGAAGAGGGAGATCGGTGCCCTCTTTTTGCCTTGTGAGGAAACAGCCATTTGCAAGCCAGGAAGGGACCCTTACCAGACACTGATCTGCACACACGGTGATCTTGGATTTCCCAACCTCCAGAACTATGAGAAATAAATGTTGTTCAAGCCACTGTCTATGGTACTTTGTTATAGCAGCCCAAACTGACTAAGACAATTTTCTTTGGCAGTACATGTAGAATAATTGAAAAACACCATTTGGGCCTCCAGATCTCTAATAGAAGCAAGAATTCAACAAATGAAAGGAATTATCTTTTAATAGTTTTATAGGTTCTTATTTTATAAGGCCCTCATAAACTTAAAAGCTAAAACAGTCTTTAACATAGAACAAGGGCACAATTCTTCAGAATGATTATTGTACTAAATTGAAAAATAATCTAGAGGATGCAATAACTGTTATTAGTGGCAATAATAGCTGTCATCATTACCTATGATAGATATTTATAGACTGTTCACTGAATGTACTGAATTTTGCTCCTTAGAATTCCCTTTCTCAGAGTCATTTTCTAAGATGAGCTGGGCAGGGTATCTGAATCCCTTTGGTAGGATTTTAAAAACACGTATAGCTTTCCTCCAGGACTTTATACACCTAGGAGGTCCCCTCATCCGTCATGAGATACCTGTTTGGGTAACCCACTGGTAACGGTGAGATGTGTCATATCTTTTGATGTGTTGGGGTGGAAAAAAAATTAAGAATAGGTTTCTGCAACCAAAGGAACTGCTACTTCTGTTCCGTCTATTTCATTATTGCAGTTTGGGTCAGTTAGGTTATAAACCAACACCTCTCCATCCTGTTCATTCCTGTGGAAACATGGCTTAGTGTATAAAGCACAAATGTGCTGATTCTCAAGACAGACCGATGATAACTGCAGTGTAAATACACAGCTGATCTCCTGCCGCTCTTTAATACAACCGGACTGCTTCTCCTTACCATCAGTTTATCTGATCCAGAAAATAGAAATTTATTTTTAGACTGATCTTCGAAAACCCAAATCAGGAGAGAAAATATCATGCAAAAAAATTCATATGATGCATTCCAGAACCAACCAAAATGATAGAGAATTAGTCACTATCTGGTATTCTTTGTCAATACCATCCTTGAACACAGCCTGAACTTGAAGTTAATTCTTTTTTGCAAATTGTGTCCTTATACTCTTCTAGGTCATTTCAGAATATATCTTCTACTTTTACTACCAATTGGTAATATGCACACACACTGTATCCTCAGAATCTACTTTAACCTAATTCTAATTGTTCATAATCAAGGTATCCCCCGAAAATCATTGCATATTGATTTTGCCTTATGTGTTTTATGTTCTACCTACAAACAGAATTAATTAAAGAAACCTGAAATAAGAAATACCAGAAATTCAAAATCACTAAGTCAACATACTTATTTTTACTCAGATGATAAATTTTGAAATACTTTCAAAGCAGGAACACATAATATTTATATAATTACACAATGTTTCAATCATTATTTACATGTAGCCCAAATTAAAGGATTGTGTACATAATTTATTCACTTGTTTATTTAAAATATTCTGTGGCATAAATTCATTAGCATAGTGTATTTTTAAAATAAATTTATTTATTTATCTTTGGCTGCTTTGGGTCTTCGTTGCCGTGCGTGGGCTTTCTCTAGTTGTGATGAGCAGGGGCTACTCTTTGCTGCAGTGTGTGGGCTTCACATTGCGGCGGCTTCTCTTGTTGCAGAGCACGGGCTCTAGGCGCACAGGCTTCAGTAGTTGTGGCACACAGGCTCAGTAGTTGTGGCTCGTGGGCTCTAGAGAACAGGCTCAGTAGTTGTGGCGCACGGGCTTAGTTGCTCTGCAGCATGTGGGATCTTCCTGGACCAGAGATCGAACCCGTATCCCCTGCAGTGGCAGGCAGCTTCTTAACCACTGCCACCAGGGAAGCCCAACATAGTGTATTTTTAAAGTTCACATGAAAGTTAGGGTTGCCATGCAGTTAAAACTTGGGGTCAGTTCTCATCATCATCTGTGGGAGTCAGTAAAGTGGGTACCTGGGTTTAACCCCAGAACTACCAGTCATTAGCTATGGTCAAGTTACTTAATTCACTCTGTGTCTGAGTTTCCTTTTCTGTAAAATGAGGTTAATACCAATACCTAATTCACTGCATTGTTGCGAAAACAGTCCAACAACTGATTTGACTTCATAATTGTATGTTATTTTAATGACCTTATTTTAATGAATAAATATTTGAGAACAATTTCATATTACTAATGCAAACATGGACTTTACAAGACCACTTTTTCCACCTGCATAAAAGCATCAATAATTGAGAGAATTAAGTGAATGATTGTCCCTTCTCCCTAAAATAATCTAAACAACCCTCTTGATTTTAGTTCTGGTAAAAGTGACCCTCCCTCTGCTTCCCCAAATCTTACAGGAATTATTTGAATACAGAGATAGTAAATAAGAAATCATAAAGCTATTTTTTTTTAAAGAGTACAGACTTTGGAATCAATAGACCTGAATTTTGAGGAGCTTCCTCTTCATAATAGTGTGATTTGGGGACAAATTCATTCAATTCGAAATATGGTAATGAGTTTAGTGTAGGTAAATTCTGGCAAGTGGCAGGCACTCAGTATATAATAGTTCTTATGAATCCATAAATCCTTTTTTTTGACTGTCTTAATACTTTTATGTTTTTATTTTTTATTTTTTTAAATTAATTAATTAATTTATTTATGGCTGTGTTGGGTCTTCGTTTCTATGCGAGGGCTTTCTCTAGTTGTGGCAAGCGGGGGCCACTCCTCATTGCGGCGCGCGGGCCTCTCACCATCGCGGCCTCTCCCATTGCGGAGCACAGGCTCCAGACGCGCAGGCTCAGTAATTGTGGCTCACGGGCCCAGTCGCTCCGCGGCATGTGGGATCTTCCCAGACCAGGGCTCGAACGCGTGTCCCCTGCATTGGCAGGCAGACCCTCAACCACTGCGCCACCCGGGAAGCCCAATACTTTTATTTTATGAGAACTTTGTGTGAGATATGAAGCTTAACTAAATAATCCATTGCCTTAAATTTATAAATTTTTTGTTCCTTAATTATTATTTTAACAGTATTCATTGTCATTAAAATTTGCCTGGCATACAAAGACGATATACTATGTATAATTATATTTTCTAGCTAATTATTCTGTTGAGGATTGTGAAATATCAAAAGAAAGTTATATCATTGATTTAATTGTTGCCTAAGTCTAAAATATATACAGGGATATATAGATGAAATGGAGAAACAGGAAAATGGGAAGATCAATGGATGGGGAGATAATGCAGCCTCTATGAGGCAATGGGGCAAAAAACATGTGAAGCCATAAATTCTATCCTGAGGGAAACAGAAGCTATAATACATGCTAGATACGCCAAGAGACTAAATGCTACAATGTCATGTTATTCATTCTGGAGGTTCTGTGGATTTTGTTGCAGGGATTTAGAAAGCGGTTGATCTTAAGTAGTTTTGCTCCCAGTAAAAGACTGTTGGCTGGTTCATTAAAAAAAAATCAAAGTTTATCTTGAAAACCATGCCATTTATCTGGGGATTTCTCAAATACATGATAACATACAACTTTGAATGTGCCATTCATGGAGACATTCTTGAACAGCTCTTTTCAGTGAACCAAATTTGGCATGTTAAACAGCCTATAGAAAAGTCTGTGAAACTATCGCTTGTAAATGAAATCTTGGAAGCTGTTTCTTAGATATATACTTTTATAAAGCTGTTTCTTGGGTATATACTTTTTTGAAAGACAGGAAATCATAACCCTACCTAATTAACTCTTAGTCCACACACATACCAGCTTCTGCTCAAGAGAGTGATTCATTGGCAGATTCAAGGACTAAGAGAAATGCCATTTTAAAAACTATGGCATTTAGAGCCATAAGAATAAAGCCTAAACAATTGAGTCAATGTTATGCATTGATTAGATGTAGGAGTTCCAAAAATGCAACGTTTGCTGCACTATTCATGAATTACAACCCAATATGCATATTTATCCTGGTTATGATGCTTCCACAATATTTTCTTTCCAAAATCTTTGCCAAAGTTGTAAGGCCCAGCAGTTACCATAATCACACAGCTGATGTTGCTAGAAGCTTGGTGGTGAACGAACAGTAGAAGCTTCTATTCTTCATCACATGGAAATTGCAATAAAATCTTTAAGGAAGCAACTGATTTCTGTCACCTGTAATTGATGTCCAGGGTATTCAGTTCCATTGAGCCAATTCTGGCTATTTAAGTAAAAAGAAATTCATAATCAGAGGAAACGGGCATTACTTTTAGGGATAAATGTTTAAAACATCAACCATATAATAAAGTATAAAAATAAAATAAGAAGCTATTTTTCTGGTTGGAGCAAGACTCACTGAAGAAAAACGTAGTGATGTTAATGTTCTGTGGTGGGAACGACAGAAATGCTACTCTTCCTCCCTTCTAACACATATTCGCTGGTCACATTTTCATCTTTGGGTCCATGATGTATAGTACCCTAAAAGACAGAATGAACACAGTCCCCTTACCTTTTCCAAACACCACACAAACCTTGATTCATGTCCCTACAGCTGACTCTGCCCCTGCCTCTGGAAGTCTGTAGCTAGCAACTCGTCATGAAACCACTGTATTAAAGCATTTTTTCTTTTCTTATTTTTTAAAAATTAATTAATTAATTTTTTGGCTGCGTTGGGTCTTCGTTGCTGTGCGCGGACTTTCTCTAGTTGCGGCAAGCAGGGGCTACTCTTTTGTTGCGGTGCACGAGCTTCTCATTGCAGTGGCTTCTCTTGTTGTGGAGCACGGGCTCTAGGCATGCGGGCTTCAGTAGTTGTGGCACGCAGGCTCAGTAGTTGTGGTTCGCGGGCTCTAGAGCGCAGGCTCAGTAGCTGTGGTGCACGGGCTTAGTTGCTCCATGGCATGTGGGATCTTCCCGGACCAGGGCTCAAACCCGTGTCCCCTGTATTGGTAAGCGGATTCCTAACCACTGCCCCACCAGGGAAGTCCCAAAGCATTTTTTCATATATAAAAAATAATATATCATCATTGTAGGAAAATTGAGAAAGACTGAAAAGTATAAAGGAAATAGAAATCATCCATAAGCCCATCATCTAGAGATATCCAATATTATATTTTAATATTTTTTCTTTTCAGTCCTTTTTTGTGTATATATATTTTTCTTTTACAAAACAGAGATCATACTGTATATCTTTTTTTTTTACCTTGGTATAATATCAGAAACATTTTGTTTTTTAAATTTATGTATTGTTGATTTACAATATTATATTAGTTTCGGGTTTGTGGCATAGGGATTCAGTATTTTTGCAGCTTATACTGTATTATAAGTTATGACAAGATAAGTGTTGTAATTCCCTATGCTATACAATACATCTTTGTTGCTTATCTATTTTATACATAGCAGTTCGTAACTTTAATCCATACCCCTAATTTGTCGTTTCCCCCTTCCCTATCCCCTTTGGTAACCACAACTTTGTTTTCCATATCTGTGAGTCTGTTTCTGTTTTGTATATACATTCATTTGTATTATTTTTTAGATTCCACTTATCAGTAATATACAGAATTTGTTTTTGTCTGACTTATTTCACTAAGCATAATATTCTCTAGGTCCAACCACATTGCTGCAAATGGCAGAATTTCATTCTTCTTTATGGCTTAGTAATATTCCATTGTATGTATATATAATACATCTTCTTTATCCATTTGTCTGTTGATGGGCACTTGGGTTGCTGCCATGACTTTGTTGTTGGAAATAGTGCTGCTGTGAACATTGGGGTGCATGTATCTTTTCAAATTAGTGTATTGTATTTTCCAGATATATACCCTGGAGTGGAATTGTTGGATTGTATGGTAGTTCTATTTTTAGTTTTTTGAGGAACTTCCATACTGTTTTCCTTAGTGGCTGCACCAGTTTACATTGTGTCCCCCTTTCCCATATCCTCACCAATGTTTGTTACTTGCAGACTTTTTTTTTTCATTTTCTTTTATTTATTTATTTATTTTTATACAGCAGGTTCTTATTAGTTATCTATTTTATACATATCAGTGTATATATGTCAACCCAATCTTGCAATTCATCCCCCCACCCCCCCACCCTGTTTCCCCCCTTCGTGTCCATACATTTTTTCTCTACCTCTGTGTCTCTATTTCTGCCTTGCAAACCAGTTCATCTGTACCATTTTTCTAGATTCCACATATATGCGTTAATATATGATATTTGTTTTTCTCTTTCTGACTTACTTCACTCTGTATGATAGTCTCTAGGTCCATCCACGTCTCTACAAATGACCCAATTTCATTCCTTTTTATGGATGAGTAATATTCCACTGTACATATGTACCACATCTTCTTTATCCATTCATCTGTCAATGGGCATTTAGGTTGCTTCCATGACCTGGCTATTGTAAATAGTGCTGCAATGAACATTATGGTACATGACTTTTTTTGAATTATGGTTTTCTCTGGGTATATGCCCAGTAGTGGGATTGCTGGGTCATATGGTAATTCTATTTTTAGTATTTTAAGGAACCTCCATACTGTTCTCCATAGTGGCTGTATCAATTGACATTCCCACCAACAGTGCAAGACAGTTCCCTTTTCTCCACACCCTCTCCAGCATTGACTGTTTGTAGATTTTCTGATGATGCCCATTCTAACTGGTGTGAGGTGATACCTCATTGTACTTGTGATTTGCATTTCTCTAATAATTAGTGATGCTGAGCAGCTTTTCATGTACCTCTTGGCCATCTGTATGTCTTCCTTGGAGAGATGTCTATTTAGGTCTTCTGCCCATTTTTTGATTGTGTTGTTTGTTTTTCTAATATTGAGCTGCATGAGCTGTTTATATATTTTGGAGATTAATCCTTTGTCCGTTGATTCGTTTGCAAATATTTTCTCCCTTTCTGAGGGCTGTCTTTTTGTCTTGTTTGTAGTTTCCTTTGCTGTGCAAAAGCTTTTACGTTTTATTAGGTTCCATTTGTTTATTTTTGTTTTTATTTCCGTTAGTCTAGGAGGTGGGTCAAAAAAGATCTTGCTGTGATTTATGTCAAAGGGTGTTCTTCCTATGTTTTCCTCTAAGAATTTTATAGTGTCCCATCTTACATTTAGGTCTTTAATCCATTTTGAGTTTATTTTTGTGTATGGTGTTAAGGAGTGTTCTAATTTCATTCTTTTCCATGTAGCTGTCCAGTTTTCCCAGCACCACTTATTGAAGAGACTGTCTTTTCTCCATTGTATATCCTTGCCTCCTTTGTTGTAGACTAGTTGACTATATGTGTGTGGGTTTATCTCTGGGCTTTCTATCCTGTTCCATTGATCTATATTTCTGTTTTTGTGCTACTACCATATTGTCTTGATTACTGTAGCTCTGTAGTATACTCTGAAGTCAGGGAGTCTGATTCCTCCAGCTCCGTTTTTCTTTCTCAAGATTGCTTTGGCTATTCAGGGTCTTTTGTGTCTCCATACAAATTTTAAGATTTTTTTGTTCTAGTTCTATAAAAAATTCCATTGGTAATTTGATAGGAATTGCATTGAATCTGTAGATTGCTTTGGGTAATATAGTCATTTTCACAATATTGATTCTTCCATTCCATAAATATGGTATATCTCTCCATCTGTTTGTGTCATCTTTGATTTCTTTCATCAGTGTCTTATCATTTTCTGAGTACAGGTCTTTTACCTCCTTAGGTAGGTTTATTCCTAGGTATTTTATTCTCTTTGTTGCAATGTTGAATGAGATTGTTTCCTTAATTTCTCTTTTGGATCTTTCATTGTTAGTGTATAGGAATACAAGAGATTTCTGTGCATTAATTTTGTATCCTGCAACTTTACCAAATTCATTGATTAGCACTAGTAGTTTTCTGGTGGCATCTTTAGGGTTCTCTATGTATAGTGTCATGTCATCTGCAAACAGTGAAAGTTTTACTTCTTCTTTTCCAATTTGTATTCCTTGTATTTCTTTTTCTTCTCTGATTGCCGTGGCTAGGACTTCCAAAACTATGTTGAATAATAGTGCTGAGAGTGGACATCCTTGTCTCGTTCCTGATCTTAGAGGAAAAGCTTTCATTTTTTCACCATTGAGAATGATGTTTGCTGTGGGTTTGTCATATATGGCCTTTATTATGTTGAGGTAGGTTCCCTCTATGCCCACTTTCTGGAGAGTTTTTATCATAAATGGGTGTTGAATTTTGTCAAAAGCTTTTTCTGCATCTATTGACATGATCATATGGTTTTTATTCTTCAGTTTGTTAATATGATATAACACATTGATTGATTTACATATATTGAAGAATCCTTGCATCCCTGGGATAAATGCCACTTGATCATGGTGTATGATCCTTTTAATGTGCTGTTGGATTCTGTTTGCTAGTATTTTGATGAGGATTTTTGCATCTATATTCATCAGTGATATTGGTCTGTAATTTTCCTTTTTTGTAGTATCTTTGTCTGGTTTTGGTATCAAAGTGATGGTGGCCTCGTAGAATGAGTTTGGGAGTGTTCCTTCCTCTGCAGTTTTTTGGAAGAGTTTGAGAAGGATGGGTGTTAGCTCTTCTCTAAATGTTTGATAGAATTCGCCTGTGAAGCCATTTGGTTTTGGACTTTTGTTTGTTGGAAGAATTTTAATCACATTTTCAATTTCATCACTTGTGATTTGTCTGTTCATATTTTCTATTTCTTCCTGGTTCAGTCTTGGAAGGTTATACCTTTCTAAGAATTTGTCCATTTCTTCCAGATTGTCCATTTTTTTGGCATAAAGTTGCTTGTAGTAGTCTCTTATGATGCTTTGTATTTCTGCAATGTCTGTTGTAACTTCTCCTTTTTCATTTCTAATTTTATTGATTTGAGTCCTCTCCCTGTTTTTCTTGATGAGTCTGGCTAAAGGTTTATCAATTTTGTTTATCTTCTCAAAGAACCAGCTTTTAGTTTTATTGATCTTTGCTTTTGTTTTCTTTGTTTCTATTTCATTTATTTCTGCTCTGATCTTTGTGATTTCTTTCCTTCTACTAACTTTGGATTTTGTTTGTTCTTCTTTCTCCAGTTCCTTTAGGAGTAAGTTTAGATTGTTTATTTGAGATTTTTTGTTTCTTGAAGTAGGATTGTATTGCTATAAACTTCCCTCTTAGAACTGGTTTTGCTGCATCCCATAGGTTTTGGATCGTCGTGTTTTCATTGTCATTTGTCTCTAGGTATTTTTTGATTTCCTCTTTGATTTCTTCAGTGATCTCTTGGTTATTTAGTAACATATTGCTTAGCCTCCATGTGTTTGTGTTTTTTACACTTTTCCCCCTGTAATTGATTTCTAATCTTATAGCATTGTGGTCGGAAAAGATTCTTGACATGTTTTCCATTTTCTTAAATTTACCGAGGCTTGATTTGTGACCCAAGCTGTGATCTGTCCTGGAGAATGTTCCATGTGCACTTGAGAAGAAAGTGTAATCTGCTGGTTTTGGATGGAATGTCCTATAAATGTCAATTAAATCTCTCTGGTCTATTTTGTCATTTAAAGCTTGTGTTTCCTTATTAATTTTCTGTCTGGATGATCTGTCCATTGGTGTAAGTGAGGTGTTAAAGTCCCCCACTATTATTGTGTTACTGTCGATTTGCTATTTTATAGCTGTTAGCATTTGCCTTATGTATTGATTTATGTATTGCATAAATATTTACAATTGTTATATCTTCTTCTTTGATTGATCCCTTGATCATTATGTAGTGTCCTTCTTTGTCTCTTGTGATAGTCTTTATTTTAAAGTCTATTTTATCTGATATGAATATTGCTACTCCAGCTTTCTTTTGATTTCCATTTACATGGAATATGTTTTTCTTTCCCCTCGCTTTCAGTCTGTATGTGTCCCTAGGTCTGAAGTGGGTCTCTTGTAGACAGCATATATATGGGTCTTGTTTTTGTATCTATTCAGCAAGCCTGTGTCTTTTGGTTGGAGCACTTAATACATTCACATTTAAGGTAATTATCAATATGTATGTTCCCATTACCATTTTCTTAATTGTTCTGGGTTAGTTTTTGTAGGTCCTTTTCTTCTCTTGTGTTTTTCCCACTTAGAGAAGTTCCTTTAGCATTTGTTGTAAGGCTGTTTTGGTGGTGCTGAATTCTCTTAGCTTTTGCTTGTATGTAAAGCTTTTGATTTCTCCATCGAATGTGAATGAGATCCTTGCCAGGTGGAGTAGTCTTGGTTGTAGGTTATTCCCTTTCATCACTTTAAATATATCATGCCACTCCCTTCTGGCTTGTAGAGTTTCTGCTGAGAAATCAGCTGTTAACCTTATGCGAGTTCCCTTGTGTGTTATTTGTCATTTTTCCCTTGTGGCTTTTAATAATTTTTCTTTAATTTTTGTCAGGTTGATTACACTGTGTCTCAGTGTGTTTGTCCTTGGGTTTATCCTGCCTGGGTCTCTCTGCGCTTCCTGGACTTCCTGCGTGGTTATTTCCTTTCCCATGGTAGGGAAGTTTTCGACTATAATCTTTTCAGATATTTTCTCGGGTCCTTTCTCTCTCTCTTCTCCTTCAGAGACCCCTATTATGCGAATGTTGGTGCATTTAATGTTGTCCCAGAGGTCTCTTAGGCTGTCTTCATTTCTTTTCATTCTTTTTTCTCTATTTTGTTCTGCGACAGTGAATTCCAACATTGTGTCTTCCAGGTCACTTATCCATTCTTCTACCTCTGTTACTCTGCTATCAATTCCTTCTGGTGTATTTTTCATTTCAGTTATTGTATTGTTCATCTCTTGTTTGTTCTTTAATTCTTCTAGGTCTTTGTTAAACATTTCTTGCATCTTCTCGATCTTTGCCTCCATTCTTTTTCCGAGGTTCTGGATCACCTTTACTATCATTATTTGGAATTCTTTTTGTGGAAGTTGCCTATCTCCACTTCATTTAGTTGTTTTTCTGGAGTTTTATCTTGTTCCTTCATCTGGTACATAGTCCTCTGCATTTTCGTTTTGTGTATCTTTCTGTGAATGTGGTTTTCATTCCACAGGCTGCAGGACTGTAGTTCTTCTTGCTTCTGCTGTCTGCCCTCTGGTGGATGAGGCTATCTGAGAGGCTTGTGGAAGCTTCCTCATGGGGGGGACTGGTGGTGGGTAGAGCTGGGTGTTGCTCTGGTGGGCAGAGCTCAGTAAAACTTTAATCCTCTTGATTGCTGATGGGTGGGGCTGGGTTCCCTCCCTGTTGGTTGTTTGGCCTGAGGCGACCCAACACTGAAGCCTACCCGGGCTTTTTGGTGGGGCTAATGGCGGTCTACGCGACGGCTCACACCAAGGAGTACTTCCCAGAACTTCTGCTGCCAGTGTCCTTGTCCCCGCGGTGAGCCACAACCATCCTCCACCTCTGCAGGAGATCCTCCAACACTAGCAGGTAGGTCTGGTTCAGTGTCCTATGGGGTCACTGCTCCTTCCCCCTGGGTCCTAATGTGCACACTACTTTGTGTGTGCCCTCCAATAATGAAGTCTTTGTTTCCCCCAGTCCTACTGAAGTCCTGCAATCAAATCCCACTAGGCTTCAAAGTCTGATTCTCTAGGAATTCCTCCTCCCATTGCCGGACCCCCAGGTTGGGAAGCCTGACGTGGGGCTCAGAACCTTCACTCCAGTGGGTGGACTTCTGTGGTATAATTGTCCTGCAGTTTGTGAGTCATCCAGCCAGTGGTCATGGGATTTGATTTTATTGTGATTGCTCCCCTCCTACCGTCTCATTGTGGCTTCTCCTTTGTCTTTGGATGTGGCGTATCTTTTTTGGTAAGTTCCAGTGTCTTCCTGTCAATGATTGTTCATTAGTTAGCTGTGATTCTGGTGCTCTCACAAGAGGGAGTGAGCGCACGTTCTTCTCCTCCACCATCTTGAACCAATCTCAAAATATTCATTTTCTATACTTTTCTACCTTGTCAGACTGGCTTTTGTTCAGGATTTCCAAGCTGCTATAATTCTGAGAGTCATTCTCATCTCTGCACTTCTCCAGCCCTTCTGAAAATTATGAACCAAGAACTAATCTAGGTCCATGGATTTCAGTAGTAAAAAGCGGTCAAAAATGTCTGGCTTCATGGAGTTTATACAGGAACTGAATTGGCAGGCACTTTTGATCTTAGACTTCCCAGCCTCCAGAACTGCAGATTGATTTTATTGACTGCTTCCAGGAAATGGGACACTCCCACGTCTTAGCTATGTGACTTTTTTTAAATGGATGGCACAAAGCTTTCCTCTGCAGTAAGGATGAATGCTATTGCCATTGTTTTTTAAAAATGCTCCAGGAATTTCTTGTCTCTGGAATTACTTTTAACATGAACTCAGACCTAGATTTTTGTTTTATGGGATATAATTTTCAACATGTACTTAAAGCATTTCCTCGCAAACCAGCAGGGAAGATCCTTGAGGACTGGGAATATCCTTGTTTCTCTAGTGCCTATTACAATGTCTGGTCCATCACAGAAACTCAGTGTGTAATCGGAAAGAACAAACCTGACTCCATACTGGATCAGTTTCTTTTACTTTAACCTTTGTATTTGATTACTTTTGCTTAGTTGTACTAGCTCAAGCAGGCGTGAAACCGAGCAGGACCCTGTGGGGCCCTCCCAAGTACGAATCCTTCTTGTGTCCCTCTACTTGCAGACTTTTTAATGATAACCGTTCTGACAGGTGTGAAGTGATATCTCACTGTTGTTTTGATTTGCATTTCTTTAATGATTAGCAGTGTTAAGCATCTTTTCATGTGCCTGTTAACCATCTATATGTCTTCTTTGGAAAAAATGTCTATTCAGGTATTCTGCCCACTTTTTATTAGGTTTTTAGTTATTTTGATATTGAGTTGTATGAAGTGTATGTATTTTGGATATTAACCCCTCATTGGCTACATCATTTGCAAATAATATTTTCCCATTCAGTAGGTTGTCTTTTTGTTTTGTTGATGGTTTCCCTTACTGTGCAAAAGAGAAACATTTTCTGTTGTCACTAGTCATTGGTATAATAGCTGTAGAATATTTCATTGTATAAATGACTTTAATTTACTAAAATTTTTCATATTATTAAATTTTCTCTATTACAAATAGTGCTGCAGTGTGTAGTACTGAATACAAATTTTTATGACTCTGATGATTTATTTGTGTGATGTTCCTGAAATGTCCGAAGAGTAAAATTACTAGGTCAAAAAGTATAAATAAATAATTATTGATTAATGAATGACGTATTAGCTTAGAACACATATATAGAAGTTGTTTCTGTGTATTTTCTTTTCTTTCTGAAGGGTTTCTGTTTCGGATAATTCACTACGCAAAGGCATTATAATGCTAAGGGGACCCAAGGGAAAAAAACCTTTAAGAATTTTAGGTTCCCTTTGTAGTCACCTCTTTACACTGGAGCTTTCTCACCTGACTGTATCCCAAATTAGTTGATGCCTATAGACCTTAAAGATGAATCAGGCTTACACAACTTGATTATAATGCAGCAGTTTAAATTTATTCTCAAATGTTGTATTTAAAATGTCAGGGTATGAATGATGTAGTAGCATGCTTTAAAAACATTGGTAGTACTTGTGCCTGGTCTCTGATGCCTAGCCAATCTTATGAAGAGTCAAGATGACACTCAGTTAACTCCTTTAAAAGTCAGTCTTTTTTTCTCTCTGGGGTACCTTGATACCAGTTCTATAAAAGGAAACACATGTGCATTTACCAGATTCCACAACTACTGCCTATTGGTTTTCTGATCAGATGGACCGGAGTCCAGTTTTCTCAAGGACTCAGGGGAATGCATATTCTCTCCTTTTCTCTATTGGCAGCATGGCCAACCTGCCCAGAGGGGAGAGGGCTGGCCTAGGAATAATAGGTGCTAGTATCAGAGAAAGGTGTTCTTGTGTAAATCCCACCCATGACACCTCTGGGAGGCAGGGTAATGTACTCTGGCTCAGCAGTGTTCTCTGTGGCCAGGCCGCATGGGTTCATGATCCTAGTTTCACTACACATAAATGTTATGACCACGGGGCAAACTGCTTAACTGAACAGCCACTTTGTGTTTCTGTTGTCTCATTCTTATGAGGGATTGTGATAATGGCATCTACCTGATAAGGTTGTTCTGAGGATGGAATAAGATAAAGCATGTAAAGAGTATAGAACAGTGCCTACTGTTAATAAATGCTTAATAAAAGCCAAATATTAATTTTATTTATTTACTTTTTTTTATTTTAATACTTTTATTTATTTACTTTTTAAAAGAAATCTTTATTGGAGTATAATTGCTTTACAGTGATATGTTAGTTTCTGCTGTATAACAAAGTAAATCAGCTATACATATACATATATCCCCATATCCCCTCCCTCTTGCTTCTCCCTCCTACCCTCCCTATCCCACCCCTCTAGGTGGTCAAAAAGCACCGAGCTGATCTCCCTGTGCTATGTGGCTGCTTCCCACTAGCTATCTATTTTACACCAAATGTTAATTTTAGAAGAGAAAGAACCTGCTCTTAGTTGTACCTTTGGAAATATAAACAACTTGGAATCAAGTTTATATGTCCTAATCCATGCCGTCATGCATGCAGACATTCATTCAGCAAGCACTGTACTCTCCTCTGTACTAAGAGAAGATAAGCAATAAAAATGACATTATACGTGTGTAAAGAATTTAATATGGTGCTTATACTCAATAAATGACATTATGATTATTATGAACTTATAAATAATGTGTGTGTTAAAAATAATCATGATTATAGATACTGTGAATTAAAAATTGTTCTTCTAAATCAAAATTTATTTTAGAACAAACTTGGACCTGGAGGAGGTGTGAATTCAGTGATGCTAAGAAACTTTGCATCTTAGTGGATGCTCTCTGGCTCAACTATTATAGCACAATGTACATTTTAATCAAGTTGATGGATTTCAAGCTTGGAGAAAATTTGTGTGTCTGAGAAAGAAATATGATGATTTATTGAAAGGACATATTTATTTGTTGCAGTGCTAAATTTTCATGTCATTTTTGCAGGTAAACCATGGGGTGGGGTGGGGAGAGGAAGAGGGGAGAAAAAACGTCCTCTATGGGGGCTATTCCACATAGGATTGATGTACTTTCTAAAATGAATGTTAGTGGAAGGTGAAAAGTCAGCACAACATAGCAGACATGTGAAAGAGTGACCAATATATTGCATCTGGTACAGCATTCTCTGAGGAAATGGAAATTTACATGGTAGAAGAAGAAAAGTTTATCTGCATCTAGCCTCTATATGAATTCAGCTGAAAGCTAAAAATATTCACTTTCCCTAAGAGAATAAAAAAATGATTATCTAATCAAACAGCGAACTATATAATTGCTTTGGCATTAAAATCTCATGGTGAGGTAAAATTGGTCAAAGCATTTCCATTAGAAATTTTGAAAATGTGGTATTTATAAGGCTAAATTTCTTAGATTTGACCAGAGATACACAGTTTTATTGGATGTTCTAATTCCATCGCACAATCCATTAAAGTTATTCCCAAGTTTTATGTTTGATTCTTATATTTATTGTAAATGGCAGCATTAGCCAGGAACCAGATTCCCAGCCAAACTGAAATAAAGATGGATAGCAGAATTTTATCTTCATAGTGATGTGGAACTTGTCTCTAAAGTCTGTCTTGGCTCTTTTATGAGATCTTCATTGTCATATGTTTGCTCAAGCTACTAGGACTTGAATAGCCCTGTGCTTCTGAACTTTCAACATATGCCATCAAATGCTTTGATTGATGTTCTGATTGTTCTTGTTGACGAGAACAGGATCTTCTGCCAAAGTTAAGCAACACCCTCCTTTCTTTCATGATCACTGCTCAGGCACTTGGAATGAACTGCATGCTACTTCCCAGAATGCTTTTAATTAAAAACACTGGTAAATTTGGATTTATACTCTATTATACTTCTACCCACTTTCCCAATTTTTTATTATATAGGTCATACTTATAAATTTTAAATATTTTTCTACATAATTAATATTGTATACTGAAATTGTCCTTGCCTATAACTACAATTATTAAACTTACAGTACCTCTCAGACATAATTATTTATTTATTCATACTTAATTCTCAAATTATTTATAATTTTAAAAATAATCATTATAACTTATTGGTACATGTTCATGCTTAATTACTTACATGTGTAATCACATGTATTATCATCATAACAGTTCTTGAAAAGGTATGGAGTTTAAGATAGTAAGAGACAGAAATGAGACTCAAACATATGTCTGAAAGACTCCAAAGCCAGTGTATTTCACAATGTTATGTTATTGCAATCAACTCCTTTCTGTTCCAACTAAGGGGAAAGGTCTTTGCCAAATCTAAATCTGTTAGAGCTTATCAACATTGGATTGCTGATGATGCTACTTCTGGAACCAAATAGTTTTCAATCACTAAATGACATTCCAAGTCAAGTGCTTTCAGTACAGAGTTTTCATTGCATGAGACACTTTCTTATGTTTCATTGAAATAATTTTTTAGGATTCTGATGATGGAAAAACTAGAGGAAAAAGTCATGGGAAGACTTCATAAAACATTACACTGTTTCACTAGACTAGGCAAAGGTGAAAAAAGAAGACCGAAATTTAACTGTTGTTGTCTCCTTCTTTTGTTAACACATATTACTTTAGAGTACATGTGATATGTAAATTTATTCATTTACTTCTTTGTCCAATACTGGTATCTTGAGCCTGTATTTTATTGTTGGTTACTATAATAAGCCTAGAAATACCATGATGAGCAAGTACCTCCAAGGAGCTCAGAGTTAATGCAAAAGTGCTTTCCAAGACTTGAGTTTACAATGGAGATTCCTAAGATCCACCGTCAGTAGTTTAGATTCAGTAGATGTGGGGACGGACCCAAGCATCTTTATTTTCAATAAGCCCCTGGGGTTACTGTGATGCAGATTGACTGGAACTATTCTCTGAGCAGCAATGATTTAATGGGAAATACAGGCAAATAAGCAATTACAATAAAATATAAGTTCAACAGTAGCAGTAAGCACAAGGTACTATGGGATACATAGAGTATCTTCTAATACAGATTTAGGTTACGAGAAGACAAGAATCAAGAGTTTCAAATCTTTTGTGGTGTCTCAATTTTCACCAAGGTTTTCTATCACAGCCACTGTTGAGTCACATCATCAAAAATGTGAATATACAAAAGAAAGGAAAAACATATCAAGGAAAGGATACATGAAAGAATCCAGTTTGAAGGAAAATATGCCCCAAGAAACAAAAATGTTTGCCACAAGTGCTTCATGCTTTGGAATAAATGAATGAGAGCCAAAGTCAATAAATTGAGGATTCGAATAGTAGACACTGATGGGGTTCAAGACGCACTACCCCAGAATATGGCATCTTGGTGTACTGTATATTTTAAGAAGAAATTTGAGAAAATGACGGAAGCAAGAAGGTCACTCTGACCTTCCTTTGCCCTTCTCCCTTGAAACAAGCATTAAAACCCTCATGTGAGAGGAACATCCTTGTCTCCAAAGAGAAAGGGATACCTGGAAGAATCTGAACAAGCAGGCCTTGTTAGGTTTCCCCAAGTTGACTATAATTACCTCTTACTCCTTGACCTATCCCACGACTGTGTACTCTTGATCAAACCTAGCATAAAAAGACTCAGGTCTAACTGTCTTTGGGTCTTCATTTTATTATGAAGTCTCCTGTGTCATGTGAAGTTTATATTAAATAAATCTGTATGCTTTTTTTCTTTTTAATCTGTTTGTGAGTTTACTTTTCAGACCTAGCCAGGGACCATAAGTGGATCGAGGAAAACTTTTTCCTCCCCTACAATACAAAATAACAGAATGAGACAAAAAGAACAGTGTAGACCTAAGGAAATAATTAAGGCTCAAATCAATGTTATTATATAATGAACACAAATTAGAAACAATAAGGCAAAATATCTAACAAAAATAAAATGATTGATGTGGAAGAAAGGCTTCAGTGTATGAAAATGCAAAAGACCGTAAGATTAAAGAAACAGAAGAAAAATTAATAAATGTGCGTTCAGTGAAAGGGAACCAAAACAATGACACATAATGTTTGGGAAGTAGAGAACCCCACAGGTGGAAGATAAAATGTCTCTGGGTTGAGAAAAAATTTTATTTTTGAGACTTGAAACATATTTTGCTCTTGGGGGGGAGAAATTAAGTTTTTGAATTTCATAGATCAAGAACACCAAAGTAAACATATACCAGGAAATTACCCTCCCTTCCCCCCCCCAAAAAATGGACATATATCAATATCAGAAAAGTTTGAGTTCAAGGCAAAAAGCTGTAAAGATGATGAAGAAGGGAATTTTATAATGATAAAGGTATGATCTACAATGGAGATTAAATCTTAAGAATCTTTATGAAATGACATTATTAAAATTATTAAGGCAAAGATTGCAGGAAGTACTAGGATGAATAGATACACAAATCAAGTAGACAAAATATAAGTAAAGACATAAAGAATCCAAAAAACAAAATTAGTTAAAGAAATGGTGTGTATATGGACATGGATATATGTATATCTATCTTCCAAGAACTGCTTCAGGCTGATCTCATTCATTCTATTTCTAAATATTTTTCAATTTCAGTTTTGACTTTCATTTTGAATAGGATTATTTAAGAGGGTATTTTTTTTGCATTTTATTTTTATTATTACTTGTTAATTAAACTCAGAAGTTATATTTTGTACTTTATTTAAATTTAGGAATTATTGAGGTAATCTTTGTGGACTAATTTATGGCCAATACTACATTTATACAAATTCTCTTATGACTTATCTGCACCCATTTCTATAAAATATCAAAGTCTGTGTTCTGAAAACATTATATAGGCAAATATGTCTATGCATACATATGTATTGAAAACATTTCCTTTATCAATTACACATACACAAACACATGGAAGGCTGTAACCTGACAACACAGAATAACCCTTTTTTATTCATTATGTTTCCAATTTATACAAATGTAAATTAGGTCATAATTAGTAGCTCAATAATTGCTACAACTTAAATGTATTACAAAGTTCAGTCTCTTTTTATTTTTTAATTTAATTTTATTATTATTTTTTTTTGGCTGCATTGGATCTTTGTTGCTGAGCGCGGGCTTTCTCTAGTTGTGGCGAGCAGGAGCTACTCTTCGTTGCAGTGCGTGGACTTCTCATAGTGGTGGCTTCTCGTTGTGGAGCACGGGCTCTAGGTGCGTGGGCTTCAGTAGTTGCAGCACGTGGGCTCAGTAGTTGTGGCTCATGGGCTCTAGAGCACAGGCTCAGTAGTTGTGGCGCACGGGCTTAGCTGTTCCGCGGCATGTGGGATCTTCCCGGACCAGGGCTCGAATCCGTGTCCCCTGCGTTGGCAGGCAGATTCTTAACCACTGCGCCACCAGGGAAGCCCCAGTCTCTTTTTAAAAAATTTGCAATAAACATACAAAAATTGACTCTCTTTTAACACCATTCAAAATATAAAATCAGGATTGCAATTGCAGAATATTTAGAAAATAATGAGAATGAAAATATAATCAAGCTAAAGCAGTACTCTTAGAGGGCAGAGTATGTATTATGTGTAATATGTAATTTTATAAAAAGAAAACATAATAATATATAATAAGTAGAATACTTATATATTTTATGCACACATACACAGAGAAAAATTTTAGACAATAAATGTACCCAAGACAGTTCTCTGGAGAGAAAATCCCTGAAACGGTAAAATATATAGACCACAACTAATCCCAATCAAGAATAAGGAAAAGAAAGTACAAACGGTACAAACATGCAAAATTAGAAATGAAATTAAGTTAATAGCCAGTGTGGTGGATTAAAAACACCACAAATTCTTAGTCACTTCTGCCATCAATGGAGCAGTCTAAGTCCTCTTAAACATGACCTTTGAGCTTGGCCATATGACTTACTCTGTCAATGGAACACGTGTTGAGGGAGAGAGGGAATCAGAGACTTGGTACGTGCTTATGCTTTGGGGCTTGCCTTCTTGGAACTCTGAGACCACCAGGATGTGAGGAAACCCAGGATAACCTACTAGGGGATGAAAATCCATGAGAGGAGAACCGTGGTGTCCCAATGGACAGCCAGCATCAACTTTCAGATATGTGAGTGAATCCATCTGGACCCTCGACTCCCCGTTAAACGGTCAAATGACTGCAGCCACATGAGTGATCCCAGGAAAGGCCAGCAGAAGGACCTCCCCTATTGGCAACCCACAGAATCATGCTGAACAACAAACTGTTGTTTTAAGCCATTAAGTTCTGAAATGATTTATTGAATAGCAATAGACGAGTGGAACAGCCAGAGATATAAAGGACATTCAAGTGTTCATTAGAAGATACTTTGTTCATGAAGATTAATTTGATCAATGGAATAGAATAGAAAGTTCAAAAATGAAGACAAATTCATTTTGGAATTCAGTATATGAAGAGTGGAATCAGATGTCAGTGGTAAAACAGACAAAATAATAAAATTTGTCGGAGCAAAAGTCTAGCCATTTGGAAAAAATAAAACTGATCCTCACTCCTTACACACAACATTTTCCAGATGACTCACGTATTCAAGTGGGAACATGAAGTTGTAATATTATTAAAACAGGCGAATATTTTCATAATTCTGGATTGGAGAAGGCCTTTCTGAGCAAAACACAAAAACTTAGAAGCTGCAGAGGATAGATGGGCAAATTTGACTCCAGGATAATTAAATTTTTCTGCTTGACCATTAAAGGGAAAAAAAGCCATAACGAAGTTTAACAACAAAAGGGAAAAACATTTAGTATTAATTTCCTTAACTGCAGCAAATTTCCTTTACATATGAAAAGTAAAGAGCTTTATAAATCAATCAATAAACATAAACAACCAGGTAGATAAATGGGCAAAAGATAAGTGAGTTCACACCAAGCAAATTCAAATGGTGTATAAATATAAGAAATGTATTTCAAACTCATTCATAGTTAAGAAAGACTGGTAAATAGTGCGTTGTTACCCTATCAGTTAGCAAAAACAAAAACATTTGATAATTCCAATTGCCAGCAAGAATGTAGAGAATCAGACCAATTCGTACACTGTTCATAGGATCTCTTTGTAGAGCAATTTGGTCCATTTATCAGAATCTCTGCTCTTAGATCCAGTAATTCAGCTTCCAGAAACCAATACTCTGTCGGCATACAAAGATATTGTACAAGGATGTTAACTCTAAAATATTAGGAATACCTAAGTGTTCATCGAAGTAAAATTGGTTAAAAAAATTAGAGTTGGAATAGGAATTTGTAAAAAATAATTAAGTGAAAAAAGCATTTATACATTACACTAATATTTGTTAGACACAATTTACATGTCAGCATCTAGAGATCCACTTGATTCTTTTTAAATGGTTTTAGAATATCCCTTTATATTAATAAGGTTTACTGTCTGAGTTTACAGATATATCTATATCTATTTATCTATCTATGCGTATTACATAGAAAATTTCAGAATAGATGAAGGGAAACTCATTTTTCATTATGTATTGTCCTGAGCTGTTTAAGATATTTTAACCATAGGAAAATTTTAGTTACATAATAAAAAAGAACTTACTTCATTGTCTGTAATATGTTATGATGAGCTCAAACAAATAAATCTTGGGTATAAAACACCACATGTCATAGGGGCACCAAGTGCTAAATACTTGACACTTAAGAATGGTATTACCAATATATACTGGCAAAGTGTTGCTTGCTGTGATTGTGGAGGTCAGTGAGGCCCACAGTGAGCTCTTTTCTTTCTAGGAGCCCCTTGATGGCACCCCACCCTCTTACCGTCAGGGAGTAGACACAGAGTACTTCATGCTTACGACCGTATCTGTGTCCAGAAGCCTGACGAGCCTTGGCCACGGTCACAACACACCCACCATTAAACTGCCAGCTCGACTAGAAATTTTGATGGTAGGAGGCTTCAAGCTGAATGACTTATTGACTGCATAAAATTCCTGATGCATCAACATAGGGTATAAAGGGGAGTGTCACAGATGAGCAAAAACGAACTAGGAGGCAAGTTTGTTCCTCTTTTTTCGTTTTGTTTTCCTGACTACTCTAAAGCCAATAGGAATGTGAAGGGTCTCTTTAGAAGAGAACACATTTTGATGCCTTCTTTTTCACAAGCCTCACATGAGAAGGAACAAAATCTTCTTTTTGACCACAAGATCAGCCTTATGGAATCTGAGTAAATAAAGCTTTCCAAATTGGAATTTCAAAATCAGAGCCATGCAGGGCACAATAAACAGTTTGTAAGTACAGACTTCAGCAAGGGCATAGAGTACACAGAAAAACAGATCAGTAATTTCAAAGATGCCCACATAAACTGAAACATGATACAGATTAAGATTGGAAAAAAATATTGGTGTCCTATTTTGAAATCTTGTTTAACGCTTAATGTAAAGCTCATATGGTGTTAAATTAGTCCTTAGTTCTATGGGAAGTGCAAATGGTGATGCAGTAATTAAAGCACTCTCAACAAGAAGCATACTTTTGAATGAATTAGGTCATTGAAGGTTATTAAAGCTTGCACCAGATAAGGCTGGTGTGGTGTTAGGGTAAGCATTTATCATGCTTGTTGCCCAAACATGTTTCGGAGCCCACATCAAACAAAATGGATATTTCAAAGGACTAGTTAAGACCAGAAATAGGTACAGTTAATGATTATGCAAATTTGAACCTTTGGTTTCAGAGGTGAAAAAGTATATTTCAGTACCTGTCTCTCTCCAGCCTATTTTAGTCTCTATTGTTTGGCTCAGAATTCTTAATTATATTTTTATTTTTAAAAAACAGTACTCACATACCTGAAACTCTCAATTAGTTTTATTTTACTGTTAGGTTTTTGTTTAAGTTTTTTTAAGGAAAAGAAAGTGTATGATTTGGTATTTGGTGGCAAAATGAACATTTACAATGTTATACTGAGAGATAATTGAAAAGTTTTTTGCCACCTGAATTAACTTGTGTCTCCAAATGAACCTTGGTCAAAGATGAATGGACATCTTTGGTGTTATGGGGCATTTACAAATTCAGAAACACTTAGCAATAAGCAATGAAGTACATGAATAAATTTTGTGCAATAGTGGAAATGACCTCGAAACCAAATATATTAGCTTAAAATAAAACAATACACATTGTGTTATAGTAATGCTCCCCTTTCCTATCTCCCACAGTCTTTCTAATTATCTCTCATCTTCTTCCAACATATATTTGAAGTGATTTAGACATCACTTGAATAGATATTCTGTAGGACGTCAGTCATCTATACATTAAGATGCAAACTATTTGACTTAGTCTGAAAAAATAGATCCTGCTGGAAGAGAAGTAGGAACTAATTTTGAAAAGCAGTGGCTACCACCAGATTCTTGCCTTTTATGGCATTTACCTCTCAGTAGGCTACAAACAATTTTGTCTTGATTCACCTCAGAACTATTTATGCAGTTTACCTAAGAAAAGTGCTCAAAATGGTCAAGAGCAGCAAGCAGGTTAGAGGTAAGGCAAAGAAGGACGTCGTAGGAGAGAATTTTCAGGATAAAGTACTGTCTCTCCATGTTTTTCAAGGGTGCACACTTATTTCAGCTCTGTACACCTATCCAAAGAAGTTAATATTTTAGATGCAAGAGTTAGTACAAATATCTGAATAATGAACTCTACAGCAAGAACCTTGTGCTAAGTCCCTGAAAAGTCACCAGAAAAATCAGGACGTTTTTTGTACTTTGCACTGCATCAAGGCAAAGGTTGATTAAGGATTTTCCAAGCCAAAATATCTCTGTTGTAAGCCAAGAGGACTTAATTCACTGGGATGTTAAGCCAGGATTCAGATTGCTAAGGGAATGAGTCTGAGAAAACAAGTTGCACTTTTTAAAAAGTAATGGTTATTATTGAAAAAAAACCAAAGGCAAAATTGAAAAGGATTCAATTTGCATGAAAATTTATGGCTGGATTTTATTTAACTTTTTTAATGGAAAATTTTAAACATATACAAAACAGAAGAGTATAAAAAATCCCCATATACCCACCTTCATTACTTATCAACTCCTGGGCAATCTTGTTTTATCTATCTCTCCAACCACTTTTTTATATTATTTCCAAGCAGATTCTAGATATTTGTCAATATTTCAGTGTGTGTATCTTCTATGATACTCATTAACGAAACATAAAACATATTACACCAAAACTAGCAATAATGGCTCAAAATCATGAAAAATCCAGATGATGTTAAAATTTTCAATTAATGTTATTAGCTTTTTAAAGTTTATTTGAATCAGGATCCAAATAAGGTATATATTTATGGTTGTTCAATATGTCTCTTAAGTTTCTTTAAATCTATAGGTTCCCTATGGCAGAACTTTTAAATGCAAGGTTCATTGATTTTTCTTCAAAAAAGAAAAAAAAAAAAAAAGACAAAAAGTTTGGGTGAGGATGTGGAGAAATTGAATTCTTTTATACTGTTGGTGGGATTGTAAAATGGTATAACTAATATGGAAAACAGTGTGGAGTTTCCTCAGAACACTAAAAATAGAAACACCATATGAGCCAGCAATCCCACTTCTGGGTATATATCCAAAATAATTGAAATTAGGATCCCAAAGAGATATCTGCACTCCCATTTTCACTGCACAATTATTCATACTAATCAAGATATGGAAACAACCTAATGCCCATCAACAGAGAAATAGATGAAGAAAATGTGGTGTACAATGCAATGGAATATTCTTTAGCCTTAAAAAGAAGGAAATCCTGTCATATGTGACAACATGAATGAACCCAGAGGACATTATGTTAAATGAAGCACTACAGACACAGGAGGACAAATAATACATGTGATCACGTGTATGAGGAATCTAAAATAGTCAAACTCAAAAGCAGAGTAGAATGGTGGTTATCAGGGACTTCAGGGACAGGGAAATGGAGAGTTGCTATTTGATGGATATAAAGTTTCAGTTATACAGGATGAATAAGTTCTAGAGACCTTCTGTACAACCTATAATTAACAATACTGTATTATACACTTAAAAATTTTCCAAAGGGTAGATCTCATGTTAAGTGTTTTACCACAATAAAGAAAAATAAAATAAGGACTTCCCTGGTGGTGCAGTGGTTAAGAATCTGCCTGCCAATGCAGGGCACACGGGTTCAAGCTCTGGTCCGGGAATATCCCACATGCTGCAGAGCAACTAAGTCCGTGTGCCACAACTACTGAGCCTGTGCTCTAGAGCCTGAGAGCCACAACTACTGAAGCTCGCATGCCACAACTACTGAAGCCTGCACACCTAGAGCCCGTGTTCTGCAACAAGAGAAGCCACCACAATGAGAAGCCCGTGCACTGCAATGAAGACCCAACGCAGCCAAAAATAGGCAAATAAAATAAATAAATTTATTTAAATAAATAAAATAAAAGTAATATGAACTCATTTTAGAAAACTGCAACATTCAGAAAAGTGAAAATAAGAGAAAATCAGGAAATCACTCATATTTCTTTATGTCTAACAACCTTTGTTTAATAATTAAAGACAATTTTGTTAGAGGTGGCATTTAACTTGGTTTTGCTTACACAAGGTCTTGACAGCACCAATCAAGTACAAACAACTGAGGTCAAGTATCTACCCAAATTCATCTACATATTATTGTTTAACATAAACCTTTAGGAAACAACAAAAAGAATTTTTGAGAATGATGTAATACATGCTTTGGATAAGAATTTCACATTAACTTGAACTTAATGCATGCTACAAAATATAAAAGATATATTGTAAGATTCTAATATCGCATGTGATTAGGAGAGGAGCCCAGCCCCATCTGACAGAAATTCTTATTTTTCAAGTTCTACTCATCCTCTTTTGGGTTCTCTGCTGGTCTCAACTGGTGTGGGTCCTTTCAGTGTGGCAGTGTACTTACTTATTGTCACTCTCTGTTTAGAACCTGACATAGAGTCCACTTTGCAAGCAGTTGATAAGGGAGCCTTGAGTCCCCACAATAAACTTGGCAAAATTCCTGCCATCAGACAGTTAGCTAATAGTTCCTGGGGAATAGCTACACTTTCTGTTTAACAAGCCCTACTACATAGCTTCAAGTAGCATGAGTCTTGGCCTGAACAGATCACTTTTTGTTGTTTTCTCTAAGACAGTGATGAACAGGATGCTGTGAGCTGTTGTTTCATAGAGAGAGCCACTTCTTAGTCGAGGCATAAGCTGAAAATGGATTCCTCTACTGGACAAACATATGGAGTCCTTAAGACTTCTCACGTAGGACCACTAATCTCCTACTTTCCTCATGGTGCAGAACCTCAGTGACTGTTCTGTTTAACCAGGTCATGCCTTATACCGTGCAAACTACATTTCAGCATCCAAAGACAACCAGGCTTATTTTGGTCCGTTAGTTCCCATTTTTTAAAGATTTTTTTTTGTTGTTATAAAATAGTTGTTATTCTAGTATATATTTCTATCTATCTACCTATCTATCTATGTAATTTTGTATCCTGCTTTTTAGAATTAGTATTTTAATAAGTATTTTTCATTTGAAATATTTTGATGGTAGTTTCTTGTTGACATGAAAGAAAAGTAGCAATAAAGAAATTAGGCATAATATCTGAAGTTATTTTATACAGTAAAACATCTTTAGGGAAATGCTTTTCAGATTTAACATGAACACGAAAACCTGGGGATCTCACTGAAAGAAAGATTCTGAATTTGAGTTGGAGATCTCAGATCAGATCTTGCATTTCTAACACATGCCTAAGTGACACTACTGACACGGGTCTTAGCACCACACTTCCAGTACAAGGCTTTAGATGAAGTCCTTAAACTATTAAATTGACTACATCAGAAAAACCTAATTTCCTTTTACCATGAAGCTGATAGAGCAGTGTGGGCAGTATCACTGGATTTCAGCAGGATGCTTGACAGATTCTTGAGATTCTTTTTGGAAGAATAGAGGTGGCATGGTGAGTGAGGCAGATATGAAGGGAGAGGTGGCTGGAAGGATTTGTAATGGCTTGATTGACCAAATCCAAATAATTGTTATTAATGAATTGATGTTTCTATGCAGGTTTCTAGAATCTCATTGAAGAACTCCATCTTTGATTCTGTCCAGTTCAATAGTTTTAATAATGATATGGTTGAGGACGTGGGTGAAATTCTTATAAAATCTGCAGTTAAGATGAGCTGGGGTGGAACCCAAGACAATAAATGATGACGGATGAGCAAGTGCACTAAAACCACAGAGTGTGAGTAAAATGAGTTAGTGTCTGTGTATGTTTTCAGATTGAGTACTTTTAACTATGGTTATTTAAAAAACATACCCAAGTGACTCTGGTAAGGATAAACTTCCCATGAAAATAAATGTAATAGGGGCAAATATAGGCTTCCCACTAGTTCAAAATACATCCAGATGTTGTATGTGGAAAGAACGCAGGACCAGGAGGAAGGGACTCTGTTGATATCTAGCTGTGTGGCAATTAGCAGGTCACTTCCCCTTTTTGGACGTCAGTTTTCTTAAGTGGCCCTAAAATTCCATACAGTAATTCAATAAGCACAGATGAGGCAGGCATGGCTTCCCCACAGTTCTTATGAGAAAGACTGGATAGTGTGAGTGACGGGGCTCCGAGTGAGTCCGTAAGTCTGCTGTGTGCTTCTGATGAGAGCTGAATAGAAGGTAACCTTAGGAGTGTACGACTCAGAACTTTCTGGAGAATATTCGTCAGAACTGTGATGTGGGAGCCAAAAAAGCAAGTATGATCTCAAAAAAAGAGCCAGCATAATATAAAGACAGAGTTGATAGTGAAGGGGAAGGTAATCCTGCCTTAACCTACCATTTCCAGAATTGTGTTTTGGCTCTGTCTGTGCTGTGCACTACAGTTTTAAAGGCTCACAGTAAACCTGTGTTTAGAGGATAGAAAAAGAATGAGAGTCTGTCATTTAAAGAAAGGATGAAAACAATTTGAAGGATTAACAAAAAGAATAAAAATTTGGTTGTGGGGTGTGTGTGTGTGTGTGTGTATTTATCTGTGTGTGTGTGTGAGAGAGAGAGAGAGAAAGAAGGAGAGAGGGAGAGAGAGAGAGATGGAGTGTTTCATACTTTATTTTCAAATATTTGAAGGATATAGGGGCAGGCAGAATTGGATTTGTCCTTTGCGGACCTAGGGAACTACACTAGAACCCTGTAGTTGGAAAGTATAAGGAGAATAATTTCAGGTCCACGAAGGGAGCTATCTGTGCAGTTAGAGTGTGCAAAAGCAAACTGGTTTTCTCAGGAGGCAGCAAATCCTCTGTCCTTAGTGGACTTTTAATTAGAGCCTGGGTATGTTGTGGAGGAGATTGAAGCTTTGGATTGACCAGGTTCTTGTTTTATTCATTCATTCATTCATTCGTCCATTCATTTGTGTGAATAGGACTGTGCCATTAAGCCATCCATATGGGAGGTTTAACAGAAAAAAAACAGTTTTCACAATTTCAGTTTATTCTATTTAATAGGAAAAAAACAGTTTTCACAATTTCAGTTCACTCTATTTAGTTGAAAGGTCAAAAATACCACAAAAGTCAATTATTACAGTTTATTAAATTTACCTCTTACAAATGATTAACACTGGATAGTTTTACATAAGAAGTAACTTTTGGTTTTATGGAAATTCTGGACAAGTGATTCTGTTGCTTATTAACTGCAACCTGTTAAAACTCAACTAAAGTCAATAAATATAACTAGAGAGGCAGGTGTTGGGGGAAGTACCAGGAGATTATTTCTTGAGAAAGGGTTTCTGAAGATGAACAATCCTCAGACAGACCTTCCTTCTCATACATAGTAGAAAGAAGGTAGTAGATATTGTTGAAGTTTATGGGGAAAAGCATGAATTAGTAAGAAAAATTTTAAGTGTACATAATGCCTTTTGCTATCAGAAGGATATGTAATTTTTCACATACAATTAGTTTTTACAGCATTAAGTTGAAAATTATGTGGGTATTCTCAGTATTTCAAAAAAATTACTAAATTAGTAATTCTTTTTCTCATTATACCTATCCTGTGTTGCAGTTTGGTAGTTTTGGGTTAGCTGATTTAAAAACATAAGCAGGAATCATCCCTTTTAGCTTCATTATCGAATAACCCCTTGAAACTTTTCAATTTGACTTTCTGCTTAAGCTAAGGAGGTGCATACATTCTAAAATATAACTGAATGACCTGAAACAGGAAAACTGACTCTAGGTTGAGTTCCAGATTTGTTTTGCTTTTATTCTGTTTGAAAAACATCCAATTTCTTATAATACTGTTTACAAAACCATGTTAAATAATACCACAAAAATAGTCATAGGTATTTTTTTCAGTGGTGTGTGTGGATGTGTGAAATATTTATACACAGTGCATTAAATACATATGTACATTCTAGAGCAGCACTGTACAGTAGAACTTTCTACAGTGATGGAAATGTCCTCTATCTGTGCTGTCCAGTAAGGCAGCCGCTAGCCATATATGGCTTTTGTGCACTGAAATGTGATTAGTGCAACTGAAGAAAAAAAAAATTAAATACTTCCTTAAGTGAAAACCTTAAAAAATTACTGAGACAACTTAAAAAATAAGCCACAGACTGGGATAAAATATTTGCAAAGCATATATCTGATAAAGGACTTGTATTCTGAATATGTAAGAACTCTCAAAATTTGAAATTAATATGATTTATTAATAAAATGGGCAAAATATTTGGATAAACACTTCACCGAAGAAGATGTGTGAATATCAGATAAGCGCATGAAAAGATGCAAAACATCATTGTGCAACTACAACCATAATGAAACCTCTGTACACACCATTTAAATGGCTAGAATTGAAAAGACTGACCATACCAAGTTTTGGTGAGGATGTAGGGAAACTCTCATATACAGCTGATGAGAATGTAAAATAGTACAACCTCTGTGGAAAGCAGTCTCTTTTAACAAGTTAAGCACACACCTACCAAGAGAGCAAATGCTCATGCAGTGATTTACATGTGGATGTTCATAGCAGCTTTATATACAATAGCTCAAAATTTGAAGCAACCCAAATGCTCATCAACAGGTGAATGCATAAGCAAAATGTGGTGTATCCTACAAGAGAATACTATTCAACAATTTTTAAAATGAAATATTGATACATGTACCTATATGAATGAGTCTCATAAAAATTATGTGGAGTAAAAAATGCATAAAAGAAAGCAATATTGTTATGTTGGGGGCTTAAAAAACCAATGGGACAGCAGAGAAATGGGAAAGGAGGCAAAAACAAGCAATTGATGCTGCTAATTATTTTGTACAGACTAGCATGGGAAGCAGAGAGGACAAAAGGGATGGAGAGAAAATAGTGAGGTTAGCTACCACAGAAGACTGCTGTCCCTTCCTGATATTTTTTCTAAGTCTACCTCAAATTTCACTCCCTGCCATCCCTCTATGAACTCTTTTCTGATTCTACCATACCTCACTCCAAAAAAAATCTCTCTACTCGAAGCTCACAATTTGTGATCAGGGACCTTGTAACTCATGACTCAATGTTAAAAGTTTGTTTTTGTTTTAATGAGCATGTATGTCATTGACCTCTTCCAGAGTGCAAGCTACTTGAGGGCAATCTCTGAATCAGAGTCACTTTTCTATGCCACAGAACTTAACACATTGCCTGCCTCCCCACAGGCTCCTAGTAAATTTCCCTTAGATTCCAGTCTGGGCAGAGTAGGTGGGCTGAGTATTCAGCAAATATTTAACACATCAAATATTCAACATTCACCAAATGACCCTCTTTCCATTATTTTGTGGCGCGTTCAGTGGCAGTTTAATGTGTCTGTGTGTGGAGAGGTCTGGGGAACAGAGACAAGGAAGGTTTAAAAATTTTTTATTGAAGTATAGTTGATTTACAATGTTGTGTTAGTTTCTGGCGTACAGCAAAGTGATTTAGTTTTGCTAAATTAGGTATCTGAAATTTTCAACCTTGATGCTTAGAAACCATTGGCATGCAGTTTCAAATTTAAATAACATTGTTTTTTCCTTTGATTAATTGCCTCCATAAACAGTGTTAAATATAAAATTATAAATATGAATCAGTTATGTAAGCTTGAGGGCTTCCCCTTCAATAACTAGATTGCTGTTTGATTGCCTTGCTGGCGGCACATATTAACCTTGTATTAGCCATCTCTGATGGAATTACAACAGGCTCCCCTTCACCACATTTTACTGACATTTGCTATAAATTATCTCAGTACGTTAAGCATTAATAACAAATGATCTTGCTACATATTTACTTTTACTTATTTTTATCTTGGAAAATCCAAGTTGGGATTTTTTTCTTCAAATTTTTATTTATTTATTTTTGGCTGAGTTGGGTCTTCGTTGCTGCGCGTGGGTTTTGTCTAGTTGTGGCTTGTGGGCTCTAGAGCGCAGGCTCAGTAGTTGTGTCACACGGGCTTAGTTGCTCCGCGGTATGTGGGATCTTCCCGAACCAGGGCTCGAACCCGTGTCCCCTGCGTTAGCAGGCAGATTCCTAACTACTGCACCACCGGGGAAGCCCGGGAGGTTTCTTTATATCAGTTTTTTGGTAACACTTTTGTTACAAATTTTACTATGCTTAAAATGAAAAATTCTTCTTTTGTTACATATTTAAAGAGGACGGTAAAATGTAGCCCATTTTGTACATAGAAGTTTTAAAAAAGAAATCTGAAAAAGCTTGCATTTAGAAAGTTAGGGATACTTTTCAGGGCATAACCAAAGATATGAAAATGTTGTACAAGCAGAAAAAAATCAGTTTAGACTGTTGAAGGTAGAATATTTTATAAATGAGCTTAATGGTAATTTTCCTACAGGTTCTACCTCTGATAAACTTACAACTAAGTTTATACTCTGAGGGTTAAATTATACAATTAACTGAGAACTGATCATGGTACATATTTGCAAACTCTTCTTAAATATTGCATGAATACTATGTCAAGTAAGATAGTAATCAGTCTGAATATACTAAAATATTTGAAGAAAGAATATCTCAATCAGAAGAAAGGCTAGCAATGGAAACAAGAAAAACTGTAGTCAAAAAGGCACACATTGGCAGTGCCTTACCTACGCATTTTCCAGGGACAAAGTTGTCCTGACCCAAGAGTAAAATCTGTCCATATCCTTTTATTCATTTATTCATTCAAAATAGTTTATTGAGTATAAATTATGTAGTCAATATAATTGTGCATTGTTTAGGTGCTGTGCCTATTATGTGCATTGTTTAGGTTCTGTAAATGCAACAGTGAAATAAACAGACACCAAAGTGTCTTCATAGAACTTACATTCTAGTGAGGGACATGAAAACTTTGATTCTTCCAAACAGTTCCCCATATTCTGAACCCAGGTGCACCATGCAACCTTCTAGATTTAAACCTGATTTCTGTGTATTAGTTTATCCATGAGAAAGTAAGAACCAGCTAGATTATCCGGGTATCCTTGACAGCTTTATTTCTCATTGTAATAGCTACCACTTTTTGAGCAGCTAAGAGGGAGCTGATTCCAGCCCTGATCTAACTGATCTCAAAGCCAGTTAACTATAAACTGTTCATTAACCCAGCGGATGATAATGACCTTATTTCTCTAGCAGTGGTTTTTAAGGAAACAAGGTGTTGAGAGTTTTTGGAAGAATCACTTAGAAAACTTATTTTCTAAAATATCTGCATTCTCTCCTCTTCCCTCCTGCATGATCTATCATTGTGGTAGTTCATTATAAGTTTAGGATCTTGAGTTATATAGTCAATGGATAGAATTCCATTTTTTAAAATACCTCCTATATTTTGGACACCGAGTTAAGCACTTTATATCATCATAATCATACTTATTCAGAACTTAGTATGTTCCAGGTACACTCTTCTAAGCACTTTATGCCTGTTGATTAGTTTAATCATCAAAACAACTTGGTGAGATAAGGAGCTATTATTGTTCACCATTTCTGGTTGAATAACTGAGCCATAGAAAATTTAAATGATTTACCCAAGGTCACACAGCTAGTAAGTAATAGAGACAGGATTTGAACTCAAACAAGGGTGGCTCCAGAGTCCCTGTTCTTTACCACTATACTGCCCTGCCTCTTCTTATTATGTTATTTTGCATAATCCTCATAACAACTCTATAAACTAGCCATCATTACCTACATATTAAAGACAGGGAAATGGAAACTCAAAGAGATTGGAAAACTTTTTCAAAGTGATACTAACAAGTTGTGGAGATGTGATTTGAACCAAAGTTAAGTTTTCATCCAGAGCACGTGTGTAGCATTCTTGCTTACCTATCAGTCTTATGTGACTTAGATCAGTATGGCAGCTCTTCCAAGTCAGATAAACCCTGGGCGCTGATAAGATTAAGTCTCTGGACTTGCAAGGCTGTGTGTTATATGAAATTCATACTAATAATTTGGAGTATTGAGTACATCCTCCTATCAACTGTGTAAATTTCAATTTGTTGTTGTTACAGATTGGTGTTATTCACAATAATATCATCTGGTAGCGTCCTATTTTAACAGCAATAAGGCTGTTTCAGTTTCTTATTCATGTGTTCACTGGAGTAGCACTTTTAATTTCCTCCAAGAACTTTTCCTTTGTATTCACAACTTGGCTAACTGTTTGGTGCTAGAGGCTTAGCTTTCTGCTCATCTTGGCTTTTGACATGCCTTCCTCACTAAGCTTAATCATTTCTAGCTGTTGATTTAAAGTGAGAGGCAAGAGACTCTTCCTTTCACTTAACACTTAGAGGCCATTGTAGGGTTATTTATTGGCCTAATTTCAATATTTTTATGTCTCAGGGAATAGGGAGGCCTGAGGAGACAGAGAGAGGCAGGGGAATGGCCAGTGAGTGGAGCCGTCAGAACATATACAACATTTAGTGATTAGGTTTCTTGTCTTATATGGGCACAGTTCGTGGTGCCCTCAAAACAATTACAATAGTAACATCAAAGATCACTGATCAGGCTTCCCTGGTGGCACAATGGTTAAGAATCCACCTGCCAATGCGGGGGATATGGGGCCGAGCCCTGGTCCAGGAAGATCCCACATGCTGCGGAGCAACTAAGCCTGTGTGCCACAACTACTGAGCCTGCGCTCTAGAGCCCAAGAGCCACAGCTACTGAGCCCACATGCCACAACTACTGAAGCCCACACGCCTAGAGCCCTGCTCTGCAACAAGAGAAGCCACCGCAATGAGAAGCCCGTGCACCACAACGAAGAGTAGCCCCCGCTCGCTGCAACTAGAGAAAGCCCGCGCACAGCAATGAAGACCCAACGCAGCCAAAAATAAATAAATAAAACGAATAAATTTATTTTTAAAAAAATTCTTCAAAAAAAATCACTGATCACAATAACAAATATAATAATAATGAAAATGTTTGAAATATTGTGAGAATTACCAAAATGTGACACAGAGATATGAAGTGAGCAAATGCTGTGGACAAATGGTGCCAATGGACTTGCTTGACACAGGGTTGCCACAAACCTTCAATTTGTAAAAAATGCAACATCAAGGAAGCACGATAAAGTGAAGCACAATAAAATGAGATATGCCTTTATTAGTGTATAGAAATGCAACTAATTTTCGTACATTGATTTTGCATCCTACAACACTGCTGAATTTCTCTAGTAGTTCTGACAGTTTTTTGTGAACTCTTTTAGGGGTTTCTGTGTGTAAGATCATGTCATCTACAAACTGAGATAGTTTTACTTCTTCCTTTCTGATTTGGATACATATTATCTCTTTTTATTGCCTAATAGCTCTGGCTAGGACTTTCAGTACTATGTTGAATAGAAGTGGTGAGAGTGGGCACTTTACCTGGATTATATGGGTTCTCAAAAATCCTAGTAGGACTGAAACAAGGCACCCACAGCCGACTAGAAATCTCATCCTTGCATTGAGTTGACTTTCCCATCCTCTCTTTTTGCTTCTGTCTTCTACCTTCTTGGAATCAAATTCCCAAATAAACTATCTGTATGCAAATACAATGAACTGAATGTTTGTGTTCTCCAAAATTTCATATACTAAACCCTAATCCCCAATGTAATTGTATTTAGAGATGGGGACTTTGAGAGGTCAGGATGGGATTAGTGGTCTTAGAAGACACCAGAGAGCTTGCTTCCCCTCCCCAGCGAACCCTTTCCTATCTCTCTTTTTCCACCACGTGAGGATACAGTGAGAAGGCGGATGTCTACAAGCCAGAAAGCAAGCTCTCACCAGACACTGCATCTGCCTTAATCTTGGATTTCCCAGCCTTCAGAACTGTGAGAAATAAACGTTAGTTGTGTAAGCCACCCAGTCTATGGTATCTTGTTATAGCAGCTAAAAATGACTAAGACATTAAGCCTTTATTTCAGGCTGTGCCTTAGCATAAGCCCAGGTTAAAACATCAGGTTTCTGCTAGCTAGTTTAATACATGGATTATTTTGAATAAATAATTTATTTGAACAAATTGATGAAAACCAGTTTTTTTTAATCAACCCTCTCTCAGTGTTGCTTCTTTCAACAATCCTTTCCCATTCTCTCTTGACTCTTTCTAACTACATTTTTGTTCATGCTCCCAACTTCACTGACTGTCTTATCAAAATCTTCGTATTATCAAAACCAGTGGTAAATTTTAAGTCTTCATCTTACTTGCCTAACAACAGCATTAAATCCAGTTAACCACTTATTCTTGTTGAACTACATTCCTCACTTGGCCTCTGGGCCACCACTTACTCCTGGTTATTGTCTTATCTCACTAGCTGTTATTTTTCCTTCCACTATTTGTTAGACCCCTCTTATATTCCTATGCTGGAATGCCCCAGGGCTCATATTCTTCTCTCTGTTTATATTCACCCTCTATATTTCTTCTAGCCCCTGTGGCCTTAAATATCATCCGTATGTTCATGATTCTCAAATGTCTCTTTGCAGATCCAATTAACAAGATTCAGGAGGGAGCTGCAGACAACTGCCCCTTCCACCAAGGCTCACAGCCTTGAGTCCATCCACCAAGACTAATCTCGTGCCTTTTATCTCAATTACTTGGGATGCCAGACGAAGCCCCAGAATTCCACCTTCTTTTTTATCTTTCATACTCTAATCTCCACAAGGCTCTGTCATTCCCAGTTTTATCCCATTCTTCCATTCCTTCTCAACTTTTGAAACCATTTCACTGTGCTTCTCTTCATCTTTTTTCTTCACTGGAAATTTGGCTTTTCCCTGAGGACACTGTTTCCCTTGCAGCCTTTCAAATAGTGGCAGCATATTCTCCTACAGCTCTAGAAATACTAGGAACTTAGATTGGAGTTTTAGTCTATTTACATTTAATGTAATTACTGGTAAAGTAGGATTTATGCCTGCCATTAGTTTTTTATGTCCTGTCTTTTCTGTGCCCCTGTTTCTCTAATACCGTTTCTTTTGTGTTAAACAGATATTTTCTAGGGTTCCATTTTAATTTCCTTATTGTCCCTTTACTTTATTTATTTATTTATTTATTTATTTTATTTAATTATTTTCTTAGTAGTTGCCCTGGAGATTACAATTGACATCTTAATTTGAAACAATATTGTTTGGATTAATACCAACTTAATTTTACTATTATACATAAATTTTGTTCCAATATAGTACCATTCCCTTCTCTCCTCCTTTGTACAATTATGGCCATTCAATTTAAATTCTTATGTTAAAGGCTATCAACAGAATTTTGTAAATATCGCTTTATGCAGTTTTCTTTTAAATCAGATGTGAAAAGAAGAGCCTTCCAAAAATAAGTTTTTATTGTCTTATGTATTTACCTATGTACTTACCTTTACTAGTACTCTTTATAATTTTTGTGGATTCAAATTGCTATTTAGTATCTTTTCATTTCAGCCTGATTCTTTTTAGTATCCCTGTTTGTGATGAGTCACTTTTCTCTTTCTGCTTTCAAGATTCTCTCTTTGTCTTCTTTGTCATTTTTTTTTGACAGTTTGACTACAATGTGTGTAGAAGTATGTCTCATTTATACTTCTTGGGTTTTGTTGAGATTCTTGAATATGCAGGTTAGTGTTTTTCATCAAATTTGAGACGTTTTCAGCTGTTATTTCTTCAGATATTCTCTCTCTGTCCTTTTGGGCTACACGTTTTGTTGATATACTTGATGGTATCCCACAGATCTCTGAATCTCTGTTCCTTTGTCTTCATTGTTGTTTTTCTTCTGTTCCTCAAACTGGATAAATATCAATTGACCTATCTTCCAGTTTGTTAACTCTTTCACAGCTGCTCAAATCTGCTGTTGAGACTCTCTAATGAATTTTCTATTTTAGCTATTGTACTTTTCAACTCCAGAAATTCTATTTTGTTATTTCTTTTATATATATATCTTTATTGGAGTATAATTGCTTTACAATGTTGTGTTAGTTTCTGCTGTACAACAAAGTGAATCAGCTATATGTATGCATATATCCCCATAGTCCATCCGTCTTGAGCCTCCCTCCCTATCCCACCCCTCTAGGTCATCACAAAGCATCGAGCTGATCTCCCTGTGCTATGCTGCTGCTTCCCATTAGCCATCCATTTTACATTTGGTAGTGTATATATGTCAATGTTACTCTCTCACTTTGTCCCAGCTTCCCTATTTGGTTATTTTTAAATAATTTCTACCTCTACTGATATTCTCTATTTGGTGAGAGATTTTTCTCATATATCCTTTTAATTTTTAGAAACTGTTTTCTTTAGTCCTTAGAGCATATTTATAACAGCTGATTTTATGTCTTTTTCTACTAGGTCCAATGTTTGTTCTTTCTCAGGGACAGTACCTATTGACTGTCTTTTATTTACCTTTGTATGGGCCATACTTTCTCTTTTGTATGTGTCTCAAAATTTTTTGTTGAAAAGTGAACATTTTCTTTTTTCTTTTTTATTGAGATGTAGTTGACATACAATATTATGTCCGTTTCAGGTGTACAACACAGTGATTTGACATTTATATAGATTATGAAATGATCACAATAAGTCTGTCCCCATACAAAGTTATTACACTATTATTGACCATATTCCTTATGCTGTATATTACATCCCTGTAGCCAAATATTTTATAACTAGAGCTTCTTAATTCCCTTCACCTAGTTCATTCAATCCACCATACCCCTCCCCTCTGTCAACAACCTATTTGTTCTTCATATCTGTGAGTCTGTTTTCTTTGTTTTGTTTTTTAGATTTCACATATAAGTGAGATCATATGGTATTTGTCTTTTTCGGTTAGATTTATTTCACTTAGGATGATACCTTCTAGGTTCATCCATGTTGTCACATTTTTATTTTTATGGTGAGCAATACTCCATTACGTGTGTGTGTGTGTGTGTGTGTGTGTGTGTGTATATATATATATATATATATATATATATATATATATATATAATCACCTGTTCTTTATCCATTCATCTATTGATGGGCACTTGGGTTGCTTCCATATCTTGGCTATTGTAAATAAAGCTGCGATGATCATAGGGTGCAATGTCATTTCTAATTAGTTTTTTTTCTTTGGGTAAATACGTAGGAGTGGAATTGCTGGATCATATGGTAGTTCTATTTTTAATTTTTGAGGCACCTCCATACTGTTTTCTATAGCGACTTTACCAACTTAAAATCCCAACAGCAGTGCGCAAGGTTTCCCTTTTCTCTACATCCTCACCAACGTTTATTATTTGTTGTCTTTTTGATGATAGCCATTCTGATGGGTGTGAGATGATATCTCATTGTGGTTTTGATTTGCATTTCCCTGATGATTAGTGACATTGAGCATCTTTTTATGTGTCTATCGGCCATCTGTATGTCTCTTTGGAAAAATGTCTGTTCAGTTCTTCTGCCCATTTTTCAATTGGGTTGTTTGTTTGTTTTGATGTTGAGTTGTATGAGTCCTTTTTATATTTGGGGTATTAAGTCCTTATCAAATATATCATTTGCAAATATCTTGTCCAGTAGGCTGCCTTTTTGTTTTGTTGATGGTTTCCTTTGCTGTGCAAAATCTTTTTTAGTTTGATGTATTCCCATTTGTTTATTTTTGCTTTTGTTTCCCTTGTGTGAGGAGAAGGATCCAAGACCCATGTCAAAGGGCATACTGACCATGTTTTCTTCTAGGAGATTTACAGTTTCAGGTCTTACACTTAAATCTTTAATTCATTTTGAGTTTATTTTTGTTTATGGTATAGAAAATAGTCCAGTTTTATTCTTTTGCATGCAGCTGTCCAGTTTTCCCAACACCATTTATTGAAGAGGCTGCCTTTAACCCATTGTGTATTCTTGACTCCCTATCTTACATTAATTGACCATATAAATGTGGGTTTATTTCTGGGCTTTTAATTTTGTCCCATTGATCTATGTGCCTATTTTTATGCCAGTACCATACTATTTTGATTATTGTAGCTTTGTAGTATAGTCTGAAATCAGGGAGTATGGTACTTCCTTCTTCGTTCTTCTTTCTCAAGATTATTTTGGACATTTGGGGTCTGCTGTTGTTCTATACAGATTTTAGAATTGTTTGTTTTGTTCTATGAAAAATGCCATTGGTATTTTGATAGGGATTTCATTGAATCTGTAGATTGCCTTCCATAGTATGGTCATTTTAACAATACTAATTCATCCAATCCATGAGCACAGTATATCTTTTTATTTGTGTCATCTTCAATTTCTTTCATCAATGTCTTATAGTTTTCCAAGTGTAGGTCTTTTGGTGTAATTGTAAATGGGATTGTTTTCTTGATTTCTCTTTCTGATAGTTCATTATTAGTGTATAGTAATGCAAGATATCTCTTGATGAATTCATTTATTAGTTCTAACAGTGTTTTGGTGGTGTCTTGCAAAGAGTGACAGTTTTACTTCTTCCTTTCCAGTTTGGATTCCTTTTATTTCTTTTTCTTCTCTGATTACTGTAGCTAGAACTTCCAATACTATGTTGAATAAAAGTGGCATTAGTTGTTATTCTTGTCTTGTTCCTGATCTTGGAGGAAAATCTTTCAGCTTTTCACCATTGAGTATGATGTTAGTTGTGGGCTTATCATATATGGCTTCTATTATATTGAGGTATGTTCCCTCTATCCACTTTGTTGACAATTTTTATCATAAATGCATGTTGAATTTTGTGAAAAGTCTTTTCTGCATCTATTGAGATGATTTTATGATTTTTTTATTCTTCAATTTGCTAATATGATGTATCACATTGATTGATTTACTGATATTGAAACATCCCTGCATCCCTGGGATAAATACCGCTTGATCATGATGTATGATCCTTTTAATGTATTGTTTGATTTGGCTTGCTAGTATTTTGTTGAGGATTTTTGCATCTGTGTTCATCAGTGATATTGGTTTGTAATCATTTTTTGTGATATCTTTTGTGATATCTGGTTTTGGTATCAGGATTATGGTGGCCTTGGAGACTGAGCTTGGGAGTGTTTCTTCCTCTGGAATTTTTGGAAGAGTTTGAGAAGGATAGGTGTTAACTCTTCTCTAAATGTTTGATAGAATTCATCTGTGAATCCATCTGGTCCTGGACTTTTGTTTGTTGGAAGTTTTTAAATCACAGTTTCAATTTCAGTAGTTGTGATTGGTCTGTTCATATTTTCTATTTCTTCCTGGTTCAGTCTTGGAAGGTTGTACCTTTCTAAGAATTTGTCCATTTCTTCTAGGTTGTTCATTTTATTGGCATATAGTTAATTGTAGTAGTCTCTTATGACCCTTTGTATTTCTGTGGTGTCAGTTGTAACTTTTCCTTTTTCATTTCTAATTTTATTAATTTGAGTCCTCTCCCTTTTTTTTTCTTCGTGAGTCTGGCTAAAGGTTTATGAATTTTGTTTATCTTCTCAAAGAACCAGCTTTTAGTTTCATTGATCTTTGCTATTGTTTTCTTCATCTCTATTTCATTTATTTCTGCTCCAATCTTTATGATTTCTTTCCTTCTACTAACTTTGGGTTTTGTTTGTTTATCTTTCTCTAGTTGCTTTAAGTGTAAGATTAGGTTGTTTATTTGAGATTTTTCTTGTTTCCTGAGGTAAGATCGTATTGCTGTAAACTTCCCCCTTAGAACTGCTTTTGCTGCATCCCATAGGTTTTGGATTGTTGTGTTTTCATTGTCATTTGCCTCTAGGTATTTTTTGATTTCCTCTTTGATTTCTTCAGTGATCCGTTGGTTTTTTAGTAAAATGTTGTTTAGTCTCCATGTATTTGTGTTTTTTACAGTTTTTTTCCCTGTAATTGATTTCTAATCTCATAGTGTTGTGGTTGGAAAAGATGCTTGAAAAGGTTTCAATTTTCTTAAATTTACCGAGGCTTGATTTGTGGTCCAAGATGTGATATATTCTGGAGAATGTTCCATGTGCCCTTGAGAAGAGAGTGTATTCTGCTGCTTTTGGATGGAATGTCCTATAAATATCAATTAAGTCTGTCTGGTCTAATGTATCATTTAAGGCTTGTGTTTCCTTATTGATTTTCTGTCTGGATGATCTGTCCATTGGTATAAGTAGGGTATTAAAGTCCCTCACTATTACTATGTTACTGTTGATTTCTCCCTTTATGGCTGTTAACATTAGCCTTATATATTGAGGTCCTCCTATGTTGAGTGCATATATATTTACAACTGTTATATCTTCTTCTTGGATTGATCCCTTGATCATTATGTAATGTCCTTCCTTGTCTCTTATATCTGTATTTTAAAGTCTATTTTGTCTGGTATGAGTATTGCTACTCCATCTTTCTTTTAATTTCCATTTGCATGGAATAACTTTTTCCATCCCCTCACTTTTAGTTTGTATGTGTCCCTAGGTCTGAAGTGGATCTCTTGTAGACAGCATATATATGGATCTTGTTTTTGTCTCCATTCAGCCAGTCTGCGTCTTTTGGTTGGAGCATTTAATCCATTTACATTTAAGGTAATTATCGATATATATGTTTCTACTGCCATTTTCTTAATTGTTTTGGGTTTGCTTTTGTAGGTCTTTTTTCTTCCCTTCCTCTTTTTTTTTTTTTTTTTTTTTCTTCCCTTCCTCTTTTGTTCTCTTCTCTTGTGGCTTGATGACCATCTTTAGTGTTGTGTTTGGGTTGCTTTTTCTTTTTGGTGTTATAGTTTAACACCTATTATATTATATCTATTATATCTATTATAGTTTTTGGTTTGCATTTCCCCATGATGTTTTGATATCACAGTCTATATATGTACAAGGTTGTTCTAAATTTCTGGTCTCTTAATTTCAAATGCAATTTCTGTTTACTCATTTGTACTCTCCTATTCTCATGGTTGCTAGTTTTGATATCATATTTTTGTGTGGATAATTTCCTGCTTTTGTTGTATGTTTGCCTTTACCGGTGAGCTTTCCCATTTGTGATTTTCTTGTTTCTCGTTATGGCCTCTTTTTTTTCCCCCCTGCTTATAGAAGTTCCTTTAGCATTTGAGTCAAAGCTGGTTTGGTGGTGCTGAATTCTCTTAGCTTTTGCTTGTCTGTAAAGCTTTTTATTTCTCCTTCAAATCTGAATGAGAGCCTTGCTGGCTAGAGTATTCTTGGTTGTAGATTTTTCACTTTCATCACTTTAAATATATCGTGCCACTCCCTTCTGGTCTGCAGAGTTTCTGCTGAAAAATCAGCTGAATACTTTATGGGGATTCCCTTGTATGTTATTTTTTGCTTTTCCCTTGTTGCTTTTAATATTTTTTCTTTGTATTTAATTTTTTTAGTTTGATTAATATGTGTCTTGGCATGTTTCTCCTTGGGTTTATCCTGTATGGGACTCTCTGTGCTTCCTGGATTTGGGTGACTATTTCCTTTCCCGTGTTAGGGTAGTTTTCAACTATAGTATCTTCAAATATTTTCTCAGGCCCTTTCTCTTTCTCTTCTTCCTCTGGGACCCCTATAATGCAAGTGTTGGTGGGTTTAATGCTGTCCCAGAGGTCTCTGAGACTATCCTCATTTCTTTTCATTCTTTTTTCTTTATTCTGTTCTGTGGCAGTGATTTCCACCACTCTGTCTTCCACCTCACTTATTCATTCTTCTGCCTCAGTTATTCTGCTGTTGATTCCTTCTAGTGTACTTTTCATTTTGTTATTGTGTTGTTCATATATATTTGTTTGTTCGTTAAATCTTCTAGCTCCTTGCTAAACATTTCTTTTATCTTGGTCTGTGCCTCCATCCTATTTCTGAGATTTTGGATCATCTTTACTATCATTACTCTGAATTCTTTTTCAGGTAGTTTCCCTATCTCCTCTTCATTTAGTTATTTTTTGTAGGTTTTTATCTTGCTCCTTGATCTGCAACATATTTCTCTGTCATCTCATTTTATCTAACTTACTGTGTTTGTGGTCTCCTTTCTTCAGGCTGCAGGATTGTAATTCCTCTTGCTTCTGTTGTCTGCCCCCTGGTGGGTGAGGTTGGTCCAGGGGCTTGTGCAAGATTCCTGGTGGGAGGAAGTGGTTCCTGCCCTCTGGTGGGTGAAGCTGTGTCTTGTCCCTCTGGTGGGAAGGGCCATGTCAAGGGGTGTGCTTTGGGGTGGCTCTGAGCTCAGTATGACTTTAAGCAGCCTGTCTGCTGATGGGTGGGCTATGTTCCTGTCTTGCTGGTTGTTTGCCCTGAGGTGTTACAGAACTGGAGCCTGCAGGCTGTTGGGTGGGGCAGGGTTTTCATGCTGAAATGGGGACCTCTGGGAGAGCTCACACTGATTGGTATTCCCTGGGGCCTCTGCTACCAGTGTCCTTGTTCCCACAGTGAACTACACTCAACCCCTGCCTCCCCAGGAGACCCTCCAAAACCCCTAGGTAAGTCTAGCCCAGGTTCCTATGGAGTTACTGCTTTGTGCTGGGTCCCAGTGCATGTGAGACCTTGGGTGCACCTTCAAGAGTGGATGAGGCAGAGACACTCCTTATCCTTAGGATAAAGAAAGATACAAGAGAAAATTCCTCTTCATAAGTCAAATTTCTTTGTCCCTCTATTGTTTTAATTCAAATGTTATAAAATTCAAAAATGTTAGAGAAACATATGATCAAATGGGAATGGAAAAATTATTCAAACTCAAACGAATAATAGACTGTAGCACATCCATACAATAAAATACTATTCAGTAAGAAAAAGGAATGAACTACTAATACATGCAACTACAGGATGAATCCCAATTGTATTATCCTAAGTGAAAGATGGAAGATTCAGAAGGCTACATATTCTGTGATTCCATTATGTAACAATCTGGAAAAGGAAAAATTATAGGGGTAGAAAACAAATCAGTGGTTATCAGGTAATAGAGGAAAGGGGAAGAGGTTGACTGAAAAGGGAAAAGAGGAAACTTTGGAGGAGGAAGGACTGTTCTATATCTTAATTGTGGTGATAGTTATGCAACTGTATGCATTTGACAAAACTTATAGAAGTGACAAAACTATAAAAGATGAATTTTATTGTATGGAAATTTTACCTCAACAAACCTGACTTTTAAGAAATGCTAAATGGAAATTATTTTATTACCTATTACTCATAATTGAATCCAAAGATTCAATTAGTACTTCTTACATGTAGAGCTTTTCACTTATATTTGAAAATATTTAGAATAGGGGGCATCTGATGATCCAAAATTTAGTGAGGCTTATGAAATTTTAGAGATTATTCTCAAGCAAGGCCAATATGTGGATAAAGCTCATTTCCTTTTGACAGTTTTCAGTGGGATATTTGATTGACCTGAAACAGAGAAGGAAGATGTTCATGCACTTTTCATCAGACTATTAAGTGGCACTGGTGAACTTACTTTGATTAACTGTTAGTAATTTGAATACATAGGCAATCATGATCCTTTTTCTTTTGTGGTAATTTAAAACTTATTAATGAGACTAATATAACAGAATTTTAATATAAATATTTTCCTAATTGTTAAATTTGAAACAGAAGAAAAAGTATGTTTTGAGGTCAGAAAAATTAATATTATAAAAGATGAAAAAATATTTTATTTATTTTTGCTTCAATTGTATCAATTCCAGCAACTTCTCCTCAAGTCAATTGGATCTCCAGGACATGAAGTCATAGATTAATGATACTGTGAGAGTCTCTCCCAGTTTAAAACCTACTTTCACTTAGACACACAAACATATTTCCCCTCTTGTTTCTATTAACTTTGGAAAACTTGGTCCATTAATCAATCTCTAATACAATATGAGACAGTGCTCTCATTTTGTAATTATTCATTATCTTATGCAAAAATGTCTGTTTCATCAATCTCTACCTCTTTTTCTAAGGTTAAGATCCCCTTATTACTCCTATTTCAATAGAAAAGCTAAAATTATTATCAGATACCCAACTGTTTAATGACAGTTCAACATTTTAAAGTTATACTATTTAGTCTGTATGTTGTTATACTATTTAGTCTATATGTTGAGAGCATGTGATAGCTTACAGAGGAAATTACTTCTTACTTCATCCAAATGGACATTGCCAAGTCAATTTTGAATAGATAACTAAGGACATTACATGGGATAAGCTTTAAAAAAAAAAGTCATCACTCTGGGTTAAGTCAATACATATATTTTCCATAAAGATTCTCTTATTAATGCATATTGCAGAATTATCTTTGTAGTAAACTACCTGCCTGGGACCAGGCTAGTAGTAGCAAATTGTATCTAGAAGAATTACTTTGAGTAAGAAAATAAAATATATGTTTCATTTTGTATATTCTGTTTCATGGTGAAAAGAGTTTGGTATCTATACTTTATATTCGTACAGCTGAACTGGGATACTTTTGCATTTTTTTCTTAGCAGTTTCTTGACTGTAATTCTGTAAAGCTATTTTCTTGAGAGTCTATGATTTTTCTGTGATTGAGGGTGGGGCAGATTTTCTACAGAGAGTAAGTGACTTATCTGTGAAGTTTCACAATAAAAGTCAGGTAATAATAATAATGATTATAATTCAAGCTAACATGTGCTGAGCAATTATACTATACCCAACACATAGTTAATCTAAGTCATTTATATATATTTACTCATATTCATTATGGAATACATATGAGGTAGCTACTCTTATTAACTCCATTTTAAAGATGAGGAAACTGAGACCCCAAAACATTCTATAACTAGCCTAAGATCCCTGAGTTGGGGCTAGAACACATGCAATTCAGCTCCATGGCTAAGCTCTAACCGTGGTTTGGAACACTTCTGGTGACCAAGCCTACACAATAATCAGTTTAATACTCTCGTGCTCATCTGTTTGATTCCGTGTTGAGACTGAGTGAGTTAACTGCAATGCTACAGAATAGTTCTCACCCATAAGCGGTGTTGTGGCTGGTGATCCCTAGATCCTGGAAGCTGTTTCTCCCCAAGGCCTTGTAATATAGGCATCATGATAACTCATCAAATAGAGCTTACTAAATAGCTTCTGATGGTGAAAATGGTAAGGAAATTCCTAGGAGTAACATTCAGTTAAGAATTTGTAAGGAAAATTAAATATCTTATAGTATCCTATATTTGGAAATTAAAGAGCATATTTTTTACAAATATGCTATGATGAAATTATCATGATACTTGGAGTCAAACAATCTGAATTCAGTCATGAAACTGTTACTAAGTTGAGTTAGTGTGATCTGGAATAATTTGCTAAACTTCTGTTAGTATTGTTTCTTTCTCTCTTACATAAGAGGATTGAAATAGATCCAGAGGTCCTTTTCAATGTTAAAATTTTGTTATACAATTTAAAATTTTCTCAACAACTGGAAAATATCATTCTAATTAAAACACATTTTTTTATTTTTTGGCTGCGTTGGGTCTTTGTTGCTGCACACGGGCTTTTGCTAGTTGCAGCAAGCAGGGCTACTCTTTGTTGTGGTGTGTGGGCTTCTCATTGCGGTGGCTTCTCTTGTTGTGGAGCATAGGCTGTAGGCACGTGGGCTTCAGTAGTTGCAGTGCGTGGGCTCTAGGGTGCACAGGCTTCAGTAGTTGTGGCGTGTGGGCTCAGTAGTTGTGGCTCGTGGGCTCTAGAGCCCAGGCTCAGTAGTTGTGGTGCACGGGCTTAGTTGCTCCACGGCATGTGGGGTCTTCCCGGACCAGGGATCGAACCAGTGACCCCTGCATTGAAAGGCAGATTCTTAACCACAGCCCCACCAGGGATGTCCCTTAAAACACATTTTTAAGTCTTGTGGTCAGTAGATATGATTAGACTTGAAACCAAAACACCATAATTTAATTTACTAAAATTTCATCTGGGCTCATCCAAAATCTAGGGAGGAGGCTGGGAATAAATAGAAACATAATTTAAAATATGTGTTCATTCTATTCTGGAAAATAACAAAGAAAATCTTCATTTAAAAAATAAATAATAAAATTAGAATACAATAATATTTTCATAATTCCTTGCACAAGCATATGGTTTAGGGAATGTCTGTCTATTTGAGATTAGTTTCATATTTGAGTCATATACAGTTTCTCAAACAACTTGAAAAATTTTAGACCATTTCATGAATGAGTGTTTAGATTTCTATGGCAAACCAAGGAAAGATCAGTTCAACTGTGTGTCTAAAATGTACCATTCACCTTGAAACATCCTTCTACTTGAGTAAACTGTTATCTTAAAGGCTATATCTTCCTACTCATTTCTGCATTGATTTATCTTCACTTTAGAGATGCAAATATTCCATCACTGTCCAAATATAAGTCAATGTTACTAAAATAAGTATGAAAAAATATTTAAATTACAAGGCATGATAGTAAATGTATTCTGATGTTTTCCCTAAATATACCACTTTGCATTTAGAACACTTAGAGAAAGGGCCATTTTATATTTTTATGCCTTCACAAAATTTCAAGATTGATGATGTAGTTAGTAAATGTGGGCTTAGTGGTTGGTGTACATCTTATTCTTTTGCCATATCTGCATTAATACATTTTAGAGTCAGTGAATTTTGGAAATAAACGAAACAGAAAAACTTACCTATTTTCCTCTCTTAAGATTCACCAGAAAACATTAAAATGAAAAAATTCCTAAGCATAGTTATTGGATTACCTAATTCTATTTCTTGGAAGAAATTGCTTTATGCATTCTTTTTTTTAATTTTTAATTTTTTTAGCTAATTTTTATTGGAGTATAGTTGCTTTACAATGTTGTGTTAGTTTCTTCTGTACAGCAAAGTGAATCAGTTATTTGTATACGTATATCCATTCTTTTTTAGATTTCCTTCCCATTTAGGTCACCACAGAGCACTGAGTAGAGTTCCCTGTGTTATACAGTAGGTTCTCATTAGCTATCTATTTTATACATAATAGTGTATATATGTCAATCCCAGTCTCCCAATTCATCCCACCCCCCACCTTTCCCCCTTGGTATCCATAAGTTTGTTCTCTACATCTGTGACTCTGTTTCTGCTTTGCAGATAAGTTCATATGTACCATTTTTCTAGATTCCACATGTAAGCGATATTATACGATATTTGTTTTGTTTTATGCATTTTTAAGTGTTCTGTTAATCATCATTAAGTAGCATAGGATTGAAAGGAGAAATGATCCAGAATCAATAAGTTCAAATGTGTTTTGGTGGGGGGGGGGGTCTCTTTGAATGCATTAAACATGAAGTCATTCTCATAGGGTTTACAGGAAAGTGCCTTTGATATGCCATTCTACTGAGGGGGTATGGGGAAACCCATCAAAAAGTCCATGAATATGAAATTATTAAATCGTGCCTTTGTGATTGGCTGCCTGTGTGACCTAATGTCTTAATCTCTATTTTCCAACAAGAAATTAATTTTTTTAACATCTTTATTAAGGTATAATTGCTTTACATTGTTATGTTAGTTGCTGCTGTATAACAAAGTGAATCAGCTATACGTATACATATATCTCCATATCCCCTCCCTCTTGCATCTCCCTCTCACCCTCCCTATCCCACCCCTCTAGGTGGACACAGAGCACCCAGCTGATCTCACTATGCTATGCTGCTGCTTCCCACTAGTCTGTCAGACAGAGTGAAGTAAGTCAGAAAGAGAAAAACAAATACCATATGCTAACACATATATATGGAATCTAAAAAAATAAAGGTTCTGAAGAACCTAGGGGCAGGACAGGAATAAAGATGCAAATGTAGAGAATGGACTTGAGGACATGGGGAAGGGGAAGGGGAAGCTGAGACGAAGTGAGAGAGTGGCATTGACATATATACACTGCCAAATGTAAAATAGAAATTAATTATTAATTCACTTATCCACACACTTGTATTAAGTCTTTACTAATAACTGTGGTCTACTTTTCTCACAGAATGCTATGTGGCTTAATTACTAACCTAGTGGTTATAAAGGTGTGGATAGAAGTTATATGTGGAAGAAAGGCCACAGGGGAGAAAGTGAAGGTGAGTCACCTGGAGAGGGTTTGCTGACCGCCTATAAGACCTCACTGGGTGGGGTGAACCTGATGATGCTATCAGAGTCTTGTGTGTGGTCCTCAGCATTACATGCTCTAAAACTTGACTTCTCAGCACCCGTCAATAATAAGTCTCTGGTCAATGGACTAATGCTAACCTCACTGCGGACTTCCATGGAAGCCACAATGCAATTGTTTCTTTCATGGAGAGGCTTGTAATCCTTTATCAGTGACCAAAATGATCAATTACACTACTCAAAGGACCTCCTTCCCCCAAAATATTAATCAGAATATGGCTGTCTTAGCAAGGAATAAGGGAAAAGGAGGTGGATATTCCTGAGGAGGATTTGACCAACTGAAGTATGCTAACCTCACAGCAAAGTATGGCTCTAGAATTCTCAAGTTTCCTAAATTCAATCACTGCTTCATTTTCTCTGCTTGTCCCCAAGTTCTTTTGATACTGTTTTTACTTAGATATGGATATTTCGGATTGAGCCAAGTTAGCTGTCCCTGGTCAGCGAGCTGTTCTGGGGCTGGAAGACATTCTATCTCCTCCCATCTTGTGCTGATTTAAGTCATTTGTTTCTCAGAAGACAAACTCATCTCCTTTATCTCTAAGTTCTCAGGAGCACCTCACTCTGCCCTCACGTACTTCTAAAAAAGTTCTCAGCATATCATGGGAGGATGTTTAAAGTATAGTTTTTCTAGAATATTCACAGAACATCAAAATATACAAAAGTGTAATTGAGATAGAGCATATAACTTTCTGAAAATAACCAATGAATAGAAATCAAATAATTGGACTGTCACCTTCTGAGATGGCCACACTCTGTGGAGTGTTTATCTCCCTGAATAAACCTTCTTTCCAAAAAAAAAGAAAAAAGAAAGAAATCAAATAATTTTATTAAAAACTGGTCTAAGGTTGTTGGAACACTGGAATCGTGAATTAAGGTGGGAAAATATCTGGATGTAGGCTGGGTAACAGTTTTCAAACGTTTCAGGACTGGGTTTTAGAAGCATAGCCATACTGGTACTGTTTCTTCCTGTGACCGTTTCTCTCAGTCGAATCGATAAGCATATTCCGAATCAAGTAAACAAAATGATTTTGCAACATTGTGACCAGAGCAAGACATGATTATTGTCTTATACTCCTGTACTGAGAAAAGTCGTAAGATCCTCCAACCCAGAATCAGCAAGGGTCCTTTAGGAAGAGGAAGGAAAGAATGAAAATACCTCATGTAAGATATCTGTGCTTCCTGGCTGCTCTGGCCAGCTTTTTCCTCTCCTTGAAACTCTCACAGCTTTATCTACAGCCACGCTGGACTTGCCTTTGAATTTCTGCTTGAGGTTTGTTGTATTTTTCTACTCCTTAATCTTAACTTTTCTAGCCTACTCTCTCTCCCTTGCTGATTACATTCAACCTCAGAACCTTAAATATCTGTATGCTGATGATTCCAAATTTATATCTCCATCTCATTTTTCATCTCTGACTATCAATTTGTACATCCAGCATCTCCATTTGTATGCCTAGTTGATATCTCAACCTTAACATGTATGGAAGAAGCTCCTGATATACTCCTCTCCACAACCAGCAATTTTCACATCTCCCCTATGCTACTTCAGTAAATGGCAACTTCATTCTTCCAGTTGTTTAGGTAAAAAACAAAACAAAAAACCTTGGTATTATCTTTGGTTTTATTTTACACTCCATATCTTATCTGTAAGCAAGTCCCAGTGGTTCTGTCTTCAAAATAAATACAGAATCCAACTACTTCTCATAACCTCCAGTGTCACCAGTCTGGTCCAAGCCATCATATTTCTCATGTAGCCTATGGTAATAGCCTCTTGGTAGATTTGCCCTAACACAGCAGCCAGAGTGATCCTATTGAGGAATCCTGCTTCTTTCACTCTCCCATTCTGTTAGATGACTATTTCATACCTCCATCTTTCTCCTCATACCTCCAATGCCCCCTCCTACATCATAATTCCCTCCTGATGACCTTGAATGTTATCAGGTCACATTACTCCTCTTCCTAAAACTCTCCAATGGCTTTCCATCTCATTCAGAAAAAAAAGTCACGGACTTCACAAAGCCCATTGCCTCTCTGACTCCGTCTCCTGTGATTTTACCTCCTTGTTTACTACTCTTCAGCCACCCTGGATACCTTTTCATTCCTTGAAAATGCTAGGCAAGCTGCTACCTCAGGCTCTTTGCACTGGCTGTTCCCTCTGCTTGGAATGCTTCCCTGCAGATATCTGCGTGGCTCACTTCTTTCAAGTCTTAAATGAAGTGACACTTTCTTAGTGAGGCTTTCCCTGGCAAGCTTATTTTAAATTCCAACCCTCCCCTAAAACTGCCTTTTACTTTTTTAAATTTATTTTTCTCTGCAGTGCTTGTCACTATCTGACATACAACTCTAGGAGAGGAAAAAAACATTTTAGTTTCTCCAGCAAGGGCCTTGTAAGTTAGACTGCCCAAAGACAAATAAACAAGAGAAAAACAAACAGAAGTTAATTAATATGTGCATTGTGCGTGTTCACATGGGAGCAACCAGCAATGAGTGACCCAAAGAGGTGGTTAGAACTTGGGCTTATATACCATCTCACACTAAAACAATGGAAAAGGGGTTTGAGGCTTCTGCAGGGCGAAGACAAATTATGGGAAGGTCACCAGGAAAGGTAGGGTAAACAAGGGCTTTTTAGTAAGGTTTGTTATGCAGACTTAAGTCGGTGCCTTCTCCATTTATAGAAGTTAAGAGTCCTCCTCTTCCAGGTACAGGAAAGGGAGGCATCTTTACAAATAGAAATTTCTTTTATAAATGTAAATTTCCTTTACAAAAAGAAAACTTGTGCTCTGTTTTTAGAGCTTTTCTTGTATCTGCTGCTTCTTAGTGGCTTTTGGCTCAAAATAATCCACATGCCTTATAGGCATATGTTGGGGTGGCATATTCTGGGACCCTTCATGACATACTGTCCTTATCTTTTTTTAATGTCTTTCTTTTCCTACAAGAATGTAAGATCTATGAGGGCAAATATTTTTGTCTTTTGTTCACTGCCGTAGACCAGTGCCTAAAACAGTCATTGGTGCACAGTAATTCTCAATCAATATTTATTGGATGACTTAATAAACATTTATTATTCAGCAGCCATTGAAAATGTAGCTTAATGTTTCACATTAGTTTACCCTAGAAACATTATTTTGAAAGAACCACTGGGAACATACCATGTTTATTTTATATTCTCAGCATTTTTGTAGGCTTAGCCTCTCCAATTCCATTAAAGAATTTTTTGAGGGTAGAGTCAAGTTCATGTCTCTTACATCTCCATTAATAAAGATTATGCCTGCACTGATTGACCCAATTCATTTTCCTGCACTGAGGACATAGAACATTCTAAAATACTAGTCTATTATTTTAAAAGCATTCTCCACAATCTGTTGTTTTTTTGGTTTTTTTTTAGGGGGGGGCGTTGTTTTTTTTTTAGATTTAAACAGTGAAATTTTCTTCAGGGTAATAGTTTTCTTTTTTTCTTTTTCTTTTTTTTAATGAATGAAAGATTCTTTAAATTCTATAGTGTCTTAAAATTTTCAAAAGTTTCACACACATGATTTCATATAATCCCATAGTAACCCTTTTTTTAAATTCCCTACCCCTCTCTTGCCCTTCCTCCTTCCCTCTCCCTACTGGTACTACTAGTTTGTTCTCTATATCTGTGAGTCTGTTTCTGTTTTGTTATATTCACTAGTTTTATTTTTTAGATTCCACATATAAGTGATATCATACAGTATTTGTCTTTCTCTGACTTATTTCACACAGCAGTCTCTAAATTAAACCCAACCATTCATTCAGCAAATATTTATTAAGTAAGACTACCCTAGGCTTTGTCATATAAAGATAGAAATGAATCCTGCCCTAAAGTAGCTTACAGTACAATACAGGAAATAAGATATGTACATATTAGAAATACAGTATTATCTAATACAACTCAGCACATGTTATCTTGAGAGATGTAGAAATCCTTATCCCTGACTGCAGACCGATGCATCCTCCCTGTAAGTGGCCAATTATGGAACATGAATAGAGAATATGAAAACAGGGAGAGAGATTGAGAGCAGTTATTGAAAAATAATGTGGTTTGTTCGTCAGAGTCTTGATGAACAGCCCAATTAGAATTGAAATGGGCAGAGTGTGGTGGGTTACGAAGTCAGTTTTAGAATATGCCAAGCCAAAGCATATATAAGCAATAGAAAACTTTAGATCACAGGAGAAAGAAAAAAAGAGAAGTAGAATGTACTACGTCTTAATTAATTTTTAAAGGCAAATTCTGTAGCAGAAATCCAGTTTTGAAGCTAGGTAATTTAGCTCTCTATTTGTAAGATACTTTTTTTCTTAGAATTGGTAGCTATATTTTACACAAGTTGGGCGATTTAAGATTTATTTGAATGCAATCTTTAGATGACAACATTAGAAAAAAGTTAGAGTTCTCAGGAATATGTTGTGGGTGATTAAGGACCACAACTGCAGCCACTCGAGATTATTTTCAGCCTCTTAGCTCTTAGGGGTTAGCAAACTGTGCACTGCGGGTTAAATCCAGTCAGCTGCCTGATTTTGTAAATAAAGTTTTATTGGAATATGGTTAGGCCTATTCATTTACATATTATCTATGTCACCTCCACACAACAGCAGAATTGAGAAGTTTCAATGGAAACTGGAGACCTTATGGTCTAGCTAGCTAGCGCACTACAGAAAAAGCTTACCAATTCCTGGTCAATGTCATTCTCTCCATTTTCCTATTGACTCTTTTCACTGGGAATCCAACTGAAGATTAACAAAAAAATTCAAAATGTCTAGTGAGCAATAACTAGTGGAACCTTAGTTATTTTGTGTTTGTTAACACATTGATTTATATACTTAAAACATGTGAAGTTTACCTATACTAATTTTAAACCAGTTAATATTGTCCTGACTTATAGCCACATAGAAAGCCAGTTATGGTACAATGAAAAAGGCACTTGAAATAGATTTTAAAGATCTGGATTCAAGTTACACTGTGCCAGTTACAACCTTAGACTAGTCACTCAAAAATAAAAATCTCTGAGCCCAGAGATTAAAATAATCTTTACAACTAGCTGTAAAGAGAGAGAGTCTTTACAACTAGCTGTAAAAATTGAATGAGATAATAAAAGTAAAAGAACTTTATACACTAAATCATGATATCATTATCAGATATTGTTCATGTTCCTGAGAATGTATATAGCATACCTGTTAAAAGAGCAGGCTCTATCATTAGATTGATTTGAAGGATTTGATTGATAAATATTTATTGAGGTAATCCTGGAAAGGCATCTAGCACAATGACTGACAACACCAGCTATTATATATTTTATTACCATTACTATTATAAAATAACTAGCATTTGTCTTTCGTAGATACTAATCATTGAATGCTCTCAGCTCTTAGCCAATCTTTGAATGCTCTAACATGGGTTAATGAAAGGATGGAGGCCAGTGAGTGTAGAAAGCTAATAGTAATGTTCCAAAGCTTGTGTACGTGTCCTTTGACTGACTCCAATTCCCTGATACTAAAGCTTATCTAGTAAGTCTCTTTAAAGTTTTATCTTCTGTTCACTGCCATCATGTTTCATACATTTTTACTGGTGTTTATTTTTATGTGCATAATATATCTATTTATTATTTTCTCTCTCCCACTGTTTTGTATTAAGACATGGGAAAATCAGTAAATAGAGTTCTTCATCCAGAACTGTGCCATCACAATTCATAATTTAGCCTGATGCTAATATTATTTACATTTAGCAAGACTAAAAGCAATGTATTTAACTTGCTAGAATGTGAGGGACATAAAAATTAGGCCATTAATTTAGAGAGAGAAAAATATACAATATTACCATTCTAAGGAGAGCAAAAGAATATATTTAAACTCTTCTCTAGGGAGAGTTAGAAAATGTAACTTTAGTTTTAAAATGATTTTAGAATGTGTAATAAATTGAAAGCTAGGACCTTTAAAAAATTATTTTGACCTTGTCATAAAAGTTAAGTTTAAAATGGGACAAGGACTCTCTTCTCCCATTTCTGAATGATAACTTCCACCTCTTGCCATTAGTGAATTTTTGTATTATGTCCTACCTCAAGGAGCCAATGTCATCTTCACTCTCTTCACCAAGAGAACTTGAAAAGTAATAGAAACAATCTGGCCTTGTTCTCCCTTTGCCAACACAGCCAGTTGGCCAGGTCTGACCAAACATTAGCTATATAAACAGACAGAAGTGTGTGTCTATGTGTGTGTGTGTGTGTGTGTGTGTGTTTATCGAAGGACCAGGGAGATATCAGAAGTCTTACGATGACAAAGGGACAAATATTGAGATTCTAGTTAACACATTCTCATAAGCACAAGAGGAAACTCGGCAAGACTTAAAATGTTGAAGGAGTGTGTCATCCAATAAATTGTCCCACCTCTACAGATCTGTACCTTTCTTCTTGGGTCCTCTACGTCAGTTAGACAAATGAAGAGTTAAAGGGAGCAGCAGAACCCCACAAATCACCCCCTCTTCTAACACCAACTGCGAGTTCAGAGGGTCCCCAAAGCCACCCTCAAAGTCGATAATTCACTAGAAGAGATCACACACCTCGCTGTAATCAGTTATAGTTATGGTTTATTACAAGGAAAGGATACAAATTAAAAACAGGCAAGGGAAGAATGAGTGAGTATCAATTTTGGAGTTTCCATTGTTTTCTCCCTATGTAGTCATGGTGTGTTACTTTCCCAGCACTGAAGTGTGACAGTCTGCATGGAGTATTGCCAACCAGGGAAGCTCACCTGAGTCTCTGTGTCCAGAGCTTTCATCAAGGCTCCATCACATAGACATGATTGATTGATTGCTCACCCTGATACCCTCAACAACTCATTCCAGGTCTTCTCTTGGAGGAGGTAGATGGGGGTACTCCATCTACACCTAATTCTTCTCTCTCTTCTCTACCTGTTATGGTCTGAACTGTGTCCCCTCAAAATTCATACGTTGAAGTTCTAACCCTAATATGACTATATTTGAATATAGGGTCTTTAAAAACTAATTAAGGTTAAATGAGCGCTAATCCAATAAGACTGGTGTCCTTATAAGAAGACAAAAAGATACCAGCGATCTGTGTGTGTGTGCGCGTGTGTGCGTGTATGCACAGAAAAGAGGCCATATGGGGACACATTGAGAAGATAGTTCTCTGCAAGCCAGGAAGAGAGTCGTCACCAGAAACCAACCGTGTTGGCGTCTTGCTTTTACACTTCTAGCCTCCAGAACTGTGAGAAAATAAATGTCTATTAGCCTAAGTTGTCCAGTTTGTGGTATTTTGTTATGGCAGCCCACGCAGACAAATACACTTCCTTTCTCTTTCTTTTTAGGATCCTCCGTGTAGCCCAGAAGAATGTTGGTGTTTTGTTTCTTGACCTTTCTGTACTATAAACTCCTCATACGTAGCCTTCATCCCTTCCTATGTTGTATTTAATATTTTATGAACTCTGTGCTTTAGTCCTCCAAGCTCTGGCCTGATTTTCCAATCCAGGTCCCTCTGGATTTCAAAACATAATGTCTTTGCCTTTAAACTTGTTTTTATAAATCAAAAGCTTCTTCATTTAATATGAGTGTGCCTTCTGTAAGTTAAAAAATATCTATTAAGCACTTCAGATTAGCTCTCAGTCTATGGGTCTGGCTAACCTTCTCCTTTCCCTGTCCTCAGAAGCAAGCAATGCCATTGATTCACTAGATGGAAAGAGAGCCACAGAGCAACTAAAATGATTAGTTACATTAGTTGCCAAAGTTTGTTCTCCCGGTATTCTGCTGATATCAGAAATTATGCCATTTCTGATATACCAATCATGATTAAATTATCTTGACGCTAGTGTGCTTCTAATAGAAGAAGGCCAAGAGGATTTTTCCAGTTTATCTTGCCACCAATCTATACAAGTGTTTCCCATTCCCTCTGGGAGGTCCTGGAATTATTGTAAGGAATCTGTGAATTCATATACTACTACAAACTTTGACTATAGGTGGAATAAGCAGAGTGTCTCATGCATATGCAAGCCTCTATTTTCAAATGTATGTAGATGTTATTGCAATTGAAAAATGTCAATAAAGTATATGAATTCACAGAAACTGTTTGTCATCATGCATTTTTTAAGTAATGGATATTAGAACTCCAATTATTGTCATATGGGATTTCACTATTTTGTTGTTGCCATTATTAATAAAGTCATTTTTACAATATAAATGAAAGTTTGAGTAATCTATTCTCCTTGCCTTACCTAAGGGAGCAATTCCATATTGTGCTTTATTGGAAAGTCTCCTTTATTGAAGAATCTTTTTAGTCCTGCCTGTTATTCTTTCTAAATCTGAATTCTAGGAGCATGACCCCCCTAGTCTCCTTTGGCAATCAGAACACTCTCTGGGAAGGCAATCTTGGAAGACTTATTGCCCGAAAGGAATTCTAAAAGAGGCTTTTTAAAAGAAAACTATATTCCTAGTCTGCTTATTTTGGCTACCAAAATTTTTTTGTAGAGTACCGTTTTTATTATAAAAATAATACTCTGGGTACATCTTCACACCTTATTAAGGAGAACATGTATTTTATACCTGTAAAATATGTTTTTGCCATATGATTAGGTTTAATAATTTTATTGCTCCTTTCAGCTATTTTCAATTTTTACTATTATAAATAAATCACAATACATATCCTGGTACAAATTTTTTCTTTCAGATAAATTAATGCCAGACTTAATCAAAAATATAAACATGTTTAAGGCTTTTAATACACATTCCTAAGTTGCTTTCCAGAAAGATGATGCCTATTTAAACTCCCACTAGGACCTAAATCTCCACTGTGAGTTTTACCTCCTGAAGAGCAAAATTGATAATTTCCTTTTTTTAATTGTTGATAATTTGATTAAAATTCTTGTTAGAAAGGTTGAAGTTTCTGTATTTTATTATCCATTGTCATTTCTTTTTCTGAGAATTGTCTGTTCTTGTTCTTTTCAGCACTAGAACCTGATTTTTCTTTAGAGCATTTCCTTTTTATATTTTGTGTTCCTCATTATGCATAATTTGCAGCTAATCTTCCATGTCCTTGCACTAAAACTATCAATTTTAGCTCAATTGTAGAGTCTCTCTAGTCCTTCTAAGCATAACTTCTCAGAGTTCTCATATTAGTGGATTTCCCCTCTTGACTATATTTACATAACTCTTTTTTTTTTTTTTTCATATTGCAGTGCAGGATTGGGCAAATTGCTGAATCTACCTCCAAAATCCCTGCTGCCCATTTTATCCTGGAATGGCTTTCCTATCTAGACTGTATCTCTGCTTCAGGTGCTTTCAAATTCACAGCTGCGAATGTTGCTAAGCCATTATATATTTAGGTGAGAAAGTGATCTTCTCTCTGCACAAAGGCCATGAATTCTTTGATATTATCTCACACTATTAAACATACCCTCTGAGACAGCCACTTGAAGTCTTACTATGTATTGTTTCATTGTACACTTCCACATGCTGTCTGTAAAACCCGATTTCTAACCACCACCATAGCAACTTTACCATTGAAGAAAGAAATAATTTGACATTGAAAATGACTTAAAGGCCCATTGTCTCTACTTTTGCATCATCTGGCTTCTTTCCAAAGGCAGTAGCATTTAAAACTCAAACTAATAGTGTATTTAAACTAGAAAAAGTTATGATAGAAAGAATAAGCTTTAGAAATAAATGGCACTGAGTATGTACCCCTATTAACTAGCTGTGTAACTTTGGGGAGGTTTCTTAACTTCTCTAAGTTTCAGACTCTTCATTTATAAAATGAAATAAATAATATCCAACTTGGTGGTTGTGAGAATAGATAAATGTGCTACCATATAGAATCAAATTTTCCAGTCAAGTCACATGAAGCAGAAATATCATCTAGTATCATTTTGCTAACCATTTCAAGAATACAAGCAATACAGTGGGACAAAGCACAAAGCGGTCTGGGGCAGACCGTGTGGTTCTGAGCCCTTTCTTCCCATGAAACACCTGCATTTTATATGCCAGAGAGTTATTTGGCCTATGTGACATTGTCCAAGGAGTCTTGTCTCATAAATCCATAGATTCTGGGTTTATTTACTTTAAGTGATCCTTTAGCCAAGAATATATACTAAGAACATATTGTAGTTAAGGACTCTTCCTCCTAGCAAATATCATCAGTCTGTTGGTCTGGAGTCCATTGACAAGGGGACTAAATCAGTCAACTGCCTTCTTTTCTCTTCCCTGGAATAGTCCCTCAACCCCACCCCAGCCCCCGTAGAGGAAGTACATGGATCATAGGCAAGCTGATTTAACAACTTCCTCCCAAAATATGTAAATCACTCCTTCCTAATTAATAATTGAAATTATCTCCTTTGCTTAAAATATTTGCTGTGACTAAATATTGTGTTGGCAGAAGTATTATCAATCATCTGTAGCACAGAATGAATCAGTTTATCAGTCCAATGATGAAAATTGACGAGTACATTGAAAAAAATAACCCATTTTCCAACCTGGAAATTAATTAGTTATTGCTCTCCAAGGTTGATAGAATTTTGAATAATGATGACACTCTATGAAACCACTTCCTTAGATGGCAAACCATCCAAGAGAATCTTGTAGAGGTACGTAATCTCAAGGCAAATTTATTAGACACAGTATCTGTTAGTCAACACTGTTCCCTACACAGACTGAGATCCTGAAGCTTTCCTCAGAGAGTAGAAACCTCACTGGCATTCCTAAAAGAAGGGTGAGTCTTCAAATTAGGAAGACATGGGGAATCTGCTTCTGGCCTTCAGAGGGACATTATTAGGAACAGGTAGGCTCCAGCGAAAGAGGCTGTCTTCCCATCAAGGCTACCTAGGTGCTCAGTGAGACAGGGCTCAAATGCTAGGTAAGATGAAGTCAAATTCCACTAGCCTATGCTTAACTGAATCAAAAAACAAATGGAATAAAGGTAGCTGTTGGATTTTCAGGAACCCAGAATTGCCCAGAAGAGGTGAAGGCACTAACCACAAGATAAGGGCAGGATGGAGGAGGCCAGATCATAGGCTTCTCCATCATCCTACAGTTCAAGGTCCAGGGTACAAGGTAGGGATATAAGAGGGCCGAGGCAGCTGCAAAGAAACACAGCCCAGTTGGGTCCAGAAAAGATGATCTGGAAGCCCAAAAGCTAGGATAGAAAAAACTAAGAAGGTCCTAGCAGGACATAATTCCACCAGACATGAACGTGAGGTCAGTCCAAACAAACATCAATAAGAAGACTGAAGCAGTCGAATTTAGTGCTTAAGAGCTCAGACTCTTAAGAGTCAGAAAAGACCAAGTATTGAATTTCAGCTCTGCCACTTCCAAATTAAATGATTTTGAACTAGATATTTGCTTTTGTCCTCTTTAAAATAAGGAAAATGATGGTATCTACGTTCTAAGGTTGTATGAAAGTAAACTGAGTTAATCCATGTGATGTGTATGCCTGTAATATATAGGTATACAAAATACTCTCAGTAAATATTAGCTGTTATTATTTGTCTTATTGAATATCTTTCCCCAGCATTCACTCAAATACCCACCCTGGACAACCTTAAAAATTAACAGAACTGGGAATAAGTTTATTTGTTATACAGCCAGTATTGTCCAGGGGCCCATTCTCTGTGGCTGTCACTGCGCTAGATGCTGGGATACAGGGATGAGCCAAGCACTCATGGTCTCCATCCTTATGACCTTACATTCTAGTGAAGGAGACACTCATTAAAAACAAAACCACAAAAATACATGTTAAATTCCGTGGGTGATAAGTGCTAGTTACAACACCTGCATTTTCCAGCCCTAGTCATCCTGATGCTCAGCTTTTAGATAAGTGAGAGTAAGAAATCAGCACTAAGTAACCAAAACCATTTGTTTAACTTTGCATTTGTTTTATTTTCTACTGAACATTTCTTTAAAGAAATTCCAACCTTAGCTAAACTAAGGATTTGAAAGAGGATTTTATATATTTCATTCAAACAAAATAGGTGGGGACAATGCCCTTTTTTAAAATATAATTTAATTTTTTTTTTGGCTGCATTGGGTCTTCATTGCTGCATGCAGGCTTTCTCTAGTTTCTGCGAGCGGGGGCTACTCTTCGTTGCAGTGCGTGGGCTTCTCACTGCGGTGGTGGAGCACGAGCTCTAGGCGTGCGGGCTTCAGTAGTTGTGGCTCGCGGGCTGTAGAGCGTAGGCTCAGTAGCTGTGGCACATGGGCTTAGTTGCTCTGCGGCATGTGGGATCTTCCTGGACCAGGGCTCAAACCCATGTCCCCTGCATTGGCAGGTGGATTCTTAACCACCGCCCCACCAGGGAAGTCCTCAATGCCCTTTTCAATTGCCTTTAGTTGCCCAGATGTAATGGTTGTAGGCATAGTGGGAAGAAAGGAGGGCGAGCTGAGGTAGCAGGATAGATACAGCTGCCCACAAGGTGAAGAGACTGTGTCATTGTTATGCTACCCTCTGCCAAGTCTGACCCTTTACAGCAGTAGTTCCCAAACTTATGTGCGTCGGAATCATCTGGGAAACTTGGTAATGTGGAAGTTCTCAGGAGCAACCTCAAAAGTATTTAATTCAGTGGATGATTCAAATGGAGCCTCAGAATCTGCATTACAACATGTCACTGATTTTTCAGATGAGATGGCCTGAGAAACACATTTTAAGTAATATCACTTTGAAAGGTAACTCTTCCCAGAGACTTCCAGTCGTATCAAAATTCAACCAAGTGTCTCATTTATTTAAAGGTTCATCCTTACCCCACTGATTTGACATGCCATCTTTATTATATATTAAATTCTTATATGTATTTGGGTCCATTCATGGATTTTCTATTCTCTTCTATGTACCATTATATATACACCCCATGCTGTGGTAATTATTGAGGTTTTATAATGTGTTTCAGTATCTGATACCTTCATTGTTCTTCCAAGAGATTTCCTGGCTAATTTTTCTTATTTCAATTTGTATATGAACTCTAGAATCCATTTGTTCTTTCCCTTGTCTTTCCTTCTCTATCTCTCTTTCTCTCCCTCCCTTATTTCTTTCTTCATCCTTCATTAAAAGTGTTTTAATCTTCTTGACCTCATGCTCAAATTAGTCCAAGTTCTGACTGAGTAGAGGGAGATAGAAAAAATTCAAACAGCCATTGTCCTACTTGTCAAGACAAATTCAATTTGCTTGAGGTCAGGAGAAAGGCAACTCAAAGGAAAAAAACTGCTAATATTTTAATGGGAGCCACATTAATTTACAAATTACCTCAGGTAGTACTGAAATCTTTACAATTTTGAATCTTTTTATTCAAAAACATGGTATACTAAAAATCTTGTGTGTGTGCATGTGTGTGTGTGTCTGTGTGTGCTTTAGGCATGTTTTAATGTTTTTCTTATAAAGGTTTTATACAATTCTTGTAAGATTTGTTTCCAACTGTCTTATCATCTTGTTGCCATTTTATTTTATTTATTTATTTTTTATATTTTTTTAACATCTTTATCGGAGTATAGTTGCTTTACAATGGTGTGTTAGTTTCTGCTGTATAACAAACTGAATCAGCTATATGTATGTATATATCCCCATATCTCCTCCCTCTTGCATCTCCCTCCCACCCTCCCTATCCTGCCCTCTAGGTGGACACAAAGCACCAAGCTGATCTCCCTGTGCCATGTGGCTGCTTCCCACTAGCTATCGATTTTACATTTGGTAGTGTAAATATGTCCATGCCACTCTCTCACTTCGTCCCAGCTTACCCTTCCCCCTCCCCGTGTCCTCAAGTCCATTCTCTACATCTGCGTCTTTATTCCTGTCCTGCCCCTAGGTTCTTCAGAACCATTTTTTTGGTTTTTTTATATTCCATATATATATGTCAGCATACGGTATTTGATTTTCTCTTTCTGACTTACTTCACACTGTATGACAGACTCTAGGTCCATCCACCTCACTACAAATAACTCAATTTCGTTTCTTTTTATGGCTGAGTAATATTCCATTGTATATATGTGCCACATCTTCTTTATCCATTCATCTGTCGATGGACACTTAAGTTGCTTCCATGTCCTGGCTATTATAAATAGAGCTGCAATGAACATTTTGGTACATGACTCTTTTTGAATTATGGTTTTCTCAGGGTATATGCCCAGGAGTGGGATTGCTGGGTCCTATGGTAGTTCTATTTTTAGTTTTTTAAGGAACCTCCATACTGTTCTCCATAGTGGCTGTATCAATTTACATTCCCACCAACAGTGCAAGAGGGTTCCCTTTTCTCCACACCCTCTCCAGCATTTATTGGTTATAGAGTTTTTGATGATGGTCATTCTGACTGGTGTGAGGTGATACCTCATTGTAGTTTTGATTTGCATTTCTCTAATGATTAGTGATGTTGAGCATCCTTTCATGTGTTTGTTGGCAATCTGTATATCTTCTTTGGAGAAATGTCTATTTAGGTCTTCTGTGCATTTTTGGATTGGGTTGTTTGTTTTTTTGATATTGAGCTGCATGAGCTGCTTGTATATTTTGGAGATTAATCCTTTGTCAGATGCTTTGTTTGCAAATATTTTCTCCCATTCTGAGGGTTGTCTTTTTGTCTTGTTTATGGTTTCCTTTGCTGTGCAAAAGCTTTTAAGTTTCATTAGGTCCCATTTGTTTATTTTTGTTTTTATTTCCGTTACTCTAGGAGGTGGGTCGGAAAGGATGTTGCTGTGTTGTATGTCATAGAGTGTTCTTCCTATGTTTTCCTCTGAGAGTTTGATAGTGTCTGGCCTTACATTTAGGTCTTTAATCCATTTTGAGTTTATTTTTGTGTATGGTGTTAGGGAGCGTTCTAATTTCATTCTTTTACATGTAGCTGTCCAGTTTTCCCAGCACCACTTATTGAAGATGCTGTCTTTTCTCCATTGTATATTCTTGCCTCCTTTATCTGAGATAAGGTTACCATATACGCATGGGTTTATCTCTGGGCTTTCTCTCCTGTTCCATTGATCTATATTTCTGTTTTGGAGCCAGTACCATACTGTCTTGATTAATGTAGCTTTGTAGTATAGTCTGAAGTCCGGGAGCCTGATTCCTCCAGCTCCGTTTTTCTTTCTCAAGATTGCTTTGGCTATTCGTGGTGTTTTGTGTTTCCATACAAATTGTGAAATTTTTTGTTCTAGTTCTGTGAAAAATGCCATTGGTAGTTTGATAGGGATTGCGTTGAATCTGTAGATTGCTTTGGGTAGTATAGTTATTTTCACAATGCTGATTCTTCCAGTCCAAGAACATGGTATATCTCTCCATTTGTTTGAATCGTCTTTGATTTCTTTCATCAGTGTCTTATAATTTTCTGCATACAGGTCTTTTGTCTCCTTAGGTAGGTTTATTACTAGGTATTTTATTCTTTTTGTCGCAGTGGTAGGTGGGAATGTTTCCTTAATTTCTCTTTCAGATTTTTCATTGTTAGTGTATAGGAATGCAGGAGATTTCTGTGCATTAATTTTGTATCCTGCTACTTTAGCAAATTCATTGATTAGCTCTAGTAGTTTTCTGGTAGCATCTTTAGGATTCTCTATGTATAGTTTCATGTTATCTGGAAACAGGGACAGTTTTACTTCTTCTTTTCCAATTTGGATTTCTTTTATTTCTTTTTCTTCTCTGATTGCTGTGGCTAGGACTTCCAAAACTATGTTGAATAACAGTGGTGAGAGTGGTCATCCTTGTCTTCTTCCTGATTTTAGAGGAAATGTTTTCAGTTTTTCAACATTGAGAACGATGTTGGCTGTGGGTTTGTCATATATGGCCTTTATTATGTTGAGGTAAGTTCCCACTATGCCTACTTTCTGGAGGGTTTTTATCATAAATGGGTGTTGAATTTTATCAAAAGCTTTTTCTGCATCTGTTGAGATGATCATATGGGTTCTATCCTTCAATTTGTTAATATGGTTTAACACAATGATTGATTTGCGTATACTGAAGAATCCTTGCATTCCTGGGATAAACCCCACTTGATCATGGTGTATGATCCTTTTAATGTGCTGTTGGATTTTGTTTGCTAGTATTTTGTGGAGGATTTTTGTATCTATGTTTATTAGTGATATTGGCCTGTAGTTTTCTCTCTTTGTGACATCTTTGTCTGGTTTGGGTATCAGGGTGATGGTGGCCTCATAGAATGAGTTGGGGAGTGTTCCTCCCTCTGCTATATTTTGGAAGAGTTTGAGAAGGATAGGTGTTAGCTCTTCTCTAAATGTTTGATAGAATTCCCCTATGAAGCCATCTGGTCCTGGGTTTTTGTTTGTTGGAAGTTTTTAAATCACAGTTTCAATTTCAGTGCTTGTGATTGGTCTGTTTATATTTTCTATTTCTTCCTGGTTCAGTCTCAGAAGGTTGTGCTTTTCTAAGAATTTGTCCATTTCTTCCAGGTTTTCCATTTTATTGGCATATAGTTGCTTATAGTAATCTTTCATGATCCTTTGTATTTCTGCAGTGTCAGTTGTTACTTCTCCTTTTTCATTTCTAAGTCTATTGATTTGAGTCTCCTCCCTTTTTTCTTGATGAGTCTGGCTAATGGTTTATCAATTTTGTTTATCTTCTCAAAGAACAAACTTTTAGTTTTATTGATCTTTGCTATCATTTCCTTCATTTCTTTTTCATTTATTTCTGATCTGATTTTTATGATTTCTTTCCTTTTGCTAATTTTGGAATTTTTTTTGTTCTTCTTTCTCGAATTGCTTTACGTGTAAGGTTAAGTTGTTTATTTGCGGTGTTTCTTGTTTCTTGAGGTAAGATTGTATTGCTATAAACTTCCCTCTTAGAACTGCTTTTGTTGCATCCCATACATTTTGGGTCATCATGTTTTCATTGTCATTTTTTTCTAGGTGTTTTTTGGCTTCCTCTTTGATTTCTTCAGTGATCTCTTGGTTATTTAGTATTGTATTGCTTAGCCTCCATGTAATTGTATTATTTACAGATTTTCTCCTGTAATTGACATCTAGTCTCATAGCATTGTGGTCGGAAAAGATACTTGATACGCTTTCAATTTTCTTAAACTTACCAAGGCTTGATTTGTGACCGAAGATATGACCTATCCTGGAGAATGTTCCATGAGCACTTGAGAAGAATGTGTATTCTGTTGTTTTGGGATGGAATGTCCTATAAATATTAATTAAGTCCATCTTGTTTAATGTGTCATTTAAAGCTTGTGTTTCCTTATTTATTTTCATTTAGGAGGATCTGTCCATTGGTGAAAGTGGGGTGTTAAAGTCCCCTACTATTATTGCGTTACTGTTGATTTACCCTTTTATGGCTGTTAGTGTTTGCCTTATGTGTTGAGGAGCTCCTATGTGGGTGCGTAAATGTTTACAATTATTATATCTTCTTCTTGGATTGATCCCTTGATTATTATGTAGTGTCCTTCTTTGTCTCTTGTAATAGTCTTTATTTTAAAGTCTATTTTGTCTGGTATGAGAATTGCTACTCCAGCTTCCTTTTGATTTCCATTTGCATCGAATATCATTTTCCATCCCCTCACTTTCAGTCTGTATGTGTCCCTAGGTCTGAAGTGGGTCTCGTGTAGACAGCATATATACAGGTCTTGGTTTTGTATCCTTTCAGCCAGTCTGTGTCTTTTTTTTTTTGTAATTTCATATAATTTTAAATTTCATATAAATGGAGACATATATAAAGTATTCTTTTCTGCATGGCTTTTATCACTCAGCACTTTTTTTTTTAATTTTTATTTATTTATTTATTTATTTTTGGCTGTGTTGGGTCTTCGTTTCTGTGTGAGGGCTTTCTGTAGTTGCGGCGAGTGGGGCCACTCCTCATCGCAGTGCGCAGGCCTCTCACCATCGCGGCCTCTCCTGTTGTGGAGCACAGGCTCCAGACACGCAGGCTCAGTAATTGTGGCTCACTGGCCTAGCCGCTCCGCGGCATGTGGGATCTTCCCAGGCCAGGGCTCGAACCCGTGTCCCCTGCATTGGCAGGCAGACTCCCAACCACTATGCCACCAGGGAAGCCCAGCACTTTTTTATGTATCCACTTTGTTGCATGTATAACTAGTTTATTCTTTTATTTCTTTTTTTTTGAATTTTATTTAGTTTTTTATACCGCAGGTTCTTATTATTCATCAATTTTATACACATCAGTGTATACCTGTCAATCCCAATCACCCAATTCATCACACCACCACCCCCACCCACCTGCCGCATTCCCACCATGGTTTCCATATGTTTATTCTCTACATCTGTGTCTCAATTTCTGCCCTGCAAACCAGTTCATCTGTACCATTCTTCTAGGTTCCACATATATGCATTAATATACAATATTTGTCTTTCTCTTTCTGACTTACTTCACTCTGTATGACAGTCTCTAGATCTATCCACGTCTCAACAAATGACCCAATTTCGTTCCTTTTTATGGCTGAGTAATATTCCATTGTATATATGTACCACATCTTCTTTATCCATTTGTCAGTCGATGGGCATTTAGGTTACTTCCATGACCTGGCTATTGTAAATAGTGCTGCAGTGAACATTGGGGTGCTTGTGTCTTTATGAATTATGGTTTTCTCTGGGTATATGCCCAAGAGTGGGATTGCTGGATCATATGGTAATTCTATTTTTAGTTTTTTAAGGAACCTCCATACTGTTCTCCATAGTGGCTGTATCAATTTACATTCCCACCAACAGTGCAAGACAGTTCCCTTTTCTCCACACCCTCTCCAGCATTTGTTGTTTGTAGATTTTCTGATGATGCCCATTCTAACTGGTGTGAGGTGATACCTCATTGTAGTTTTGATTTGCATTTCTCTAGTAATTAGTGATGTTGAGCATCTTTTCATGTGCTTCTTGGCCATCTGTATGTCTTCTTTGGAGAAATGTCTATTTAGGTCTTCTGCCCATTTTTGGATTGGGGTGTTTGTTTCTTTAATATTGAGCTGAATGAGCTGTTTATATATTTTGGAGATTAATCCTTTGTCCGTTGATTCATTTGCAAATATTTGCTCCCACTCTGAGGGTGGGCTTTTCGTCTTGTTAAAAGGCTTCTCCTTTGCTGTGCAAAAGCTTTTAAATTTCATTAGGTCCCATTTGTTTATTTTTGCTTTTATTTCCATTACTCTAGGAGGTGGGTCAAAAAGGATGTTGCTGTGATGTATGTCATAGAGTGTTCTTCCTATGTTTTCCTCTAAGAGTTTTATAGTGTCCGGTCTTTCATTTAGGTCTCTAATCCATTTTGAGTTTATTTTTGTGTATGGTGTTAGGGAGTGTTCTAATTATTCTTTTTCATGTAGCTGTCCAGTTTTCCCAACACCACTTATTAAAGAGTCTGTCTTTTCTCCATTGTATATCCTGCCTCCTTTGTCATAGATTAGTATAGGTGCATGGGTTTATCTCTGGGCTTTCTATCCTGTTCCATTGATCTATATTTCTGTTTTTGTGCCAGTACCCTATTGTCTTGATTACTGTAGCTTTGTAGTATCGTCTGAAGTCAGGGAGTCTGCTTTCTCCAGCTCCGCTTTTTTCCCTCAAGAGTGCTTTGGCTATTCGGGGTCTTTTGTGTCTCCACACAAATTTTAAGACTTTTTGTTCTAGTTCTTTTAAAAATGCCATTGGTAATTTGATAGGGATTGCATTGAATCTGTAGATTGCTTTGAGTAGTATAGTCATTTTCACAATGTTGATTCTTCCAATCCAAGAACATGGTATATCTCTCCATCTTTTGGTATCATCTTAATTTCTTTCATCAGTGTCTTATAGTTTTCTGCATACAGGTCTTTTGTCTCCCTAGGTAGGTTTATTCCTTGGTATTTTATTCTTCTTGTTGCAGTAAATAGGAGTGTTTCCTTAATGTCTCTTTCAGATTTTTCATCTTTAGTATATAGGAATACAAGAAATTTCTGTGCATTAATTTTGTATCCTGCACCTTTACCAAATTCACTGACTAGCTCTAGTAGTTATCTGGTGGCATCTTTAGGATCCTCTATGTATAGTATCATGTCATCTGTAAACAGTGACAGTTTTACTTCTTATTTTCCAATTTTTATTCCTTTTATGTCTTTTGTTTCTCTGATTGCCGTGTCTAGGACTTCCAAAACTATGTTGAATAATACTGGTGAGACTGGACATCCTTGTCTTTTTCCTGATCTTAGAGGAAATGATTTCAGTTTTCAACCATTGAGAATGATGTTTGCTGTGGGTTTGTCGTATATGGCCTTTATTATGTTGAGGTAGGTTCCCTCCATGCCCACTATCTGGAGAGTTTTTATCATAAATCGGTGTTGAAATTTGTCAAAAGCTTTTTGTGCATCTGTTGAGATGATCATATGGTTTGTATTCTTCAATTTGTTAATATGGTGTATTACATTGATTGATTTGCATATATTGAAGAATCCTTGCATCCCTGGGGTAAGTCCCACTTGGTCATGATGTATGATCCTTTTAATGTCGGACCCCCAGGTTCAGAAGCCTGATGTGGGGCTCAATACCTTCACTCCAGTGGGTGGACTTCTGTGGTATAAGTGTTCTCCAGTTTGTGAGTCACCCACCCAGCAGTTACAGGATTTGATTTTATGGTGATTGTGCCCCTCCTACCATCTCATTGTGGCTTCTCCTTTGTCTTTGGATGTGGGGTATCTTTTTTGGTGAGTTCCAGTGTCTTCCTGTTGATGATTGTTCAGCAGTTAGTTGTGATTCTGGTGTTCTTGCAAGAGGGAGTGAGAACATGTCCTTCTACTCCACCATCTTGGTTGAGGCCTCTGAAGTCTGTGTCTTTTGGTTGGAGCTTTTAATCCATTTACATTTAAGGTAGTTATCATTATGTATGTTCCTGTTACCATTTTCTTAATTGTTTTGGTTTTGTTGTTGTAAGTCTTTTCCTTCTCTTGTGTTTCCTGCCTAGAGAAGTTCCTTTAGCATTTGTTGTAAAGCTGGTTTGGTGATACTGAATTCTCTTAGCTTTTGCTTGTCTGTAAAGGTTTTAATTTCTCCATTGAATCTGAATGAGATCTTTGATGGGTAGAGTAATCTTGCTTGTAGCTTTTTCCCTTTCATCACTTTAAGTATGTCCTGCCATTCCCTCCTGGCTTGCAGAGTTTCTGCTGAAAGATCAGCTGTTAACATTGTGGGGATACCCTTGTATGTTATTTTTGGCTTTTCCCATGCTGCTTTGAATATTTTTCTTTGTATTTAATTTTGATTGTTTGATTAATATGTGTCTTGGCGTGTTTCTCCTTGCATTTATCCTGTATGGGACTCTCTGTGCTTCCTGGACTTGACTATTTCCTTACCCATATTAGGGAAGTTTTCAACTATAATACCTTCAAATATTTTCTCAGTCCCTTTTTTTTCTCTTCTTCTGCGACCCCTATAATTCGAATGTTGGTGCATTTAATGTTGTCCCAGAGGTCTCTGACTGTCGTCAATTCTTTTCATTCTTTTTCTTTATTCTGCTCTGTGGTAATTATTTCCACTATTTTATCTTCCAGGTCACTTATCCGTTCTTCTGCCTCAGTTATTCTGCTATTGATTCCTTCTAGAGAATTTTTAATTTCATTTATTGTGTGGTTCATCATTGTTTGTTTGCTCTTTAGTTCTTCTAGGTCCTTGTTAAACGTTTCTTGTATTTTCTCCATTCTATTTCCAAGATTTTGGATCATGTTTACTATCATTACTCTGAATTCTTTTTCATGTAGGAGCCTATTTCCTCTTCATCTGTTCGGTCTGGTGGGTTTTTACCTTGCTCCTTCATCTGCTGTGTGTTTCTCTGTCTTCTCATTTTGCTTAACTTACTGTGTTTGGGGTCTCTTTTTTGCAGGCTGCAGGTTTGTAGTTCCCCCTTGTTTTTGGTGTCTGCTCCCAGTGGGTAAGGTTGGTTCAGTGGGTTGTGTAGGCTTCGTGGTGGAGGAGACTGGTGCCTGTGTTCTGATGGATGAGGCTGGATCTTGTCTTCTGGTGGCAGGACCATGTCCAGTGGTGTGTTTTGGGATGTTTGTGTACTTACTATTATTTTAGGCAGGCTTTCTGCTAATGGGTGGGGTTGTGTTCCTGTCTTGCTAGTTGTTTGGCATAGGGTGTCCAGCACTGTAGCTTGCTGGTCATTGAGTGGAGCTGGGTCTTAGCATTGAGATGGAGATCTTGGGAGAGCTTTCGTCTTTTGATATTATGTGGGGCCAGGAGGTCTCTGGTGGGCCAATGTCCTGAACTCAGCTCTTCCACCTCAGAGGCTCAGGCCTCACACCCGGCCAGAGAACCAAGACCCTGTCAGCCACATGGTTCAGAAGAAAAGGGAGGAAAAAGAAAGGAAGGAAGGAAGGAAGGGAGGGAGGGAGGACGGAAGAAAAAAAGAAAAGAAAGACAGAAAAGAGGGAGGGAGAGCAACCAAACTGAAAAACAAATCTACCAATGATAACAAGCACTAAAAACTATACTAAAAAAAAAAAAAAAAAGGACAGACAGAACCCTCGGACAAATGGTAAAAGCAAATCTATCCAGACAAAATCACACAAAGAAGCATACACATACACACTCCCAAAAAGAGAAAAAGGAAAAATATATATAGATCTATATATAACAAAAAAAGAAAAAAAAGAGAGCAACCAAATCAATAAAAAAAAATCTACCAATGATAATAAACTCTAAATACTAAAATCAGAGAAACATAAAACCAGAAACAAATTAGATGCAGAAAGCAAACCCCAAGTCTACAGTTGCTCCCAAAGTCCACCGCCTCAATTTTGGGATGATTCATTGTCTATTCACGTATTCCAGATATGCAGGGTACATCAAGTTGATTGTGGAGATTTAATCCGCTGCTCCTGACGCTGCTGGGAGAAATTTCCCTTTCTCTTCTTTGTTCACACAGCTCCTGGAGTTCAGTTTTGGATTTGTCCCCGCCTCTGCATGTAGGTCACCTGAGGGCATCTGTTCTTTGCTCAGACAGGACAGGGTTAAAGGAGCAGCTGATTAGGGGGCTCTGGCTCACTCAGGCTGGGGGAAGGAGGGGTATGGAATGTGGGGCAAGCCTGCAGCGGCAGAGGCCAATGTGACATTGCAACAGTCTGAGGCGCACCGTGTGTTCTCCCAGGGAAGTTGTCCCTGGATCATGGGACCCTGGCAGTGGTGGGCTGCACAGGCTCTCGGGAGGGGAGGTGTGGACAGTGACCTGTGCTTGCACACAGGCTTCTTGGTGGCTGCAGCAGCAGCCTTAGCGTTTCATGCCCGTCTCTGGTGTCTGCACTGATAGCCACGGCTCCCACCCGCCTCTGGAGCTCATTTAGGTGGTGCTCTGAATCCGCTCTCCTTGCGCACCCTGAAACAATGGTCTCTTGCCTCTTAGGCAGGTCCAGACTTTTTCCCAGCCTCCCTCCTGGCTGGCTAGCTGTGGCGCACTAGCTCCCTTCAGGCTGTGTTTACGCAGCCAACCCCAGTCCTCTCCCTGGGATCTGACCTCCGAAGCCCAAGCCTCAGCTCCCAGCCCCCACCTGCCCTGGCGGGTGAGCAGACAAGCCTTTCAGGCTGGTGAGTGCTGGTTGGCACCGATCCTCTGTGTGGGAATCTCTCCACTTTGCCCTCTGCATCCCTGTTGCTGTGCTCTCCTCCATGGCTCCGGAGCTTCCCTCTGCCACCCCCCATCTCCGCCAGTGAAGGGGCTTCCTAGTGTGTGGAAACTTTTCCTCCTTCACAGCTCCCTCCCACTGGTGCAGGTCCCATTCCTATTCTTTTGTCTCTGTTTTTTCTTTTTTCTTTTGCCCTACCCAGGTATGTGGGGAGTTTCTTGCCTTTTGGGAAGTCTGAAGTCTTCTCCCAGCGTTCAGTAGGTGTTCTGTAGGAGTTGTTCCACACGTAGATGTATTTCTGATGTGTTTGTGGGGAGGAAGGTGATCTCCACGTCTTACTCCTCTGCCATCTTGAAGGTCTCCCCCCTATTTTAATACTTCAAATCCTTATTCAGAAAGTTCTGAACATATATGATGGAAATTTTCAAGAAGAGTATATGCAGTGGATTCTCTGCTTAATTTTCAAGTGTTTCAGGGCTGGCCAAGGAGACTCCTGAGGTGGACACCAGAAACACCATTGAGAAGGGAAGACATTAATGCTGAAGACTCTGGGTACCTGATTACCTCACCGTCCCTGGTGGCAGCGGTGTGGGCAGGAGCCTCGTGCGCGGGGGCCAGCGGTGGGTCATGCCAGGCCACAGGGCATCTCCTGCAGTCCCGGTGGCAGTTGGTGCAGTAGTTCCAGACGTCTGGGCTGCAGCTCCGCAGAGAGTGAGGCTGCTTGAATGCGAGCGAGCCAGTGGGGCTGTGTGTGCGCGCGTGAGAGTAAGAGGGGGGTGGGCCCTGAACCCACTGTCTTCTAATTGAAACCACTCACTTGGTCTCAGGACTTATTGAAGCTCAAGTTCTTTTGTCTCAGTGCGGAAAGAATTCAGTGAGAGGCAAAGTGACAGGCAAAGAGTAAATTTATTATCATAGGACACTTGTGAGAGATACAAGCTGGCAGGCAAGGGAGCTCAGCTCCAAGAACAAAGAAGGCTACATTTTTATAATCAAAGAAAAAGTGGGAGGGGAGAAGATCACCTTCATTTTTGGGTAGACGTCAAGACTTACATCATTAGTTCCTCCTTTAAACCTATATGATCTAACCGGGCCTGTCATGGCAGTATATGTATATTAGCAAAAGAGTGGTAGCATATACTAAAATATGGTAACTCATCTCAGGTTTCAGTAGAATGTCCCCTTTCACCTAGTATCTTTCCCCTTTCACCTGTATTCCTGTCTTAGCTATATGCAGGAATGTGGGTTTTTTCAGGGTCTGTTATCTTATAGATCTCCCAAGGCCAAATGCAGGTCTTGTATCCATTTTTCTGTGGCAGCAGCCTAAGTAAGTCTGCTTAGTTTCAAAATGTTCTGATTGTTGCTTAGCTGCCAGATGTTCTGGGCATTTTCTGCTTGGTGTCTAGCTTATGGTGATCTCCTGAAGTCTCTCCCAATCTCTCTTCCCCTAGTGGATTTCTAGCTGTGTAAGTATCTTATTCTATCCCTATCAATCTGCCAGAGAGTAAATGTGTGATACAAAATGGAATCCATAAATACTAGAACACAACCATTTTACATCTCTAATATTTTTAGTTTTCAGTATGTAATTTTCTTTATAGAAAGTTATATTAAATATAATTTTTGTTTCCAAAAGCTCTAGCTAAGAGTTTCTGAGCTCAACTATTGTAATAATACTGTTAGATACAAAGAAGCTGCACCTGGCGAAGCACTCTTGGGGATTTTTGTGCTCTTGATGAAACTTTGCTACTGTGGATCAATTTTGTCTTGTTCTTTGGTCCTTCAAGGCAGAGCTCCCTTGGCTGTGATACAATTACGGCACAAGACAGGCATAGGCAGCAGATGGGTGAAAAGGATCAATGCTTCTCTCCCCAGGTCCTTCCCTTTAACATTGTTTCCTATCAATACTTATAAACAAAACAAAAGTAAAGTGAGTAAAAAATACCTAAAATACATAGGGCTCAAATTGTTAAAGAGGGTACTCTATTATAACCAAATATGAATAGGTACAAACCTGCTGCTTGGACAATATCACCTCAACAGAGGCAACATCTCTGATGGACAGCACTCCTAAATTTTAGTCAAAATATCTAAGAGGAAGCAAGCAACTTCTCAATTGCTGAACTTATCAGTATAAAGCATGGAATTTTGAGCCAGATGGAACTGACATCAAGATTTTGCCCTGCCCCTGCTTTTTCTTAGCTGAGTAGTCTTGGGTAAGTTATTTAACATCTCTCTGCCTCACTTTCCTTATCTGTAAAGTGGAGATAATAAAATCATCTATCCTCATATGCTTATTGTGAGAGTGTACAAAGAAGATGAACGGTTTAGCCCAGTGCCTAGCAAATAATATCACTTTACTGTTGGTTTTGTTTGTTTGTTTGTTTGTTTGTTTTATATGGGGAAAAGTTTACTTTTTTCTGTATGGATAATCTCTTGCTCCAGCATTCTTTTTTTTTTTTAAACATCTTTATTGGAGTGTAATTGCTTTACAATGGTGTGTTAGTTTCTGCTTTATAACAAAGTAAATCAGCTATACATATACATATATCCGCATATCTCCTCCCTCTTACGTCCCCCTCCCACCCTCCCTATCCCACCCCTCTAGGTGGACACAAAGCACCGAGCTGATCTCCCTGTGCCATGTGGCTGCTTCCCACTAGCTATCTATTTTACATTTGGTAGTGTAAATATGTCCATGCCACTCTCTCACTTCGTCCCAGCTTACCCTTCCCCCTCCCTGTGTCCTCAAGTCCATTCTCTACATCTGTGTCTTTATTCCTGTCCTGCCCCTAGGTTCTGCAGAACCAGATTTATTTTTCATTTTTTTTTAGATTCCATATATATGTGTTAGCATACGGTATTTGTTTTTCTCTGTCTGACTTACTTCACTCTGTATGACAGACTCTAGGTCCATCCACCTCACTACAAATAACTCAATTTTGTTTCTTTTTATGGCTGAGTAATATTCCATTGTATATATGTGCCACATCTTCTTTATCCATTCATCTGTCGGTGGACACTTAAGTTGCTTCCATGTCCGGGCTATTGTAAATAGAGCTGCAGTGAACATTTTGGTACATGACTCTTTTTGAATTATGGTTTTCTCAGGGTATATGCCCAGTAGTGGGATTGCTGGGTCGTATGGTAGTTCTGTTTTTAAAGGAGCCTCCATACTGTTCTCCATAGTGGCTGTATCAATTTACATTCCCACCTTACTGTTGGTTTTTACTAAAACTATTTGTATATGTGGTGTCATGAATGCCACAAACAGCCAAAACTAATTAATAAGAGGCTTCCTAGGATAGGAGGAGCAATAAATGTGGAACAGAAGAGCACAGGAAATGTACTCTATATCCTCTAGGTAGGTACCTGGAGGTCTTCGGAATGGCTCTGCATATGTACCTAGCTACATTTGTTTTGTTTTTATAATTTCTATCTCATGAGATTCAACACAGCAGGAGAGGTTGCCATGGAAACATGTACACTTGACAATTCTTATTTATTCAAAATAGTTTCCATAAAATCTGCGTACTTCTTTGTTAGATGTCAGGTGTTATTCTGTCCTTCTATCAATGTGCCTTTCAATTCTGTGCAATTCTCATCTGCACTGTGGCCAAGGCTTTGAGGGAAGGGAGAGCACACAAGGCTGACCATGCCTCCTTTTATATCAGTCAGGCAATTCTTTTTTCTGTCCCCATGATTGACAACTACACTTGTTGGCAACATTCTGACACTGCAGGCAGAAGAATAGAAGCAAAGAGTATCATGAAAAGATCTTTCAGTTCTGGTAGTGCCAAACCTTCTTTCTCCTTTCTGTGGCAACCAAAAGTACCTTCAGATGACAAAGAGGGGCATTCTTTAAAGCTTTCAGGATTTGAGTACATATTTACATCTGCATTGTTTCTGTGAACTGTGGAAGCAGTTAAAATGCGCGGTTTGCCAATATGTGATTGCAATGAAATTTCCATTACTTGATGCCTGTACGATGTCTGTAGTTTCCACTGAGCATTTGCTTTAGGGATTTTGGTCTAGTGAAGCACATCAGAAAATATTCAGAAGACATAGATTAAGAAGATATGGATAAAGGTACCTTTTTAAAAATTTGGAGGTCAGTGTCCAAGGATTACGAATAAACAAAGAACTCCAGAACGAATGAACTCACTTTGCGCATTTATTCTAGTATTTTCTACATTCCTATAATTACATAGTGATTATACAATGTAAGTCATTGTGCTTTTATAAGACCATGTGTTTACTTCTGAGTCACATGGTTTATCTGGAGAAGAGTGAGAAGATAAGCCTATCACACGGGAACGATGTTAGAAAGTTGAGCCAAGAAATGAGAAAATACATAAATGATTTACTGGTAATTCCTCAACAATTTGGAATAATCAAGCACACTAGTGAGGGAAAAATTGTTGTTGTTCTTGATTTGTTTTGTTTTGGTTTGGCTTGGAGAAGATAAGCCTTCATATATACTAATGTGATAAGCAGGGGTACCTCTTAGTATTGTTGATGTAAAAATGAATTTATATTTGCTTATGCTTAACTCCAAACAAAGTGGCAGGTGATGAGATATTCCTCACAAGTCTAGTGAAATAACTACAACCAGAAGTTACATGGTCTGGCAAACTGAAGTATATTAAGTAGGTTTCAGATTACTAAGATTAGAATACATTGAACTTACTGGGAAGTTTGAGTGTTGAAGCATTCCAAGAGAAAATTTAGAGTACAAAATCTTTTAACTTTGAACACGTTTATACTGAGAAAGAATGAATTTCAGATGGTAGAGTTTGGGATCTGTCCCATGGGAACTCACTGAGGACTCAGTCAGTCCAAGGGTAAGAGCAATAAGCTTCACATGTCCACAAAGAGCAGAGTACTGTATATCGCATATCCACCATCAGAGTTACTCTTTTAAACATTTCATGTTGTTGTACCTAAACAAGGCAGCAGTTGAGCATGACTCAGCCAACAGTCGGCCACTGGGTGTCCACAGGGAGCGTGGTGTTAATCTGAGGAACACATAACAAAACCTCTGTTCCTAGAAGTAAAAGGTGGGTTTTCCTTGCTTAATAGACACCATATGACTCACATATTTGTAAACATTTGGAGTGAAAACAATCATATTACAAACAGTACATACACTAGAATCCACTTTGTGAAGATAGAAATTATATAGATGATAGAACAGAGTATCAACTTAGGGTGTCTCTGGATAATGAGCATGTGAGGGATATTGTTCATCTTGTTTCTTCACATCTCCTGATTATTCAATAATAAACATGTTTTTGTGTAATTTTAAAGACAGATTTTTTAAAAAGAAAAAACAACCAAGTTGTCCTACAAACCTAGAACTAAGGATCTGATGACTTTGGACTACGATAGGAAATGCTAGCATAACTGTTGGTCTAGGAGGCTGAAGACACTGAGATTAAATTTGGAGCCAACACATTTGTGTTTAAATATCTGACCATCTTATTGTTGGTCATTCCTGTCTGCAAAAAGGCAAAACTTCTGTTTCCCTTCTCATTTTACTTAAAACTGAAAATAGTACTCACACCATAGACATTTTGATGAAAACACTGTCACTAGATGAAGCAAAACAGTAGACTGTTAGAAATGTGGTTTTTGTCAATGACACAGAGCTAAGAATTTAAATAAAACAAATCTTGATAAGTAGCCCAAGTGTAGTCTGCCAAATATGAGGAAAAGGCTTTCAGAATTTTTAATAAGGAAAACACCATGGTTTCCTTCCTTCGCTCATTCAGCAAATATTTATTAGGCAGCAGTGTAACCCACTCCAGGTGCTGGGGATAAAACAGTGAACAAAATAGACATGGTTCCAGTGCCATAGAGCATTCATTCCTGTTACAGAGATGAACAAAGAGCAAAAAGAATGCAAATGCTTAGACAATTATAGGTAGAAGTTCTATAAATGCGAAGGGCAGGATGTTATTCTAACATTCATCAGGGGGACCTATCCTACACAGAGCTATCAGTGAAGACATTCCTGAGAGATATTTAATCTGGGTCCTAACAATGAGTAGGAATTGATTAAGACGATGGAAATGATGGAGAAGGGACTTTGGGAAGAGGGAATACTAAGTGGAAGAAACCTGGGACATTAAAGAGGGTTAAGAAACTGAAAGAAGGAAAATGAAGCTGGAGTATGGTGAAGGGGGAAAATAGCTTATTAGGTTGTGTTAATAAGTTTAAATGTGATCTTAAGAGCGATGGAAAGCTCTTTGGTCAGCAAATGATGCAATTCAATTTTTGTTCAAACAGTGACTGCATTAAAATTGTTTTATCTCTTGATCAGCATTGGGACCTAGAATTCCAGAAGTCTTAGAAAATGTGATTTCTAGTAAGTAGGGGAAAAATCAACAGAGGATTAAAATCTGTTGGTGATATGAATCTTATATAACTGATATAACTGTTTTACTAAGTCCCTATGTCCGAAATACAGACTCATCTCTTTTATGATGCCAGTTTCCTTTGGAGCCTTCACTGTTTCTTGCTGGCCAAAATTTCAGGATATCTTGCTGGAAGTTTTTTTCTACCCCTCAATTTATCCAAGAACACCAGGAGCTTAACCCCATCCAAACTGTACTAGTCCAGCTTCCAAAATAGCAAATGGGTAGGAGCTGGAGCCTGGTCTGTTCATTTACGCCACATGGTAAGGCTGTTGAAGAAGAGTCCTGCACAGATGATCAGACCATGCTGTCCACTCACCGCTGAGGCACGCTCATGATAATTCAGGTCCTAACCCAGGCTTCGGGGTGCCCATGCTGTATGCCAGTGCCATAATAATAATAATTATTATTATTATATCTTTATTGCTTATCATGGAATGTTTCAAACATATACCAAAGCATAGTATACCCATCACCCAGTTTCAACAATTTTTTTCAATTTATGGACAATTTTTTTCATCAATACTCTTCCTTACTTACCCTCCCCATCCCCAGTGTCTTGAAGGAAATCCTAGACATCATATTATTCCATTTGTAATAATGTTTGTAGCACTAAAAGATCTGGACTATTACAAAGAAAATCTAAACTCAGTACCATTATCACACTTAAAATATAAACAAGTTCTTCATATGATCAAATATCCAGTCATTGTTCAAATTTCCCTGGTTGTCTCACAAAAATTCTTTATTTTTTATAACTTTCTTGTTCAAATCAGAATCCAAAGCTAATACATTGCAACAGGTCCCTTAAGTCTATTTTACTCTAAAGATTTCTCCTCTACATTTCTTCTTTATCCTTTGCAATATATATATATATTTAAGAATTTGTGTGATTTGACCTTTTGTGGATTTTGCTAGTTGCATCCCAGTGGTGTCACTTAATGTGTTCTTTATTCCTCTTGTGTAGTTGGGAAATTGATAGAGGCTTGATTAGATTCAGGTTGGATTTTTTTTTGGGGGTGTGTGTACAATGACCTTATGGGTGGTATTGTTTACTTCCATTAGAACTAGCCTGCTTTATTCCAGTAAGTCTCTGCAAACTTTGAATCTTAGGAAACAAGTTTTGGGCTCCTGAACACTCCTCTCATATAAAGCCCTTAGCCTCCTGAATACAAATAGATTCATTTTGCTTACTCCCTACTCAGAGTTCTGCATACCTAAGAGAAAGACAGGTTTTGTTTAGTCCCTCCAAATAAATAAACAAAACTCAGCTATACATTTCTCTCAGGATCCTGAGTTCTTCCTGTCCTCTATCAGTATAATTGAAAGGGACCAAGACATGGAAGCAATCTAAACGTCCACCAACAGATGAATGGATATAGAAGATGTGGTACATATATACAATGGAATATTACTCAGCCATAAAAAAGAATGAAATAATGCCATTTGCAACAACATGAATGGACCTAGAGATTATCATACTAAGTGAAGTAAGCCAGGCAGAGAAAGACAAGTATCATATGATACTACTTATATGTGTAATCTAAAAGAAAAAAAAAAGACACAAATGAACTTATTTCCAAAACAGAAAGAGACTCACAAACACAGAAAGCAAACTTATGGTTACCAAAGGGGAAAGAGGGGTGGGAGAGGGATAAATTAGGAGGCTGGGATTAACATATACACATTACTATGCATAAAATAGATAACCAACAAGGACCTACTGTATAGCACAGGGAACTATACTCAGTATTATGTAATAACCTATAAGGGAAAAGAATGTGAAAAAGAATATTTATATATTCTTATATATATATATTCTTATAAACATATATAACTGAATCGCTGTGCTGTACATCTGGAACTTACACAATATTGTAAATCAACTATACTTCAATAAAAAAAGTTATTTTAAAGAATAAAAAAAAATTTAAGTTATTACAAAATAATGGCTATATTTAAATATGTAGTACACTATATCCTTGTTGCTTATTTATTTTATACATAGTAGTTTGATCTCTTAATCCCATACCCCTATCATGCCCCTCCCCCACCCTCTCCCCACTGATAACCACTAGCTTGTTCTCTATATCTGTGAATCTTTTTCTTTTTTATTTATTTATTAAAAAAAATTTTTTTTAAACATCTTTATTGGAGTATAATTGCTTTACAATGGTGTGTTAGTTTCTGCTTTTCTTTTTTATTATATTCACTAGTTTTTATTTTTTTAGATGCCACATATAAGTGATATAATACAGTATTTGTCTTTCTCTCTCTGACTTATTTCACTTAGCATAATATTCTCTAGGTCTATCTACATAAATGAAAATGGCAAAATTTCATTCTTATTCATGGCTAATATTCCCTTATATACATATAATTCCATTATATATACATGTATTATATATACATACCACATCTTTATTCATTCATTCATCTGTTGATGGGCACTTGGGTTGTTTCCATATCTTGGCTATTGTAAACCACGCTCTATGAACATTGGGGTGCATATACTTTTTGAATTAGTGTTTTTATTCTGGCTATATAGCCAGGAGTGGGATTGCTGGATCATAAGGTAGTTCTATTTTAAATTTTTTGAGGAACCTCCATACTGTTTTCCACAGTGGTGGCACCAATATGTTCCCTTTTCTCCACACCCTCTCCAAAATTTGTTATTTGTAGATGCTTTGATGACTGTCATTCTGACAAGGTGAGGTGATATCTCTTTGTGGTTTGGCTTTGCATTTCTCTGATGATTAGCCATGTTGAGCATATTTTCATGTACCTGTTGGCAATCAGCATATATTTTTGAAAAAATTCAGGTTTCCATCTATTTTTTAATCAGGTTTTTTTTTTTAAATTGAGTTGTATGAGCTGTTTGTATATTTTGGATATTAACCACTTATTGGTCATATCATTTGCAAATATTTTCTCACATTCAGTAAGTTGTCTTTTGGTTTATTGACGGTTTCTTTTGCTGTGCAAAAGCTTTTGTTTGATTAGGTCCCATTTATTTATTTTTGCTTTTGTTTCTTTTACCTTAGGAGACAAATCAAACAAACAAACAAAAACAATGCTGTGATTTATGTCAGAGTGTTCTGCCAATGTTCTGTTGTAGCAGTTTTATGCTTTCAGGTCTTACATTCAGGTCTTTAATCCATTTTGAGTTTATTTTTGTATATGACTTGAAGAAATGTTCTAATTTTATTCTTTTACAAGTAGCTGTCCAGTTTTCCCAGAATCACTTGTTGAAGAGACTGTCTTTTCTCCATTATATATTCTTGCCTCCTTAGTCATATATTAATTAACCATAAATGTGTAGGTTTATTTCTGGGCTCTCTGTTCTGTTCCATTCATCTATGTGTCTGTTTTTGTACCAGGGTCATGCTGTTTTGATTACTGTAGCTTTGTAATATAGTCTGAAGTCATGGAGCATAGTTTCTCCAGCTTTGCGTTTTTTCTTCAAATTCCTTTGGCAACTTGGGGTCTTTTGTAGTTCTTATGAATTTTGGGATTATTTGTTCTAGTTCTGTGAAAAATGTCATGGGTATTTTGATAGGGGTTGCATTAAATCTGTAGATTGCTTTGGGTAGTATGGCCATTTTAACAATATTAATTCTCCCAATCCAAGAGCATGGGATATTTTTCCATCTCTTTGTATCATCTTCAGTTTCCTTCATCAATGTTTTATAATTTTCAGAGTATAGGTCTTTCATCTCCTTGGTTAAATTTATTCCTAAGTATTTTTCTTTTGATGTGATTTTAAATGGGATTGTTTTCTTGCTTCTTCTTTCTGATAGTTCATAATTAGTGTAGAGAAAACTACTGATTTCTGTATAGTGATCTTGTATCTTGCAACTTTACTGAATTTATTTATTAGTTCTAATAGTTTTGGGGTGGAGACTTTAGGGTTTTCTATATAAAATATCATGTCATCTGCAAACAGTGACAGTTTTACTTCTTCCCTTCTAGTTGGGATGCCTTTTATTTCTTTTTCTTGTCTAATTGCTGTGGCTAAGACTTCCAATACTATGTTACTATGTTACATAGAAGTGGTGAGAGTGGGCATCCTTGCCTTGTTCCTAATTTTAGAGGAAAGACTTTCAGCTTTTCACTATCGAGTATGATGTTAAGTGTGGGTTTGTCATAAATGGCTTTTATTAGGTTGAGATATGTTCCCTCTATTCCAATTTTAATGAGCGTTTTTATCATGAATGGATGTTGAATTTTGTCAAAGACGTTCTCTGCATCTATTAGGATGATCATGTGATTTTTATCCTTCCTTTTGTAAATGTGGTGTATCACATTGATTCACATTTGAAAATATTGAACCATCCTTGCATCCCTGGAATAAATCCCACTTGATCATGGTGCATGGACCTTTTTATTTATTGTTGAAATCAGTTTTCTAATACTTTGTTGAAGATTTTTAAATCTATATTCATCAGTTATTGGTCTGTAATTTTTTTTTTGTAGTGTCTTTGTCTGGTTTTGGTATCAGGTAATGGTGGACTTGTAAAATGAATTTGGGAGTGTTCCATCATCTTCAACTTTCTGGAATGTTTGAGAAGGATAGGTATTAGCTCTTCTTTATACATGTGGTAGAATTCCCCCGTGAAGCCATCCAGTCCTGGACTTTTGTTTGCTGGGAGTTTTTTTGGTTACAAATTCAATTTCACTACTAGTGACCAGTCTGTACAGATTGTCTATTTCTTCCTGATTCAGTCTTGAAAAGTTGTAGGTTTTTAGAAATTTGTCTATTCCTTCTAGGTTGTCTAATTTGTTGACATATAACTGTATGTAGTATTCTCTTATGATTTTTTGTATCTCTGTGGTATCAGTTGTTATTCTCTCTTTCATTTCTTATTTTGTTTATTTGGGTCCTCTTTCTTTCCTTTTTGATGAGCCAGGCTAAGTGTATATCAATTTTGTTTATTTTTTTTAAAAAAATCACCTCTTGGTTTCATTGACATTTTCTATTGTGTGTTTTTTTGGGGGGGGTCTCTATTTATTTCTTTCTTCTCTGATCTTTATTATTTCCTTCATTCTGGTGACTTTGGGCTTTGTTTGTCCTTCTTTTTCTAATTCCTTTGGATAGTAGGTTAGGTTGGGGTTTTTTGAGATTTTTCTTTGTTTTTGAAGTAGGCCTGTATTGTTATTAACATTCCTCTTTGAATGGCTTTTGCTGCATCCCATAGATTTTGGAAAGTTTTGTTTCCATTTTCATTTTTTTTTGAGGTATCTTCTAATTTCCTCTTTGATTTCTTCATTGACCCACTGGTATTTTAGTAGCATGTTGTTTAGTCTCCACGTGTTTGTGCTCTTTTTCTATTTTTCTTCCTGTAATTGATTTCTAATTTCATACCATTATGGTTGGAAAAAATGCTTGATATAATTTCTATCCTCTTAAATTTGTTGAGATGAATTCAGAAATTTTTAAATACATGTTTTAATGTCCAAAATAGGCTTCATAATTTTTCAAATTTAGAGTTAATAAAGTTAGTACCATAAGCCTGTTTGCTGACAATGGATGTTACCTCATACTTAATGTTTTTAAGTATTATAAAGAATAAGATAAGAATTATTACATATGTTACATGGAAGATTTATTATGATAGATTTTTCCAGATAAATGTTCTTCCTCACTTTTAGTGTTCCCCCAGTATCCTAGCATAGAAACCATAAGTGAATATTGAGAATGACAAACTTGCATTAAGTCAATGCAAAACGGTGCTATAATTCACAGCATATAAAAATCATCATATTTTCAGTTAACTAAGAGCACATGCACTAGCAGAAATTGTTCTTTCACTGCCTACCTTTGAAGTCATATATAGTCTGGCACATATGGGGTTCATTAATACAAAATCCAATGGGACAAAACATACAAGTGGTTTTCTAACTAAAGTCTAAGGTTAAAGGCAGAAAAATACCTTAATTTCCCAAAGGTTCCATGCACTCCAAAAGTGTAATTTGGCATCTCTGAAAGTTGTGTGAAACAGAAGTGTCAACCACTGCTCTGAGGCATAAAATAGACAACCTCAGTGATGGATCAGTCTTCAGGTATGGATTTACCTTCTAAGTACTTGCAGATTTGTCTTAGAAATTATCTATTCTAAATGTGCCATAATTACTAGGATATTATGTGTTAAATAAACTGTGCGGGACGTCACCTGGAATTGCCATATGACAAGACATCTGGAGAAAACTATGTTTTCTGTTCTGAATTTCCAATTATAAAGTGGCCAAAACTACTGATTGAGCATGATCAGGACATGCAGACAGGGTCATGAATAAAAGGTTCTAAAGGTGACCTGGATATTTCTGTTATTAATGCAGATCTCAATACCATATTTTTCTTGCCTAAATATTCAGCACACTTCCCTAGAACAATTGCCACAGCTATGTGGGATGGACTAGGGGAAATCAATTCTGTATTTTATTCCTACACTCAAAATATCATTAGAATATTGCTGTGCCTTAAATTGCATTGTTAAATAAATTTTTATTACATAAATTAAATGAAACCTAATTAATAAGAGAGTTTGCTTATGAAGAAGACTGCTTGCCTCCCAAAATTGAAGACTTAAAAATAACTTAAATAGTTGTTTTTGTTCCACTCTGTGCTTTCCAGGAAAAGCTAGAACATTAAAATCGTTTGAAGAGAATTTAACAAAAATTGCAGCTTGTTGCAAAAATATACCCTTGAAATAGCTTTTAAAAATCAAGACTTCCAATATAGATATTTTGTTAGTGCCACAGTCAAATAAAAAAGTTTATTACCCAATCTTCAACATCTAGCTAAATGAGAGACATGTGGAGGAAAAACACTTCATCTAAATTTAGCACACAGCAAATATGATTTCCCTTAAAAAGAAAAAAATTGTCACTATATTTAAATTATTTCAAAATAAGCTTTAAAAGTTTTATTGAGCTTTATGAGAAAAATACAAACTGAGCTAGAAAACTGGATATGTCAGGATACCATGAGGAGGATTTATGTTTGTTACATGTATTAATTACAGCTGGGGGAACTATAATTACCACTTTCTAGAGAAAGAGTCAAAGTTGTAGACCAAGTTAATATATACATTTTTGGGTAAACAAATGCTTAACATGATAGAAGTATAGTCCAGTCACTTGTTTTTATTCCCAACTCCAGCTCTAACTCATAATGTCAAATTGGGCAGTCATTTATGCTCTAGTTTTCAATTTTCCCATCTGCAAAATGAAGGGAAAGACTGTATTGTCTCAGGGGGATATTATGTTGCTTCCTCTCCAGTCCTTAAAACCAAGCCTGAAACTAGGACTATTTCCTGTTTGATGTGATTTGTAATCCCAGCAGTTTTACAAGGGCACCACACCCTAAAATATCTCTCCTCTTACTATGAATATCATTCCCAGGAGCTCAAAGCATATGTTATGTGGGGATCTCCCCCACTGTATCACCATGACCTACTCTTATTTTATCAAGAACCCATGTAATCATGAGAAACAGTCTGGGTGACCATGTCACTGTGGAAATCCATAATCTCAACCAGAGAACAGCAAAATTACACTGGTACCTGTGATGTACGCAGTGAAAGGGAAAGTAGATGGATTCTGGAGATACGTTTTTCCACTTAATGATTTTGCCCAAAGATGTTCATGCTTGAAATTTGAACCTTTACTTTCCCATTCTGTACTCCTTTTGACCAAATTGAGCAAATGAAAGACACATTTACAGAGTCTCTCCTGTGCGCCAGTCACCATGCCAGGCTCTGACTAATTAAAAACAGAAAACAAAAAATGTAATAATACGAAGATAAACAAGACACAGTGTTTGCCCATGAGGAACTCATAATATGACATAATAGTTCAACTCTGGAAACATTCAAGAAAGAATATTCCATTTGTTTACCTGAGATCACTCAGAAAGGGTTTTTAAAAATTAATTTATTATCTGTTAGGAAAATGAAGGTATGAAAAGACATTCCCCAACTTAGCTAAGATTTGAGACTTCTCTTTTTGTTGAGAATCCTGGGAACATCCTTCTATTCCTATTTCTTCCCTTAGAAGTGTTATATTTTCAGAGTACAATTTCGCTACAAAATGTGAAAGTGTAGTCAGTTGGTTTTGTATTGTATATAAACAATCTAGCATGACACATAAGCAAAATGCACAATGTAAACCTGCCCCCTTTAGCTGAAAACAAAACTGATTCCAACTCTCAGTAGACTTCAGAGCTGAGAAAGGGGCACTCGGCATTTCGCACATGACTTGGGTCTGCGGACAAGTTGTTGAAGAGACCCACCACTCCTGCCAGGTAAATGCAGAAACAAAGAGCTCAGGGCTCCGATGCTCAGATGTGTCTTCTTTGCTCCCGTTGCTCCTGTTAAAACATGTTGCTCTTACACATGCAGGCAGAGTCACCCATCTTGCCAGCACAGATACACTTTTACAAGATTATTGGCTATAGTGCATAATACATGGATAAGTAGAACATAGACGTCTAATCTGGGTCATATAAATCAATATTTAAATTTTGACTTATATATGTTATGCTTCTTAGTAATCTTAGTGTACTCTATGCAAGAATAAATACATAAATTGCTTTTTGAGAGAAACTAGAAACATAACCTGACTAGAACTAGGAGGTTTCTCCTTCTTTCACTGAATTCATTTGTCAGAAATCAAGAAAAAATATTTAACTAAAAAATATGGCAGCCTCCAGTAATGCCAACACTGTGAAGGATGATTTCTTGAGCAATTCACATGCAGATAAACTCACTTTATTGTAAGTTTCTTTAAAACTAGGATTTCCGAAGAGATCTAAAGCTGATACATCTCACAAAATGTCTCTTATATACAGTTCCTTGTCAGCCCAGAGACTTTCTTAGGATGAGGTAGAAGAAGAGATGAAAGTAATAAATGAGACAGTCTCCTGGGATTTTCAGTTTTCCTTGGTTCCTGTTAGATCAGAAACCTCACAGGGCTCCCTTCCTAATGTTATTTCAGTATAAGTATTTCCACATCCAGTTCCAGCTGGAAGCAGGCACTGCGGACCATGTGAAAATTCAACAAGGACACACAAACTTAGCCCTGAGGTTTTGAACCTTAAAAAGGCTTGGGTCAGGGCTGAGTTTTTTTCAGAATTATTTACAAGTCCCTGAAGATCAACAGTGTCACTCTCTGACAAGGTGTCCTTAACCCCAAACTTCTATTTTTCATATTCAACCACAGCCTTGCACTCTCTCTCTCACCTCTGACCCATTGATTCTCCAGAGCAAAGGCTCTTTAGGGACTTAGATATATTTTAAATGCAAAAGAAGAAATACAAAAGCCTAGATAAATGGTTTCATAGAAATATCTGATATTGGAGTTCCTATGTGCGTTGGGTAATTTCAGGGAATGACAGAGTGGATAAGAAGTATAAGAACACTTTAAGACCAATTTGGACTAAAAGCAAAATCAAAGCAAGCATTTACTAAAAATTTCATAAAATCATATTTTAGTATGATTCATCATTACAAGATATATTTATAGCCCTCAGCTTCCCAGCAGGCTGGCTTCCAAAAGTTTGTTTGTAAGTTTGTTTTTCTGGATCTGAAAAGCCATTTCTCTTATAAACAATGTTCTAAATTAGTAGTTCTTGGGCTTTGTGTTATGAACCCTTTTGAGAATATCCTAAAAGCTATAGACACACTTCCTGGAAAAATTCTCATATGCATGTGTACCCTAATTTTTCGTACACTTTCAGTGGCTTCACAGATCTAATTAAGAACTTCTTTTCTCAGGCACCAGGGTAGCTCAAAAATCCACAACCATAGGATGAATTAAATAGACTTTTGCACTCTGGTCTGGAGATAGAGCCACCATTTCTAACAACATACTTAACAATACACTTGTAATTATGTCTTTGGAGACTGGCACACCAGATTAACATCCCTGGCAGCTGCCACAGTGAAGCTACGGGGTGGTAGCATGATAGTATTCTTACCTCATCAGGGTGCAAGCCAGAATCTGTGGTTTTACAGGGCTGGGTAGGAGAGGTGTATGTTTTGTAGCTGGGGCAGATACTGGCCTTATTTCTGAAGGACTCTTACTGTTCTTTGAGAAGGTGCTAAATCAAGAGAGACATTTGTGCAGCAGTTCAGTTATTTATAAATCAGTGGTGCCTGTAGTCCGGGTCAAACTACATACAATGAAGCATGTTAACTATGTAACTCTCTTTTTTTTAGATTTCTCCTCTCTTAGGAATCTGAGAGCCAAAAAGTGTTACTATTGTGAGAGCAAACCCTCTCCAAGGGTTTCTGAATTTAAAGTTTACACCTCTTCATAGACAGTCATTACCTTCCCCACGTTTGTAGCATTTATTAGAATAAATAAAAATCAAACAAAAATCTATCCTCTTTTTAGAATATTTATTTTAAAAAGGCTAACATCTCTTGATGACTCTTGACATGGTGTGCCTAGAAGCATCTACATAGCACAGTCTTCTTAGACCCACACTTACCTATCTTGGCATGCTGCACAGTGAATCCACTACATCAGTATTTGTGGTTCTTGTGGGGTGTCAGGAGCTGGCAAAGTCTCCTTCTCAGCATGCTGAGTCTGACAGTTGCTCTTGTGCTCTCAGCATCCCCAGGAGCCAATATCAAGGCTCCTGTTGAGCCTGGTAGTGACCCCTTTCAGGTCCAGCACTCAAGAATACCACAGTGTCTTCTTCACTGGCTTCCTAAGATCCCTAGAGATAAGGGCATATGATGAGTCTGCCAGGTCTCCAAAGAGGTTCTCCCAGTATTTTGTACTATAGACCTACAGACACAAAATCTCCTAGTAGTGTCCAGATTCAGAAAACTTGGCAACAACTTTAAATTCATCTCATAGCTCCACAAAGGATATAGAATCAGAAAGATAAATTAGGAAATTGAGTCCAAAAAATAGCACCAAGATAGATTGGATTACAATTTAGCAAATATTCATGGTCCTTTCCCTTATGGTAGAGTGGACATTCCTGCTGCAAAGGGTTCCTGAACCCAATTTGTGTGTGTGTGTGTGTGTGTGTGTGTGTGTGTGTGTCGGCTTTGCCCACACCAACAAGCAATTCTCAGACACTAGCAGGGTGTTCGAGAACTCAACTCAATTCTGACACTATCCACCCAAAGATAGAATCATATTCTACGGGAAAAGGGCTCAGTTCACAAGACTGCCTTTTACTTCAGATACTTCAGACAAGTCCAGGTTGTTAACTGCACTTCTGACTGATGGGCTACAAATCAGAGGTTCCCACAGACCATTCTTGGGTTTGATTAATTTTCTAGAACAGCTCCCAGAACTCAGGAAACCCCATTTACTCACTAGATTACCACTTTATTATAAAAGAACATTAAAGGATACAAATCAACAGCCAGATGAAGAGGTGCACAGAGCAAGGTCCTGAACAAAAGTAATTCTGTCCTAGTGGAGCATGGAGCCCTGCACTGTGGCAGACAGAAACTCTCTAAAAAAGGGCAAAAATCTGTCCTGTTGGGTTTTTATGGGGGCTTCATTACATAGTAATGATTGACTAATTCATTGGCCACTGACGATTGATTCAACCTCTAGCCCCTATCTTCTTCCCGGAAATCAGTAGATAGGACAAAAAGTTCCAACCCTCTAATCACATGGTTGTTTCTCCTGGCAAACAGCCCCCACCCTTGGGTGAGACCCAAAACTCACCTTCCCTAAAGCATTTTCAGGAATTGAGGACAAGAGACCTCAGGTCTCTCAGGAAATTTCAAGCATTTTAAGAGCTGTGAGCCAGGAACTTAGGATGAAGACCAAATATATATGAAAATATATATTTGAATGATGAAATATGTATTTCTTATAAATCTCAATATTGCACCAGCCCACTTACTTAGGCCATGTGACTCACTTTGACCAATGAAATGGCTGCAGATGTAGAGTGAGTAGTAGCTCTCAGTGGGCTATGTAGTCTGCCCCTCTTGTGCTCCTATTGTTCCCCATAAGGAGAACATGCCCCAGGGTTGCTGGTTCAAAAAGGTGAGAATTGTGGAGCAAACCCAAACCCAAACCTGTCTGATCTGTATCCTGAAACCCATCTATTCAGCCTACCCACAGGCCTTTAAGTAAGAGAAAAATGCTGCTGTAAGTCACTGGGTTTTGGAGTAGCTTGTTATGCAACATTGTTTTGACAATTGCTGACTAATTCACGTATTAACTCATCTAACTCATTAAACTAAGAAGTGGGTAATGTTACTATTTTACAAAGGAGTAAACCATATACTGAGTTAGAGCAATATTTATTAAAATGTATTCCAATGAATCAGGGTTGGCTTCTGGGTTATGTAATCTCTATAGTCACACAGGGCATCACATTCAAAATGGCCCTGCACTTAGCTTAATGCTCTGTTGTTGGTTTTTTTTTAATTCTTAATCATTTTTATCTTTGAATTTGTGTTTTGTATGTGAAGTCCAAGGGAACAGTGAGCATGCATGTCAGCAGAGGAGATATGTACAATATGGGTGTCCATCCCATTCTTTGCCACTTCATTTGCATATAACATTTGCCATGCCCCATGAACACAGAATTCTGGTGGACCGCCGGTGCATGGGAGTTCAGCAAGATACAAAGAGTACCTAAGTGCAAGGTAATCATGTTATGTCTATATCTAAGTAGTAGGGGTTCTGGCAGCCCTGAAAGGCCTTGCTTTCCGTTTGAAACAGAACTTGCTTTGAACACAGAAAGAAGGGAATAACCTTCTAAGAAACACAAACAATCAAGGAACCCTATCATGCCTTTTTAATTCACATTACTTCCCTGTATTAGCCGACCACTTATGCTAAAAGTGATGACATAGAGAAAAAAAGGAAAGATCAGGCAACTTGTACTTCTTATTCCACTTAGTTCTTCTTTACTCATCAATAAGCATAAAGTAGAGAGCATTGGTAGAATGTGCATGAATCAAGAAGTGAAATAAGAGACAATGGACTTGGGAGAAAAATGGATGAACACAGTGAGAAGTTTAACAGAGTTAGAAAATATAAAGAAGAACCAAACAGACCTGAGAGTACAATAACTGAAACAAAAAATACATTAGAAAGAATCAACAGTAGATTCGATGATTCAGAGGAATAGATCAGCAATCTGGAGGATAGAGTGGTAATCACCCAAGGTGAACAGAAAAAAGAATTTTTAAAAATGAGGATAGTTTAAGAGACCTCTGTGACAACATCAAGTGTAATAGCATTCTTGTCATAGGGTTCCCAGAAGGAAAAGACAGAGAGAAAAGGATGGAGAACATATTTGAAGACATTATAGCTGAAAACTTCCCTAACCTGGGAAAGGAAACGGACATCCAGGTCCAGGAAGCACAGTCCCAAACAAGATCAACCCAAAGGAGGTCCACACCAAGACACAGTATAATTAAAATGGCAAAAATTAAAGATAGAGATTCTTAAAAGCAGCAAGGGAAAATCAACTAGTTATGTACAAGGGAACTCCCATAAGACCATCAGCTGACTTTTCAGCAGAAACTGCAGGCCAGAAGAGAGTGACATGGTATATTCAAAGTGATGAAAGGATAACCCTACAACCAAGAATATTCTATCCATCAAGGCTATCATTCATATTTGAAGGAGAGATAAGGAGTTTTAGACAAGAAAAAACTAAAAGAGAGGCAGAGTCAAGATGACGGTGTGGGAAGACGGGGAGTTAGTGTCTCCCCACAACTTGGGCAACTGCCGGCCGCTGGTGAGGTACTCTGATGCCCAAGTAGACGGGAGGAACCCCAAAGCGAACCGGTAGGACGTAGGGGGACTGAGGGGGGAGGAGAAGTGGAGGCCAGACAGGATCGGAACCCCTGAGGTCAGGGAGATCAGGAGAGGCAGGCAGGAGGGATTATCGAGGAAGAGCGGGAGAAGAGCGGAGGGCAATCATCTGGCCCACTCGGGCCAGGGAGCCTGCTGAGCTCCCAAGCAGGTATGCCCCCTACTAAGCCCCATCTAGGCCACGTGGGTCCTGGGGGCATAGGAGGGAGGCTGGGGAGATCAGGAGAGGCAGGCGGGAAGAGCGAGCCAGGAGAAGCGGGAGAGGAGTGGAGGGCGATTGCCCTGTCCACTCGGGCCCGGGGAGCCTGCTGAGCTCCCAGGCCGATCCCCTGCCCTCCAAACACCCCCTCCAGGCCACGTAGTTCCTTGGGGACATAGGAGGGAGGCTGGGGAGATCAGGAGAGGCAGGTGGGAGGGGGCCTCCCAGACCAGAGGAGCAGGAGAGGAGAGGAGGGCATTTGCCCCACCCACTCCAGCCCAGGAAACCTGCTGGGCTCCCAGGTGAGGTCCCCTGCCCTCTGAGACCAGGGGTGGGGGGCACGCCTGGGCCCCTTGTGTTCCTTGAGCCTAAGCCCCACCCCTCACAGCCCCCAGGGCCTTTTCCAGCCCTATTGGTCCTAAGCATAGGCCCTGACCACCACCCAAACCTCGCCCTTGTTAGGCCCCACCCTCCACAACCAAGGCCTTCCCCTCCCCCTTTCTTATTTCCTTTTCCCTCCTCCTCTTTTTACTACTGTGGTACTGATGTAGCTTCTGGTTGTTGATTCCTCTATATTTTTATTTTTATATTCTTTCTAACATATCTGTTAGTTTCCTAGTCTAAATTTATTTATTACATTGTTATTGTTCTCCTTGTTTTTCTTGTTTTTTTTTTTTTTGCCGCCCCATGCAGCTTGTGGGATCTTGGTTCATGAGTGGAGGATTGGGCCAAAGCTCCTGGGGTGGGAGTTCTGAGTCCTAACCACTGGACTGAGAACCTCAGAAGCCAGGGAATATTCATGGGAGTGAGGTCTCACAAAGTTCCTCATCTAAGCTCCAAGACCCAGCTCTACCCAATTGGCTACAAACTCCAGGGTTGGAAGCCTCAGGCCAAACAACAAGTAAGACAGGAACACAATCCCACTCATAAAAATAATAATAATAATGAGACAGCAAAAAATATGTCACAGATGAAGGAGCAAGGTAAAAATCTATAAGACCAAATAAATGAAGAGGAAATAGGCAATCTACCTGAAAAAGAATTCAGAGTAATGATAGTAAAGATGATCCAGAATCTTGGAAATAGAATGGAGGCACAGATTGAGAAAATACAAGAAATGTTTAACAAAGATCTAGAAGAACTAAAGAACAAACAAACAGAAATGAACAACACAATAAATGAAATGAAAAATACACTAGAAGGAATCAATAACAGAATAACTGAGGCAGAAGAACGAATAAGTGAGCAGGAAGACAAATTGGTGGAAATACCTGCCAAGCAGCAGAATAAAGAAAAAAGAATGAAAAGAATTGAAGACAATCTCAGAGACCTCTGGGACAAAAATAAGCACACCAACATTCAAACTATAGGGGTCCCAGAAGAAGAAGAGAAAAAGAAAGGGTCTGAGAAAATATTTGAAGAGATTATAGTAAAAAAATTCCCTAAAATGGGAAAGGAAATAGTCACCCAAGTCCAAGAAGCACAGAGAGTCCCATACAGGATAAACCCTAGGAAAAACACACCAAGACACATATTAATCAAACTAACAAAAATTAAATTCAAAGAAAAAATATTAAAAGCAGCAAGAGAAAAACAAAAAATAACATACAAAGGAATCCCCGTGAGGTTATTAGCTGATTTTTCAGTGGAAACTCTGCAAACCAGAAGCAAGTGGCAGGATATACTTGAAGTGATGAAAGAGAAAAACCTACAACCAAGATTACTCTACCCAGCAAGGATCTCATTCAGATTCGATGGAGAAGTCAAAAGCTTTTCAGACAAGCAAAAGCTAAGAGAATTCAGCACCACTAAAGCAGCTTTACAACAAATGCTAAGGAATCTTCTCTAGGCGGGAAACACAAGAGAAGAGAAAGACCCACAAAAACAAACCCAAAACAATTAAGAAAATGGTAATAGGAACATACATATCAATAATTACCTTGAATGCAAATGCATTAAATGGCCCAACCAAAAGACACAGACTGGCTGAATGGATACAAAAACAAGACCCATATATATGCTGTCTACAAGAGACCCACTTCACACCTAGGGACACATACAGACTGAAAGTGAAGGGATGGAAAAAGATATTGCATGCAAATGGAAATCAAAAGAAAGCTGGAGTAGCGATACTCATATCAGATAAAATAGACTTAAAAATAAAGACTTACAAGAGATAAGGAGGGACACTACATAATGATCAAAGGATCAATCCAAGAAGAAGGTATGACAATTATAAATGTTTATGCACCCAATATAGGAGCACCTCAATACATAAGGCAAATGCTAACAACCATGAAAGGAGAAATTGACAGTAACACAATAATAGTAGGGGACTTTAACACCCCATTTACACCAATGGACAGATCATCCAAACAGAAAATAAATAAGGAAACACAGGCTTTAAATGACACAATCGACCAGATAGACTTAATTGATATTTATAGAACAATCCAACCAAAAGTGGCAGATTACACTTTCTTCTCACGTGTGCATGGAACATTCTCCAGGATAAATCACATCTTGGGTCACAAATCAAGCCTTGGAAAATTTAAGAAAATTGAAATCATATCAAGCATCTTTTCTGACCACAACGATATGAGATTGGAAATCAATTACAGAAAAAAACTGTAAAAAACACAAATACATGGAGGCTAAGCAGTGTGCTACTAAATAACCAAGAGATCACTGAGGAAATCAAAGAAGAAATAAAAAAATACATAGAAACAAATGACAATGAAAACACGACGACTCAAAACCAATGGGACACAGCAAAAGCAGTTCCAAGAGGGACGTTTATAGCAATACAATCTCACCTCAAGAAACAAGAAAAATCTCAAATAAACAATCTAACCTTACACTTAAAACAACTAGAGAAAGGAGAACAAAGAAAACCCAAAGTCAGTAGAAGGAAAGAAGTCATAAAGATCAGAGCAGAACTAAAGGAAATAGAAATGAAGAAAACAATAGCAAAGATCAATAAAACTAAAAGCTGGTTCTTTGAGAAGATAAACAAAATCGATAAATCCTTAGCCAGACTCATCAAGAAAGAAGGAAGAGGACTCAAATAAATAAAATCAGAAATGAAAAAGGAGAAATCATAACTGACACTGCAGAAATCAAAGGATTATAAGAGACTACTACAAACAACTATACGCCAATAAAATGGACAACCATGAAGAAATGGAGAAATTCTTGGAAAGGTACAATTTTCCAAGACTGAACCAGGAAGAATTAGAAAATATAAACAGACCTATCACAAGTAAAGAAACTGAAACCGTAATTACAAATCTTCCAACAAACCAAAGTCCAGGACCACATGGCTTCACCGGCGAATTCTATCAAACATTTAGAGAAGAGCGAGCACCAATCCTTCTCAAACTCATCCAAAAAATCGCAGAGGGAGAAACACTCTCAAATTCATTCTATGAAGCCACCATCACACTGATGCCAAAACCAGAAAAAGATATCACAAAAAAAAGAAAATTATGGGGCTTCCCTGGTGGCGCAGTGGTTGAGAGTCTGCCTGCTAATGCAGGGGACACGGGTTCGAGCCCTGGTCTGGGAAGATCCCACATGCCGCGGAGCAGCTGGGCCCGTGAGCCACAATTGCTGAGCCTGCGCGTCTGGAGCCTGTGCCCCGCGACGGGAGGGGCCGCGATAGAGAAAGGCCCGCGCACCGCGATGAAGAGCGGTCCCCGCACCGCGATGAAGAGCGGTCCCCGCACCGCGATGAAGAGTGGCCCCCGCTTGCCGCAACTGGAGAAAGCCCTCGCACGAACCGAAGACCCAACACAGCCAAAAATAAATAAATAAATAAATAAATAAATAAGAAAATCCTTTAAAAAAAAAAAAAAAAAAAAAGAAAATTATGCATCAATATCACTGATGAATATAGATGCAAAAGTCCTGAACAAATACTAGCAAACAGAATCCAACAACACATTAAAAGGATCATACACCATGATCAAGTGGGATTCATCCCAGGGATGCATGGATTCTTCAGTATACGCAAATCAATCAATGTGATACACTACATTAACAAATTAAGGAATAAAAACCATATGATCATCTCAATAGATGCAGAAAAAGCTTTTGACAAAATTCAACACCCATTTATGATAAAAACTCTCCAGAAAGTGGGCATAGAGGGAACCTACCTCAACATAGTAAAGGCCACATGCGACAAACCCACAGCAAACATCATTCTCTATGGTGAAAAACTGAAATCATTTCCTCTAAGATCAGGAAAAAGACAAGGATGTCCATTCTCACCACTATTATTCAACATAGTTTTGGAAGTCCTAGCCATGGCAATCAGAGAAGAAAAAGAAATAAAAGGAATACAAATTGGAAAAGAAGAAGTAAAACTGTCACTGTTTGCCAATGACATGATACTATCCATAGAAAATCCTAAAGATGCCACCAGAAGACTACCAGAGCTAATCAATGAATTTGGTAAGGTCGCAGGATCCAAAATTAATGCACAGAATTCTCTGGCATTCCTATACACCACCAACAAAAAATCAGAAAGAGAAATTAAGGAAACACTCCCATTTACCACTGCAACAAAAAGAATAAAATACCTAGGAATAAACCTGCCTAAGGAGGCCAAGACTTGTACTCAGAAAACAATAAAACACTGATGAAAGAAAGCAAAGATGACATAAACAGGTGGAGAAATATACCATGCTCTTGGATTGGAAGAATCAATATTGTGAAAATGACTATACTATCTAAAGTAATTTACAGATTCAATGCAATCCCTATCAAACTACCAATGGCATTCTTCACAGAATTAGAACAAAAAATTGCACAATTCGTATGGAACCACAGAAGACCCCAAATAGCCAAAGCAATCTTGAGAAAGAGAAATGAAGTTGGAGGAATCAGGCTCCCCGACTACAAACTATACCACAAAGCTACAGTAATCAAGACACTATGGTACTGGCACAAAAACAGAAATATAGATCAATGGTAGAGGAAAGAATGCCAAGAGATAAACCCAGGCACGTATGGGCACCTAATTTATGACAAAGGAGGCAAGAACATACACTGGAGAAAAGACAGCCTCTTCAATAAGTGGTGCTTGGAAAACTGGACAGCTACACGTAAAAGAATGAAATTAGAACACTACCTAACACCATACACAAAAATAAACCGCAAATGGGTTAAAGACTTAAATGTAAGACCAGACACTGTAAAACTCTTAGAGGAAAACATAGGAAAAACACTCTTTGACATAAAATACAGCAAGATCTTCTTTGACCCACCTCCTAGAGTAACAGAAATAAAATCAAAAATAAACAAAAGGGACTTAATTAAACTTAAAAGCTTTTGTACAGCAAAGGAAACCATAAACAAGACAAAAAGACAACCCTCAGAATGGGAGAAAATATTTGCAAATGAAACAACAGACAAAGGATTAATCTCCAAAATACACAAACAGCTCATGGAGCTCAATATCAAAAAAACAAACAATCCAGTTAAAAAATGGGCAGAAGACCTAAATAGACATTTTACCAAGGAAGACATACAGGTGGCCAAGAGGCATATGAAAATATGCTCAACATCACTAATTATTAGAGAAATGCAAATCAAAACTACAATGAGTTATCACCTCACGCCAGTCAGAATGGCCATTATCAACAAATCTACAAACAATAAATGCTGGAAAGGGTGTGGTTAAAAGGGGACCCTGCTGCACTGTTGGTGGGAATGTAAATTGATACAACCACTATGGAGAACAGTATGGAGGTTCCTTAAAAAACTAAAAATAGAACTACCATATGACCCAGCAATCCCACTACTGGGCATATACCCTGAGAAAACCATAATTCAAAAAGAGACATGTACCACAATGTTCATTGCAGCACTATTTACAATAGCCAGGTCATGGAAACAACCTAAATGCCCATCAACAGATGAATGGATAAAGATGTGGCACATATATACAATGGAATATCACTCAGCCATAAAAAGAAATGAAATTGAGTTATTTGTAGTGAGGTGATGGACCTAGAGTCTGTCATACAGAGTGAAGTAAGTCAGAAAGAGAAAAACAAATACCGTATGCTAATGCATATATGTGGAATCTAAAAAAAAAAAAAAAAAAAAGTACTGATGAACCTAGTTGCAGGGCAGGAATAAAGAGATAAAGAGGTAGACATAGAAAATGGACTTTAGGACATGGGGTGGGAGGGCAAAGCTGGGGCGAAGTGAGAGTAGCATCAACATATATACATCACCGAATGTAAAACAGTTGGCTGGTGGGAAGCAGCAGCATAGCACAAGGAGATTGGCTTGGTGCTTTGAGATGACCTAGAAGGGTGGGGTAGGGAGGATGAGAGGGAGGTTCAAGAGGGAGGGGATATGGGTACATGTGTATGCATATGGCTGATTCACTTTGTTGTGCAACTAACACAGTATTGTGAAGCAATTATACTCCAATAAAGAGCTATTAAAAAAAAAAAAGCTAAAAGAGATCAGAACTACTAAACCAGCTTTACAACAAACGTTAAAAAGACTTCTCTAAGCAGAAAAGACCACATTTGCAAATTTGAAAATTATAAAAGGAAAAATCTCATTGGTAAAGGCAAATATGCTGTCAAGGTAGTAGATCAATCATTAATAAAGCTAGTAGGATGGTTAAAAGACAAAAGTAGTAAAATCACCTATATCACAATAAGTACTTAAGTGTTACACAAAGCAAAAGCATGCGAAATATGATGTCAAAAAACAGTAACCATTGGGGGGAGGTAGATTGCAGTATGTTAGAATGTGTGGAAACTTAAGAGATCATCGACTTAAAAAATATTATTGTATATAAACTTCATGGTAACCAGAAACCAAAAACGTTTAATAGATAAACAGAGAAAAAAAGAGAAGGGAATTCAAACTTGACACTAAAGACAGTTTTCAAATCAAAGGGAAGAGCACAAAAGAAAAAGAACAAAAAAGACCTACAAAACAACCCCAAAACTTTTAACACAATTGCAATAAGTATATACCTATAGATAATTACTTTAGCTGTAAATGGATTAAATGTTCCCATCAAAAGACATATGTGACTAAATGGATAAAAAAAACAAGGCCCGTATATATGCTGTCACAAGAGACCCACTTCAGATTTAAAGATACACACAGACAGAAGATGAGGGGATAGGAAAAGGTATTCCATACAAATAGAAATTAAAAAATAAAGCTTGGGTAGCAATAATTATATCAGACAAAACAGGCTTTAAAACAAAGACTGTAGCAAAAGACAAAGAATGACATTACATAATGATCAAGGGATCAATCCAACAAAAAGATATCACAGTTGTAAGTATATATGCACACAACATAGGAGCACCTAAATACGTAAAGCAAATATTAACAGACAAAAAGAGAGAAATTCACAGTACCACAATAATAGTAGGGGACTTTAACACTCACTTACATCAATGGACAGATCATCCAGACAGAAAATTAATAAGGCATCGCCGGCCTTAAATGATATATTATACCACATTGACTTAATAGATATGTATAGAACATTCCATCAAAAAGCAGCAGAACACACATGTTTTTCAACTGCACATGGAACATTCTCCAGCATTTGGTCACATGCTAGGCCACAAAACAAGTCTCAATAGATGTAAGAAGACTGAAATATCAGACATCTTTTCCTACCACAAAAAGTTGAGAGTACAAATCAACGACAAGAAAAAAATGCAAAAAAAAAAAAAAAAAAAAAAAGGCTAACATATACTACTAAATAACAAATGAGTCACTGAAGAAACCACAGAGGAAAAATAATATATGGAGACAAATGAAAATGGAAGCAAAACTATCCAAAATCTATGGGATACAGCCAAAGCAGTTTTATGAGGGAAGTTTACAGAAAACAAACCTGCCCCAGGAATTAAGAAAAATCTCAAATATACAATCTAATCTTACACCTAAAGGAACTAGAAAAAGAACAACCAAAACCCAATGTTAGTAGAAGGAGAGAAATATTAAAGGTCAGTGCAGGGATAGTGAAATAAAGACTGAAAAGACTGTAGAAAAATTTAAGAAAAATGAAACTAAAAGCTTGTTCTTTGAAAAGATTACAAGCTTTATAACAAAATTATAAGCCTTTAGCCAGACTCATCAAGGGAAAAAAAAAAGAGTACCCAAATAAATAAAATAAACAATGAAAGAGAAGTCACAACACACACCACAAAAATAGAAAGGATCGTAAGAGATTTCTATGAACAATTATACACCAATAAAATGTACAACCCAAAAGAAATGGATAAACTCCTAGAAACATGCAATCTCCCAAGACTGAATCAGGAAGAAACGGAAAACATGAAGAGACCAATTACCAATAATGAAATTGAATCACTAATAAGAACACTCCCAACAAACAAAATTCCAGTACCAAGCAGCTTCACAGGTGAATTCTGCCAAACATTTGAAGACGAGTTAGCACTTCCAAACTATTCCAAAATAATCGAAGAGAAAGCAATGCTTCCAAACTGATACTACAAGGCCAGCATCACCCTGATACCAAAACCAGACAAAGACGCCACAAAAAGAGAAAATTACATGCCAATATCACTGATGAACATAGATACAAATATCCTCACCAAGATTTTAGCAAAGCAAATTCAACAATATATTAAATCAAGTGGGATTTATCCCAGAGATGCACGGGTGACTTTGCATCTTTTTTTGGTGATTCAGTTGTTGTTTAGTAGCATATGTTGGTCTTTTTTTTTTTTGAATTTTTTTTCTTGTTGTTAAAATTTGTCAATATATGCAAATAAATTAATGTGATATACCATGTTAACAAATTGAAGAATAAAAATTATATGGGGCTTCCCTGGTGGCGCAGTGGTTGAGAATCTGCCTGCTAATGCAGGGGACACGGGTTCGAGCCCTGGTCTGGGAAGATCCCACATGCCACGGAGCAGCTGGGCCCGTGAGCCACAATTGCTGAGCCTGCGCGTCTGGAGCCTGTGCCCCGCGACGGGAGGGGCCGCGATAGAGAAAGGCCCGCGCACCGCGATGAAGAGCGGTCCCCGCACCGCGATGAAGAGTGGCCCCCGCTTGCCGCAACTGGAGAAAGCCCTCGCACGAACCGAAGACCCAACACAGCCAAAAATAAATAAATAAATAAATAAATAAATAAGAAAATCCTTTAAAAAAAAAAAAAAATTATATGATCATCTCAATAGATGCAGAAAAAACTTCTGACAAAATTCAACATCCATTATGATAGAAATTCTCAACAAAGTGGGTATTGAAGGAACATTCATCAACATAATCAAGGCCACATATGACAAACCTATAGCCAACATTATTCTCGGCAGTGAAAAGCTGAAAGCTTTTCCTCTAAGACCAGGAACAAGACAAGGATGCCCATTATTGCCACTTTTATTCAATATAGTATTGGAAGTCCTAATCCTAGTCACTGTTGATGATGGCATACTACCAAAAATTATTAGAACTAATAAATGTATTCAGGCAGGATACAAAATTAATATACAGAAATGTGTTGTATTTCTATACACTAACAACGAAGTATCAGAAAGAGAAATTAGAAAGTATTTTGAAGTGATGAAAATAAAATGCAACAAATAAAACAGTGAGATGCCACAAAAAATTACATAGAAGGAAACTGATAGCAGTAAAGGGCTATAAAGAAAGGAATAAAGATCTTAAATCAGTGACATCTGCTTCCACCCTAGGAAACTAGAAAAATAAGAGCAAATAAAACACAAAGTTCAAACAGAAGAAAAGAAAGAATAAAATGCAGGGTGGAAATCAAAAAAATAGAAAAGAGGAAAACAATACAGAAATTAAATGAAACCAGAACTTGTTTTAAAATGTGGTGGACAGATTTTAAGGGGGCCCCATGATCCCTGCCTGCTGGTATTCATGCCTTCTGTGACCCCTCGCCTTGAGTGTGACTTGGACCTGTTACTGCTTCTAATCAATAGAATATGGCAAGTGTGAAGGAATGTCATTCCTGTGATTATTACATGACGAAGATGGTAGGCTGTGACTCTCATGATTCTGTTACCTTTTATGAGACTGCATCTTGCTAGCAGACTTGCTCTCTTTTTCCGTTGCTGCCTTTGAAGAGGTAGGCAGCCGTGTTAGGAGGCCCATGTGGCAAGAAGCTGAGGTCACCATGTAGGAGCTGAGGTGACCAGCCAGCAGGAGTCCCCTTAGTCTTACAACTGCAAGGAAATGAATTCTGCCAACAACCTGAATGAGCTTGAAAGTGGACCCTTCCCAAGTCAAGCCTACAGATAAGAACCCAGCCTTGGCCAACAGTCTGAATGCAGCCTTGAAGAGGATTCAGCTAAGCCATGCCAAGATTCCTCACCTAGAGAAACTGTGAGATAATAATGTGTATTGTTTTAAGCCACTAATTGTGTGGTAATTTGTTATTCAGCATTAGATAATTAATACATTAGACAAAAATAAAATTGAAGGACCTCTAGCCAGAATAACCAGGAATAAAAGAGAGTGTACAAATAATTATTAATCAGGAATGAGAGAGGTAACATCAATACTGATTCTACAGGTACTTAAAGAATAACAAGGGGATAGATAACAACTTTATGACAATGAATTCAATAACTTAGATAAAACGGACAAATTTCTTGACAGACACAAACTACCAAAGTTCTTTCAAGGAGAAATGGATAATCTAAATATCCCTTTATCTATTTTAAAAATTGCCTTTGTAGTTAAAACCTCTCCATGAATAAAATTCTAGGCCCAGATGGCTTCACTGGTGAATTCTACCAAACATTAAAGGAATAAATAGTAGCAATTCTACGCAAAGTCTTATGGTAATTTGAGGAGGAGGAAATTCTGCCCGAATTATTCTGTGAGGTCAGCATAACCCTGATTTCAAAATCAGATAAAAGATATTATAAGAAAAGGAACTACAAATCAGTATCTTCATAAACACAGTTGCAAAACTTCTTTTTAAAAATTTTGGCAAATTGGGAATTCCAGTGGTTAGGATTGCAGTCCAGTGGTTAGGATTCTGGACTTTCACTGCCAGGGGCCTGGGTTGGATTCCTGTTTGGAGAACTTAGATCCTGCAAGCCATGTGGCACAGCCAAAATAAAAAAGGAAAAATGAATATGGCAAATTGGATCCAACACTATATAAAAAAGATAATTCATCATGACCACATGGGATTTATCCCAGAAATGTAAGGTTGGTTTTATCAACAATTGTGAAAGTTATGAGATTTTAGTCTTCTTGTAAGTTAACAAGTTAGCCTGCCACAGTTTCATGGGTGCTGGCACAAGACATGAGACTCTTCCATCAGAGACAAGACTTTAATACTCATTGCAGAGCTTCCCTGGTGGCACAGCAGTTAAGAATCCGCCTGCCAATGCAGGGGACACAGATTCGAGCCCTGGTCCAGGAAGATCCCACATGCCGTGGAGCAACTAAGCCCGTGCGCCACAACTACTGAGCTTGTGCTCTAGAGCCTGCAAGCCACAACTACTGAAGCCCACATGCCACAACTACTGAAGCCTGCATGCCTAGAGCCTGTGCTCCGCAACAATAGAAGCCACCACAATGAGAAGCCCGCACACCACAACAAAGAGTAGCCCCCGCTGGCCGCAACTAGAGAAAGCCCATGTGCAGCAACGAAGACCCAACGCAGCCAAAAATAAATTAATTAATTAATTTAAAAAAATACTCATTGCAGAGCAAGTATCATAAACTTCATGGTAGCATCAATTTACTTTGTTTCTCAAGTCCTACAGGGTGTTTCAGAGAGGGCCATGGGCATGAATTAGGTTTGCATCACACCTATGGAACTCTGAACTTAGGGAACACTAATCTATTATAATTGGCTATAAGTAAACATACCCAACCTATGTGCCAGAGAAAAACATTGTCAGTTAACAAACCTCCCATTTGCTCCCGGGGGAGGCACTATCTCTATCTTCCAAGATGATTTTCTATACAAACATCCTAGTCCAGAACAATAGGGCACTTTAGTGCCCCTGCTCCCAAGCAGTGCTGAAATGTGAGAGTTCTATGGAGAATTGTCTCCTAGCAATTTTAACACTCAGAAGTCATTTACTGGCTTGCCTTGATTTAGGCAAAGATTTCATAGGTACAGTAACAAAAGCACAGTCCATAAAATAAACAGTAAATTAGACAATCATAATTAAGAATGCCTGCTCTTTGAAAGACACTCTTAAAAGAACAAAAAGCACAACCCACTGGAAGAAAATATTTGCAAATCATTATCTTATTTCAGAATAAGAAAACAAACCAATGAAACATTGCCAAAAGATTTGAACAGACACACAGACACATCACCAAAAAGATATACGTATGGCAAATAAGGCACTAAAGGATGTTTATTATCAGTAATCATTAGGAAAACACAAATCAAAGCCATAACGAGGTACCACTACACACCTATTAGAATGTCTACAATTTGAAATATTGACCATGCCAGGGATTGGTGGTGATGAGGAGTGGCGGTGTTTGGAATGTGAAATGGCACAATGACTTTGGAAAACAGTTTGACAATTTCTTAAAAAGTTATACATACACAAAACATATAACTCAGCTATTCCACTCCTAGCTGTTTCCCAAGAGAAAGAAAGGAATGTGTCCATATGAAGACTTGTACATGGATGTTCATAGAAGCTATCTTTTTAATAGTTAAAAACTGCTTAATAGTAAAAAAAAAAATATGTATTTACCCCATCCCAGCAATCCAACTCCTGTGTGTTTACCTAAGAGAAATGAAAACTCATGTTTCGCACACAAACCTATATATGAACATTTACAGCAGTTCTGTTCATCATCTAAGCTAAAAATGGAACACAATCCAAATATCCTTCAACAGGTGAATGGACAAACCAACTGGTACATCCAAACGATGAAATATTACTCAGCAATAAAAAGGAACTATGGATACATGCAAGAACTTGGCTGATTCTGAAAGGTGCTATGCTGAGAAAAAGGAGCCAGTCTGTGACGATTATGTCCTGTAGGGTCCTATTTAGTTGACATTTTGGAAAATGAAAAACTATAGTAATAGACAACAGATCAGTGGTTGCCACGGGCTAGGAATTTGCAGGGATATGATGGTAAGGAGGCAGCAGGAAGGAGGGTTTTTTAAAAAACTATTCTATTGACTGATTGTAGTTCCACAAATCTACGCAAGTGTTAAAACTCATAGAACTGCATACCAGTAAGCAAACTAAATAAGCAGAGGTAATAAATACTCAAACCCTATCACTTTCCAATTATTTTACTACATTTTGCTGTCATCATGTTCTTGAGCTTATATATGTCTATTGTATCTGCACAGAGAAAATGCTATATAACAGCACTGCTGCACCCCTTTTCCCCACTCACCTTCAGTGATGACACACTGGTAGCTTGGAACCAGCATGGGGGGAGCATTTACACTATGGGTATTGACAGCTGCTGCAAATCGAGATTTGGATTTTTGAGGGCTTTTTGGAGAGCTGATTTTTGAGTATTTACCAGCACACCACTGCATACCTTCCCTCTCTGATGACTGGATGTCCTTGCAGTGGAATGCTGGAGCTTTGAGCAATTACCTGAACCATAAGGATATCTACCTGTGTCTTTGACATGGATATTTTACGCATCTGTAGAAGTTAAAATGAACTTGTCCAGAACTGATGACAATGCAAATGATTCTTGTCTATGAACATGCAAATGGCTTCTGTCCAGTAGAGAGACAACACTCCCATGTGTGGAAAGTTTGGGATCCATGTGCAAGTTCATTTCAATATTCCTGATCATAAATGTGTCTGTTCTTTGGATTCTCCTTTGAACCAACATCTTTTCTGGTTCTCTCATTTAATTAATGATATAAATAATTTTTTTACATGCCCTCATTTTACAGTTGCTTGAGAGTCCAGTTTTAGCTTTTTTTGAAAAATATCTTTAACAGCATACTGTTTTGTCTGCAGTACTTGACTGCCTTTAAAATCCGTTGCTAAGAATGTCTGCCTTGTTCCAGTAAGATTATTTAAACTCCAGGTTTCTCTGCTATCCAGTTTTCCCAATAGAGTTAAATACTCTGTACCCAGAATATGGTACTTTTCTTACGGATGGTACCACAGTGCAAACAAACAGACTTTGCTGTCCCAGCTCTGAGGTGAAATTTCAGGAAATGCTAGTTTTACAGGAATGATATGATGGGATTGCATGAAGATAGCCAGAGTTAAGATTAAGGGAGCTCTGGGAATCTGTCTTTGATTCCAATAAAAGACTCACAGCAGGGAAGGGAGCCCTACTTTATTTAATTATATTTTGCCATAACTGGAGAGACTGGTCTTGATCAAGTTAGCCATAGTATCTCGTGGGAAAGGATATGTTAACAATTGACTTGCTGGCTTCTTTCCTAGTGTCATTCATTAACATAACATTAACCAGTAACAAGTGACCTTTTAAAATTCCTTTTCTTTGGAATATTGACAAAATTCTCATTCAGATATTGCTTTTGCCTCTATTTTTTATCGTTGAATTTTAGTTAATATCCCCCAGATCAGACAATTGGGATTCTGACATTTGCTGCACCAAGAACTACTTACAAAATAACTGTCCCTTCTTTAGCACTTTTATTTAACAATCATGTGAACTGGAATAAGTTGTATCACCTTTATTGGGATCAGTTCAAACATTAAGCCTAAAAATGTAACAATCACACATTGCTGTTTTTCTTAACGGTTACTTCATGTGCATTCATGTATATATTTTTTTGGTTGTTTGTTTTTTAACAATATTAAGAAAATTGCCAATTTATCTAGAGACACTCGATAATTGGCACTTGGTCAACTAAATATGGAATCCCAAGCATTTGTTGCTGATGATGTGTAGTGCACTTAATTCCTCCCGCATGTGTACTTTTTATTTAATATTTCAGGAATTACTGTGCTCCCTACGAAAGTCAGACTAGATATAACATTTTCTTTTATTAATATAGTCTCTCTAAAAAGCCCAAAAGTGTATCTTCTTGGCCTATAGCAATAATATATAAGAGCCTAAAATGTATTGTAGTTTCCAAAATTGTATACATCTGGTAGTCCAAAGGGGGAATAACTGTATTTGTTCTATGAGAATTGTTTAGGGGAGTTCATAAGCAGGGCCATTGTAATTGCTTCTTAGACAAAAGAGCTAGTCTTTCTTCCAATTTAGACAAATGACTGATAAAGCTCCCTTCCAGGATATATAATGTCATGAAACATAGACAATGCCAACTTTTCAATTACATAGAAAATCCGATTTATTAAACACCCTTGGAGTGATCATCGATCTGTAATTGTTACTCTGAAATGAGTAATCAGATGAGTTTTAATGTTACCTTGTTAATGTTACCAAGGAAACTCCACTGAGATGATTCATAGTCACTCCTAACATGCATTTCTACAATCCAGGGGAGACCACATTCTTTGGGTATAGGAGAACCTATGTTCAAATTCTGTTCTTAGCTTTGTGACATTAGGCAACTCAGACTTTCTCGATTCTCTTTTCCTTCATCTAGTAAAATAGGAATAATACCTGCCTCTCAGGGGTTTTGTTGGTGGTGGTGGTGGTATGTTTTTGTTAGGATTTTTTTTTTTTTTTTTTTTTTTGAGACTGGAGATAATACTTATGAGACTGTAACACAGGGTCTGGAAAAGTCATAATAACTATTATAAAAGTTTAATGTTCTTATAGCTTTATGGGATTTGAGGCATCTATGGGTTTTCCATGTTACAAGATTAAAAGCAGAGATAATAACTTTTTAGTATATTCTGCCCCCTGAGAGAGAAGAGATCCATAAACCTTATTCATATTGGGAAGAAGGGTATAGAATAATAAATAAGACTAGGTCATGAATAAATTACCTTGGGATCCTGGGGAAACTTGCTCCAGAGATGCTCCAGGCTAGATTGGATTTCTTGGTAAAGACTTGGCACTCTCAGAGCTCTCAGGGACTCCCAAGTCCTTCCTAACCTCTATGAGGCCAATTAAACAAGCATTTATGTGAGCTAATCCTTTTAAAAACAGAAGTCTATTTAAAGGCATAAAGCAGACAAAATTGAGATAATAGCACAGTCCTTTCTCACCTGCCTTTCCGAGTCCTTGCCCTGGAGGCAGGAACCTCTCCATGGCTGCAGTTCTGAAAGTTTGTTGCTATTCTTGATATAGGGATATAGGGACAGTGACGTATTGGAGTGAGCAATTATCAGACAGATTTTAGCCACATGGTTGTGCTAGACCCCAAAATTACAGGTTCGTGGAAGGCACCAAAATGCAAGGTCCAAATTCTAGTAGACTCCTGAGATAATTAGAAAACTCTATTTGCAAAGACCCCATCAATTGAGTTAGGAGTGGTGCTTTATGCATGGCTTCAATCTGGCCAGTTCTTAGCTCCTGACAGATGTGGTGAGCTACAGCCTCCTACAGCCATGGAAATTTGTAAACCCTCTCATATATATATATTTTTTTGCCTTTTTTTGGGGGGGGGTTGTTTTTTTGTTTTTACATTTTCAAAGATATCCCTTTGTTATATGTTCGCCTGGCACAAGAACTTCAGACTTTTGTTACATTCATCTAGAAAGAGAAATTTGAACTTTGCAGAGCACCAATTGACATGGTTGGCTATGGCTTTATTAACATTGCCCAGTCCATGCTTATATCCAAGATATCTTAAATTATTTCAGTTAATGAAAAGACAATAATAACAATCAATATAAGTACTGGCACATTTATGGGAAGTGAACATTTCAAAGATCAGTATAAAACTAATCATGTACTTTAATCTTATATTAAAAAGTTATTGATTCAAATATAAAGATGCAAGGTTCTACTATTGAGAGTTGTTTTGTAAATAACCACCTTTCATATGCAAATCCTAAGATAACTCTCATTTCCTCAAAAGAAAAACTAAGATAACTTAGAAATACAGCTGATGTCTAGTTTCTTCATTGGAGGCTGCACAGCGCCTGGCTTACTTCATTTGTCTAGTCATCGTTTCTACACAAATTTAACTGAGGACCCAACTTCTCAAATACTTTGCTTGTAGGAGCTTGCAGCCCTCATTGTGCGGGTAGGTTGATGGGGGAGGAAGAAGAAAGCTGGAATCAGTATGGTAGCCGTAGGGGAGTTAACCTTGGTACAGAAGCTAACACCTGTAGGCCACGGGGTGACACATGTCAGGTATTTGGTAAGGTAAGTGGCATAGTGGATAGGTGTTCACGTTGGCTGGTACAGCCTAGCAGCTGAGAGCTGGACAGAAGACTAGTTCTTTCACCCAGGGTTGCATGGAGATCAAGCCGCAAGCTCCAAATGAAGAACTGACAAGAGATGAAGCACAACAGGCTATCAAAAAGAGAGCCAGGTTACTGGCGGGAAGTCAACAACAAAGAAATCCAGCTGGACGGGGTGGGCTAAACTGGTTGCTCCAGAGAAGTGGAGAAAGAAGAGAGAATTCCAGGATCTGGAAACCTCGAGAACGTGGAGATCATCCCGACATACAAGAAGTGGGTTTATGGCAGCAAGACGAATTCTGAACCCCATCATGTGGTAGATTTCATTCTGCTGAGAAAGACCCCATTATGATAAACCAGAACTCTAGCTCAGGTCTGAATTTACAAGGAAGAACTTTAAGACAGGGTCAAGGGGTTTTAATACTATGAAGTCAGGATGTTTTTGTTTCGATTTTTAAACCATTTCTGTGTCTGACAGTTAAGTAGTTAAGTGTCAATCTTATTTTGCTTTCAGTCGACAGAGATAATTTGTCTACCAGCCTTCAAGGCAGTCCTTTTTATGTAAATTTTTTGTTTTACTTCACAAGTATAATAATTACTGAGGCTGTGGGAAACCAGTATCCAACCAATCCCTATATGTCCTCTCTTCCTTATTTCTCTGTGAATAAAAATCATTCTAATGAGAGAAACTTTTTTTGCCTTCTGGGGAGAAGTTCTGATTCAGAGGCCATCTGAAAGAAAACCTAAATTACTCTTCTTGAATTGCCACATTTGCTTTGAGGTTAAGTGCTTTGCTAGAAATCAGCAACTCTTTCCACCAGGATTATGATTTTTAGAGACAAAAATCATAGTTTTTTTAAAAATTAGGTCAAAAAATTTTAACTGTAAAACTTTTATTGGCTTTGCCCTCAACTTCTGGCCAATCACATTGCTAATGCTTTGCTCATCTTAAAGCTAGGAGGATGTTAATATTTGTTGAAGCAGATTTGCAGATATGTGAAGAGGATTTTCTGCAGATGAACCATCCTAAGAAAACAAAAATTGCAAAGAGAAATCATGTAGAATTGGGGTATCCTTCATTTTATGTGTAGATTGATAGATATGATAGTATGGACTATTGTACAATAAATATTTACTCCTCCTTCAGTGTGGTAAATTATACTCTCAGTCCCCATTGATATGGAGCTTGGCCATGGACTTTTGCCAATGAAATGTAGGCAGAAGTAATGAGGTGTAAGTTATGAGCTAAGAGCTTAAGAGGCATTGTGTGTTTTCATTCAACTCTCCTGCATTTCTGCCTTTTGTCTCAGATAACTGCTAGACCATTGGGAATGAGAGAATATGGAGCAGACTTGGACCCAAGCCATAGACTAAAACCAAGCCCAGCCAATCCCAGCCTCTATCAGCTGAACCCCAGGTAAGCCCTAACCCACCATATAACTGAGGGCAAGAAATAATTGTGTTGGGCTTTGCCTCTGCGTTATGGAGTAGTTTAACAGCATTATTGTAGAAATAGCTTACTGATTATATATTATATATTATCGCAATAGCTTACTCTCTGTATATCTGTATATAAATTTGTACTTTGTTTAATTGATGAAATAAGAAAATAATTTATGTTCATGATCTGAAGAACTGAAGTTGGGAAATTTTCAGTTTGGCGGACACCATACTAGTATTGATAAATATTATAAAAAGGTGATTGCTCATACTCAGATAGTAGGTAACTTATTCAGAACAAAGGTTTGGGTCAATGAGTATAATAACATCAGGAAGCAATGAAATTCCAGCCAGAAAAGAAGGTGACAGGGAATTAGAAAGGGAGATGAAAAATATATAAAGATGTTTCTGTAGGAGATGTGTCATCATTCTTTGCATTTAAGGTTAATTACAAAGTGTAGCTCTTAATAGGTCAAAATTCCATCTTAATCCCTTTATCTCCAAAATTTTCTACTTATTCTAAAACCAAAGAATTTTATAGCCATAAAGGATCTTGGGAATCACTGGAAACATTTTAGTTCAGTCAATCATTTTAGAAATAAGGAAACTGAAGACAAAATAAGAAACCACACCATATCAAATGAGAAAAAATTTTTAATCTTGACTAATTTATTAATTATAAATCCATAAATAAATCTCCTGATTAAAAATGTAATCTTTCTACTATATCACACCATCTCATTATCAATTTATACGAAAGTATTCTTTTGTTGACAATTTTTTTTTTCTTCTGTTTATATGGGACTATTCTTTTGTAGTTAAGAGTATTCCATTATATAATTAAGATAAAGTAGCTGTAAGGTAGGTTTTTTATGGGTCTACAATGAAATTATATATAATGCTCTGCATACCATTAAAATCAGTGATCCTTAATTTTCACCACACATGAGGATACCCTGGACAGCTTTACAAAATACTGGTGTCTAGTCTCACCCTTTGAGATTCTGATTTAAATCATCTGGGGAGTAGCCTAGGAACTGGGATTGCTAAAAACTTCTGTAAAGCACTATAAATGGCTTTTCTTCATTTTTCCTTTTTAGGCTTTATTCTTATATAAATAAACATCTATTCTTATTGAATAGAACCATTAAATGCTATAAATTTCCCTCTATAGCACTTTAGCTACACCCCACAATTATGATATGTGGTATATTCATTTAAAAAAACAAACTTTTTAACTAAGCACTATTTATTAAGAAAAGAAGAACTTTACTTTTCATTGATTTATAACTATAGTAAATATAGGTCTGGGCAAACCAAAATTGCCTTTGCACTTAAAATATCTCCTTCTGCTATAAACTGTATATATTAAATAAATATAATATGTATAGGATATAAAAATATAATAGAACTAATTCACTTATAAAATTTATATGAAAATAATCGTTACAAAACACTATTCTGAGAACTAAGTTCCATCAAGCTTTATTTTGAGCACAAGTGTGAGTCTCATAAGTATCATCCATTCTTAAAATAATGAACAAGATTCCTTTTGAAAAGAGACAATTCTAAAGTGTCCCAAGTTTCTTGGTGTATTTCTGACATTCCAAAGTTGATTCATTTGAAGTTTGAATCAGCCTTAAAGGAACTCACATCTGATTTCAGAATGTGAAGGTGGACAAAATAAACTCCAGCCTGTGAAGGAAGGTTCTTAAGTGCTTCCCAGAAGCACAGACAATGACGGACCTCATTTTGGAGGGGGGGAGGTAGAGAACCAAACCTGGTGGCACACGGTGTCTGAGTGGAGGGAGGTGAAGAGCTCTGCTTTCAGACCCTTAGTGAGGGACAGTAAGGATGCAGGCTTCCAGTCACTGCAGTGTTTGAAAAGTCTTCTTGTACTGTGATGTCTCTTAAGTCATTTTCTGGTGACTGGATCGTTCTTATAATTTCATCCATCCTCTCCTTCTGTCTTGAGGGTCTGGACTTTTCTTTCTTTATTCCTTTTACTAGAGAAGTCATTTCCTCCTTTGGGATTGAGTTGGTTCTCTTCAACTTTCCATATGTGTCCACCAGGCTCTGTGTTTTTGATGACTCTTTTCCTAGGCTGGTATCTTCTAAATATGACTCAGTATTTAAATATTCCTCTTGAACAGAACTAAGCATGTCAAAAATTGATGCTTCACCTGAGTCAGTGCAGCCAGTGTTTGTGCAGCCAGCCTTGCACATAAAATAAGCTTCTAACCTAATGTATAAGTCTGAACAAATATAAGAGACCCACCAAAAAGCCAATGACGGATACACACACCACTGACTCCCATTGGAGGCTATTGTGGACAAGGCCTGGTCTCGTGTCATCTGGCAGCAGCTCTGCTACCACTTCTCGTGACTTCCCTAGGAATAGCCAAAAGCCAAGCTCCATCGTTGTTCTCACCCCCTCTGTGGCACTGAAGTCCACCCCAGAGTTCCACTGGGTAGTCATGGCTCCCAAAGCCTACAACAAACTGCTGAGAACCCTGCAGTGTTCCACCTGGAACCCAGTCACATCTGGCAAACTAAGCTGTCTGCCAGTAGAGCTGGTCAAAGTGAAAGACGGGTACAATTTTTTGCCATAGTGGCCTCTCTTTTCTCTTTCTAATTTTTCAATTGTGAAACATTTTTATTAAAGTCAATTATATACTGTGAAATTCACATCTAAAATGTACAACTTGATGACTTTTGACAGGTTACATTTGTAAAACCAACACTCCAATACATGTTCGTCACACTAATTTCTTGTGCCTCCTTCCATTCCCTCGTGCCTCAGTCTCCTTCCCCAGAAGCAATTACCATTCTGATTACTATCACCATATAATTTTGACCATTCTTAAACTTCCCATAAATAATATCATAGAGAATGTAATCTTTATGTCTAAATTCTTTCACTCAATACAATGCTTTTGAATTTCATCCATGCTGTTGAGTAGAACAGTAGTTCACTCTTTAGTTCTCTATTATGCCATTGTATAAATGTTCCATGATTTGTTTATCTATTCTCCTTATTGATAAAATTTTAAGTTTCCATTTGTCTTAGGAAAATACCTAGGAATGGAGATGTTTAACTGTGTAAGACACTGCCAGTTTTTCAGTGGTTGTACAATTTTACTATCTACAATGCATGAGGGTTACATTTGCTTTGCATCCTCACCAACCATTTGTTTTTTCCAGTCTATTTTAAAATTTTAGCCATTTCTAATACATGTGCAATGGTCCTAGTGTTTTTGATTTACCTTTTCATGCACCTATTGGCCATCGTATAAATTCTTGTGTGAAAGACATCTTTGCCTTGTTTAAAAAAAACATTTAAGATATTTGTCTTATTCTCATTGATTTATAGAAGTTCTTCATACATCCCGGTCATAAGTGTATATGTTGGTTATAGGAAATGAAAATATATACTTCCAATCCATAGCTTGCAGTTTCTTTTCCTAAATGGTGTCTTTTGATGTGTGGGAGGTTTTAACTTTGATGAGGTCCAGTTTAACACTTTTTCCCTTTTATGGTTAGTGCCTCTTGGGTCCTCTCTTAGAAATCCTTGTCTACCTCCAAGGTCATGAAGATATTCCCCTACCTTTTCTTCTAGGTGTTTTATAATTTTAACTTTTACATTTGCATCTTGAATTGATTTTTGTGTAGTGTGGTGTAGGAGTCAAGGCTTGTTGACTCTTTTCTCTTGATTATGGGTCACATTTTCCTACTTATTTGCATGTCCAGTCATTTTTTTATAATACACTGGTGTTGCGTATAATACATTGTAGAGAATCTGGATTGGTTGTCTTCCTTCAATTGGTGTTGCGTATTTTTTTAAACATCTTTTTTTTCTTTTTTTTTTTTTTTGCCCATGCCACGCAGCTTGTGGGATCTTAGTTCCCCAACCAGGGATTGAACGCTGGGCCCCCGGCAGTGGAAACACGGAGTCCTAACCACTGAACTGCCAGGGAATTCCAGTGTTGTGTATTAATCTGTTAAGTCAATCCTTTTGAGCAGGCTTGGTTTTATTTATTTTCTTGTTAGTGCATATTTTACTTTATGTCTTTAGTCCTAGGGGATGGCCCTTACTCTTCAGGTATGAACTTTCTGGGATCTTAATAGAATGTCAGAGGTGCTCCATCTGTTTTCAACACAGTAGCCAACCTGGCACCCATATGTCCCCAGCACTGGGCTCTCTCTTGTATCTCTCTTATGACAGATGACACAGAGCCAGGGAAGAATAACTTCTAGGAACAGATGATGCAAAAATTCACAAAATTCACTGGAACCTAAGTGGTGATGAAACTAAAGACCCAAATATTCTCATCTAATTCCATTGATAGCTCACTAGAAATACCCTTAGATTTCTCTTAATACAGGATCCTGGGACAATTTATCTTCTTTCATTAAAAAAAAAAAAACTCCACTAATCCTTAATTTAGACCCAAAAATAAATGTAAGAACATTCCTCACAGATTAAGGTATAACATCCGTATCATTACTATTTTGTACAAAAACCCTAGTGTTATCAATTAAAATGCAGTCTACAAGAGCACCATTGGTCAAATTCAGCTTTTGGCTTTCAGCTCTGCAATGGCCACCCTCCAGTACCTCATGGAGTTTTGCCCTGCGCCCTTGGACCAGCACCTGCGGGGAACCTCCAGGTGGACTTCTGCCCCCACCTCCCAGCCTGCCCCACGCCCTCCCTCTCTAGTACTCTATCTTGCAAATTCCAGCTGCCTCAGCCGCCCATTCCTGCCTCCTTAGCTCAAGGTGACCACAGTGCTCAGCCTGGGCTCCACTCCACCTTCCTAGCTCTGGAGAGTGTCCCTACCTGAGAGGCAGGCCACACTGTGTGTGCTTCCACTCTCTCAAGGACCTCAGTCTAGGACTAGGACTGGACACAGTCATGGCATGTGTCTTCTCTAGTTTTGTGTTTGTGAATTATAGGTGGAACCGTGTGTCCCTGTATGGTCAGGCCACCCAGCATAGCTCTCTGTACAGCCCCTGCTCCACCAGCCCCTGCTTCACCTACACCCTACGCACATGAGTAAATACCTACGTACTTGCCCTATCCCCTACCCGCAGCTAGCGACTGTTCTAATCTTTAGATCAGAATGGCTCCCCTTTGATAGTTTAACAAAGGGAAGACCTCTGCCTCTTGAAGGTACTTGGCCGGAGGAGCTAAGAGAGTTGTGCCCCTCTGCTGGTTTCCCTGGTAACTGATGAGCCAATCTGACGTCAATAGTCAATTCTCCCTATAACTGATGTCTCCCTATCCACCCCCCAGCTGCCCACCCCCGTCAACAGCGAAGACAGCTGCTGCCTTGTCCTGCCTGCCATCTGATGTCCACAGTAGGGTGTTGCTCCGGGACCCTTTAGCTTCAGATATGTAAGATATCCCATGTGTTAACCATCGATGTCTGTCACTGACCCAGGGCTCTTTCTTCAGTCTTGAGGCTGGGCAAGTAAAAGGCTTGCAGGCCTGCAGGGTGCAGCCCAACAGTACCCCTCCTCAAATTCATATGTTGAGGACCTGACCCCGAGCACCACAGAACGTGACATTATTTGGAAATAAAGTTGTGGCAGATGTAATTAGTTAAGAGGTCACACTGAAGTAGGGTGGGCCCCTTATTCAATATGACTAGTCCTTATAAAGAAGAGAAAGTTGGAGACAGACAAGCACACAGGAGAATGCCATGTGAAGATAAAGGCAGAGATCTATAAGCGAAGGCATGCCCAAGATTGCCAGCCGAGTACGAGAAACTAAGAGAGAGGCCTGGAATAGATCTTCCTCTCACAGCCCTCAGAAGGAACCAACCCTGACAACACCTTGACCTTGGACATCTAGCCTCCAGACTGTGAGACAACAATTTCTGTTGTTTAAACCACCCAGTTTGTGGTACTTTATGGTGGCAGCCCTAGCAAACTAATACATTGTTGTAGGAGACTAAGTCCAGTACCAGTAACTCTGCTTTCGGTGGAATTTCTTGACTCTGCTTGTGGGCCCCTTGCTCTGGGGCATTCTGGGTGGGCCCTGCACCCACTTCCCCAGCTTCAGCTCTGCTTTCAGGCTCTGGAGCTCCTGCAACAGCTGCTGGTCATTACAGGAGGACACTGGGAAGATTTTTAAATATACCAGAGTCCCATTTCCAGAGATTCTGCCTTAATTGGTCTGGTGTGAGGACTGAGAGTCAATTTCTTTTTAATGTTTCCCAGGTGATTTTAATGTGCAGCCAGGGTGGAGAAGCCCAACTTTAAGCCTTACAGAACGTCAGCTGCCCGATTTGCTTGCAATCTGGCTTTGTTTTAGGCTTAGACATGTACCTATTTTCACAGCAAGTGAAATATATTTATTATAATATCTTTCATTAAAATAATGTATTGGCTTTAACTAAAAGATAAAGTGGTACAAAATCGTTTTATTTATTCAAAGGAAGAACTAAAACACAGGATAGGCAACAAATATTGAGATCTTCCCATGTTCTAGGCATTGATCTTGACATAGGAGAAGCAGTAATAAGCTAGACAGCTACAGCCCCTGGCCTCAGGAAACTTAAATCATATGGGTTGAGGCAGACAATAAACAGGTAGACAAACAAATGATAAAGATAACTTATAAATAAAATAAAATCATGTAATGGGACAGAGTGACTGAGGGACAGAGGCAACTTACAAAGAAGACCACCTCAGGGGAGGTGACATTTACACTTAGACCTGAATGAAGAAAAAGAATCAGCTTTAGGAGGATCTGGGGCACAGCATTCCCAGCAAAAGGCACAGAATGTAAAAAAACGGAGGAGAAAAATAGACATAGCATATTCATGAAAGAGAAGAAGGTTTAGTGGGACTGTAACGTACCAAAACAAGAGTCTTATAATTCACATTTATAATCCATATTAGGTGGAGCTTTATAAACCAGTGTGGTATACAAAGTGGTCCCACAAAGATGTCCATATAAAACCCTGGAATATGGCAAAAGGGACTTTGCAGCTATAATCAAGTTTACAGGCCTAACGAGAGAGAGACTCTTCTGTATTATCCAGGTGGGCCCAATCTAATCACATGAGCTGCTGAAAGCAGAATATTTTTTCCAGCTGGTGAGTGAAGGCGTGAGGCAGAAGGGAAGGCAGAGAGACTGAAAGCCTCGTGGGGTGAGCAGCGTGATAAAGGGCACAGGCAGCCCTAAGGTAAAAGAGGCTCCCAGCTGACAACCAGGAAAGAAATGGGGACCTTAGCCCTACAACCTCAAGGAACTGAATTCCACCACCAACCTGAGTGAGCTGGGAAGTGAATTCTCCCCCAAAGACTCCAGATAAGGGCCCAGGCTAACCGACATCTTGATTTCACCTTCCGCGACCCAGAGTGGAGGAATCAGTCAGACCCACCTGGACTTCTGATTTACCGACCTGAGAGGTAATAAATGTGTGTGTTATGTTAAACAGCTACGTTTGTGGTTATTTCTTATGGCAGCAGCAGATAACCAATATAGCCAGACATCAAGCTGGTTATTTGTTTCATTCGTTGTTTGTTTTAGTTCGGGGTGAACTGAGTCAACGTTAAAGTATTCATCTATTTTAATCACTATGAAACTGAGCTACAGGTTGAATTCTAAATATGTCAAGTATTGAGCCAAAATTGTCTCTCTTCAGCAACAATACTATAGACACAAAAGTTGTCCAATTATTTTGCTCCCTTAGATCAGTTTTTGCCTATATTTGTAACTGGCCATTTTTATAATCTCTGCTTTAATTTTTCACCCATAAATTTGTATTTATACTTGACTGGGCACCAGCTCAATTTGTATAATAATTGAAGATGATTGAGAGGGAAGTGTTAAGTAAATACTAAGTGGATATTGTCATAAAAGATGTAGATATTGTGTCCTAATACTGATAAGAATGTCTCTGGGCCGTTTCTCTTTACTTTTGAAATTAAATGGTCATAAAATACCATTGCTTCAGGCAAGAATATGTAAGAATGTGAAAATAAAGACATAACAGCCTTTGGAAAAAAATTGGATTTCAACCTTACTTTCACCTCTCATCCTTAATTGTTTAACAAAGGAGAATTTGAAAGTTGAAAATAATTCTTTTCTTATTTGTTAAGTCACCTTGGCTAGTGGGAGGGGGTATACCATTTAGAATGTATTTTCATAAGAAAGCAATATTGGAAAGCCAATTTGTCAGCAGTGGACCTAAGGCTTATTGAAGAGCTCTCAACTTCTTAGGGGAAATCAACTTTTTCTCTCAAGGCAAATTCAGCTCTGTGACAAGTCATCTTTTTTTTTTTTTTTTCCTTCTCTCAAGTCTTTGGTCATACCTTTGGTGAAGCAAAATTCTGAATCCTGCCTGGTCTCTTCATAAATTTAGGCTGATTCAAGCTCTCTGAGGGTGGGATACTACAGATAATTAAGAAAGCCAGCAAAGTTATATTTCAGTGGAGAATGATGTGGTTAGTTTTATATTTGGATACAAAAAGGGGGAGAAGATATTGAGAAGCAACTTTCCTTTTGGTTGGTGCTTCTCACATCACAGTCCATGAGGAGCATTAGCAAGCCAGCAGCGATAGTCAGGGTTCCTACAGCATAAAAACAAGTGTGATGCCAGGACTGGACTGTTCTCATATTGAAAGAACCAACAGTGAGATTCATCAAAGTAAATCCTTTTTTAGCCCTCAGGAAGCCACTGATAGATTCAGCTTCAGGGTATGAGGATAGATATTTGGAGAATAATAGAAATGGTTATTTTCTTAGGCTGAAATTCCTAGAAGCCTTGAGTTCCTAAGATCATGCTAGGCTGCAGGACAGTATCAGACTGAAGTGTTTAAACAGAGATTTAAAGACACATAAGTTGTATTCTTTTGTTCAGTAAATATTTATTAAGCATCTACTATGTGCCAGGCACTTTTATAGGCATTAGGGGTACAATGGTGAACAAAACAAAATCCTTGCCCTTGGAAAACTTAAAAATAAATCAATTCATAAATACTTAAGATAATTTAAGTGGCAATAGATGCTATGAAGAAATTGAAGCAAGGTACGGGGCCAGAGAGTGACAGGGAAGGTGTGTTTGCTGAGTCACAAGGTAAGTTCTCTCAGAAAGCGACATTTGACAAAGACCTGGGTGATAAAGAGGAAGAATTTAAACATAGATTTTGGGAAGAGCTTTCCAAGTAGAAATAAGCACAGGTACAAATGCCCTAAGATTACAATGAACTTGGTGTTTTCAAAGGACAGAAGTTATGCTCAAGTGAGGATAGTGGGAGGGAGCCCAAGAGTTTGGTATTTAAGACTGAAAAGGGAAGTGGGAACCAGATCATCTGAAACTTGTGGACCTTCATAGGAAGTTTCAGTTTTATTCTAAATGTCACAGGAAGTCATAGAGGGATGTTAAGTAGGGAGAGTTATAATATGATTATCTTTTGTAAAAGATGGTTCTAACTGCTGTTGGGAGAATAGGTTGTAGAAAGATTGTAAGAAAGCAATTTTAAGGAAGTAGAATCTACAGTAATTCCAATAAGAGATTACAGTGCCTTGGACTAGGGTGACTGTGGTGAAAGAACTAATATTAATATTATGTATTGCTTTGACATCTGCTAAAATCAGAAGGGCATCAAATTGCCTAACCACGAGTTCCCCTCCCCCTCTGCCCCATAGATAAGGTCCCCTAGCCAGACAACCCTCCTTACCAAGCAGACTGGGTGCAATTCTTGCTCATCCCTGAGTAGCAAATTTTGGTTCTTCAGCAGCACTCAGGATTATTGAAACAAGACAATCACATCCTCCTGCAGGAACTGGGGCACACCCCACCGTCTTGCTACTGCAAAGCCTGTCTCTTTCAGCCTCTGCTTGTTCACTCTGTTCCCAAGTATAACTTCTGTTTGGCCCTGCATAGTGTGTGGTGTCCCCTGGGCTGTAAGTATATGTGACTAATAAACTGCTGTCACTTTCATCTGTCCAGTGCTGGGTGTGTTTGGCTATGCCCATAACTCTAGGACGGAATTCCCTCCCTCACCAATGAAATAAAGAGGAGGCTAATAAAACAGTGATAGCACTGGAGGTGATGAGAAGTAGAGATAATGAAAACTGATCAGATGTATTTTGGAGGTTAAGCTAATAAGATTAACAGGTGGGTTTGGATATGACACCTAGGGATTTTTTCCCCAGCTTTATTGAGATATAATTGACATATAGCATTGTGTACGTTTAAGGTGTACAATGTGATGATTTGATACAAGTATATTTTGTGAATACAAAAATATAACCAAAATAAGGTTAGTTAACATATCCTTCACCTCACGTAGTTACCATTTTGTTTTTGTTGTTATGGAGAGAATACTAAAGCTCCACTCTAATAGTAACTTTCAAGTATATAATACAGTATTGTTAACTCTAGTCTCCACACCATATACTCGATTCCCAGAACTTATTCATCTTATAACTAAAAGTTTGTACCCTTTGACCAACATTTCCCTATTTCTCCTACCCCTCAACTCCTGATAATCACCATTCTACTTTCTGTATCTATGAGTTTGATGCTTTTAGATTTCATATTTAAGTGACATCATATAGTGTTTGTCTTTCTCTGTCTGACTTATTTTACTTAGCATGATGCCCTCCAGGTTCATCCATGTTGTCTGTTGTCACAAGTGGCAGGATTTCCTTCTTTCTTTTGTAGCTGAATAATATATGTGTATTACATCTTCTTTATTCATCCATGATGGACGCAGGTTATTTTCATGTCTCGGCTGTTGTGAATAATACTGCAGTAGACATGGGGGTGCAGATATCTCTTCAGTACAGTGGTCTTGTTTCCTTTGGGTGTATTCCCAGAAGTGGCATTGCTGGACCATGTCGTTGTTCCTTAGAGGGTCACATGGTGGCTTCTTGCCAGCATTTGCTCTCTTGGCTTTTTGACGACAGCCACTCTAACAGGCATGAGGTGATGTCTCACTGTGCATTTGACTTGCAGTTCCCTTATGATTAGTGATGTTGAGCACCTTTTCATGTACCCGTTGGCCATTCATATGTCTTCTTTGGAAAAACGTCTGTTTAGGTCCTTTTTCCGTTTTTTAATTGGTAATTTGTTTTTTTTGCTATTGAGTTGCATGAGTTCTTTATATATTTTGGATATTAACCCCGTATCAGATATTCGGTTTGCAGATATTTTTCCCATCCCGTAGGTTGTCATTAAATTGTGTATCTGTGTTCTCTTGTAGCTCTCTGATCATATTGAGAACAATTATTTTGAACTATTTGTCAGGCAATTTCTGGATCTCCATTTTTGGGGCATCAGTTATTGGAAGTTTACTGTATTTCTTTGGTGGAGTCATGTTTCCCTGATTTTGTGATCCTTGTAGCTGTGCATAGATATCTGCCCATTTGAAGAAGTAATCAAAATGAAACCGTTCTTCCTTCTTTGTACAGTTATTCTCAGATTTTCTCCTCTGCTGTGTTGCTGAATTTTCTTAAGTTGCACTCTGGAGCTCTCCTAGAGCTATTCTTGTTTGTGGATAGCTGTCTAATTGTTGATCTTCATTGGGGGATGGAGGCTAGGGTCTCCTCTATGCCATCTTGCTGACGTCTGACCCCTAGGTTTTTTTCCTGAAAAACTGGAAACATGGTGAAACCCTTAACTGAAATAGGTGAAGACAAAGATAGGGACGAATATGATGGGAAAAATTAAGAGTTCTGTTTTGACATGTAATCTTTGAGATATTTAATGGATATGCAAAGGATGCCCAGTTGGAATTGTCTAATAGGCAGGTAGACATTTGGATCTGAAGCTTAGGAGTTTTATAGATCTTTGCTGCCCTAACATGTCATGTGGCAATGTGGAAACTGTAGATCAAGGAGATTAAGTGACTTGGTCAAGATCGTAGCTTAGAAATGGCAGATATTCAGACTCTAAGTCCAGTGCTCTTTCCAACAGAAACATGAATCCTGAAGCAAAGAAAATATATTGTCCCATTTGTACCCTTTTCCACTAAGCTACATGTAAAGGTTTGGAAGGGTAACTTGGAGACTGAAGGGTAGTACTGTTTAATGGTGGCTCACTTTTCTTCTACAAAGTGACAAGTAGCAACAAAGAGAAGGGATTATTAGTGTTGGCTAATTCACTTTAAATATAGTGGACTTAAGCATGCACAAATTTTTAAAATTTATTTTATTAAAGTATAGTTGGTTTACAATGTGTTAATTTCTGCTGTATAGCAAAGTGATTCAGTTATACATATTTATACATTCTTTTTCATATTCTTTTCCATTATGATTTATCATAGGATATTGAATATAGTTCCCTGTGCTCTACAGTAGGACCTTCTTGTTTATCCATTCTATATGTAATACTTTGCATCTGCTAGTCCCAAACTCCCTCCCCTGTGCCCCCTCCCCCTTGGCAACCACAAGTCTGTTCTCTATGTGTGTGAATCTGTTTCTGTTTCATAGAGAAGTTCATTTGTGTCATATTTTAGATTCCACATATAAGTGATATAATATGGTACTTAGCATGCACAAATTTAACCTTCATTGTTTAACCATTTATAAGTGACTGATTCCCATGATAGGTTGTGATCTTGCTAAGGTTACAAAGTGGCATCAAGGGGAGAATGAGTCTCTCCACTAGTGAATGGGCCTAGCTGTCTGCAGAGTATCCACATCTCAAGTTGGTTTCATTGTTTCTACTTGTCTTCTTGTACATGGGGACTTTTAGTAAATGATTAAAAAAAAAAAAAAAGAAAAGAAAAGAAAAAAGGTTTGATTCTAAAATGCACAACAATCAAAAACAAACACAAATAAAACCTCCATAAATAAAGAAGTTCAAATATAACTTTAGTATCTTATTTATAATATTATTAGAGATTTGAAGGAATTATTTAAAAATTTAGTGAGCCGTATTGCATCTTACAGGGGAAATTGTTTGCTGTCATAGTGCTTGGGAATTATATCATTCTAAACATGTACTCCTTACAAACATCAGGAGTGAGTGTGTGCTAGTATTTATTTAAATGTCAGGAAATCTTTTTGATTCTAGACCCCAAAAGGCATTCATTTATCATCAGAAAATTTTTAAACATGCATTAAAATGGAAAATGATAAAGGCAACCTGTAAGTATATTTGGTAGGGAAGCTTCCAATCTGGTACATTCAGTTGCCACATGGCTATCCAATGTTGGCAACGGTCCAGTAAATAGAATAGTTGTTCCAGTTTCAACAGATGCTCAATGAATTTAACAGGACTTATAGATCAATGTAGTTGATCATCTGAACCAAGAGAACATGTTACTATTGATACAAAGAACATTTTAGGGAAAAATATACAAACATTGCTTTTTTGGTTAAAAAATATAAAGTCCAACCCAACAACAAACTTTTAAATTTGAGGAAAAACACTTATAACAATGGAAAATTAAAAGCAGAATCTCAGCAGGTGCAAGGGATTCTGAATGGAGCCCTAAATTAATAAATACAAGATGAGTTGGTAGCAGCTTGGCGTGGGCCACAAAGACCACTAACACAAACTGCTACTAATAAAATCTGTCCCAGAAGGAGGGAGTGGGCGTGGTCACCCACACAGTCTGAGGACCCTCCTGGTTTGATATTTAGACCTTGAAGCTCTGCACATAGTCCAGAGTGGCACTTGAATTAATTAGGCAAGGTAAGGATAATGGGGAGGAAGGAATAAGAAGGTGCTAAAGAGACAGGTTACAACATTTACCTGGACTTTAGTTCGTGTGTGTGGTTGTGTGTGTATTTAAACTGTCTTCCTAATTGACTGTCTTCCTAATTGAAAAGTAACACCCACTATAAAAAATTCAAACAATCCAGAAATGCATAAAGTAAAAAATTGTCCTCTTTCCCATGTCCTCCTTCCAAAAGAAACCACTATTAACATATGTTGTACATTCTCACAAACATTTTTTCTGAGCTTTTACATATATGTATACACATTTACATATGGATAAGGAGAGGGCAAAAGAGCTTTATATTTCTTTCCAAAAGTGGTATCATACTGAATGCACTGTAGCGTAGCTCTCTGTTTTTGCTTAGTACGTTGTGAACACCATTCCACGTCCTTACATGGAAATCTACTTCATTTTTTAATGCTTTGCATACATGGAGTAAATACTCCATAGATTGTATGTACCATAAGTTATTTAACAAACTCCGGATTGGTGGGCATTTAGATTGTTTCCAATTTTTAGCTATCAGTGTCACAGGCAATGTTGCATGGTAAACGTATATTAATGCATACCAGTGTAAGTATTTCTGTAGGACCAGTTCTTACAAGAAGAATTGCTGCGTCAATGTGCTCTCTTACATGGTGAATGCAAAGATAGAAGCAGCAATTGCAACCTGATTTCTTCTACCTCTCCGGGGTCCAGCACCTGAGAAGAAGAATTCAGGACACACAGGCAGAGAAGGGGGCTACCCTTCTGATATGGTATGAGAGTCCCTAAAAGCCTTCCTGGGCAGAACTCCTCTCTTTCCTGGTCTGCTCAAAAGCCTGGAATTCCCAGGATAAAATCATGTCCTCAGCAGCCTTCTGCATCCTCTCTTTAGTGGAGTGATGGCCTTACTGATTTGGGAGTGGCAATATCCTCTCTGGCTGAAATATTGCAGGAATTTACATATCTCGTATAATCAGCACATCTTTTCATTTCAACACTTGGTAAGAATCTTTATAAAATTTTAGTCTATTTTTCTGTCCTTGTGATTTTAGGAGACTAGATTAATTTGCTTTTCTAAACCTGAGGATATTGTGACGCCTAAGAATCATTCTTACAGTAACACAGTATTTTGCCCAACTTATAACAGTTTGATATTTTATGATAGTGGGCTTCTTTTAGGTATAGAATCTCACCCCCCTCCCAACTGTCCAGTGAATCAAACAGGGCAAAGAGTACTTTGGTTTTATAAATGAGAATATTGAGGTTCAGAAATGTTACGGGACTAACCTAAGACACATGAGGAGTATTGGCAGAATTTATCAGTGATGAGTGCCTCATGTGATAGATTTAAAACCTATTAGAAATGGAACTGAACTTGAACTGATATCCTAAAAATTTGAGATTGGGAGTTTTCTGGTATTTTGTTTAAACACTGTTCTCTCTTTACTCGGTTCTTAAAACATCATGGTGCTATTTTTTTTTTTTAACATCTTTATTGGAGTATCATTGCTTTACAACGTTGTGTTAGCTTCTGCTTTATAACAAAGTGAATCAGCTCTACATATACATATATCCCCATATCTCCTCCCTCTTGCGTCTCCCTCCCACCCTCCCTATCCCACCCCTCTAGGTGGTCACAAAGCATATGGTGCTATTTTAATTTACTATTTCCTTATAAAATCAACGTGTTTTTTAAGTTATGTTAATTTAAAGGTCTGATTAGCTTCCTGATTCTCAAACGAGGTTTCACTCTGTTACTACATTGTGACTAAAGCATAGATGTGTGCACATCCATCACCAGTGGACACATCAGCCAAGTTAACAAGGCGACTCTGTGAGCCACCGCAAATAACATTAAGAAGAGCTAACCTTTCCATTATTCTTTCTATGTGTTGGTCATCCACCTAAGATTTACTCATATTAACTCACTGAATCCTCACAATAACTCTATGAAGTGGGTTTCATTACTATCTCCCTTTTGTACATGAAGAAAACAAAGTGCAGAGCCGGTAAGTAACTTGTCGAATGTCATGTAGCAAGGAAGTGGCAGCCCTGGACTATAAACCCCCTTGTTCTGACTCCACCATCTGTGCTCTTAAATCACAGGGCTGTACCGCAGTGTCAGCATGGCAATTGCCCACTTTTCCCGTGTAATGCGCAGGTGCTCAGAAAGCTGGTGGCTTCAGGAAGCAAACGCTTCAAACTGCAACTTGTAGAGAGTTCAGTATAAACATGACTCCAGCCAGGCCAGAGGAGCCAAAAAGATTTGTCAAAAATTCAGACCGCTTCCTCAAGACCCCTACTCCGAGTTGAATCTGACCTAACATGACTCTATCATACTTTAGCTTTTACTGACTTCCCTGTAGGCCAAGAAAAATAATGGAAGGAATTTATTCAATTTTATTAGATTAATATTCCTAAGTGAGTGAGCTGTACAATAAACCTCTTATCTTTACCCATTGGTTCAAATTTCATTTAAATACAGCCTTTATGATAACATTCTCCTTTTATCTATTAAAGTAGGGTTCAGTGACATAGTTGTAGGAAACTTGTTCTTTTTCCCCTGAGGCTTAATAGCCTTAAATGTTTTTATTAGCAATACTCATACTTTAAAGGCATTTTTCTTATGTAGTATTCAATATTTTAACCAACCAAGACCTGATCTTGACAGTGCCACTAAAATTTAACTAAAATTTCTTATTTATACTGGGATCATCATATGCAATCTCAAGCCACTCTGCCTGGGATCAAAACCCAACTCTGCCACTTACCAGGTGGTACTCTTGGGCAAATTACTTAATTGTTTTGTGCCTTAACTTCTTCATCTATAAAGTAGGGATTTTGATATTAGTATCAATCTGAGTTCTCTAGAGAAACAGAACCAATAGGATATACCTAGATATATGGTGAAATTTAATTGACTCATGAGATTATGAAAGCCAAGTCCCATGATCTGCTGCCTTCAAGCTGGAGGCCCAGGAAGCCAGTGGTGCAGCTCCAGTCCAAACATGAAGACCAGGGGCGGGGGGCCAGTGGTGTTAGTCCAAGTCTGAAGGCCCAAGAACCAAGAGTGCTGATTTATGAAGGTAGGAGAAGATGGATGTCCCAAGCAAAGAGCAAATTCTCCCTTCCTCTGCCTTTTTATTCTGTTTAGGCTCTCAATGATTGTATGATGTCTACCAGCGTTGGTGAGGGCAGTCTACTGATTCAAATGCTAATCTCTTCCAGAAACACCCTCACAGACACACCCAGAAAAAATGTTTTACCAGCTATCTGGGCATCCCTTGACCCAATTAAACTGACACATAAAATTAACTGTCACACCTATTTCGTGGGGTTGAGAATTTAATGAGTGCTTACTATGTCTGGCACTGGTCAAAGCTCTTAACATGTATCACTCACTCGTTCAATCCTCACAACTACTGAGATCCGAATATCATCTCCAGTTTAAAGATGAGGACCCTGAAGCACAGAATGGTTAATTAAGGAAGTTGTCTAAAGAGAAAATAAAAAGCTCGTAAGCAATAGCGTTTGGATATGAACCCCACTAATCTCGTTATAAATCTGCAGTCTTAGTCACGGCTATGTGCTGCCTTTTTTGAAAATTAGTTTAAAACAACAACAAACTTTCAAACCCACTTTCTAAATGTAAGCATGCTCTCCAACGGTTTCTCACTCTGACCTTCTGTCTCTAAGGGGCCAAACCACCCCTAGTTTGCCATTTAGATGGCCCTGGTGTTCTGTCCACACACACTGCGATTATGTAATAACTCAAACATCAGTTTGATTTCTATAACTCCAATTCATCGAAATCCCTTTGTCTGCCACCAGAATTTACACCATCTACTATAGTAGATGTTCGGTAAGGGCTCATGACAGAACAAACCTCCTGATTAGAAACCTGTGCAATGACAGTTCTAGAATCACTGGTAAATTCTTCTTCTTTCAGAGATAAAATTTTATAAGAGAAGCTTTAGGAGAAAGACTCAGAAGTAAAATTTAACAATTAAAATTCCACATCTCAAATTTTTTAATCCAATTATTTATGGCTAATTTTATAGGAAAAAAGCAAAATGGAAATTTACATTATTATTTTGGATGTGGAAATACTTCATTTTCATTGCTCTTGAGCCTTTAAACCAAAATAAGAAAGCAGACCAACTTAGAGGACCGTACTTCAAAATATATTTTTAAAATGAGCATTGTCGCCTAGTCATGCTATTGCTGTAATAGATCTCTATTTTCCTTTCACTTTTGATAAATTCAGTTAGTTGGCCCCAAATACAGTACTCTGCATGCTATTTGAAATGAGTCAAATACTTCGAAGAAAAAAGTTTTGATTTTTGGACAAACTGCGGGAAGCCATTATTAAAAGGGCCAAATATCAATACTATGTACTGAATTTGGATCGATCTTTGTGATTACTTCATAGCTTTTTAAGTGAAGAAACATGCTCTTTGAATGAGACTTTTTTAAAAAAGAAAATGACCACAAACAGTGTCCTCTGGGCTGATGGGACTCGCTATGTTTAAAAACACTGATTAGGGGACTTCCCTGGTGGCGCAGTGGTTAAGAATCTGCCTGCCAATGCAGGGCACACGGGTTTGAGCCCTAGTCCGGAAGATCCCATATGCCATGGAGCAACTAAGCCCGTGTGCTACAACTACTGAGCCTGTGCTCTAGAGCCCGTGAGCCACAACTACTGAGCCCACGCGCCTAGAGCCTATGCTCCGCAACAAGGGAAGCCACCACAATGAGAAACCCTCACACCGCAACAAAGAGTAGCCCCCGCTCGCCGCAACTAGAGAAAGACTGCGTGCAGCAACAAAGACCCAGTGCAGCCAAAAATAAATAAATAAATTTATATTAAAAAAAACCCAAACACTAGAACTTTTAAAGAAATGTTTCAACTCCACTATAGGAGGAAGACTCCATCTAAACCTGGAGCAGACACGTGATGACTTGAGAATTTCTGAAACACCTGCCTACCTTTGAAAGAAGCACAAAATTTTAAAGTCTCAAGATTGGAAAGAAGGTAATGGTCAAATACTGTGACCAATCAGCTTGTGTTTTAAGTCCTTCTCTCTATATTCCCCAAATGTCACCACCAGCCTATGAATCACGCCTCTGATGATAAGAAACTTGCTTCTTCCTCAAGCTCTAAGTGCTACACAGTCATTCCTTATAAAGACCAACTTGAATCCAAGACTTTTTCTGTTATTACAAGTGTTGTATTCATATTTGTATTCTTAGGACCTAGTAAGACATAGGAACACAAGTGCTCAGTGAAGTTGGTTGTATCAAATGGAAAAATTTCCTTGGGTCATATATTACATTGCAGTCTAGTTAATTGTGCACACATTTTATTTTCCCAACTAGATTGTAAACTCTGTGAGGGATGACATCTTGGTTTATACATCTTTGTATCCTCCGCAACCCCTAGTATGGTATTACGCACATAGAATGTCCCAAATAACTATTTGTTGAATTTAAAATGTGAATGAATGAATGAATAACTGAATGAATAAATCTTATTACTAAGCCATTTTCAGGGACATATTTTTATACTGCTCTTCAAAGCTAAGGACAAACACTTATATTCCATTTCTAAGACTTAAAAGAATGACTTCAGTTACAATTTTCCTATACCTAGAAGTTTCTACACAAAGCAGCCTATTAGATTATGGAAGAAGACTGGTACTTACTCCTTGTTAATTTTTTTTTTTTGCATTTTTTTAAATTGAAGTATAGTTGATTCACAATATTGTGAGTTTCAGGTGTACAACAAAGTGATTCAGTTATATATGTTTTCGTCAGATTATTTTCCATTATAGGTTATTATAAGATATTGAATATAGTTCCCTGTGCTATATAATAAATCATTGTTGCTTATCTATTTTATGTATAGTATCAGTAGTTTGTATCTATTAATCGTATACTCCTAATTTATCCCTCCCCCTCTCCCTTTCCTCTTTGGTAAACATAAGTTTGTTTTCTATGTCTGTGAGTCTGTTTCTATTTTGTATATAGATTCATTTTTATTATTTTTTAGATTCCACATATAAATGATATCATATAATATTTGTCTTTCTCTGTCTGAGTTACTTCACTAAGCATAGTATTCTCTAGGTTCATCCACATTGTTGCAAATGGTATTATAGAATTTCATTCTTTTTTATGGCTGAGTAATACTCCATTTTATTTATATATATATATATATATATATATAATCACATCTTTATAAGACAATCATTTTTTAATGAGTATCTGGGTTGTGTTCATGTCTTGACTATCATAAATAGTGCTGCTATGAACATTGGGGTGCATGTTTCTTTTTGAATTCGAGTTTTTATCTTCTCTGGGTATATACCCAAGAGTGGAATTGCTGGATCATATGGTAGCTTTATTTTTAGTGTTTAAGGACCCTCCATACTGTTTTCCACAGTGATTGTACAAATTACGTTCCCACCAACATTGTAGGAGGGTTCCCTTTTCTCCACACCCTCTCTACCATTTATTATTTGTAGACTTTTTGATGATAGCCATTCTGACCAGTATGAGATGATACCTCATTGGTTTTGATTTGCATTTCTCTAATAATTAGTGATATTGAGCATCTTTTCATGTACCTGTTGTCCATTTGTATGTCTTCTTTGGAGAAATGTCTATATAGATATTCTGCCCATTTTTTGATTGGGTTCTTTTTTTTTTTTTGATATTGAGTTCATGAAATGTTTGTATGTTTTAGATATTAACCCCTTGTTGGTTGCATCATTTACAAATATTTTCTCGCATTCTGTAGGTTGTCTTTTCACTTTGATAGTTTCCTTTGTTATGCAAAAGCTTTTGAGTTTGATTAGGTCCTATTTGGTTTTTTTTGCTTTTATTTCTTTTGGGAGACTGATCTAAGAAGATATTCCTATGATTTATGTCTGAGATGTTTTGCCTATGTTCGCTTCTAGGAGTTTTATGGTGTCATGTCTTATATATATGTCTTTAAACCATTCTGAGTTTATTTTTGTGTACAGTGTGAGGGAGTGTTCTAATTTCATTGATTGACATGTAGCTGTCCAGCTTCCCCAACAGCACTTGCTGAAGAGACTGTCTTTTCTCCATTGTATATTCTTGCCTCCTTTGCCATAGATTAATTGACTGTAGGTGCATGGGTTTATTTCTGGGCTTTCTATTCTGTTCCGTTGATCTATATGTCTGTTTTTGTGCCAATACCACACTGTTTTGATCACTGTAGCTTTGTAGTATAGTCTGAAGTCTGGGCAGGTTATGCCTCCAGCTTTGTTATTTTTCCTAAGGATTGCTTTGGTAATTCTGGGTCTTTTGTGGTTCTGTATAAATTTTAGGATCATTTGTTCTAGTTCTGTGAAAAATGTCATGGGTACTTTGATAGGTATTGCATTAAATCTGTAGATTGCTTTGGGTAGTATAGCCATTTTAATAATATCAATTCTTCCAATCCAAGAGCATGGGATATCTTTCCATTTCTTTGAATCAACTTCAGTTTCCTTTATCAATATTTCATAGTTTTCAGCATATAGGTCTTTCACCTCCTTGGTTAAGTTTATTCCTAGGTATTTTGTACATGATTTTAAATAGGATTTTTTTTCTTTCTGATATTTCATTTTTGTGTAAAAACATGCAACTGATTTCTGTATATGTATCTTGTATCCAGCTACCTCCTTTTTGAACTCAGGGTCTAGTAGACTGGTGAAGCATGTTTCATTATTTATTCTTTCAGGGGATTCTTGTTCTTTAATTGGGAGTAGTTCCTCTGCTTTTTCATTTTATTTAGCTTTCTCTGTCTCTCTGAATTTAAGAGAAGCTGTTATCTACTGTGGTCTTGAAGAGGTGTTTTTATGTGGGAGCTTCCCTGTGTAGACTGTGTGAGTCCAGTATTTTTGGTGTGAGGGCTGGTTTTGGTGTGGATGCCAGCCATGTATTTCCTCAGAGTGTGCTGCCCCTTAGCCCCTTGATAAGAAGTATGATTGGTGTTGTGGTATCCAGAGCCTGCACTGGATTTTGGGCAGGCATCCTCTTTGCTCCATGGTTAACACTGCCCTGTTGGGGCAGGGTCTGCTACCCAATTGTTGAAGTAGAAACCCTGAGGGTAGAGTTTGACCAGACTCCATTGCCCCTGAGTGAGTGCGCTGCCCCAACCTTACTCCTTGATTTTTGAAGCTGGCTATTTCCTTCTTAGGCGTATGCAGCGTTTTTAAACACATGGTTTAATGGAATACAAAGGCTTTTCTATATCTCACTTTGTCTGTTATTTTTTTAATAGATCTTTTTTGGAGTATAATTGCTTCACGATACTGTGTTAGCTTCTGTTGCACAGCAAAGTGAATCAGCCATATGCATACACATGTCCCCATATCCCCTCCCTCTTGAGCCTCCCTCCCATCCTCCCTATCCCACCCCTCTAGGTCATCGCAAAGCACTGAGCTGATCTCCCTGTGCTATGCTGCTGCTTCCCACCAGCCAACTGTTTTACATTCGGTGGTGTATATATGTTGATGCTACTCTCACTTTGCCTCAGCTTTCCCCTCCCACCCCAAGTCCTCAAGTCCATTCTCTATGTCTACCTATTTATTCCTGCCCTAAAACTAGGTTCATCAGTACCATTTTTTTTTTTAGATTCCATATATATGCGTTAGCATATGGTATTTGTTTTTCTCTTTCTGACTTACTTCACTCTGTATGACAGACTCTAGGTCTATCACCTCACTACAAATAACTCAATTTAGTTTCCTTTTATGGCTGAGTGATATTCCATGGTATATATGTGCCACATCTTCTTTATCCATTCACCTGTTGATGGACACTTAGGTTGCTTCCATGTCTGGCTATTGTAAATAGAGCTGCAATGAACATTGTGGTACATAACTCTTTTTGAATTATGGATTTCTCAGGGTATATGCCCAGTAGTGGGATTGCTGGGTCATATGGTAGTTTTATTTTTAGTTTTTTAAGGAACCTCCATACTGTTCTCCATGGTGGTTGTATCAATTTACATTCCCACGAACAGTGCAGAAGGGTTCCCTTTTCACCAAACCCTTTACAGCATTTATTGTTTATAGATTTTTTGATAATGGCCATTCTGACTGGCATGAGGTGATACTTCATTGTAGTTTTAATTTGCATTTCTCTAATGATTAGTGATGTTGAGCATCTTTTCATGTGCCTCTTGGCCATCTGTATGTCCTCCTTGGTGAAATGTCTATTTAGGTCTTCTGCCCATTTTGTAACTGGATTGTTTGGTTTTTTGATATTGAGCTCCATGAGCTGTTTGTATATTTTGGAGATTAATCCTTTGTCCATTGTTTCATTTGCAAATATTTTCTCCCATTCTGAGGGTTGTCTTTTTGTCTTGTTTATCGTTTCCTTTGCTGTGCAAAAGCTTTTAAGTTTAATTAAGTCCCTTTTGTTTATTTTTGTTTTTATTTCTGTTACTCTAGGAGGTGGGTCAAAGAAGATCTTGCTGTATTTTATGTCAAAGAGTGTTTTTCCTATGTTTTCCTCTAAGAGTTTTATAGTGTCTTGTCTTACATTTAAGTCTTTAATCCATTTGTGGTTTATTTTTGTGTATGGTGTTAGATAGTGTTCTAATTTCATTCTTTTACGTGTAGCTGTCCAGTTTTCCCAGCACCACTTACTGAAGATGCTGTCTTTTCTCCATTCTGTATTCTTGCCTCCTTTATCAAAAATAAGGTGACCATATGTGTGTGGGTTTATCTCTGGGCTTTCTATCCTGTACCATTGATCTATATTTCTGTTTTTGTGCCAGTACCATAGTGTCTTGATTACTGTAGCTTTGTGGTATAGTTTGAAGTGGGGGAGCCTGATTCCTCCAGCTCCATTTATCTTTCTCAAGATTGCTTTGTCTATTCAGGGTCTTTTGTGGTTCCATATGAATTGTGCAATTTTTTGTTCTAATTCTGTGAAGAATGCCATTGGTAGTTTGATAGGGATTGCATTGACTCTGTAAATTGCTTTGCGTAGCACAGTCATTTTCACAATATTGATTCTTCCAATCCAAGAACATGATATATTTCTCCATCTGTTTATGCATCTTTGATTTCTTTCATCAGTGTTTTATAGTTTTCTGAGTACAAGTCTTTGCCTCCTTAGGCAGGTTTATTCCTAGGTATTTTATTCTTTTTGTTGCAATGGTAAATGGGAGTGTTTCCTTAATTTCTCTTTATGATTTTTTGTTGTTGGTGTATAGGAATGCCAGAGATTTCTGTGCACTAATTTTGTATCCTGCAACCTTACCAGATTCATTGATTATTTCTGGTAGTTTTCTGGTGGCACCTTTAGGATTTTCTCTGGATAGTATCATGTCATTGGCAAACAGTGACAGTTTTACTTCTTCTTTTCCAATTTGTATTCCTTTTATTTCTTTTTCTTCCCCGATTGCCGTGGCTAGGACTTCCAAAACTATGTTGAATAAGAGTGGTAAGGGCAAAAAAAAAAAAAAAAAAAAAAAAAGAGTGGTCAGGGCTTCCCTGGTGGCACAGTGGTTAAGAATCTGCCTGCCAATGCAGGGGACACGGGTTCGAGCCCTGGTCCGGGAAGATCCCACATGCCGCGGAGCAACTAAGCCTGTGTGCCACAAGTACAGAGCCTGTGCTCTACAGCCCACGAGCCATAACTACTGAACCCGTGTGCCACAACTACTGAAGCCTGCGCACCTAGAGCCCATGCTCTGCAATAAGAGAAGCCACTGCCTACGCACCTCAACAAAGAGTAGCCCCCACTCGCTGCAACTAGAGAAAGCCCGCGCGCAGTAACGAAGACCCAATGCAGCCAAAAATAAATTAATTAAATTAATTAATTAAATTAATTAATTTAAAAAAAAAGGAGTGGCAATAGTGGACATCCTTGTCTTGTTCCTGATCTTACTGGAAAAGCTTTCATTTTAATACCATTGAGTGTGATGCTTGCTGTGGGTTTGTCATATATGGCCTTTATTATGTTGCGGTAGGTTCCCTCTGCCCATTTTCTGGAGAGTTTTTATCAAATGGGTGTTGAATTTTGTCAAAAGCTTTTTCTGCATCAATTGAGATGATCATATGGTTTTTATTCCTTAATTTGTTAATGTAGTGTATCACATTGATTGACTTGCGTATATTGAAGAATCTTTGCATCACTGGGATAAATCCCACTTGATCATGGTGTATGATCCTTTTAATGTGCTGTTGGATTCTATGTGCTAGTATTTTGTTCAGGATTTTTGCATGTATATTCATCAATGATATTGGTCTATAATTTTTTGTGCATGTGATATCTTTTTCTGGTTTTCATATCAGGGTGATGGTGGCTTCATAGAATGAATTTGGGGGTGTTTCTCCCTCTGCAATTTCTTGGAAGAGTTTGAGAAGGATTGGTGTTAGCTCTTCTCTAAATGTTTGATAGACTTCACCTTTGAAGCCTTCTGGTCCTGGACATTTGTTTGTTTAAAGATTTGTAATTACAGTTTCAATTTCATTACTTGTGATAGGTCAGTTTATATTTTCTAATTCTGTCTGGTTCAGTCTTGGAAAATTGTACCTTTGCAAAAATTTGTCCATTTCTTCATCGTTGTCCATTTTATTGGCATATAGTTGTTTGTAGTAGTCTCTTATAATCCTTTGTATTTCTGCAGTGTCAGTTGTGATTTCTCCTTTTTTTTCATTTCTAATTTTATTGATTTGAGTCCTCTTCCTTCTTTTCTTGATGAGTCTGGCTAAGGATTTATCAATTTTGTTTATCTTCTCAAAGAACCAGCTTTTAGTTTTATTGATCTTTGCTATTGTTTTCTTCATTTCTATTTCATTTATTTCTGCTCTGATCTTTATGATTTCTTTCCTTCTACTGACTTTTACTGACTTTGGGTTTTCTTTGTTCTTCTTTCTCTAGTTGTTTTAAGTGTAGGCTTAGATTGTTTATTCAAGATTTTTCTTGTTTCTTGAGGTGAGATTGTATTACTTTAAACTTCCTTCTTAGAACTGCTTTTGCTGTGTCCCATAGGTTTTAGGTCATCGTGTTTTCATTGTCATTTTTTTCTATGTATTTTTAAAATTTCTTCTTTGATTTCTTCAATGATCTCTTGGTTATTTAGTAGTGTACTGTTTAGCCTCCATATATTTGTGTTTTTTACAGTTTTTTTCTGTAATTGATTTCCAATCTCATATCGTTGTGGTCAGAAAAGATGCTTGATATGATTTCAATTTTCTTAAATTTTCCAAGGCTTGATTTGTGACCCAAGATGTGATCTATTCTGGAGAATGTTCCATGTGCACTTGAGAAGAAAGTGTATTCTGCCACTTTTGGTTGGAATATTCTGTAAATATCAGTTAAATCTATCTGGTCTATTGTGTCATTTAAAGCTTGTGTTTCCTTATTTTCTGTTTGGATGATCTCTCCATTGGTGTAAGTGGGGTGTGAAAGTCCCCTACTATTATTGTGTTACTGTCAATTTCTCCTTTCATAGTTGTTAGCATTTGCCTTATGTATTGAGGTGCTCCTATGTTGGGTGCATAAACATTTATAATTGTCGTATCTTCTTCTTGGATTGATCCTTTGATCATTATGTAGTGTCCCTCCTTATCTCTTGTAACAATCTTTATTTTTAAGTCTATTTTATCTGATATGAGTATTGCTACTCCAGCTCTTTTGATTTCCATTTGCATGCAATATCTTTTTCCATCCCTTCACTTTCAGTCTGTATGTGTCCCTAGGTGTGAAGTGGGTCTGTTGTAGACAGCATATATATGGGTCTTGTTTTTGTATCCATTCAGCCAGTCTGTGTCTTTTGGTTGGGGCATTTAATGCATTTACATGCAAGGTAATTATTGATATGTATGTTCCTATTACCATTTTCTTAATTGTTTTGGGTTTGTTTCTGTGGATCTTTTTCTTCTCTTGTGTTTTCCGCCTAGAGAAGTTTCCTTAGCATTTGTTGTAAAGCTGCTTTGGTGGTGCTGAATTCTCTTAGCTTTTGCTTGTCTGAAAAGCTTTTGACTTCTCCATCGAATCTGAATGAGATCCTTGCTGGGTAGAGTAATCTTGGTTGTAGGTTTTTCTCTTTCATCACTTTAAGTATATCCTGCCACTCTCTTCTGGCCTGCAGAATTTCTGCTGAAAATTCAGCTGATAACCTTATGGGGATTCCTTTGTATATTATTTTTTGTTTTTCCCTTGCTGCTTTTAATATTTTTTCTTTGAATTTAATTTTTGTCAGTTTGATTAGTATGTGCCTTGGTGTGTTTTTCCTAGGGTTTATCCTGTATGGGACTCTCTGTACTTCCTGGACTTGGGTGACTGTTTCCTTTTCATGTTAGGGAAGTTATCGACTATAATCTCTTCAAATATTTTCTCAGACCCTTTCTTTTTCTCTTCTTCTTCTGGGACCCCTATGATTCGAATGTTGGTGCATTTATTGTTGTCCCAGAGGTCTCTGAGATTGTCTTCAATTCTTTTCATTCTTTTTATTCTGCTCCTCAGCAGTTATTTCCACAATTTCGACGATTTTGTCTTCCTGCTCACTTATTTGACTTCTGCCTCAGTTATTCTGTTATTTATTCCTTCTAGTGTATTTTTCATTTCAGTTACTGTGTTGTTCATCTCTGTTTGTTCTTTAGTTCTTCTAGATCTTTGTTAAACATTTCTTGTATTTTCTCAATCCGTGCCTCCATTCTATTTCCAAGGTTCTGGATCATCTTTATTATCATTACTCTGAATTCTTTTTCTGGTAGATTGCCTGTTTCCTCTTCATTTATTTGGTCTTATAGATTTTTATCTTGCTCCTTCATCTGTGACATATTTTTTTGCTGTCTCATTATTATTATTATTTTTATGAGTGGGATTGTGTTCCTGTCTTACTTGTTGTTTGGCCTGAGGCTTCCAACACTGGAGTTTGTAGGCTATTGGGTAGAGCTGGGTCTTGGTGCTGAGATGAGGAACTTTGTGAGATCTCACTCCCATGAATATTCCCTGGGGTCTGAGGTTCTCTGTTAGTCCAGTGGTTTGGACTCAGAGCTCCCACTGCAGGAGCTTCGGCCCAACCCCTGCCTCATGAACCAAGATCCCACAAGCTGCATGGGGTGACAAAAAAAAAAACAAAGAGAACAATAACAAAGTAAAAAATAAAATTAGACTAGGAAACTAACAGATATGTTAGAAAGAATATAAATAAAAATATAGATGAATCAACAACCGGAGCGTACATCAGTACCACAATTGTAAAAAAGGAAGAGGAGGGAAAAGGAAAAAATTATAAAGGGGGCAGGGGGAGGCCTTGGATGTGGAGGGTGGGACCTAAGCAAGGGCAAGGTTTGGGCAGTGGGCGAGCCAATGCTCAGGACCCACAGGGCTGGAAAAGTCCTGTGGACTGTTGGGGGTGGGCCTTAGGCTCGAGGAACAGAAGGGGCCCAGGCATGCCCGCCCTCTGTTCTCAGACGGCATGGCACCTCACCTGGGAGCCCAGCAGGCTTCCTGGGCTCAAGTGGATGGAGCAAATGCCCTCCTTTCCCCTTCTGCTCCTCTGATCTGGGAGGGCCCCTCCCGCCTGCCTCTCCTGATCTCCCCGGCCTCCCTTTATGCCCCCAGGGACCCACACGGCCTGGAGGGGGCTTTGGAGGGTAGGGTACTGGCTTGGGAGCTCAGCAGGCTGCCTGTGCCCAAGTGGCCAGGGTGGTTGCCCTCCGCTCCTCTCCTTCCCAGAAAGTCCCTCCTGCCTGCATCTCCTGCTCTTCCCACAGAGTCCCTCCCACCTGCCTCTCCTGATCTCCCCAGCCTCAGGGGCGCCAATATTGCCTGGCCTCCACTTCTCCTCCCCCCTCAGTCCCCCTGCGTCCTACTGGTTCACTTTGGGGTTCCTCCCGTCTCTTTGGGCATCAGATCCCCCCACCAGCGGCCGGCAGGTGCCCTAGTTGCAGGGAGATGCTAACTCCGCATCTTCCCACACTGCCATCTTGACTCCCCAGTCTATTATGTTGAATCTATAAATACAACAGATTGAAAACCCACTTAAAGGCAAAACCAGATTGGCATCTTTCATGAGATTTTCACATCCTTTTTGTACTCAGGGGAAACAGTGAATATGAAAATGAGCTATTGACACTGAATGGAACCAATATATATGATGTAGAGTATAAAAGTCAATAAAAGAATTTTCAGCACAATAAGTATTAATCTTTGGTTAAATGTTTATGAAAACACAGAAATTGACATGTAATTACACATATTTCAAACTTTGTCTCTTTAGTTTTGGTTTGATGAAACAGCATGTATACAAAGTATGCCTTTGATCAAAATCTGAAACTGCTACAAAGTAACTGAGTTGTCTTGGATAAGTTACCACACCTTTCTGTGCCTGTTTCCTCCATGTAAATAGGATTTTTTGATGAAGAATACATATAAAGTATTTAGCACAATATAAGTGATCTATAATTAAAAGTTATTAATATGCTCACAAAGGAATAGGGCATGGCTGTTGAGTAAAAGAACGATTTTAAAACACTATTGCTATTATTTATGCAGTCAGAAGGAGCATACACTTTCAAATCATTTTATGTAACTATTTAATTATTCAAGAAATGCTACCTTAACTCAAAATAGTTTTGGAACTCCTCTTTTGAAATTGCTGTAAAACTACTTTATGAGCCCCTTAAAGCAATAAGACAGAATCTTAAAATCATATTTTACTTATTTTGAAAAGTAGTAATAGTGCTTCCCTGGTGGCACAGTGGTTAAGAATCCGCCTGCCAATGCAGGGGACAGGGGTTCAAGCCTGGTCCGGGAAGATCCCACATGCCGCGGATCAATTAAGCCCATGCGCCACAACTACTGAGCATGCGCTCTAGAGCCTGAGAGCCACAACTACTGAGCCCCCGTGCCACAACTACTGAAGCCCGGGTTCCTAGAGCCCATGCTCCACAACAAGAGAAGCCACCACAATGAGAAGCCCGCACACTGCAATGAAGAGTAGCCCTCGCTAGCCATAACTAGAGAGAGCCCACACACAGCACTGAAGACCCAACGCAGCCAAAAAAAATAATGATAATAAAAAGTAGTAATACCCTACTGTTGTACTCAACTTACAAGACTTGGCTATGAATGACTTTGATATGTTTACAGAAATCTAATCATTTGCCAAAGGAGAAACATTTTTCCACCATCAGGAATAATCAAAACAAGATCCTGAAAATGCAGAAGATAATTGCAAAAGGTACTGTATGCAATGGTATTATTACTGGATTTAGTGGTTGTTTCCCAACTAGTTTGTAAACTCTATGAGGAAAGGCATCTTGTTTCATATATCTTTGTATCTTCTGCATTACTGAAAGGATTTTTGAAGGTGGATGCTATGAATTTGATCACATAAGTCCTATAAATATTGTACTTTATTATATATTTGACTACACATGTTTATATATATAATGCTTTATGATTATTATATTTTATTATTATTCAGGAAAAATGTGATTAAGACATGTGATTAAGGCACCAACCAAAATATCATCCAAGACAGATGGTAGGAGTGTCAGATACTGTGCATGCTTGAGCTCTCATCAGGCTCTGATAGATGCATTGCAGTAGTCCAGGAAGCTTGAGTAGAGATGATCATCTAGCTCCCAAGACAACATCCAGGAGGGCAAAAATGTGGCAGGAAGAGCATAACCCCTTCTAGACTCTAACATTCTCTTATACACTGGAGAATGAGATTCTCTCCTGAATATCCATTTAAGGGTTTTCCTCATCTTTAATCTCTTAAGCGCAGGTTGGAAAGACAATGAGTGTTCCTCATTTCCACGTATTTTCTCAGTCACAAGGACTTGGAGAAGACAACTGTTAGGAGACAATTCTTTTTTTTTTATAAATCTATTTATTTATTTTTGGCTGCATTGGGTCTTTGTTGCTGAGCGCGGGCTCTCTCTAGTTGCGGCGAACAGGGGCTACTCTTTGTTGTGGTGCACAGGCTTCTCACTGTGGTGGCTTCTCTTGTTGCAGAGCATGGGCTCTAGGCGCGCGAGCTCAGTAGTTGTGGCTCTTGGGCTCTAGAGCACAGGCTCAGTAGTTGTGGCGCACAGGCTTAGTTGCTCTGTGACATGTGGGATCTTCCCGGATCAGGGCTTGAACCCACGTGCCCTGCATTGACAGGCGGATTCTTAACCACTGCGCCACCAGGGAAGTCCCAGGAGACAATTCTTATATTTCTGCACATCTTGCCTTTTCCTGATTATCTTTTCAAGGACGTTTGTATAACAAAGATAAAGTTAATGTCTTCACTCACAGCAAAGGGTAGGCTTACTACACTCTTAGAGGAGAGAGATAGTATCTTCTTCCAGAGCAAAGAGCAGACATACTTATCATTCAGCATAATAAAGGCAGTGCATTCCTCTGGAGCAAAGTACAGTGCATGCTAACAGATTACTACAGATTAAGGCTTCCTAAACTCAGAATTCCTCTCCTGTAATGACACCCTTTAGGCATGTAAGTATCATATCGCCAAAGGGAACTGGGTCTCAGGGAACTAGTGCAAAAAGAAAAAAAAAAAAAGATTGGTACTCTGGTGACTGTTACTGTGAGTAGTAAACTATCGTTTATTTTTTGATCCATGAGTTCCATATCTTGTAGTAGCATCCCTGAAACTGTGGTAAGCCAACTTCATAGTTTGCAAATAGAATAAAACAGTCCTTTTCTAAAAAGAACCTAGAAATCAGAGAGAATACTAAGCAAATAGGATAGTCAGGAGCAGTGTTTTCCAACAGGAATATACTTTTGGCCATATATATAAGTTTAAATTTCCAGTAGTCACATTAAAAATTTTTTAGTAAGTAGGTAAAACTAATTTTAATAACATTTTATTTAACCCAGCCTATCCAAAGTATTGTTATTTTAACATATCAATCAATATAAGAATTATTAATGAGATATTTTACATTCTTTTTTTCATACTAAGGCTTTGAAATCTAGTGCATAATTACACTCACAGTGTATTTCAGTTCAGACAAGCCACATTTCAGAAGCTTTATAGCTACATGTGGCTACTGATACTGTATTGGACAGTATAGGTCTTAGAGAATGAGACACAGCTAGAGCAAGATGTCCCAAGAATGTTCCATGTATATGAATAGGGGTTCTATGAAGAAAGGGTTGCATGGTCACATAAGTTTGAGAAGTGCTGAATTATAGCAAGTTGAATTTATTTCCTTTTTTGCAAAACTTCTTAGAGCCTTTAGTACTCTAAAATATTGTTTTCCTAATTTATTTGACTGAAAAATGCTTTTCTTTCAGAGCATTTTGTGGGGCTAGTGTTCTGTGTAGTACTCTTGGGAACTGCTGGCACATTGGGTTTTCTAGGACAGCCATGATTTCAAATACTTTGTCCTGTTGTCCACTTAAGCATTGTGTGCCATGATTTTAGCTTTGAACATCTTAATCACCAAAATGCACTGCTCTGCTAACTCTCGATTCTCTTCCTTCTCTTGCATTCCCATTTTAGCCCTTATGACTTTTCTCACTTTCCAGACCACGCCACATACCACTGTCGTCAGTCTTTTAAGTTATAGTTTTGACCCCATCCATGTCTCCCCACTTTTTCCTAAATATATGTGTGTTAGTTTCCTATGACTGCCATAACAAAGTACCACAAATGGCGTGGCTTAAACAACAAACATTTCTTATCTCACAGCTGTGGAGGCTAGAAGTCTGAGATCAAGGTGTCAGCAGGGTTGGTTTCTTCTTAAGGGCTGTGAGAAAGAATCTGATCCATGCCCGTGACCTAGTTCCTCGTGGTTTGCTGGCTCATAGTGCTTGGCCTATAGAAGCGTTACCCCAATCTCTGCCTTCATCTTCACATGGTATTCTCCCTGTGTGTGAGTCTGTGTCCCAATTTCCTCTTTTTTGTAAGGACACCAGTACTCTTGAATTAGGGGCCCATTCCACTCCAGTATAACCTCATCGTAACTACTTTCATCCACAATAACCCTATTTCCATGTAAGGTCACATTCTGAGGTACTAGGGGTTAGGATTTCAATATATGAATTTGAGGAACGGACAACTGAAGCCATAATTATAAGTTAAAAAAAAATGCACTTAGCAAATATTTATATGTTCACTATATGCCAAGATGCTTGCTCCATTCCCCAGCCTACAGATTCAGCCTTATTTCCCATTACTCCCCTATAAACCATATCCAAACTGAGCTGCTCACTATTTCCTAAAACGCTGTATTTTCTTATTATATTAATTTCCAGTTGCTTTTGCAGCAAATTACCACTTAAGGGCCTGAAAACACAAGTTTATTATCTTGCAGTTCTGGAAGTGAGAAGTCAGAAATGGGACTTAACAGGCTACATGATGATGTTGGCAGAGCCGCCTTCCTTCCGGAGCCTCTAGAGAAAACTATGTTTCCTTGCCTTTTCCAGCTTGTGGAGGCCACCTGCATTTCTTGGCTCCTGGCCCAGTTCTCTCCAACTCTCTCAAAGGCTAGTTATATAGCAGCTTCAAGTCTCCCTCCCTCCTTCTCTCTCTCTCTCTGTATATACCTATATGTCAGCACCTCTCCTTCTGACTCTAATCCTCCTACATCCCTCTTTTTTAATTGAGTTGTAATTAACATAAAATATATTAGTTTCAAGTGTATAACATAGAAATTTGGTATTCTTATACATTATCAATATCACCACAGTTAAGACCAGTTAGCATTTGTCACTATACAAAATTATTACAATATTATTGACTGTACTTGCAAGTGTGGGTTACATCCCCATGACTTAAGTACCTTACAGCTAGAAGTTTGTACCTCTTAATCCCCTTCACCTATTTCATCCATCCTCTTACCCCAACCCCTCTGGAAACCACCAGTTTGTTTTCTGTATCCATAAACCTGTTTTCATTTTATTATGTTTGTTTTTTTGTTTTGTCTTTTAGATTGCACATATAAGTGAAATCATATGGTATTTGTCTTTCTCTGTTGGACTTATTTCACTTAGCATAATACCCTCTAGGTCCATCCATGTTGTCACAAATGGCAAGATTTCATTCTTTTTCATGACTGAGTAATATCACCTTTATATATATATATATATATATCACTTCATCTTTATCCATTCCTCTATTAGTGGACAATTAGGTTGCTTCCATATCTTGGCTATTGTAAATAATGCTGCTATCAACATTGGGGTGCATGTACCATTTCAAATTAATGTTCATTTTCTTTGGATAAATACCTAGAAGTAGAATTGATGGATCATGTGGTAGTTCTAATTTTAGTTTTCTGAGGAACCTCCATCCTGTTTTTCATAGTGGCTGCACCAATTTACATTCCCACCAACAGTGTACTAGGGTTCCCTTTTCTCCATGTCCTCACCAACACTTATTGTTTCTTTTCTTTTTGATAATAGCCATTCTGACAGGTATGAGGTGGTATCTCATGGTGGTTTTGATTTACATTTCCCTGATGATTAGAAATTTTGAGCAGCTTTTCATGTGCCTATTGGCTATCTGTGTGTCTTCTCTGAAAAATGTCTATTCAGGTCCTCTCCCCACTTTTTGCTGTTTGTTTGTTTTTCTCGATATTGAGTTGTATAAGTTTTTTATATTTTGGATATCACACCCTTATCAGATATATCATTTGCATGTATTCTCAGTAAGTTGCCTTTTTATTTTGCTGGTGATTTCCTTCCTATCCAAAAGCTTTTTAGTTTGACATAGTCCCTTTTTTTTTTTTTTAATTTTGTTACCCTTACCTGAGTAGACAGATCAAAAAAAAGTACTGCCAAGACCAATGTCGGAGAGCATACTGCCTCTGTTTTCTTTTAGGAGTTTTATGGTTTCAGGTCTTAGGTTTAAGTCTTTGATCCATTTTGAGTTTATTTTTGTATATGCTGTAAGAAAGTGGTTCAGTATCATTCTCTCTGTGTGTAGCTATCCTGTTTTTGCAACACTGTTAAAGAGGATGTCTTTTCCCCATTGTATTGTATCAGTATATTCTTGCCTACTTTGTTGTAGATTAATTGACCATATGAACATGGGTATATTTCTGGACTCTCTATTCTGTTCCATTGTTTTATGTGTCTGTTCTTGTGCCAATTCCATACTATTTTGATTACTACAGCTTTGTAGCATCATTTCAAGTCTTGAAGTGTGATACCTTCAGCTTTGTTCTTCCTCAAGATTGTTTTGGCTAGTCAGGGTCTTTTGTGTTTATATATATATTTTAGGATTATTTGTTCTAGTTCTGTGAAAAATAACATTGGCATTTTGATAGGGATTACATTGAATCTATGGATTGCCTTGGGTAGAATGGACATTTTAATAATATTGATTCTTCTAATATCATTAACATGGTATATCTTTACATTTATTTGTGCTGTCTTCAGTTTCTTTCTTCAGTATCTTACAGTTTTCAGAGTATAGGTTTTTCACCTCCTTGGTTAAATTTATTCCTTAGTATTTTATTCTTCTGGATGCCTTTGCAAATGGGGTTTTTCTCTTCATTTCTCTTTCTGATAGTTTGTTATTAGTGTATAGAAATGCAACAGATTTCTTTATATTAATTTCGTATCCTGCAACTTTACCGAATTCATGTATTAGTTCTAATAGTTTTTTGATGGAGTCTTTGGATTTTCTATATATAGTATCATGTCATCTGCAAATAATTACAATTTTACTTTTTCCTTTCCAATTTGGATGCCTTTTATTTCTTACTCTTGCCTGATTGCTGTGGCTAGGACTTCTAATACTATGTGGAATAAAAGTAGTGAAAGTGAGCATTCTTTTCTCATTCCTGATCTTAGAGGAAAATCTTTCAGCTTTTCATGTTGCGTATGATGTTAGCTGTGGGTTTGTCATATATGGCTTTTACTATGTTGAAGTGTATTCCCTCTATACCCATTTTATTGACAGTTTTTATTATAAATGGATGTTGAATTTTTTCAAACACTTTTTCTGTATCTATTAAGATGATATATGGTTTTTATTCTTTGTTTTGTTAATGTGGTGTATCACATTGATTGACTTGACTTACGGATGTTAAACCATTCTTGCATCCCTCAAATGAATCCCCCCATGAATGATCATGATGTGTGATGCTTTTAATGTACAGTTGAATTCAGTTTGTAATATTTTGTTGAGGATTTTTCATCTATGTTTATCAGAGATATTGGTCTGTAATTTTCTTTTTTGTGGTGTCTTTGGTTTTGGTAGTAGGGTAATGCTGGTTTCAGAAAATGAGTGTGGAAGTGTTCCTTTCTCTTCAATATTTTGAATAATTTGAGAAGGAAAGGCATTAACACCTCTTTAAATGTTTGGTAGATTTCACAGGTGAAGCCATCTGGACCTGGATTTCTGTTTTGGGGGAGTTTTTTTTTTTTATTGCTGACTCAATTTCATTACTAGTAATCAATCTATTCAGATTTTCTATTTCTTCATGATTCAGTCTTAGAATATTGTATGTTTCTGAGAATTTATTCATTTCTTCGGGATGTATAATTCATTGGCATATAATTTTTCATAGTATTCTCTTATGATCCTTTGTATTTTTGTGGTGTCAGTTGTATTTTCTCCTCTTTAATTCTGGTTTATATTTTGGTGCTCTCTCCTTTTTCCTTGGAGAATCTGGCTAAATGTTTATCAATTTTGTTTATCTTTTCTAATAAACAGCTTTCAGTTTCATTGATCCTTTCTATTATTTTTTAGTCTCTATTTCATTTATTTCTGCTCTGATTTTTATTATTTTTTCTGTTTTTTCTGTTCTTCTTTTTCTAGTTCCTTTAGGTGTAGGGTTAGAGTGTTTGAAATTTTTCTTGTTTCCTGGGGAAGTTTTTTATTGCTATAAACTTCCCTCTTAAAACTGCTTTTGCTGCATTCCATAGCTTTTGGATTGTTGTGTTTCCATTTTTACTAGTCTTGAGGTATTTTTTAAATTTCCTCTTTGATTTCTTCAGTGACCCATGGTTGTTTATTAGCATATTTTTTAGCCTCCACGTGTTGTGTTTTTTGGAGTTTTTCTTATAGTTCATTTCTAGTCTCATGCCCTTATGGTCAGAAAAGATGCTTGATATGATTTCAACTTTCTTAATTGAGACTTGTTTTGTAGCCTAGCATGTGATCTTTACTGGAGAATATTTCATGTGTAATGGAAAAGAATGTATATTCTCCTGCTTTGGAATGGAATGTTCCATATATATCTACTAAGTTCCTCTGGTCTAATGTGTTGTTTAAGGTCAGTGTTTCCTTATTGATATTCTACCTGGATGAACTACCCCTTGATGTAGATGGGGTATTAAAGTCTCCTACTCTTGTTGTATTATTGTCTGTTTCTCCATTTAATTCTGTTAATATTGCTTTACAAATTTAGGTACTCCTATTTTGGGTACATAAATGTTTATAAATGTTATATCCACTTGTTGGATTGAGCCTTTTATCATTATGTAATGCCCTTCCTTCTCTTTTGTTACAGTCTTTCTTTTAAAGTCTATTTTGTCTGATATGAGAGTTGCTACCCCAGCTTTCCTTACTTTTACATATGTATGGATTATCTTTTTCATCCTCACACTTTCAGCCTTATGTGTGTCTTTAGATCTTAAGTAAGTCTCTTGTAGGCAGCATGTAGATGAGTCTTGTTTTTTTAGCCATTTAATCACCTTACATCTTTTGATTGGAGTATTTAGTCCATTTACATTTAAAGTAATTACTGATAGGTATATACTTACTGCCATTTGTTAATTGTTTTCTGGCTGTTTTTATATTTCTTCTCTGTTCCTCCCTTCTTCTCTTGGTTTCTTCCATTGTGGTTTGATGGATTCCTTTGATGTTATGTTTAGATTCTTTTCTCTTTATTTTTTGGGTTTCCATTGTAATTTTTTGGTTTGTGGTTGCTATGAGGTTTATATGTTTCAACCTATATATTAGCCATCTATTTTAAGCTGATAGTCGCTTAAGTTCAAAAGCATTCAAAAAACACTACATTTTTTGCTCCCCCCATTAAGACGTATTGTTTTTGATGCCATATTTTACATCTTTTTATTTTGTGTATCCCATAACTACTTACTGGAATGTGTTAATTATACCAATTTTGTCTTTTAATCTTCATTCTAACTTTTTAAGTGGCTGAACCAATGCTTTTACTATATATTTGCCTTTATCAGTGAGAATTTTCCTTTCATATATTTTCTTATTCCTAGCTGTGGCTTTTTCTTTTCTTCTTAAAGAGAATTTTTATCATTTCTTGTAAGGTCAGTTTAGTGGTGATAAACTCCTCAGATATTGCTTGTCTGGGAAACTCTTTATCTCTCCTTCAATTCTGAAAAATAACCTTCCATATAGAGTATTCTAGATTGTAAGCTTTTTTTCCCTTTTATCACTTTAAGTAGATCCTGCCACTCCCTTCTGGCCAATAATTTTCTGCTGAAAAATTATCTGATAGTCTTATGAGGTTTCCCTTGCATGTGATTAGTTGTTTTTCTCTTACTGCCTTTAAAATTCTCTCTTTATCTTTACCTTTGCCATATTGATTTTAATATGTCTTGGTGTGGATGTCTTTGGGTTCATTTGCCTGGGACTCTCTATGCTTCCTATACCTGGGTGCCTGTTTCCTTCCCTGAGTTAAGGAAGTTTTCAGCCATTATTTCTTCAAAAAAGTTTTCTGGCCCTTTTCTCTCTTCTTCTGGGGCCATTACAATGTGACTGTTAGTATGCTTGATGTTGTCTTGGAGGTACCTTAAACTCTCCTCTGTTTTTTTTTTTTTTTTTTAATTCTTTCTTCTCTTTGATGCTCTGATTGGGTGATTTCTAGTAGTCTATCTTCCACATCATTTTTCCATTCTTTTGCATCATCTAAATCTGCTATTGATTTCCTTTGGTGTATTTGTCATTTCATTTATTGCATTCTTCAGTTTTGATTGGTTCTTTCTTATATTTTCTATGTCTCTGTTGAAGCTCACACTGAGTTCCTCCATTCTTCTCCCAAGTTGGGTGAGCATCCATATGACCATTTCTTTGAACTCTTTATCAGGTAAATCACTTATCTACATTTCATTAGGGTTTTTCTGGGCTTTTATTATGTTTTTTTGCTTGGAACATATTCTTCTGTCTCCTCATGTTGTTTGACTTTGGTTTTTGTTTCTATGAACTAGGTGAAACAGCAACCTCTCCTAGTCTTGAAAGAGTGCCCTTATGTGAGAGTGTCCCCTGTGTAGATTGCTTGCACCTAGTAGCTTTGGCAGGTTGTCTGGAGCTGGAGTGGGTACAGGCCAGAGGCAGTGTGTAGAGAGCACTGGGCCAAAGTGCCTTGATGGGGCAGCTGGGGCTGGAGTGGGCTTGGCCAAGAGCACATTCTTTGATTTGATTCTGTTGCCACTGTTCTGTCTTTTCTAAAATTTTATACAAATGGAATTGTATACCATTTAGTCAGTCTGATGTTAAAGATCATACTCTTTACCTGTACCTATTGCCTCTCATTAAAAAATAGAAAATGATAAAGTGAGGAGGAAGAGAGAAAAATATGGGAGGGGGTAAACTAAGGAATTAGAAGAGCTTTTCTGAATGCCACTTCATTCTAAACGTTCAGAAAAATAAATTACATGAAACAAGCAATCTTCTTGGTACAAAAACTTGTAATGAGTTATGAAATAATAAAAGGAAAATAATATCAAATGAACAAGATGTTATATATTTTGCTCATTAGTAGTTTAATTTTGGCAAAACCAGTACACCCAAGCCAATGACACAAGAACAATTAAAATGAAAAATAGCACAGTCAGGCAAAATTATTGAAAATGATGAAGTACAAAAGAATTAGTAGGATAGATTTCCTGCAGAGGTGTGTTCTGAGCCAGATTTTGAAAGAAGTGATTGATTACATTGGCAGGAGCAATACTCCAGATGGGAAGGAATATCATGAGCAAAAACCTGGAATCAGGAAATAGTAAACATGAGAAAATATTATTGATTTTCCTATTACTGTATATTTCTTAGCAAAGTCTTGAAATGACACTTAAAGTCTAGCACCAATCACTGCTCTTCCTTGAAAACTTTCCTTTCAGCTTGTCCCAAATTGAATCTCTAATCATTGAAAATGTTTTAGTCTGTGTCTTATAAATTAGCATCCTGCTGTGATTCCCAACAGTTTAGGGCATTCAACTACACTATTCCTGGGTGCAGGAATCATGCATATTTCTTCTGCTGCTCCCAAAAGTCCAGTACATTTTAGGACATATAGCAAGCAACAAATAAGACAAAATTTTGATTTATTAATAAAAATCTAAGGACTTCCCTGGCAGTCCAGTGGTTAAGACTCCATGCTTCCACTGCCAGGGGGCTTGGGTGGAGTCTTACTGACTTCTCAAGATTGACTTGAGAAGAAGTCAATCTCTTCTCGGGGAAATAAGATCTCACATGCCACGTGGTGTGGCCAAAAAAATAAATAAATAAGGGATTTTCCACATCTCACATTTAGTTCAGGGCAATTTCATTCTCTGTTGTGTTCAGAGTTTAATGATTCATTATTACAATGGACTCCCACAAATACAATTAGTAAATGGTATTCTAAGGATTCCATAGAAATGTAAATCACAGGTTCAATCTACCTTTGAGTTAAAAACAAGATGTTTTTCTTTATTGTAGCTCTCTTTGCCTTTGATGCAAGATCATTAGTCTCCATTTGGGGATATTTTATTCTACTCAGCATTATTCCCCCACCTAGAACATCTTAAAAATATACCCAGTATCAAATATCTATGTATATTAAAATATTCCTTTGATAAACAGTATTTTCAGTCTTCAGACATATGGCATTACACAGACCCCACCTCATTTTTCCTGGAATAATATGTGAATTTCTTTGACCTTATATGACATTACTAAAGTCCTAACATGGTTATCTGAGAAAACCCCTGAAATGGGTTTGGAAGATGATGTTTGCTCTGCATTTTTTGGAAGCAAAGGAAATAGCCTTACTGTCTGTGAATGTTCTCCTCACAATTAATGAGGAATGATTTCAGTGTTCCTGTATCCATGCAACTAAGGATAGCATGGCAGAAACAGCAATACATACTGACAAAAAAAATCTCACTCAAACATGTAGTTCAAAGCATTTTTTTTCAGCTTCTTCCTGAAAATAGGAAGAAGTTCTACCCTGACTGCCCAAAACAAGGAAATTTTTTTCTTAGACTATTGAGTGCCACATCTTAAGATTCTCTATACTAAGGTCATAATTTTGAATGTCAGATGTTAAAAGGAGCTTAGAGATGCTTTCTCTTCTAATTTACCCTTCTCTTTTACAGATGAAAACTGAAGGAAGGTTCAATCACAAATAGTTATAAAAGGCAAATCCAAGGTAAGAACTAGATTCTGGCTCCTAATTCATTGCTTTTTTCTCTGACCCTGTCATTCATCCAATAACCAGCTCCTTATCTGTAGATCATCTTACAACAGTAGAATATTAAAACAGTTTTTCTGGAACAGATTTATTAAGAGCCCCACCTCATCACCATAAACTCAAAGCCTTTTTTTCAAAGTAATGTTTTGGCAGTTGTTGGCATAATAGAGTTAGTAAAACCCAAAGACATAGTTTCAATCCCTGGTTGCATTCCTTACTAGCTGTTTGACCTCAGGCCATCGATTTAACTTTCTACATGCCTAGCATTATGATGAGCACTTTACATGCAATATTATTTCATTTTCATACAAACCCTATTTACGTAGAAGAAAAAGCTTCCACACACAAAGGTGCTATGAAGATAAATTGATAAGATGTATATGATGCAGGTAAGTGGTGCTCAGTACGTGGGTGTTTCTCTTCTTCTCTCAATAATTTACATATAACTTTGCTTGACCTCACTCAGTCAACAAATATTGAACATCTACTGTGTACCCATTGCTGTGATGGGTACTGTAAATGTTACATGAGCAATGGTTCTTGATCTCAAGAAGCTTATAGTATAATTGATAATGTGGACTTAGTATATGAACCAATTAAAGAAGAAATTCATATAAAAATGTAAAGTAATGGTTATAGTTAGTATACATTTAGTAGTTATTACTTATGAGACATTGTTCTAATTCATCTGTTTTAATTTATCTCCACAACACCCGTATGAGATATATAATAATAGTTCCTATTTTTATGCCCATTATACAGAGGAGACACAGGGAGGTTAGTTAAATTAACCAAGGTCATCCAGCCAATAAGTGGGAAGCCAAGATTCAAACCCAGGTAGTCTAGCTCCAGAGGCCTTAGATTTAAGTACCACACTTGATATTGAAAATGCAAGCAGAGATCATACAAAGGAAAAAGCAGCTGAAAGAAAATTCATAATGCAACTTGAGTAATCTTTGAAAGAAAATTCATAATGCATCTTGAGTAATCTTTGGATGCCTGGAATATTAAGTGAACTAAGAGCAAGAATTAGGATGTACCACAGAGAAGGAAGAGCATGAAGAAAGGATCAGCAGCAAGAATGCCCAGGGTGAGAAGCTTGGTACTCTTCCATTAACAATGATAATAGTAATATTTTAAGCACTAATTATATGCCAGGAAGTTTGCTAAGTGTTTTCCATGAACTATTTCATTTCATCTATACAATACCTTATAGAGGTAGATATTCTTATTTTCCCAATTGTTATTAGGAACTCAAAGTTCAGAGTGTTGAAGTAACCTCTTTACAGTCAGAGTTGAGACACAACTCTTAATCATTATATCATATTCCAAGAAAATTGACCCACTGGGTGGTTTATTAGCCATAAAATGGAATATGTAGCACTCAGGAGAAGATAATCACAATCATATCTTTACCCATTTTTATCTAACTTGGAGAGCAAGCTGATTAAACTTAGCCACAGAACATGCACAGACCTGGATTGTCTTCATAGGGAGAAAATTCTAAGGAAAAATGTCAACTTGGAGAGTACTCAGAAGGTATTAACTGGCCTAAAAGACATATATGCAACCTCACAAGTCACAAAGTTACAAAAATGCAGCAGTGTATTACTTCACTTTGGATCAAATTCAGTTGTCCAGTCTTAATTTCCAATCTTAAGAACGCAATGTTCTGCCAGCAAATGAAATCTTTCAAAAGGGACCATATATTCTCCTTGACACAACCCAAATATCTTCTGGAGCATATGGGTGGCAGGAATGTTTTAAAATTATTTTGCCAAAGTGCTCAGAGAAGACCTTCTAAAATCATCTCATTCAAAGCACTCTTATTCTCTGTTCCTCCAGCTCTTATTTACTCTGCAATTTCATTTAGTATTTATGAAAAAAATAATATGTAATTTCTCACAAATGCTTTGTGTATGTAGATTGGATCTCAGTAGACTAAGCCCCTTTAAGGTAGAGACTATGGGTGCTAGTCATTTGAGCAAAAATAGAACCCTTTCTTCAGGGCAACTTTTACACATGTCTGGTGTCCTGCTTTTTATGTCTGGTACCCTGGTTTTTGTGGCTGCCACCCAAGGAGCACACCTGGATCACCTGGCTCTGGTGGCTAGGAGGACTTTTGTTCCTGGGTCTCGTGGGACTGTAACAGTCAGAGAGACAGTTCTCAGCAGTCTACCACCCCCACCCAGGGCACCGGAAAAGAAGCTGATTTGCTTGTCCTGGAGCTTCAGACTGAGGTGGAGGCTTCACGTTGCACACACTTCTAGAGGCCTATTGAGGTGCTCTCAGGGAATGTAGGCTGGGGGGAACGCTATCTTTGCATTCTCCCTCTGCCTCAATGCTGCTTACTGGTATGCCCAGAAAGTAGCTTATACACTTATCTAGAGCCCCAGTTTTTGTGACTGTCATCCAGGGGACACCTCCAGATCACCTGGCTCTGGTGGCCAGCAGGGCTTTCACTTGCAGTCCCACAGGACTGATAATATATTTGTATGCTTTAAAAATACTGCTGCCTGAGGGTCTGGCTTCCAATCAGCCTGAATCTAGGTGCTGATTGTGATCTTCTTCTTTGGGAAACTGACAGGCCTTGGGAGCTATTAAAAATAAAATAGGTGGCTTGGACAATCATAAAAGTTTGAGATGCAACCAAGAGTTAGGAGAAGGTTAAATGATAAGTTTCATCTTCTACACAAGGCTACTCTTTCAAGACTGGGAGAGGTGGCTGCTTCACCTAATACATAGACATAAACAAGTCAAGCATAATGAACAAACAGAGGAATATGTTTGAAGCAGAAGAACAAGATAAAATCTCATTTTTAAAAACCTTAATGAAATGGAGATAAGAAATTTATCTGTTAAGGAGTTTAAAGTAATGCTCATAAATATGCTCACCAAGGTCAGAAGGAGAATGGATGAACACAGTAAGAACTTCAACCAAGAGACACAAAATACAAGAAAGTACCAAATAGAAGTCACAGAGCTGAAGAATACAATAACTGAAATGAAAAATATACCGGAGAGGTTCAACATTACACTAGATGAAGCAGAAGAAAGGATCAGTGAACTCAAAGACAGGGTTGTGGAACTCACTGAATCCGAGCAACAAAAAGAAAAAAAAATTTTTTAAAGTGCAGATAGCTTAGGGGACTTATGGGACAATATCAAGCATACTAACTTTCACGTTATAGAGGTCCTAGAAGGAGAAGAGACCGAGAAAAGGGCAGAAAACTTATTTGAAGAAATAATGGCTGTAAACTTCCCTTACCTGGGGAAGGAAACAGGCATCAAGATCCAGGAAACCCAGAGAGTTCCAAATAAAAGGAACCCAAAGCCCCCAAAAGGTTCATTTTTGTCAAGACTGTTGCAAAATCCCTTCCTATGTGGAAATTCTCTGTGTTTAGTGACTTATTTACTTGTTGCTCTTCTGGACCTTGACTCTGTTGTTTCTGACAGAATGCAAGATAGTATGGCACAGGGGTTCATAGCTTAAGCTCCAGAGTAAGATCTCTCTGTGTTTGTCCACTTACTAGCTGTGAGATCTTGGGCAAGGAAGGAAAATTACTAAGTTTTAACTCTCTAAGCCTTTGTTTGCACTACCAAACATTGATAGTTCTTTAGGACTGTGTAGATGATTCAGTGATATAATGCATATGAAGTGTTTAATAGCCTTGTTAAAAAAAGGCTCAAAATATGGTAGCCAGTAATAATCATGGTAGGAGTAGAATATTTCATATAAATTAAAATGTAACAATCCTACACTGATCCAAGATATAGACCTAATGTCAATGTTTTGCTCTTCTTGGAGCTTCTGGGGCTGATGATCCTCTGCCTTTAATGACAGCTTTTTAATGAGGAAACGGCCGCTGGGTAGCAGTTCTTTGAAATCATTTACTCACTAGATTTGTTTTTTAGTTACTTTATGTGGACTACTATGCTACTGCATTAGGGTAGTAGGTCTCGAAATCTATTGTGCATATAATCTGGAGAGTGCCTTTAAAAGACAGATTTCAAGGCCTACCCCAGATATTCTAAGTCAGCAGTTCTGAATTTTTGTCCAACTTTCATGCTGCAAACACTGACTTAGAGATTCTATGTCAATTGTTATTTCATTCTATTTTATTATTAAATTATATTAACCCCAAGTAGTTTTATAATGTACATCAACAGCTATTACAATTTTGTTATTCATTTCTACTGAAATCATCACTGAAATTCTGATACTTAAGCTGTTATTATGAATTCATGTCAGCTCATCATACTTAATTTCTATCTTATTGTTGCAAATGACATTAATTCACAACTCATAGTCATCAATAAGAAGTTTCTAGTCTTCAGAACACCCTAAATCATCTTCAGTATGACTTTAAGCCTATCAGAAATTGTCCTGTTGAAAATCACGTCTATAAATCATCACATGGCTTTTTTCATCTTTTTCTTCCAGTTGATAGTGTGGATCATCCCCTTTCTGAAAATCTCTACTGTTTACAGTCATACCTCATTTTATTGTGCCTCACTTTACTGAGTTTCAGGATACTGTATTTTTTACAAATTGAAGGTTTGTGGCAACCGTGCATCAAGCTAGTCTATTGGTACCATTTTTCCAATAGCATTTGCTCATTTCATGTCTTTGTACTATTTTTGTAATTTTCATATTTCAAACTTTTTCATTATTATTATTATATTTTTTATTTGTTATAGTGAATTGCGATCAGTGATCTTTGATGTTACTACTTCAGTTCACTGAAGTCTCAGTTGATAGCATTTTTTAACAATAAAGTATTTTTTAATTAAGGTAGGTACATTGTTTCTTTAGACATAATGCTATTGCACACTTAATAGTATAAAGTGTAGTGTAAACAGAACTTTTATATGCACTGAAAAACCAAAAAATTCAGGCAGCTTGCTTTATTGCCCTATTCACTTTGTCGTGATGGTCTGGAACTGAACCCACGATATCTCTGAGATATGCCTATATTTATTTTAATAGCTAATATGTTTGAGCAGTTACTACTCAGTGCACCTCCTTGGGCACTTTCCATATATGATCTCATTTAATCTCAGCCCCATATGAAATAGTCCCTGAGTTGTTTCCCTCAGTTGTGGTTGAGAAAATTGAACCAAAATGAGATGAATTTTCCCAAGATCATAAGTAAGTGGTAGAGCCAGTATTTGAGTCCAAGATTGTTTGATTCTAGATCCCGTGCTCCTGGTTTTGACATGGTTGGCTTTTGATTCCCTTCTTTTTCCTCTGGCTCCTCCTTCTTGGCTCTTCTTTGTCTTGCAACCTAAATTTAGTTAGTTCCCCAAGGTCTATCTTTAGCTGTCTCATCTTTACAATCTAACTCCAACAGATGATCGGTAATCATTTCATGCACATTATCAGGTACACTGCATCTGATCACTTGTAAAACTTTGTGGTCTCTGCTTCTGGAATATCTATTTCACATTTTTCTCTTTTACTTCCCACTACCATGCTAGGTCACATCCTTATTACCACTCACCCATATTTAAATAGCTTCCTAGTTCCAGTCCTCCAAGCTTCTTCCATTAAACAAAGCCGCACACTGTTACAAGATCACTCTTCATAAAGCTTCCAACCTTATCACTCCCCCATTTAAAAAAAAATTAAAAATAACTAAAATTAAAACCTTCTTCAACGATTCTCTATCGTCAAGTGCACTATCAGTTTGCCTTAAAGACCTATAAGGTTCTTCTATCCATCCCCCCTCATTCCTTGTAAAAGTACCTGATTTTCTTTTGAGAGAACACCCATCCCCTATTTTTAGTCATCTGTTTTGCTGAGATTTACTCCACTCCCAGTTATAGAATTAGATTCTGAATACCCCATTCCTCTGACACTCTTATTAGGGTTGGGGAAAACAAAAGAAAGTAAAGCAGAAGACTCAATCTTGTCAAATCAAAGGGAACCTCGGGACTTTTGCTGCATATGCTGGACTCTCTTTTGCTAGGCTTGGTGCTATGATAATATGAGGCTTAGGACTGCTGCAGCCTTTTTATTCCAGTCAAGAGAGCCTGCCTGCAGATAGAGCACACATAGAAAAAGCAGAGCTAGAAAATTAGATCAGTGATGGTGTTGGAGTTCTAGATCAAGCTGAACCTACACCAGAGGATCTCCCCCAGGACCATTCAATCCATTAATTTCCATTTTGGTTTAAGTCGGTTGAGATGGTTTTTTGAACACTTGAAATATTAATATTCCTAACTGACACAAGACTTTATTCAGGAAGGTATCAATTTATCAATCCCTAACCATACCTGTGCTCCAGTTACATGTTGGTTCTTCATTCTTTGTTTTGTGTACTTCCAACTTTTTCACTGACCTCCCTTCCTACCTGCACCTCATGCATTCTTCAAGCTCCATCCCAAATTTTATTCTCTTGTAAACTGTCAATAATTTTTTTGCAGCCATTTTTGAGCAATTACTCCATGTACTGGACTAGAGGTTTTCCAAACGATTTCACTCAATCTTTAACAAACCAGTGACATTAGTCTTCTTATCCCCACTTTAAAAACAAAGAAATTAGGGCTCAAAGACGCCAACTTATCTGCACTTATGAAAGGGAGGCAGTAGATTGTAGCAGTTAAGAGCCCAGCTTCTGGCTTCAAATCTTGGCACTTCCTGTGTGAACTTGAACAAGTTGCCTAACTTCTTCAACCCTCAGTTTTCTCATCTGTAAATTTGATATTATAATAATATTTTAGAATTAATAATAGGACTAAAAAAGATAACATGTACAGTGTTTAGCATAGTGCTGCCAAGTAGTGAACATTTAATAAATGTTTGATTATTACTATTATTCAGCTAGTAAGTGTTGTAGCAGAAATTAAATCGTTAAGTCTGGCTCTTTACTAATCATTATTCTATACTGCTTACCTTTCTTTAAATCCTTTCCTAATCTCCCTTTTCAGAGATGATCTGTATCTCTTCTGTACTTCCTTAATATATTAGTTCTCCCTTTATTATGGTAAGATTCATATTCATATGTTTTTTAACTGGTTAAATCCTTGATTATCTTCTTTTAAACTATAAACGTCTTAAAGTAAGGCATATGTTACTTTTGTCCTATCCTTTGCAGCACCTTACACACAAGGTGCTGAGTCAATAGCTTTTTATTGATTTGAACTGTTGGGTGATTATTAGAGAATATCAAACAGCTTCTTCTATGATAAGGAAATTCTAATTTTCTTGGAGGAGAAGACAGTATAAATGGAACATTCGATTATAGTGATATTCTTCTGAATATTTTCTAGTGTTTCAAATGATTACAAAAGACACTAGAGAATAATTGGCATTGTCGTGCTCTATGAGAATAATCTCTGAACAAAACCAATCTTAAATAGTAAAATTATTATTAAGGTTAAAGCTACATTAAGTTATTTTTATAAAGCTAAATGGATTTTGAAGCATCTTTTGATTTCAGTTAGACTCAAGTAATTTTTTTTTAATGAACAATAGATTTTGATAAAGACCCTGCATAAATTCAAAATTAAATTACTTTGATGTCAATGGAACTTTAGCATACACTGAGTATAGAACTAGATTTGAAAAAATATAATGCCTAGTTATAGTAATAGCTTTAAAATTGCATTTTCTGGGCTTCCCTGGTGGCTCAGTGGTTAAGAATCTGCCTGCCAATGCAGGGGACACAGGTTTGAGCCCTGGTCCGGGAAGATCCCACGTGCCGCAGAGCAGTTAACCCCATGCACCACAACTACTGAGCCTGCGCTCTAGAGCCTGTGAGCCACAACTACTGAGCCCACGTGCCACAACTACTGAAGCCCGCGTGCCTACAGCCCGGGCTCTGCAACAAGAGAAACCACCGCACCGCAATGAAGAGTAGCCCTGCTCACCACAACTAGAGAAAGCCCGTGCGCATCAATGAAGACCCACTGCAACCAAAAATAAAATAAATAAATAAAAATTCATTAAAAAAAAATTGCACTTGCCAAGAAAAATATATTGAGCCTCAAATTACACTAGAACTGAAAATGCATGCTGAAATAATTCAAACATATGAACTCTTAAAGTTTTGCAGTTTGTAATAGCATTTCATCTCTCAGACAACCAGGAGAAAAGCAGCTTTTAAGAGGGTCTCTATCTCTTTTCTTTATGCAAGGGCAGTCAGTAATTAAGAAAGCTCCATGAATTCTATTTCTGATCTTCTCCAAATGAGTGACCCCCAAATTCATTAAACACTGTATCGCAACCAATTAACGCCAGGTTACTTTCAGCATTTCGTAGATTAGATCCAAATTTTAAAGTACGTGTAAAACAGAGGGTGAAGGAAATATCATTTTAAAATAACCATAAAACCATCTGTTTTGATTTACTCATGTTGAAGTGACTAATTTTCTCTGAGGATTAAATAAAAGGGTGTGGAAATGATTTGAGAAAGCATACATTCTTAACAATTGATCTTTCTAAATTATGGTTATTTTTCTTCTCAAAGATAATTGGAGCCTTTGAGTTTCCATAGGATAATGGCAGTCACATAAATTTTAATCTGTTTTAAACAACTTTCAAAAACCACACAGATCAACAAGGAAAGCAAACAAAATCACCCATTACCTACTGCCCAATTAGAAGACAGAAAATACTAGAGATTTATTCAGTGTACTGTACACCCAAGTGAGGAATTCAACATCAGAGACGAGCAGCCTTTGTCCTAGAGCTCACAGCTGGAATAAGATTGTAGGGATTGCAGAATGCAGAAGCCACTGCAGCAGGTTTGGGGTTGCAGTCATGCTGGAACATGGGTAACACCAATGAGGTCACACCCAGAGGGAGAGTCTTTCCCTCAAGGAGAATTACCCTGCGTTGGTGTGTGGTCTGGTAGATCAGAGCTCTGGCCACTGGGGTGGGGGTGGGAGGTGGGGAGGGTAAAGGAAAGGGGCTAAAAGTGTTTAGGATGACAGAGGGCACCCTTGGGAAGGTTCTACTTCTAGGGAAAAGGGAGGATCTTCAAGTGGTGGTCCTTGTAGGCTTTGTGAAGAGAGGAAGAAAGCAGGCAAAGATAAGGACCCTACTGAAACAAAATAGTATTAAAGAACCAGCAGAAGAGAGATTCCCTCTCCCACAAAGTAGCCACCATGTATTAAAGAAACTGCCCTTTCTTGACAAAACAGAAGAAATTCCTCTTGAACTTGAAAGGAGCCACGGAAGCCCCCTGTAAATACAAAATTAAGACTGTGTTTGCACTTTAAAGTGGCCAGATGGTTTTTTATTATTTTGAGTGAGTGGATGGACTATAATATGCTATGGGGCTAGCCCTGGTCTCATGCATCATCTCACAGAAGGGAATGTTCATCCCCGCCAAATATACTTTAAGGAACAATGGAAGACAAAATATAGTTGATTTGCTTCTCAAGAGCTCTACTCATTCAGTGCATCAACTTTCAAAGATTAATTCAATGTAATAAATGCAGTTTGCTGAAAACAAATCAACAATGTTGAAGTTAATAACAGAAGGATTGTCTGTCTTGGCCATTTCTAGATTCGATCCATATTTGTATTTTAACTTCATGATACCAATACAGAGATACTTGTTCACAAAAGTAGAATGGACAAAATTGTCTTTAAAAATGTCATTGTTGGCTAGCTCAGAATAATATCACTTCACATATATTACCCTGCCAACCTTCATTCTTCAAATGCCGATTTTAATTTATTCTCAATTAAATTATATAAATTCTTTTAGTTCAATTTAAATTAGCTTTGTTGTGTTATTAAAATCTGCATTACACTGATATTTGATCCAGTTGTTACTGAAATCACAATGAGAATATTTGCTCATCGTTTATTTACTACCCTACTTGCTGTTAATTATAAGCTGCCCAGTACATCAGCTCCTAAAATGCATGTGATACAGATTCCTATAATGCAGGATCTTGAATGTGGCATAGCTCTGGCAGTTCTGACCTTGTGATGACTCTGTATGCTTGCCTCTGATTCAGCTATCACAAGCCTTTTTCCTACAACAAGCCTTAAAATCTTTTGACCTTCTCTCAGCATAAATGAAAACACCAAGATAATTTTGAGCCCTGAAACTTTATCAGAGTGTTCAGTTATAAAGTAGTCACCCAAAAGATCCAGAATGTATATTTTTATTTATACGTGTGTATTAGATTAGCCTATGGCCTTCATGTCCCCAGTTTGAAAAACCCTCCTTATTAGAAAGACATGATGTGTTAGGAAGAAGAGAACATTGTAATCTAGAATAGTTATAGCAAATTGCCTAAACTCTCTGTACCTACGCAATGGATGAAATGATACACTTCGTACCTTACCAAGATGAGATTATCAAGAAGAGTGAAGCCTTGAAACGAAATGACATAAAAATTCAAAGAAATGCTTTGTGAATTTAAATGTAAATAATGTAATAATGCAAGCTGTATTAACTGATGTCTGAGATTTTGTTGAGAATCAGATTCTGGTTTTCTTTAATGTTCTATCATGAAGCAAGACTTATTCAATCTAAAATAATTAGAGTCATTTGAGGAGAAGAAAATTTTTACCTAGCGCATCATCTTGGTTCAAAGATATCTTGAATAGGCAGCATATGTAAATTATTCATGGAGATACTCTATTAGTCCACTAAAATTTCCATTGATGAGCACTTTTTATTTCCTTCAACTGCTTAAAAATTGCTTAGGTGCTTCATTTCCAACTGGAAATGCAAGAAAATTTTCTCAGAGTAGCATATATTTTCCTGCGTTTAAATCAAAAAGCCTCATATTCAGTTGTAATTCTATGTAAGGGAAAGGAGATCATCTTTGTAGTTGCTTCAAGTCCTATAATTTTGATTCTTTTTGTCCAGAAGATCATTTCATGTCTTCTTAGTCTTATAATATTTGGTCAGTTCAAACCTCTTTAGTTGTGAAGATAAAAGATTTGTACTTTATCTGCAAGTCAAAACAACAATGAGATATAACCTCACTCCTGTCATAATGGCTGTCATCAAAAAGACCACAAATAACAAATGTTGGAAAGGTGTGGAGAAAAGGGAACACTTGCACACTGTTGGTGGGAGTGTAAATTAGTGCAGCCACTATAGAAAACGGTATGGAGGTTCCTCAAAAAACTAAAAATAGAACTATGATATGACCCAGCAATTCGACTCCTGGGTGTATATTCAGAAAAAACAAAAACACTAATTCGATAAGATACACGTACCCCAATGTTCATAGCAGCATTATTTACAATAGCCAAGACATGGAAGGAGCCCAAGTGCCCATCAAGAGATGATGGTATTAAGAAGATGTAGTATATGTAAAACATGGAGTATTACTCAATCATAAAAAGCATGTAATTCTGCCATTTGCAGCAATGTGGATGGACCTAGAAAATATTATGCTTAGTGAAATAGACAAAGACAAATATTATATAATATCACTTATATGTGGAATCTAATAATACAAATGAATGTGTATGTAAAATAGAAACAGATTCACAAATATGGAAAACAAACTTGTGGTTACAAAAGGGGAGAGGGAGGTGGGGAGGGGCAAATTAGGGGTATGGGGTTGACAGATACAAATTACTATGTATACAATAGATAAGCAACAAGGATATACTGTATAGCACAGGGAATGATAGCCATTATCTTGTAGTAACTTATAATGGAGTATAATCTGCAAAAATACTGAATCACTATGCTGTACACCTGACACTAATATAATATTGTGAATCAACTATATTTCAATAAAAATTAATTTATTAAAAGTCTTATACATTAATTTAATTTGTCCTCTCCATAGTAAGTCTTACGAAGTTTACTCCAAAGCATATTTCAGTTTCCAAGCTTCCCAAAGGAAAAGTGAAATATGAAATTCATCCTAAAACAAAGAAGAAAATTATCCCATCTATTTTGATTAATATATTAAAAATTTTTTAAGCAAAGAAGAAATCTGATCTTTCTATCACAGTATAACAGGAAAGAGAATATGTCATTTTGTTCATAATTCTTTCATCCTATTGAACATCAATTATATCTTAAAACATATAATAAATAGTAGAATGTGAATTAAATATATTTGTGCCATATGGAAAGAGGGAAACATACTTTCTCTCGACAGCCTAGGGAAACTTTCAGGGGCAATGCGGTTGTAATAGAGAAAAGCAATGCCAAATTGTTTGCTCTCTTAGCGAAGAGCTCTATTGTGCTTCTGTGAAAGTATTTGTGGTTAGGTGAAATAATATAGAAGAAAAATTTGAAAGATGAACACAGATCATGAAAAGCCGATTTTTAAAATATTTTCTACCTCCTTTTCCTACACCATAATTGAAGAAAACTTTTCTTTCCCCAAGGTCTCCTATGCTAGGTCATATAGCCATACATTTCTATGTTATGCTTTCAATAAGAGTAAGTATTTTTTCCCCCTGAATCTCCCTTCTGAACTCTCTCATTTAATGTATTGAGGTTTTGGCTCTGCTTTTCTAAAATATCATAAATTTAAAAAAATTTTTATTAACTCTAGATAACACGTACCAAAGATGAGAACATAGGATTGAATTCATTCTTGGCCATTAACTAGCTGGGTGGGCTCAGACCTCAGTCTCCTCATCTGCCAAGTATAAATATTAATACCTTGTCTTCATAAAGCCAGGCAGCTGTGCCAGATCACCTCCCAACTTCTTTCTAACTTTCTAAGTTATTTTTCCCTCTAGTTTATGGATTCTCTATGATACTAAGTCAAAGATATTTCCCGATTGCATTAAACTGGTTATGCCAACTTTTGATGGGCACATTTATGACGCTTTTTGTGGAGTGGGGTTGAGGGTTAATCCTTTTCTAGTACAAACCCTTCCAGAGTCTCCTTTTGGTTAGATCTTTGCATGCATGTTTAATTCAGCTAATTCAGTGCTTTGGCTGTCTAAGTCTTGAGCTTCCCTAAAGGAATGTTCTATAAAAGATAATTATTTGTATCATTGCATGAAAATAATATATTATATGCAATATAATAGCTGTAATTAGTGTTCATGGCTCCAAATTACAAGGAATAGAATACCTTCCTGAACTATTCTAAAATTTTTATTAGTGCTAAAAGGGATGGTGCTTGGGGTACATAAAACCAAAGAAATACATCCACTAAGTAAGAGATGGTAGAATCAATTGAATCACCATTAAGTGCAGCAGATCAAAGTAGTTTATTCCCATACCTCTTATTCTTTATGTGTATAGATTGGGGAAATTAACTTAGAAATTATATGAAGTTAGGAAAATGTTTTTGAGATGCACTCTTAGCCATGAGATTATGTTTTCCATGAAGAGATGTCTTATCAGAGAACTAGATGAGTCAGAAAAGAGAACATCAAATAGATCACTGTTTATTTTCTTGCTGGGCTGATACACCACAGAATACCCTGCAGTGCTTTCATTTAGTCAAATGACCACCATGTCAATTCTGGTCTTCCATTCAGATAATTGTATCTTTTCTAAGACTTCCATTTTGTGTATATACCTGAGAAGCTTCTGAGCTGCTGGGATTTTATCTGAACTCTTTAGGCCTGTGGTGATGAATCTCTCTCTCTCTCTCTCTCCCCCACCGCCCGGGCCCCCATTCACAGTACCCCTAACCATCAGCATTATTATGTCTGTCTTCTTCCTTTCTACCACTTTATTTTTATTTCTCAATTTCTATTCTACTCTGTCTCAGAAACCTCCAACTCAAACCTTTAAAAACAGTGCATATTTTCTGTGTTCAACCATAGTGCCTATATTGACTCTTCTTGCTGTCCTCTTCCCTACCCCAGACAGCAAAACTTCATTTAAGTTAAGGAAGCTTCTGGTTCCAGGCAGAACAGGGAAGAAGATGACTCTCATATTTCCCAGCTCCAGGTCTAGCTCCATCTCTTCCAGTGCAAGTGGCCCTCTTGCCAAACGGAAACCCCACTTACACTTGGGTGTTCATGTAGCTCTGGCTCCGGAGAGGCCTTCCTGTGAGGCATCGCCACATCCATCCCCACTGGAAGAACTCCAGGCATGCGGTCTTTTCGCTCTGCTTTTATTCCATTCCTCAGCAAAGTGTACTCACCATTCTTGGGTCCTAGTCCCTCAATTCCTGACTGCTTCCTGATCAAATTTGATAAACCTAATTACTTCTAAGGTTTTAGTAATTGATAATGACTTGATTATTCATCTTTTACATTTTAATAGTAACCTGCACTTCTTGGCCCTGAAGATGATGGCCCAGCATCAAAGCAACAGGAAGGGCACTGAGGTGATAATGATGATGAGATGAGCAATGGCATGTGCACATGGAAAGGTGTTCATAGAAGGCTTCTTAAAACGTAAGTCCCAAAAAAAAAAAAAAAGTAAGTCGCGTTGGGATGTATGAACTGCATTATCCTTGTATAGAGAAGGTTTTATATAATATTGCTGATGGTTCTATACACTTGCATATTTGAGAAGTATTATTGATAAAATATATCATTATAAGAATGTGAATAATAGACAACTTGTTAATACCGGAGACACCTAGATAAAACATCATCTTTATTACTAAGCATTACTAAACTTTCTATCAAAAAGAAAACAGAGCAATTGAGGCAAATAATAAGTTTGATTTTTCTCTGAATGGGCCTAAGGAGAAAAGAAGATAATTAGGTGTAATCAAACATCATCCCTAATTCATGGCTCCCCTCCTGATATTATAGGCTTGGGGAATAGAGACCAAGAAGGAGTTTCTCTTGCTGTCACTGAAAAGTGATCACTAATGGTGGAAGTTTCAGACACTGTGATAGACTATGCAGGAAAAATCAGGGGTTAGCAGAGTCCTTTAGGCATCCTAAAGACAGGTCATCTAATCACCAGTGTGCCGGCGGATGGTCACAGTGAGCCACATTTTTCCAGGTAGCTGAGTTCTGATGGAAGAGGAGATGGTAGACACAACCTTGCTGCAGGCCAACTAAGGAAAGGGACAGTTGTCTCCTGTGGCTGTAAAATATGGACACCACAAGGTGGCTTCCTCTCCCTGAGAGATTTAAGCAGGAATGCACACCACTGGAGTGTTATGTTTAGGAAGCGTGAAGAAGAACCTTCTCTTCCAGAATGCCACAGAGATGAACACATCTGAACTAGCTGTTAGAGAAGAAAAGGAAGAGTCAAAGGTCTTTGAAGACTTAGACCCTGATGCACCACAGTCCCTGTGCTGAGAGAGTAGGTCTCAGCCCCGTGGCTTCTGGAAGTGACCTAAAGAGGCAGACAGGAGTTGCTTCCTGACATGCATCAGAAGAGGCTGCAAGCAGCATCTCGATTACACAGCTTTGGAATTTTTCCAAGCTCTCCTGGGGTTTGCAATTTCTAGTGTGAAGATCAGTAATTTAGTTAGATATCATGGGGCTTCTCGTCACCCAAACTTCCTAGTTTCCATGCATTGTCACTTATTCCAAAGACTTAATTGACCACCCACAGTTGTTTTCCCTCTAAAATTTTTGCCTTCTGCCCTCTGGAACCTTTGCTGCTTTGTAAACAAACTCTCCTAAATCCCCAATCTCTCCATAGATTGATGTTGTGTGAAATACTCTACAGGAAAAATCTGACAGATAAATGTATTAGTCAGAGTTCCCCAGAGAAGGAGAACCAATAGGATGTGTAGATAGAGATTTATTATAAGGAATTGGCTCATGCAATGATGGAGGCTGACCAGTCCAAAATCTGTAGTCTGGGCTGACAGGCAGGAGACCCAGGAGAGCCAGTGGTTCAGGACATCCAAAAGTTTCTGCTGGAGAATTCACTCTTGCTTGGGGAGGCTGGTCTTTTTGTTCTATTCAAGCTTTTAACTGATTGGATGAGGCCCACTCCCATCATGGAGGGCAATTTGCTTATTCATAGTTCACCGATTTAAATGTTAATCTCAACCAAAAACACTCTCCTAGTTGACACACAAAATTAACCATCATAATGAAGAAAAAGAATAAATAGTTGTTTTTTAAAAATATCTCCTTCCATTTTTCTTCTCTCTTTCCCTTCATGGGACCTGGCTTTCCCACAGTGAAACTACTCTCCGTGAACCCTCTTCTGTGGAGACAAGCCATCCTCCCATACACCATGGCCATGGGACTCAGAACAATGCTGTCATTCTCTTAGCCACCCAGTGTCACTTCCAGATCCTTTTTCTCCCCCTTTCTGCAGAAAGCCATCTTCCTTCAAGCCTGTGCTTATAGGTTATGTCTGCTGTCATGCCACTGTCAATTTCCTGCTGATCAATCCCTTACATTCATCAAGGGTTCTCGCACCAAACTCACAGTATTTCCTCTTCAACTCAGTTCTACCACTGAGTTGACCTCAGTGCCCACGGTGCTGACTCATCCTTAAATGAAGAGTTTCTTCACCACTTTGCCACCCTTGAGAACTCCACACCTCTTCAGCTGTCCAATCTACATCCTAGGCCTGACCTTTCCATCGAGGCTTTCAACTGAATTCATTCTCTTTCCTTCATCTCCATTCCCCACATCATAGAAGCCACTTTCTACGGTCAAGTAAAAGCACCCAATGGGAAGGACACTTAGGGAAAGAGTCTGAAGCAGGTGGGCAATAGAACAGAGCAAGAATGGAGTAAGCAAGAAATTTTCTACAAATGGGACTAGAGTTACCCTCTGGCCAATCTTCTACTCACCAATCAGTTCTCCTCGCTCCCTCCAAAACACAGATCCAATGTTGTTTTTCCCTATACAAAATACTTTAGTGGTTTAGTAGATAAGTCCTAAACCCTTACCATGGCATACAAGGGGCTTCATGATCAAAATTCTTCCTAAGTCTTCAACATTCAGTGCCTACACACATACTCTGCTGTGTATTTAGTGAAAGACTTTCAGGTCCCATAATTAAACTGTGCTTCCTCAGACCTCATTCCTTTGCACATTATTTTCTGTGTCTGGAAACTCTTGTGTATTTATACTTCTGTTTACCTAGCAAACTCCTGCTTATCCTTTAAAAACTAAGGCAAAGTGCTCTTTGTTGGATAAAACAAAAGGGCTCTTTCCTGAACCCCTCGCTCTCAAGCAGGGTCATCTCTTTCATAATTCCCTCTAGGTGCTACCCTTCCCAGCATAGTTCCTATCACTTTATATTGCAATTACTTGTTTGTCTATGTATCAGTTCTCTTTCCCATTCTGAGTTTCTTGAGGGCAAGGTGTGTGTACCATTCAATCCTCAGCGCCTCACATAGTGAATGAGTATAAGTCTACTAAAGTCTACTTAGAGCAAGCTGACCACCAACATGGCCCGGAGACTCAGAGGCTCCCTGACCGTTGATAGAAGTTATTCTAGGACTTTTTGCCCTGTTCCTTCTTACTCTGGTCTGTTGTCTTTCTGGCCTCTAATGTCTTTTGATCCATCTCTCCTCTCCCACTCTGTGTTTTCCCTCTGGACAGGACAACAGAACTTAGATCTCTAAGCTGCTTAGGGCAGCAATTCTAAACCTCTGTGTCCCAAATGTGTTGAGTCATAGAACAAAAAGAGAGGACAGGGTAGAGTTACAGTGACCTTGCTGGGAATTCAAAATTAAGACCATATGCACAGTATGCAGGAATCTCAAAAATCATAACACGGAGGCATGCAGCCAGACACACACAAAGATGTACATACATAAATTAGTCAATGCTGTTAGAAGTTGGGATAGTGGTTCTTTAGAGGCAGAGTGAGTCAAAAGGAACATAGGGAGGGGGGTCACTGGGGTGCTTGTAATACTCTGTTTCTTGATCTGCGGGTTCATTTTGTGAACATTTATCTGTACTCTTATGTTCTGTGTGCTTTTCTGTATTATACAATACACAATGCAGAAGGTAATGTTAAAAAATTAATACCACAATGGGAAATCATTTTATTCCCAGGAGAATAGGAAAAAATTTTAAAGTCTCACAATGCAAATTTTTATCAAGAATGTGCAAAAATGAGAACTCATTGTTTTTAGAAGTGTAAAGTGGCAAAAGATCTTTGGAAAACAATTTAGCATTATCTTGTAAAACTGGACATGGGCATATCTTACAACTCGGTAATTCCATTCCTAAGCCAGAGAAATTCTTGCTTATCTGTATCAGAAAGCATGTAGAAAAATATGCATAGAAGCATTGTTCATGAATAAAAACATAAAGAAAAGAGAAAAAAGACAAAAAAGAAACAGTTGGAATGACCCACTATCAGGGAAATGAATAAATAAATGGCAGCATATTCACACTACACGGCAGTGAGAATAAAAGAATACAAGTACTCACATCAACAGAGATGATTTTAGAAACAAAATGGTAAATGAAAAATAGTCTCAAGAGATTATATGCAATCCAATGTTCATAAAACTAGAAAAATAATATATACCGGTGTGATAAAGCCATAAAAGAAAGCAAAAGCACAGTAAGCACACAATCTAGGAGAGCGATTACCTCTGGGATGAAGGAGGGAGATGCAATTGAGGAGGGGCATCAGGGAGCGTCACTGGCGTTGTCCCAGGTCAGGGAGTGGGTTACCATTGTGCTGTGTAACTTGCATATTATCTATATTGCATTATCTATATTCATGTGGATGCACAGATATTAACCAGCCAAAAATTTATCTGCGCGCTCCTATTCAGTATGAGCGCATTATCTTACCTGATCTCCTTTATAAACCCTCGTTGAAGGAAAAGCTGATAATAATAACCAAGGCTTTTCTTCTAAAGCACCAAGCGGAAAAAGAAGAGCCATTAGCTAACAGGGCTGCCTACCCGTTTCTGAGAGACAGAAAGTGGCTGGAGGGGGTTGCTGAGGGAGCCCGGCAGAGGAAGCGGTAGCCAGAATGCGTGGAGGAAGGCGCAAAGCTGAGGAGGGACGGAGCGCCACGGAGCCCACAGGGAGCTTAGCCCCAGGCAACGTGGACACTGACCGCGGGAGCCAGAAGTGGAGGGCGAGGCAGGGAGCTTCTTTGAACATCTCCGTGTATCCAAAGTCTGATCCACTCCACGCCCCTCCCCCGACCCGCGTAGAAAATTACCGTATGGAAAAGTCACGCCCTCTTGGTAAACGCAGCTTCTTTCAGGGGGAGTTGGGACCTCCATCTCCCGAGTCATTCTGAGATTCTGCAGCCGGAAACCTTTAGGCTTTCTTTTCCCAGGGAAAGGCTTCAGTTAAATCTGTTATCGTTTGCCCGTCTACTGTCCAGCTTTCAGAATGCTGCTGCTATTTTCTCCTCTTAGCCCCTGTGGTCTTGCCCTTTTATTTAAATTCCTTTATCTTGATAGAGGGGTGGGAGCAAGATGGCGCGGGGAGCTCTGGCAAACTTGAACATTCAGTCACCTGGTGACCAAAGCCTCTAACCTTTACAGCAAGAAAAATAAGAAATATTCTTCAATCAAATTCAGTTGGGGGAGATAAAATGTATATGTGCATGTTTAGTGGGTTGTTAAAAAATGGAACAGAACTGAAAATATTAGGGTATATCATATAGCAATAGTAAGTACTGTTTCCCGAAATGTGTGTGTTATTTAAATATGGTTCTTATTGTGGGTTGCGATTTTTTTTTTTTTAAGTGTGAAAAACGCTCACTTAAACATAGCTCCCAAAGGCCAGAATGGGGCTTCCAGGTGCAGAGAGACACAGTTTTCTGGATCAGGGGGCTGGGAAACAGCCAGATACACACTAGTTCTAAATCAACTGCTAGGTGCTGGCCTGGGATTAGCCCTGTGGGAGGAGAACCGGGTCGTCAGGGATGAGGTCCAGGGTAACTTCTTATAGTATATACTTTTGTAAAAATATCACTATTCAGAAATAAATAACTAAACACATATTTACAAAAGGGCAAACAAAAATTTTTAAAGTTTATTGATGTCCTACAGTGTGGCAGGCACTGCCTTAGGGTTTTACTGAGAGAACTAACAAAGTGCCACAAGAAAGAAAATACATCATTAAAAGTCTAAGGTTGGGACGGTGAAAAAGCATGATCTTAGTATGTTCTAGTGATACTAAAAACCAGAGGGATGTTATATATGTATGTATGTATGTATGTATTTTAATTTATTTTATTTCATTGAAGCAGGTTGAAGTGAGAATCAAATGCAGTCATTCAGGGGAAAGTACTTTGAAAATGAGGAAAAGCAATATACAGTTTTAATGTAAAGTAAAACCGCAGAGGTCTGTGGGCCCTTAGGGTGTAGGGAAAATGAGGACTTTTCTATCACAGAATGAGTTAGAGGGGACATTTACAAGGTTATATTTATTTTTTCATATTTTGGGATGAGATTCTAAACAACCTCAAAGGTTGGAATATTTTACAGAAATGCTGAAAGGTCAGCACAGCAAGCCAGCATAGTTCCTATCACTTTATATTGATAAATATAAAGTGATATTTATATTTTTTGTCTTCTCTGTTTTTCATGTCTTCTGTACAATATTAGTTTACTCATTGTCCTACTCTCTGAGTGACCTTAGACAAATGATACTTTCTTACCTTGCTTTCCTCATTTTTGATTATAGATATACAGACATAGAATTATAGACGTTGAACAAGATGTGGAGAATGCCTTCCAGTGCTCACTGTCTGTGTAATACGTCCACCAGCATAGGGACCTGGGCCCATTTTCCCCTTGAACTCGTTAATCAGGTCCTTTCCATGAACATCCTCAGATCAATTTAACCGTGACAGCTGCCCTGAGATGTGATCCTTCCCACGGCTCCCAGATCAAAAGAGAGCAATTTCTACCGGAAAGTATTTCTGGTCACTTCCAGAAAGCAGTCATTGGCAATGTTCAAATAACATGAGAAAAACCAATCCACATACCGCTATATTTTACTTGCTGATTTTAGAAGAACTAAAATCTGTGCCTGCAGCAGAAGAGGGGCTCCCATGAGCACATAAGGTCCTTAGCTCCACCACGTACTGTACTTCTAAGTGCCGAGGTCAGGAAGGGAATGTTCGCATTGGTTTCTAACAGACTATAAGGGCTACATGAGACTGTTCTTGACCTCACTAAAAAAAGGGGGGGAAAAAAAGCTATCAATAAATGGGAAAAGAAACTGAATTATAAAAATATTAAAGAAAATATTGGAATTTCTAAAAAATGATTGGGGATAGTGAAGGTTCTTCTAAGCAACAAACAACCCCAACATTTTAAAAGAAAATATTATCAGATTTGACCCTATAAAAAATTCTGTACAAAAAATAAGAAAAGTGTGTGTTGAAGTATATGCAAAATTAAAATACACTTTAAATATTTTGTGATTTTAGTTGTCATGTATACCTCAATAAAGCTGAAAAAATTAAAAGACCAGCAACTGATAGGGAGAAATGTTGCCAGTGTATTAATAAATACACATTTAATACCTAGAAAATATGAGTCTATGAGTAAGAAAGTATACAAACTAATAGAAAATAGGAAAAAGATACAAAGAAATGATGCAAAAATAGAAAAAGAAATAGCCAATAGCATCTGAAAAGATATTCAGCTTGATAAAATCATGTGAAGATTATGTATTATTGGTCATCATATGAGCAAAATTAAAAAATAGATATCAAGTATTGGCATATGGGGAAATAGGCATTCGGATATAATTGGTATGCTTTAAATTGCTACTGCCTATTTGGTGGGTAATTAGTGGTTTCAATTAAAATTTGCAATTGCCTTCTTGGACCCAGCAGTTCTACTCCCAAGTATCTATTCCAAAGAACAATTCATGCACATACACAAAGTTTTGCAAGTATGTTTATTTCCGCATTCTCTGAAATAACAAGTATGTAATCTAAAAATAATATATAAGATATATGTTAAATAAGTAAATAAATATATAATAAAATATATTTACTATGTTAAAATTTTATATTCTATATAATATAAAATTATGTATATAAGTATACAAATAAATTTATATAAATGTATATAATTATATATAAAATTATATATATTTGAATAAATTATGGTATATCTATATTTGGATATGCACAATAATTAAAAGGAATGAGGAAAATTAATATATACCTACATGGAAAGAGCCCCCAGGTGGGCTAGGACTCTTGCAAAAAGCAAGTTTTGTTAGAATGAGAGGGGAGGTAGAGGGAACATTAACTCTTTAGGTACTTTGTAATAATGAATATGTACATGGAAGTATTGGTATGTTATTTATATATAATTGTTAAATTTGAGGAAGACATTAAACAATGCAGGAAAGGAAAGAAAAGGGAAAAGATGGGAAGGGAGGGAAGGGAGAGGAAAGGAAGGAATGGGAAGTAAAACTTCTACGTGCATCAGGCACTGAATTGTCAGGATAAGAAACATCTGGGCTCCTTAATAATGATTTATTCTAGAGGAGTCTCATTGCCTTCACCTAAATTTCTTTTGCCAAGAGAAGTAGAGCAGAGTGATTCATTGCCCAGTCTCTAGAACCAGGCTATTGGATTAAAATGTACTCTACCTTACCAGATATATGATCTTGGTCCAGTTACTAGACCTCTCTGTACTTCAGTGTTCTCATGCGAAAGGGGGAGAAAATATTAACACCTACCACACGAACTTCCTGTAAAGATTAAATGCATAAATCCTTGGAACAACATTGACACATGGCAGACACCCAATAAATGTTAGTTCTAACTATCAGTACCAATGGGCATCCCCTCTCTTTTCTGGCTGAGAGTAACATGAAAGAGCACTGCTCTTTTTCCTTGCTTAGAATACAAGGAGAGAAGGCTGTGTTGGAAGCCAACCCAGGTGTGAGTAGATCCAGGTGGACAGCACGGCCCCTGGCATCATACAGCCTACAGACCTAGTAGGTTAGGTTCTAAGCCAAAAAACAATCAATGCCTACTTTGCACTGTTGTAAGAGTTAAAAATAGTATTTGCATAGTGCTTAATAGTGCCTGTTAGTAAATGATAGCTGTTATTATCATGGTCTGAGTCTATCTAAGCTGGCTTGTTTTAAAGTTTGGAAAATAATTCAACTTCATTAGTAGCACTGTTTGCAAAGAAACCTCATGACCAAAACATAAGTCTAAACGTTGGACTGTGAACCCAGAGTTCTTTCTAATTTTGGCTCTGTTGCCGACTTCTGTAGTGCCCTTTAAAAAGTCATTTAATCAAATGAAATATTCATTAATAATGATAAAGCTATAGCCAGAGCACATCTACTTGCAGAATCACTCCCTGTGATTATGCATGAACTTCATTTAAAATCCTTAAACTTCTGTTTGTATGTGTTGTATGAAATCATTAAGCTGCAAACTTTCACGGGATTTTCACCTATGAGTTTTGGTTTATTCTAGTTACTCAGAAAGCTCTATGCCTGTGTCCTAGCATGCCTTGGGCAGCCCCCATGTTTCCTAGTCCCACTTTTTTGAACTCCTTTACCAATGATTTCAGAGAGGTTGGGTAGGGTGTTTCTTACTCAAAATTTGCATCGGTTGACTGAAAGGATAGCACTATAGTGATTCCTTCCCTGATATTCCATAGTTACTTGTCATATATTAACTCCAGTTGATTCCTCTTGCAAATGACTATAGTGACACACCCACGCCATCCTTCCAACAGGAAATGTCTCTATCCAGTGTGAACCGGAGCATTTTATCTCTAACCACTTAGGGTATATATGATTTTCTACCCCACACTATAATGGCATATCTTCCCTTTTAGATTATAAATGCCTTGAGGGATGGATCAAAATGTATTTGTATAGCCTCATAAGCCTAATAAAATACTTATGATAAATTATGATCAAAAAATGAGAAGAAACTCTATCCTGAGATTCGTTATAGCTAGGATAATTTAAAAATTCAGGACCATGATTTTCTAATGGTTAAAAAATACCAATATAATTTTTAAATACCAATATAATTAGTTATTACACTAGTGGCTTATTTTTTTATCCTGATATTATACTCTTCATCATAAGACTTAACATTTTATTTCGAAGAAATAAGTTCATATAATTTAACATTTTGTTTCAATTTAATGGATTGCAGAAAAATCAAAAAAGGTTAACTCCTTTATAAAGATGTCTTGAAAATTTAATGATAAGTCTTATATGGTATAGATGTATTATGTACATGTACAATATAAATATAGGACTGGCCCTGAGGAATATTTTTAAACTCCTTTTAGTCTTAGTCTTTTTATAAAAGCAACTTTCTTTGAACACTTACTGTGTATTATCTTATTCAGTCTTCACAAAAACTAACCCTAGAAATAGATTATTCATGTATCTATCATTCATTCAGTAAATATTTATTGGGACCCTACCAGGCATCAGATACGGTTCTGAGTACATTAGGATAAAACAGTTGAGGGGTGGGGAGGAGGAAGGTACCCATCCTTGTGGAGCTTATGAAAGGAAGAAAGAGAGAGAGAACAAATAAACATCTAGTAGAATATCACGTAGCAATAAATGTTATCCCCTCCCTCCCAAAAAACCCAAAGCTGCATAAGGAAAAGGATTGGGGAGGTTGGGGGGGGGAATAGTTAATTCATATAAGGTGTCCTAAAAGGCCTCTTTGAAGAGGTAGCACTTGAACATTTGAGACCTGAATGAAAGTAGGGAACAAATCATGTAGATACCATAAGAAAGAACATTCTAGGCAGAGGAAATCACAAGTGCCAATGTCCTGAGGTGAGAGCATATTAGCATAAAATGAGGGTGGAAAGGTAGACAGAGGCAACACCCTGCGGGGCCTCTTGGGTCACAGCAAGAATCTTGAGGATTTTCTAAATGTAATAAGAAATAATTGAAGGGTTCTGAGCAAGGGAATGACATCATCTTAATGACTTCTATACTAAACACATTAGTTACAGGTTGAGAAGAGAATGGTGACTGGGACAAGAGTGAATGCAGCATCCTGTTTTATTTTTCAACATTTAGATGTTGGACTTTATTGAATGCTTATTCTGCATCTATTGAAATGATCCATATGGGTTTTCTCCTTTAATTAATATAGAAAATTACATTAAAAGACATACTAATGTTTACCATCCGAACATACATGAATAAACCATTCCTGTTCATAATGAATTCTTAATGCATTGCTCAATTCAACTTCCTTCTAATTTATTCAGGATATTTTCTGTGTTTATACGTGAAGTCGGCCTGTAATAATCTTTACTTACACAGTACTCACCCGATTTTGTTTCAAGGTTACACCAGCCTCATAAATTGGGTAGTTTCTCCTCTTCTACCATTTCTAGAATGGTTTTTATAAATAAATTATATCCATTGGAGATTTGACAAAACTAGCTTATAAAGCTGTCTGAAATGTGGGTTGGAGTAACATATCTATACTAATGCATTTATTTAATGGTTATCAGTCTACTCAGATTTTTTTATCCTCTTCAGTCCATTTTGATAATTTGTTTTTTTCTAGATAATTAAAAAATTTCTCTCACTTTTCAAATTTATTTCCATGAAGTTTTAAAAAGATTTAATCTATCTTTTTTTTAAATAAATTTATTTATTTTTATTTTTATTTATTTTTTGCTGCGTTGGGTCTTTGTTGCTGCATGCGGGCTTTCTCCAGTTGCCGCGAGCAGGGACTACTCTTCGTTGCGGTGCGCAGGCTTCTTATTGCGGTGGCTTCTCATTGCGGAGCACGGGCTTTAGGCATGTGGGCTTCAGTAGTTGTGGCTCGCGGGCCCTGGAGCACAGGCTCAGTAGTTGTGGCACACGGGCTTAGTTGCTCTGCGGCATGTGGGATCTTCCCAGACCAGGGCTCAAACCCGTGTCCTCTGCATCGGCAGGCGGATTCTTAACCACTGCGCCACCAGGGAAGCCCCAGATTTAATCTATCTTATCTGTATTATGTCTTTTTTTCATTACTCTTTGCATCATTACCTTTGACCTGATTCCTCAAGTTAGAAATCTAAAAATCATCTTGTATTCCTCTCTTTTTATCACTCCCTGCATATGTTAGCAAGTCCCTTGATTTTTTTCTTTCAAAGTACATATTGAATTATTCTACTTCTCTCCATCTCTGTAGCACCACCTTAGTCATCTACATCTCTTCTGTTCTACTGCAGTAGTCCTTTTAACTGGTCTCCCTACTTCAATTCTTGCACACAACCTCACAACTACTCCAACCTCATTTTACACCTCTTTCCCCATCACTCACTACACTTCAGCCATATTTGTTTTCTGTCAGTTCTTAGAATAGGCCAATCTCATTCCTGTCTTTGAGTTTTTGCCAATGTTCCTCCTGTCCTAAAACTCTTACCTCACCTTTGAATTGACAAACTCCTCATCCTTTATGTATCAGCTTAAGCTGTGACCTCCTCAGAACGGCCGCCCCTAACCATTTTATCTGTAATGTTTCTCCCCCATTCATCCCCAAACAGTCTCAATCTGTTTCAAGCTATTTCAAATAGCTGTTTCAAGCTATTTGTCTCCTTCACTACATTTACCATGGTTTTACTGACTATTCCCTTTATTCGTATGCTTATTTATCTTCCGTTTGTTTGTTTTCCTCACTAGGTTGTAAACTTCATGAGGTCAGTGTCTAAATATGCGTTGGACGCTGTTGTTTCTCCCTTGCCTACATAGTGCCTGGCACATGTCAGAGGTTCAATAAACATTTGTTTAATAATTGAATAAATAAATAAATGAGTTCCAAGTAAAGTGATCAGTGTAAGCAAAGGCAAGGGGTAAGAAAGCCCAACATATAGATCAGGGAACTGCAAAATGTGCAGTGTAGTGAAAGAGCAGCATGTGAGAAGGGGGTTATGGAAGAGAAAGTGAAAAGATCATTTGTGGCCAAATATGACATACAGGGAGTTGGACTTGTCTTAATTTGCCAGTGAGAATCCATTAAAGTTTTGAGCTCTGTCCTCTGACCATATATGATGAGCCTTTAGAAAAGAAGACAGAAATAACGTATTGGATGTAGTATTGTTTAAAGAGAGTTTTAACAGACCTCCCCCCCAAAAAGTTGTGAAATTAGAAACTGATTAATTTATAACTTTTCAGCAACATACCATACTTAAGCCACCAGCTAGTTTTCCAAGTTTCTGGAAGGACTTAGACGCCCAAATCTAACAAGAAGAAAGTGATTGTAAATAAATTCCAATCATGTATTCTGAACAGTTCAAAGTACTATGCATGCAGTATCTCACTGATCCTCACAACTCGCGAGACGGTGATAGGGTGGATTTTCTTTCTGTAGTTAGAGTTTATTTTCTCTGTCCTGTGGTCACTAGCAGCCTCTGGCATACTGTTGACTCTCAATAAACACTAATAAAAGATATATAACCATAGCAGTATTTCTAAATGTCCAGTGGGATTTTTTGGTTAACTGTTGTAAAGATATTTCTAAGCCTGAACGTTAAATTAAATGACAGCTCATAAAGAAAGGAGAAATAGCACCTTGGGAAGGTGGAGAGAAAATAGAGAAGCATATTATAAATGACAATTTCCAGACATGATATTTTGAAATAAAGTTATAACGTTGAGGTTCGCCTCGTGATATTTTAAAAATTAAGAAAACAAGGTGTTGTGAATAATTTCAAAATTAGTTGTGGCTCATAGCCAAAGCTTCAGATTTGCATTTCTTTCATTAAACCCAGGAAAGGAGAAAAGTTTTTGGATGAAAGGGAAATGAAAACCAAACAGCCAAATAAATATACTGGACAATTTCCTGGTGTTTTCCTCTCATCTCCAGTAGGAAACACCAAATTATTTTTCTGCTAATAATTTCGAGAGTGGGGTGAGTGAAAATAAAATGACCAATTCTTTCAAAGCATTTTAGGAATACAGAGAAGTTTGCCCATTCTTTTTGGTGTCTTTAATACCAGGCAAAGTAGCTTAGGCCGTATCCTCAGGCAATATGAATTAATGAAAGATTACTGAATAGGGGTGTGACATAATATGGGCTATATTCATCTGTAAAATGTAGGACTGATCTGAATATGGAGAAGTAAAAGGCAAGCAGACCAGTTAGGAAACACTGAATTAATATAGTTGAGAAATAGCAGGGCCAGATTTAGGGAGAGGATTGCAAAAGGGAAAAAGAAAATTAGTAAGCTCTTTTCTTTATTCCAAGCAGTGCAGTACATATTATACATGTATAACTTTAGCAGTTACTGCTTAGAAGAAGGAGTTAATCCAATGGGCTAGTTAGTAGTAGTATTCTCTTTTTACAGGTTAGGAATCTGAGGCCCAAAGAGGTTAAATGACTTACCCAGTGTCAACAGCTCAAAAAGTAGAGCCCTGATGGAAGTAAAACAGAGTCTTGGGAACTGATTGGATGCCAGGCTGAAAAGGAAAGATGAGTAAAAGATGAGGCCCAGGTTGTCAGCCTGATTCGTTTTGGTGGTAAAGTTAACAAAAGTGGGCAAGTCAGGAGGAGGAACTGGTTTGGGTGGCTGATGGGGAATTCAGTATTGGACTTGATAAGTTTATCAAGTGGAATATATTGATGGACAAGTCAATTGGTGTGTTAAAAATAGAAATCTGAACCTTAGCAGAATGGTCAGGGCTGCAGATAGAAATTTGGAAACTCTCAATTTAAAGCTAAACAGTAAGAGCAAATGAAATACAGAACATAGATTCCAAGAACAAATTATTATTATCCCATTGAGGTGATAGGAAAAAAAAGGTCAGTGTAAGCATAAATAATTGCTCTTTGCTTGGAAAAAAAAAAAACGTAAGACATTTTCTTTCTACTTTATCTTCCTAAAATAAGCCAATATTTGAACCTCAGACAATCATCATCATACAGTAGAGAGAGTTAGTTGCTGTTTCCTAAAGGCTGTATGTGTGACAATCTATTTCCTATGGGCTGCATTCCTCAACATAAGTCTGATTTCCCTGTTAGAAGCATAAGGAAATGTTTCCTTCATTCAGCTCCATTACTCTTGCTTCAAAGTCTCCCCTTTAGCCAAGCTTGTTTTAGCTGGGAATGACTGTAGACAGATGGAAATCTGTCCCCAGATCTCTTCCAGCTTCCGTGGTTCTCTTTTATGCTTCCAGAAAAACCTGTGGATGTTCTAGAAGCAAAAGACAGTCTTACTTTTAACTTACTGTTTATTTACTTAGATTTCTCCACGTGTCGGGGGTGTGCTGTTAAAAATCAGCTCAGCAAAGCTTTTGCTGAGAATTTGGGTGACAGCTGCTACGTATGGGATGGGAGGGAGGTGCAGTCAGCCCTACCACAGCCTTATCCAGATGCAGTTCAGTCAGAGAGGTCAGCACCGTCTCAGAGCAAGCAAGACATCAGAGCAGCCCCAGTTTGGCTTTAGTGTTTTGGGCCATTTGGGACCATCATCTTTTGTCTTGGATGCTGTAGTTTCCTCCTTCTCGGAAATTTCTATAAAAATCCTGGTATGTGGTAAAATAGAGTTATTGCTTTGCTTAAGTAGTCCAAAAAAATCAGATCCTAGTTATCCATCACTTTCCTTTTTCTTTTTCTTCTACTTGCTTGCCATCTAATAAAATATAACTCTGAAGGAATTAACTGGTAAACCAAATATTTTGTTAGCAATAGTGGCAAAACAGAACTACTTATAGTCAGTAACTTCTAAAAGTATTTACGATTCTCAAAGACAAGTCAACAAAGGTAGTCTTAGGAAATGTAGTTCCAGCAATATGCTATTCAAAAACAGTGCTGCCCCATAGCAATTTTCATCAATTGAGGAATAAAATAATAGTATTCAACTAGTATTGTGACACCATATGCTGTATACACTCGTAGAACAATGTAATTCTATATCTAAAAGACACCATAGGGGAAGACCTTACACAAGTACGAGGCAGTGTGCTCCAGCAGAATGAGTGAGCTGTAGGATCAAACAGATAGAGGTGAGCCTAGCTCTGGCATTTACTGTGGGCATTTACGGTGTAAGTTAATTTAAATTATCTACAATAATGCCCCCACATTGTTGTGAATGTCAAATGCTGAAATACATTTAAATGCCTGGCAGGTTCTATCAGCAAATAATTATTGATCATCTACTAATCTCACCATGCTGGATGGGGGAAAAAGGAGAGGGAACTAGAGGGAAATGAGAAACACGTGGTCTCTATTCTCAAAGACAAACATTAAACAAGTAATTTAAAGAGTCATGCATATAACAAAACAGGTATAGGATGCTGTACAGTAGGGGCTCAATACACAGTAGCTATCATTAGCTGATAGAATTATCATGAGTTGTTTGATGAATTATTTTAACTAAGAAAACTTTGCAAATCATTACTATGTCAGAAAATAGGGAAAATCATTTCTATTTTAAGAGAAAAACAAGCTATTAAGTGTTAAAGTGAGACTTTGGTCTGTATTTATGAACTGAAATGAATTGGTTGGAGTACCAAGTTTAGAATACTTGTGTGATAGACTGTTAAACCTAAATCGCCAATTTAAAATTCCTTCAACCCCCGGCCCTCTTATCTGTTGGCATTTAGCCTCATCCTTAATTAAGAACACAATCTTTGGAGTCAGACATACTTGGTTTTCAATGTTGGTTCTGACTCTACTAGCTATATATCCTTGGGCAAATTTTAACCCTAAACTTTCCTTCTTTGTAAGTTGAGAATAATAACAAATCTTTTCTCCAAGTTGTCAAGGAAAAAGCATTTAGCAGTAAGTGCTTAACAAATTCTGGCTTTCACTGTTGTTACCTCATAGCAGGCACTATGCAAGAGTGAACAAGTCTGTCCTCAAGAGTTTGTAGTATAGTAGAAGAGATGGGTATTTAAACAGGGAATTATGGAACAGTTAATTGCTACAGTAGGAAGAGCACACAGTGCTGTGTTGGGGATGCATCGTAATGCCCTGGGCTAGCACGGAGAGATGGATAAGAAGTCTCTGCCTTGGTGAGTTATGCTAAGCAAGAAGGAGGAGAAGCAAGACATGTACCTAAAAACTACACTAGAAGGCGTAAGTGTATAAGGTGGTACGTACCTTAAGGAAAACCAATGTGCTGTAGAGGTTTCTTGTGATGGAAGACTGTCTCACCTTATACATATAGTTTGTGAGCCAACGCATGCTTTTAAGGAACGGTGTTTATGAACCTCAAAACTAATGGAAATTTTATTGACACAAACCCTTCACTGTGCACAGTATACAGAGTTCTCAGCCTCTGATAAGAGATCGGTAGCCCCTATTATGCACTTACTGTCCAGTTCGTTGTGCCCACAAATATAAAACTCCATAGGAAAGATACTTGAGGCTAGCATCTAATGATTAGATCCTGATTTTCAGTATTCTCTTTTGAGAAACCCAAATGGCAGGAAGATTTCAGTCACAGCAAATTAATTACCATATTATAATGACATATTCACTTTTTTTCCAGCTTAACATTATGAAACAAATCCTGGCATGGGGCTTCCAACTGTAAAGTCTCCTGAAATATTCAAAGTATCTTGAACAATGCAATTTTCTGTGCTGTTGTTCTCACCATTGCAGCTGTGCACATCGAGTAGAAATAAATCACTCAGGGTGTCAGGATTGGCACAGCATTTGTTAAGACAAAAACATTCAATGCTCATAGGTCCATTACGTATTAAAATATTGATTTTTCCATAGAAGAGGAATGACCTTAAAATTCATGTTTCACTTAAAAAGAAATAAAAATACCTAACTGGAGGCCTTATATATATTTGAAACTTAATCTTTCAAGTTTATATATTATGGTTCACACAGGCAATATGTAAGTTTTATTATATTGCACACTTTTTAAGAGAGAGCTGCAGCGCAACTAAAGAACATCAAAACTGTAAGATGAATATGTGTTTTTGGTGATTTTTACTTGAGTCGGTTAAATTTAAGAAGCCAGCTGTCTATTTCCTGACCATAATTCTAGTTTTCACAGCCAGCTGAGCAGATAGGACATTTCCACCTCAAACCAAATATTTATGGCAATTTATTAATAGTTTTAATAAGTTCAGGAAAACGAAAAGTAGAAACATTTGACTTAAAAGAAGCTCCTAAATACTGGTTGTTACAGGCTGACCTGTATTCCTTCTCCCCCCACCCCACAAATCCATATGTTGGAGCCCTGACCCCCAGGACCTCAGAATGGAAGTTAAGGACTGTAATTCAGTTGGCGTTAAGGACTGTAAAGAGGTGATTTCGTTAGAATGCGGTCCTTAGGGTGGGCCCTAATCCGGTATTACTGATGTCCTTGTAAGAAGAAGAAATTTGGACATAGACACATACAAAAGACCCTGTGAGGACACAGCAAGAAGGCAGTCACCTGCAAGCCAGGGAGAGAGGTCTCATAAGAAACCAAGCTGCTGATATCCCGGACTCAGACTTCTGGACTCCAGAACTGTGAGAAAATTAATTTGTTGTGTAAGCCACTCAGTCTGTAGTATTTTATTATGGCAGCCCCAGCAAACTAAGATAGCTGTGGATTTCAATCATATGATTCCCACCCTACACATCCCCTTAATATGAATAATTGACTGCTGCCTGGATTCTTTTTTAAAAAGACACCTGGACAAGAGTAATTACGGTTTTGGAGACGCTGGTGTTATGACTTGTTGATCGGGCCAGAAATGGGGCTCATGTTACTGAAGGGTCAAGCTGAGCACTACTCCTCCCCTTTGAATGAAGTCAGAAGAGGCTCCTGGGACAAGGTCATGACCCCTGTCTGTAATTGAGGCGACAAATAGTCAAGATACTTTTTGATATAAAAATAATAGGTTACCTCTGTCTAGACTGAGACCTATGCTAATTTCCAGTTGCTCTTTGTGCAATAAATTTTGGGATTAAATCAGCATACATGTTTCTCATAAATCCTGACCTGCATGACCTACCCACACCCACCTCACCCCTAGAGTTCTAGGCCTCTCCAAACATCTCTGCCTTCTCTGAATGAGGAATAAGAAGTGTGTGTTCATCTGAGACCTCATAAATCATGATAGCCTTTTCTTTACACCTAATGTGATCTCACACTAATAGAATGATATTTCATGGCTCTTGATGACTGAGAGCAAGGTCATTATAAGCATTCCAACAGCTCTGTAGTCTGTGAAGACCCCAATGCTATTTCACTACAGGTTCAGTTTCTGTCTTTTGTGCAAGAACTGTTTGAGCTGAGTAGTGAGATTGAGCCATTCCCTAAAACAAAACCTATTCCAAAGAAGCTCCACCATGGTATTTTATGCATTTCAAAACTATTTATTATTTGTCTCTCCATGGGGACAAATATTCTGGGATTTCTCCACTTAAATTCCAAGAATTCCTGGATTTTATTGTGAGCTTTTGGAGGCTTTCTCTGACTTGGAAATTTTTTCTACTCTTATTGTTTGTGCTTACATTCTTGCAAGAACAAGTATAAAAACTCAGTAATCCCAGCCGTCTATATCTTTGAAAATGACACCTCAGGTTTAGGATTCCATCTGGCTAGATGTTTAGACATTTTAGAGGTTTTGCTACTCCTGCTGCTAGGTTATTGTCAAGATATTGTTGCATTTGCTTTGAGTGAGTGTTTCATGCAAGGGGCCGTCAGGTGCTGGAAAGGAGAGAGAGCTACAAATTCACTGAACAAGCAGGCACAGTTTGATGCCTGTTTTGTGCTTGCTGGCTAATAAGTCACAGTTGGCACAGTGGAATTCTGTCTGAGACTTTATTTCTTTGTAACATACCACCTGGTAGAGAGGTGATTGGGCGGAGAAGATCTATAGCTCTCATCTCCTTCCAACCATTGAAGGGCACTGGGGCAGGGGTGGGGGTTGGGTGTGGAGGGAGAGAGAGAGGGAGAGAGGGAAGGAAAAAAGGGAAGGAGGGAAAAATATGGGATGGTTAAACCATTAAGTTCCCCTGTAACAGTCAAAATCCCTAGCAAACTCAAATAAGTCGGGGGGCGTGCATCCTGTACTGGAGAGTTGGGAAAATACTAGGAGACTGCATTTCCTTCCACAGCTTATGAGGGAGCAGAGGAAAGCAGGATGGGAAGCCTCAGGGAAATGTAAACTAGAGATTCATTAAGCCTTTTTCCAGGGCCTGTCACAGAGAGGAATGAGGAAGAGAAGAGACACACCCTGGGCTCACACAGCGCCCTTAAGGACTCAAGTTAGCGGGGTGCCGTTGTCCTGCTGTGCTCTTCTCCCCACCTGTCCTGTCCATCAACTCTCGCTCTTTACCATTAAAACCTTGCCTTATATTCTTGAATGTTTTAGTTGGACAAATCTATTTTTACTCCTTCTTATTCAACACCCTCGATTTCCTGAACTAATATTAAATTATTCTTATCACTGTTATATTCACAATATTCTGGGATTTTAGCACTTTTTTTCCCATAAATGTGCAAGTTGATATATGCATTATGATTTATTTCTGCATTTTTGTGTTTCCTGCCTGCCAACAGTATAAATATGTTCTGTAAACAGTGGGACTTAAAAAGTACTCTAGCTTGGCTCTTCAGGGAGCCTTTTCTTGTACTGCATAGTTTTTATCCAGTCACTCCCAGGATAAGAACAACAACACACAACTCTGTACTGGGAATACCCACCAAGTGATGGACTGCAGGACCTGCCCCAGGGGTGGCCAGGGCCATATTTAGACCTAAATCAAAGAGAAGCCAGAGATCTGTTAGGAACAGACACGTTTGCTTTCTATTTAGAGCCAAAAGTGGAAACTTACCATTCTTTGGTTGCATTACAAGAAAACCAGTAAAACACGGTTTTCATGGTTTTCACACTCTCTGGAATGCATGGAATATGAGACCCTAGCAGACCCTTTTGAAAAACAGAACCATGAGATGATTTTTAAACCCTTCACACTCCCTGGTGTATTTTAATCTCTCTGACTTCTCCTTAAACAATTACAAGTGTCTCTTGGGGCAGATCCAGTGAGCAAAAAGAATATAAAATCTTGAAATTTACCATTTGCCCATCAATTTCTTTTCTGGATTGAGTTTACTGACACTGACCCCTAAGAATAATTTTAGAAGAAAGTAACCAGCTTGAATCTTTTTTCACAGAAATTTCTGCAACTGTAGCTGAGTTTTATGTTTTAGTTTTTGTTTTTTGCTCAGTCATACATGCATAAACAGAGCTCAGCTGTTATGCTGGTAAAGGGAATAAAAATTACATACCTACTGAGAAGTGAACTTTAAAACAGAGAAACAAAAGCTCTTGGAAAAAGTGTTAAATATAACAGATAGAGCAATTTCACATTTTAATTCGAGCACACGATTTTGTTGTTGTCAGTAAGTGGTGAGAATCCTAACCATTGTTCATTTATCTAGTCATATATTGTTCATTTAACTAAGCCCAATATCCAGAGACTTACATTTGTATTTCAAGGGGAGATTATATCACAAATGAGATTACTGTACTACAATATAGCAGTTTTTATATACACACATATACACATGCACACATAAAACAGGAACAAAAACCCTTTCACCTATGTAAAAGGTAACTGTCTAATTATTACCTCAGGGTGTTTTAAAGGTGCTATTTAATTTTCTATTACATCTTGAATCAGTAATTTACAGTTTTCAAGTAATTTGTTTATTTCATCTAAATGATCAAATTTGTTGGCAAAAAAGCTACTCATAATTTTTCTTTACTCTTCTTTTCATATCAGTTAGACCTGTAGTGAGTACCATTCTTTCATGCTTGCTATTGATATTTTGTGTCTTTCTTTTTTCTTGATCAGTTGAGTTGGGAGTTTAGCAATTTTGTTGCTCATGCAGAGAACCTATTTTTTTACTGTGCTAATTTCCCTATTGCTTGTCAGTTGTCTGTTCCAATTATTTGTACTCATATCTTTAAGATTACTTTCCTTTTCTTACCCTAGATTTAATTTACTCTCTTTTTCCAGATTCTTAAGGTGAAAGCATTGATAATTTATTTTAAAACTTTCTTCTTTTCTAGAATAAGCAGTTAAAGTTACAAAGTTTCTTCTAAACATTGTTTAAGCTGCATCATACAAATTTTAATATGATGTATTTTCTTTACCATTCAGTTAAAAATATTTTCTGATTCCCCTTGTAATTTTTCTTTGACCCATGAGTTGTTTAGAAGTATATTATCTAGAGGAAATGCTTGGCATTTCCTCTAGATATCTTATTGTTATTGATTTCTAGTATAATTCTATTGTGGCCAGGGAATATACTCTGTATGATTTTATTAGTCTTTTTAAATTTATTGAGACTTATTTTATGACCCACTATATAGTCTATACTAAATAGTCTATCTTGGTTTATATCACTTGTGTACTTGAAAAGAATGTGTATTCTGCCATTGTTGGCTGTGGTCTTCTATAAATATCAATTCTGTCAAAGTAGTTGATAGTGTATTCAAAAATCCTATGCCTTTGCTGATTTTCTATGAAATTGTTCTATCAATTATAAAAAAGAGTTTAACCTCCAACTGTAATGAGGATTTGTCTGTCTCCCTTCAAATCTGTCCATTTTTATTCCATGTATCTTGGTGCTCTGTTATTAGGTGCATACACATTGATGATTTTCACATCTTCCTGATGAATTGACCCTAATATGCCTTTTTAATCTTTTAATATTCTTTGTCTGGAGGTTTACTTTATCTGATATTAATATAGTCACCAGCTTTCCTATGCTTACTGCTTGCATGGCATATCTTTCTTTATCCACTCAATTTACTTTCAACCTATGTGTGTTTTATATTAAGTGTGTCTCTGGTAGACAGCATACAGTTGGATTTTTTGGATCTTACACTTTTAATCAGTACTCAATAAGTTTCTTTTTCCTTTTATCATTATTTTGGCTTCATTCATATTTCCTTAGTCTTTCTTGGTCCCTCAACTCTCTACACTAAAGACCCTAATATTTAAAGTCAGTATGCCCTCCTTAGTTATAGCACAATATTCAGCTGAGAACAGAGTTTCTCATAATTCAGAATCCTGTTCTGGGTGCTAAGTGAGAACCTGAGGCCTCTCATCTTCAAATATAGCCAGAGTTGTTTTTCCCTAAATGTTCTTCCTTTCCTTCCCTTATTGACACACTTTTTAACACTTTTCAGTCCATTCCCATTCTGTTGGAGCATTCTTGTCACTTGGATGTTCCCTTTTCAAAAAGACCTTTGTGCTCTCTGCATCCATGAAAATTACACTGTGTCTCTCTCTCTCTGAAATAAAACGAGTACCAAAGGAACCTGTTATTGATGCTGAAATTCATCTGGACAGTTGATTAATTTTCTTATTCTGTTCGCTCTTTTTAAGCAGTTCTATCCATGACTAAATAAAGTGTCCCCTTGATCCTATTCACATGTTCAGAAAGTATTTAGTGGGTGACTGCTGTGTGTTAGGCACTGTTCTAGGCACTGGGAATATAGAGTGAATGAGACAGAAGTCTCAATCTCAAATTTAGTTTCCAGTGATCAGGTACTAACAGTATATAGGTCAACATAAAAATAAGCAAGATAACAGAAATATAGATCAATGGAACAAGATAGAAAGCCCAGAGATAAACCCACGCACATATGATCACCTTATCTTTGACAAAGAAGGCAAGAATAGACAATGGAGAAAAGACAGCCTCTTCAATAAGTGGTGCTGGGAAAACTGGACAGCTACATGTAAAAGAATGAAATTAGAACACTCCCTAACACCATACACAAAAATAAACTCAAAATGGATTAAAGACCTAAATGTAAGACCAGACACTATCAAACTCTTAGAGGAAAGCATAGGCAGAACACTCTATGACATAAATCACAGCAAGATGCTTTTTGACCCACCTGCTAGAGAAATGGAAATAAAAACAAAAATAAACATATGGGACCTAATGAAACTTAAAAGCTTTTACAAAGCAAAGGAAACCATAAACAAGACGAAAAGACAACACTCAGAGTGGGAGAAAATATTTGCAAATGAAGCATCTGACAAAGGATTAATCTCCAAAATATACAAGCAACTCATGCAGCTCAATATCAAAACAACAAACAACCCAATCAAATAATGGGCAGAAGACCTAAATAGACATTTCTCCAAACAAGACATACAAATTGCCAACAAACACATGAAAAGATGCTCAACATCACTAATCATTAGAGAAATGCAAATCAAAACCACAATGAGGTATCACCTCACGCCAGTCAGAATGGCCATCATCGAAAAATCTACAAACAATAAATGCTGGAGAGGGTGTGGAGAAAAGGGACCCCTCTTGCACTTTTGGTGGGAATGTCAATTGATACAGCCACTATGGAGAACAGTATGGAGGTTCCTTAAAAAACTAAAAATATAACTACCATATGACCCAGCAATCCCACTACTGGGCATATACCCTGAGAAAACCATAATTCAAAAAGAGTCATGCACCAAAATGTTCATTGCAGCTCTATTTACAATAGCCAGGACATGGAAGCAACCTAAGTGTCCATCATCAGATGAATGGATAAAGAAGATGTGGCACATATATACAGTGGAATATTACTCAGCCATAAAAAGAAATGAAATTGAGTTATTTGTAATGAGGTGGATGGAGTTAGAGTCTGTCATACAGAGTGAAGTAAGTCAGAAAGAGAAAAACAAATACAGTATGCTAACACATATATATGGAATCTAAGGAAAAAAAAAATGGTCATGAAGAACCTAGCGGTAAGACCGGAATAAAGACACAGACCTACTAGAGAATGGACTTGAGGATGTGGGGAGGGGGAGGGGTGAGATGTGACAGGGTGAGAGAGTGGCATGGACATATATACACTACCAAATGTAAAATAGATAGCTAGTGGGAAGCAGCCGCATAGCACAGGAAGATCAGCTTGGTGCTTTGTGACCATCTAGAGGGGTGGGATAGGGAGAGTGGGAGGGAGGGAGATGCAAGAGGGAAGAGATATGGGAACATATGTATATGTATAACTGATTCACTTTGTTATAAAGCAGAAACTAACACACCATTGTAAAGCAATTATACTCCAATAAAGATGTCTAAAAAAAAAAAAAAACAGACATGTACCCCAGTGTTCACTGCAGCACTATTTACAATAGCCAGGTCATGGAAGCAACCTAAGTGTCCATCAACAGATGAATGGATAAAGAAGATGTGGCACATATATACAATGGAATATTAGCCATAAAAAGAAACGAAATTGAGTTATTTGTAATGAGGTGGATGGACCTAGAGTCTGTCATACAGAGTGAAGTAAATCAGAAGGAGAAAAACAAATACCGTATGTTAACACATATATATGGAATCTAAAAAAACTGTACTGATGAACCTAGTGACAGGGCAGGAATAAAGATGCAGATGTAGAGAATGGGCCTGAGGACACAGTGGGGGAAGGGGAAGCTGGGGTGAAGTGAGAGAGTAGCATTGACATATGTACACTACCAAATGTAAAATAGATGGCTAGTGGGAAGCAGCTGCATAGCACAGGGAGATCAGCTTGATGCTTTGTGACCACCTATCGGGGTGGGATGGGGAGGGTAGGAGGGAGGCTCAAGAGGGAGGGATATGGGGATATATGTATACATATAGATGATTCACTTTGTTGTACAGCAGAAACTAACACAACATTGTAAAGCAATTATACTCCAATAAAGATGTAAAAATAAAAAACAAGATAATTTCAAATAGGGATAAATGCCTAGAAAGTTGTTGGGTCTGATGAGAAAGGAAAGGATTAGAGAGGAAACAAAAATTTTAGAAAATTGCAGTGTTCCTATTCCTCTCCCAGACAAAGCCAGGGTGGAGTGTTGGAGATTATAGGATCCTAGAAAGATCTGGAGATCTAGGAGAATAAGAGGGCCATGCCCCTTTCCTGGATAAGGCACAGGAAAGAATTTCCCCCAGGCTCTGGATGTTTTAGGAGCAAAAGAAATATTGACTTGTGATGTCCATGCAGCTGGTCTGAGACATCCCCACAGAGTACTGAGTTCCCCCAAGATGTTTCAGAAAAATGCAGAAATGCAGAGGGAGGCATGATTATGGTATAAATCATTGGCAGGCCAAAGAGGCTTCATAATTGGGGCGTGAATCTTGACCTTGAGAGATCTCTTTTTCTGCTTTAGAATCTTAGTTTTAACCCCAACTGGTATGGTCTAGGAAATAACTCCAATGTCCATTAAAAAAATTCACTCCTACATTTGTTCGTAGCATTGAAATAGAGTGAGAAAAAGAGAATAAAACCACTGAAAAATTAAAAGTAACCCTACGGGTAATTAAAAGCAAGAATTGCCCAGTTAACCTTACATAAAAGTGCATGTGAATTTTACCTTCATAAAGCCAGCCTCCTGTACACTTTCCATGACTTCTACACAGAAAAATACTTGTTTTTCTTTTCAGTTCCCTTTAGATTTACACAAAGCTTTAAAGTATGAGCCTTTACAACCACCCCACACTCCCACCTAGATAATCAATGCTTATGTACATTTGATTAACTCAGTGATATCCAAGAGGGGATAATTGCTCGTGATCTCACAGGTAAACTGAGTTCTTTGATGCTGAAGCCAAGATACCATTATTGGAGGAAGGCCCATGCAGAAGACTGGGGAAGCACAGCGCCTGCACTCTGAGGGCACCAAACCACTTTTAGACACTCTCTCTTCTCACTTGATTCTCCAGACTTGGAAATTTAATTTTTGGGGAGTCTGATGAAGTTTAAAAATTCTCAGAAAAACAATTTCAGAAAAATCATCAAATATATATTTATATGTTCCATAGCCTTAAATATGTATGTGCATTTTTATTCACTGTCCTTCAAAAACAAGAAGGGCTTTTGAAACATATTTAGTCTTTTTTTTCTTTTTTTTACTTGTAAGCTTATATTTTTATGGCTAACAACTGCTTTTTCTAAATAGTCACAGTTTTTATTACACATATTTCAAAATAGTAATTCTGGAAATACCCAAAGATATCAGTTTCTAAACATGCTTTTTTAAAAAAAGAAAAAGTCTCCAAGACATGCTTTAAAAGACAGGTATGACCGGCTCATGACACTGGCCTCCTATAGGAGACTGGCAGCAGATTGTGTCATTGTGAAAATAGACGCCTGCCTGGAAGCTCAGGCTGTGGCAGAGTTCATGATCAACCATGGGGAGCAGTCAGTGGAACTAGTGTTAGAATCAGCATATGAGAAATATAAATGAAATTTAGGTATTTCACTTAGGCTGCACTGGGTCTTAGTTGCGGCACTTGGCATCTTCATTGCGGCATGCGGATTTCTTAGTTGTGGCATGCATGCAGGATCTAGTTCCCTGACCAGGGATTGAACCCAGGCCCCCTGCACTGGGAGCGCAGAGTCTTATCCACTGGACCACCAGGAAAGTCCCGCCATTGGGAATTTTGATAGGGATTGCTTTGGGTAGTATGGTCATTTTAATAATATTAATTCTTCCAATTCATGAGCCTGATATAGCTTTCCATTTGTTTATGTGGTCTTCAACGTTTTTCATCAATGTCTTATCGTCTTTCACTTCCTTGGTTAGATTTGCTCCTAGGTATTTTATTCTTTTTGATACAGTTGTAAATGGGATTGTTTTCTCAACTTCTGTTTATTATAGTTTGTTGTTAGTGTATCGAAACACAACATAGTTCTGTATATTAATTTTCTATCCTGCAACTTTATTGAATCCATTTTTTAGTTCTAATGGTTTTTTGGTGGTCTTTAAGATTTTCTCCAAACAGTATCATATCAGCAGCCAACAGTGGCAGTTTTACTTCTTCCTTTCCAATTTGGATACCTTTTTAAATTTGTGTCTTTTAAAAGAAACTGTACATGACAAATATAATGTGAATATTGATCTGTGAATTATTTTTTCCACAGAAGAGGTTTATATCTATATCTATATATCTGTATAAAAATAGATAATTTCTCTTAACTGTTATATAGAATTTTGTTTAGAAACATTAGTCATATATCTATTCACTTCTAATGAGCATTTAGGTTGTTTTCTTTTTTTTTCCTTCTATTTTGCTGTTATAAACACCACTGCAATGAATAGCATTCTACAGTTTCCTTGAACATAAATGCAAAAACCATTCCAGAATATATGCTTATACTTAGCATTACACTTCAGTGTTTTATGAGATATTGCCAAATTGCTCTCCAAAATGGTTGTTCCAATTTACATTTCCACAGCCACGTATAGTGTTCCTATTTCCTTGCATCCTTGCCAACAAATTAATGTTCTTGGCAATTTGATGACTAGAAATGATATCTTCTTGTTGCTTGAATTTACATTTTTCAAATAGCTGAGCATTTTTTCAGACCATTTGGGTTTCCTCTTATGATTATTACCTGTTCATATCCTTTGTCCATTTTCAGTGAGGTTATTTTTCTTTTTCAAATAGATTTTTGGTGGTTTACAAAAATATTCTGTATACAAATTTGGTTATCTTCTATCTTTTGTGCCCCATACCTTCAACTTTGATTATGTGTTGTTGAACATACATTTAAAATTTTGATGTAAAATTTATTAAGCATGTTTTATCATTTTTCTTTTTGTTTTTTATATAAGACAACCTTCCTTAGCACCAGTGTTACACATTTTTTCTATATTTTCTTCTAATGTTTAAAATTCTGTATTTCTCATATGGAGTATGAGTATTGTTATAATATTCATGATACTTTTCTCAATTTTAAAATTTTCTTTAAGAAGAAATGATGTTCTATAACTGCCAATGTAACCACATTATTACTTAGGAAGAACACTGTCACTCTAATTTTGGATTCAGTGCAGTGGCACCAAGTCGCAGGAAAGATCGTTCTATAAGGGGGTTATTCTGTAAGGCAGCAACAGGGCGATTAATGGATATAATTTAAGGACAGATTTGAGTTTTAATTCTGACTCTGCTCCTGCACAATGTGACCTTAGATACATTATTTGACCAACCCTGAGCCAAAGAGAATAAAAATACGTATCTCATAAATTGTTGGGAAGACTTGATGAAATGTTTTATGTAAACTGCCTACAGGAATTTAAAAATGTTAGCCCCTTCCTTTATGATTTGTCTAGTAATTACTGTCCAATAAGAGAGAAGCAGTAAGGAGGATAGTAACATTTCTGAATTTCCTTTTATATACTGTAGTGCTAGGGGTACAAGGTCACTTCCACAAACTGTTTCCATTAAATTGCTTATGTTTTGCCACTTCTGGAAAATCAATTTCCTTAATTTTGTGTTGTCTAGTTTAATCCCTCTTGAACTGCCTTCTTGTGGATACTGAGTTGTCCTCAGTAGTGTGGTCTGATGTCTCCTGTGCTATTCATGATGACAGCTTTAGAGCTTTTCCCTTGACACATTTTTCTTCTTCATTGCTTAAAATTGCCCCATGGCCCAATGTTCCTCTTTTGCATGTCCCTGGTCACTAGACACACTTCAGTGCCTGTCCAGGGAAAAGAATATATCTGCCCCGAAGGTTTTAGACCCTAATTAATTGCAGGGCATGTGGGGCACTCAACCCAAAAAGCTCTGCCTTTTACAACTGGCTTCCCAGCAACTAATGCAGTCAGCTAGAAAAAGAGAATAAAATGCACAGTAAGGTCAACCCAGGAAGGCTACCCCAACTTCCTGAGTCATCCAAGTTATGAATGAAGGCAGAAATAGTCCTGTGTAACCCACAGCACTGGCGTTATCTGACTGAGCTGATAATCCTGCAGGGCTCACTGAACAGCCTAACCCAGGGGAAGACTTCCCCACAGCAAGCACAGGGAGTGATGAAATACCTCCCATTTCTTCGCCTCTTAACTTCAAATGCCTTTAAACACGTGTTTTTTCACTCATGCACTGTTCCGTGCAGGTCTCAGCCTATCCATAGCCAGTGTGGTGGTGGGACTGGCCCTTGTGGTTCTTATTAGGATTGCAAGACACCCCCAGCAATAATCATCGGGAAATTTTGAAAGAGACATGGTTTATTACCTACAAGTCCTAGAAATTGCAGCACACCTGGGGCCACACAGTGAGGTCGGGGGGAGGGAGGGACGGAGAGAGAGAGAGAAAGAGAGGATGAGAGAGACAGAGAGAGCAAGGGGGGCTGGGCATGAGCATGAGAGCCTAGGGTTCTGCTTTCATTGGAGTCAAGGGTCAGGGAGCCAAGGCGTTTGCAGGTGAATTTTAAATATAAGAGTGGGAATTTAATGTGCGGGAAGAGAAAAAACAAGCAGCCCACTCGTCAGTTATCTGGAAACCAACCAAGATCTTTAAAACATAGGAGGGAGGGGAGGGGTCCTGGCTCTTTAACTAGTCCTATGGTTGGCAATGCATTTGTTCAGTATAGCCGTCTTCGTGGAAGATGCCTCTTTGAAGTGGATGCCTCGGCAATCAAAGCTTAAGTCAGCACTTGCAAAAAAAAGAAAACCCAACTGTCAGGGCTTACATTACATTCATTCTTTCATTAATCCATTTACTCTTTCTTTCAAGAAACACACAATAAGTACCATCATATACCTGAGCCTAGAGGTTTGAAAATTAATAAACTCTAATACATGTCCTGGAGAATCTTAGTGAGCTGGAAAGATAAACTAATACTTTTAAGGATGTGTGGTGGCAGCACAGAGACGCAGCAGAGAGAAGGGAGATATTAGAACAACTTAGCAAAGGAGATGACAGCGGCGTTGAACCTCAAGGGTTGGGCAAATGTGGAGGCAAGGGAGAACAGCAGGGGCAAAAGAATGTGGGAGCAAATTCATTACGTTTTCAGGGGTAACAAGGGGTCTACTTTGAATAGAGACGAGGTCTCTCTTATTCGTGGTCGAGCTATGTGAACTTGGACTTGTCATCTCTAAACTTAGTATCTCTGAACTCTAATTTCTTTACTTGTCAGGTGATGATAAGATTCAGGATTGAGCTAGCAATGAAAGATAATATGACTATAGTAGCTGTAGCTACTATTTATTGAGTACTTACTATGACAACTGTTGTTCTTCGTATAGATTATCTCATTCAGTTATCAGACAAGAATGTGATACTTTAGATATTATGATTATCCATATTTTATTTGGGAATTCGTTGACAGTAGGACATTCAGTTGGCTCTGGCCAGTGGATAGTAGACCCTGGGCCAACAGGCTCGGAATAAATATAATGCACAGTCTTCCTATGGGGGTAAATAAGAGCACCCAGGGAATGTCAGGTGAGGAGAGAAGGGGGGACAGGACCAAACCCTGAGGAGGTTCATCCTTTGTGACATGTAGAAGAGTTCACAAAGGAAACCAAGGAATGAAGAGCAGAAAGGTAAACTGGAGAAGGTGAGGACAGATTTTACCCCATTCCAGGTTTGTAGGAATTGACACTAAACCCATGTGTGCACCAAAATTTCTCTTGCTATTGATGTCTGCTCTCACATACCCCCTTGCAGATTATAATCCCTATATAACTGCCCACAAGCAGAAGCTGAATTTTTACACTTATTTAATTTTTGCTAATGTAAATTTAAATTTAAGTAGCCCCATTTTTCTAGTTGCTGTGATATTGGACAGTACAGCTTTAGAGTGACCAGTAAAAAAGTAATGCAAAGAGCTATAGTTAAAAAGGTAATGGAGAAAATGAAATGGAGTGAGAAAAAAATGTTGATTATTTCAAAACAAGGAGGGAAAAAGAAATAAAAGAATCAAGGACAGGGGCTTCCCTCATGGCGCAGTGGTTAAGAATCCGCCTGCCAATTCAGGGGACACGGGTTCTAGCCCTGGTCCGGGAAGATCCCACACGCTGCAGAGCAACTAAGCCCATGCACCACAGCTACTTAGCCCGCGTGCCACAGCTACTGAAGCCCACGTGCCTAGAGCCCATGCTCCGCAACAAGGGAAGCCACCGCAATGAGAAGCCCACGCACTGCAACAAAGAGTAGCCCCTGCTCGCCACAACTAGAGAAAGCCCTCATGCAGCAACAAACACCCAACGCAGCCAAAAATAAATAAATAAATATTTATTTACTTATTAAAAAAAAAAGAATAAAGGACAGATGGGGCAAATATAAACATATAGCAAATTAGGTAACTTAAATCCATATCAAAAAAACCCCAGAAAAACAAAAATATCCATATCAGTAATTACTTAAAATTTATATAAATAGATTAAATGCTCTAATTAAAAGATGGATATTGTCAGATGGGACTTAAAAAAAGACCCAGTTATTTGCCATTTCAAGAGACATATTTTAAACATAAAGATACAAATAGTTGAAAATAAAAGATTCAGAAAAACTACATCATGTAAACACTAACCATAAGAAAACTGGTGTGAATGGTGATTGAAACATTAAAAAAAATTTTTTTTTAAAGAAAGCTGGTCTGGAACTATTGATATCAATCAAATGAGATATGAGATCAAATGATTGTATAAGAGACAAAGAGGGGCATTTCATATAGATAAATGGTCCAGTTGACCAGAAAGAGATAAAAATCCCATGTGTATTTCTTTAAATATGAATTTAAATATATGAAGCAAAATTAACAGAACCAAAAGGTAAAATAGACAATCTACTATGATAGTTGGAGATTTTAATACAGGTCATTTTGTAATTTATAGAGGAAGCCAACAAAAATCAGAAGGCATATTGACAGTTGAACAACACTCTTTACCAACTTGGCCTAAGTGACAATTATACACCATCATATCCAACAACCACAGAATACATATTATTTTCAAGTGAACATGAGACATTAACAAAAATAGGCTGTATGCTATATATAGAATGCTATATAAAGCTATATAAATCATTTTCAATAAATTTCAAAGGACTAACATCATACAAATATGTTCTCTGATCACAATGAAATTAATTAGAAATTAATAACAAAAAGATAACTAGAAAATCCCAAAATATTTTTTTTTTATAATTTTTATTTTTATTTATTTATGGCTGTGTTGGGTCTTCGTTTCTGTGCGAGGGCTTTCCCCAGTTGTGGCAAGCGGGGGCCACTCTTCATCGCGGTGCGCGGGCCTCTCACTATCGCGGCCTCTCTCGTTGCGGAGCACAGGCTCCAGACGCGCAGGATCAGCAACTGCGGCTCACGGGCCCAGCCGCTCTGCGGCACGCGAGATCCTCCCAGACCAGGGCACGAACCCGTGTCTCCTGCATTGGCAGGCAGATTCTCAACCACTGCGCCACCAGGGAAGCCCCCCAAATATTTTAAAACAAGTAATACATTCTAAATAATCCATGAGTCGAAAACACAATGACAATGAGAAAATATTTTGAACTAAAGTACAATAAAAATACAGAATATCAAAACTTGTGAGATATAGCTAACACAGTGATTTAGAGGAAATTTTCTATTTCTAAATGCATGTATTAGAGAAGAAGAAATGTGTGTAATCAGTGATAAAATTTGACCTCAAGAAGCTAAAAAAAGAGGAACAAATTAAGCACAAGGAAGGTGGAAGGAAGAAAATAATAAAGATAAGAACAGAAATTAATGAAATAGAGAAATGTCCATCAAGAGGAGAAGGAATAAGTAAATTGTGGTATATTCATGCAATTGAATACTACACCACATTAAGAAAGAACTATTGATAACTCTCAGAAATACTGTTTGATTGAAATACATCTAGCACGAAGAGTCCATATATTGTTCTATGTATATGACATTCAAGACTAGGCTAAAGTATCATAATAGAAGTGACAGTGGAGGTTACATGTGGGAGTATAGACAAGAAAAGAGGCATGAAGGAACTTTCTGGGTTGATGGCACTGTTCTGCAGCTTGTACAGGAAGGAGGTTACAAAGGTCTATATGTAGGTAAATATCAAACTATACAATTAATATATGTAAGTTTTACTGTCTGTAAAGCATGTCTCAATTTTAAATGAAAATTCAAAGCAGCATCTAAGGAACATGTTTTCCATGGGGCAAATAGAGATGTATATGGATGGGTTAACTTGGAGATACCTGTTGGAGGAACAAGTGGGAATGTTGAACAGGTAGTGGAATGGTAAGGATGAAATCCAAATAAGACTGGGTCAAGAAGAAAATAGGAAGTCACCAGAAGGACAACAAATGCAGACCACATTTTGAGAAGTATTGCTGTATAGGAGAGTAGAGATATGGGGAAAGATGAAAATGAGAGAAGGAGAGGGAGAATTTTATGAAGGAAGAGATAGCATTTATTTCATGTAGGTAAGATGAGATGGATCTAAGTGGAGGGTGAGAGTTTAGATAAGAGGCAGGACCATTTTCCACTGTAACAGGAGAGCAGGTACAGTAAGCAACTCCACGTGCCAGTAGGTTGATATATTTATCATTGGAAACATGATGTAATTTCTCATCTGAATATGTCTTCCTCAGTAAAGCATAAGATGAATTCAGCTGAGAGAGAAAAGAATGTGTGAGATTTGAAGATAGAAGAGAAAATGTAAAATAATCATGTGAGAATATAAAAGTAAATTTATTAGAAGAATATCAGCCTTTTAGACCCATTTGAGATTAGTGCTCATAAATTTTAGTGATGCACAGTTGTGTAGTTTTTTCCAACAATGTTTAACTGCCCTAGATCACATGTTGTTTTAGGTATAAATTGGGCGTTCTCACATAGAATAATTTTATCTTAATGGATTACTCAGTTACATGGTAAGCCAATTTTACTGTCTACCTTTATATTAAATGGACTAACTTAACTAGTTGTCATCCCCACTCCATTTTTTTTCAATTGCTGTTTCTGTTTTTAATGAGGAAATATTAAACTCAGGTATCCTAAAACTGTGAGTGCCTCTGTTACATCAGTGGAGGCTTTATATTTGATTTTGACTTTTGAGTAAAAACAAAGACTAAAAAGGAATTTTAAAGGATAGCTATATTCATAAGTGCTTCTTAATTTTATATATAGTTACCTAGTTTATGTTAAACGTTGATATTTTCAAATCGTCAATGTGTTGGAAGAGTGTGAGTGTCTGTAAACTGAATTTAGGCCATGATTATCAGAAGTATAAAATGAAAACAAAATCATCTCAAAGAAAACCATAAGGTGTTTGTGAAATAAAGCTAATTTTTCAGCCTTAATTTCATACAGGTGCTATGAAGAAAAAATGAATTTTAGTGATAATTTAATTTAAATGACTCTTACTTCAAATAAACAACCCTATACCAAAAATATATATGAGATTCCATTCTCCAGAAGCAGGAGGAAATTCTCAAAAAGCAGTATAAAATGAAACAAAGCCACTTGAGAAAAACAACATAAGATGTTCATGAAATAAGGCAAATTTTTCAGCCTCAATTTCATATGGATGCTTTGAACAAAAAAATGAATTTTAGTTATGATTTAACTTAAATGACTGTTACCTCAAATGATCCTAAACCAAGGGAAAATATGTGATTCAATTCTCAAAAAGCAGGAGAAAATGGGGAAAGGGAAATCACTCACATTTAGCAAGCGCCTACTTCGTTTCAGGCACTAGTCAAGCATGTTTAACAGGACTCTCCGAAGGCTGTTACTCAAGGTGCATCTCACCAGGTACGAAAACTGGATTTGCTCCTGAAAAGTGTTAACATTTAGACTAAAGTATAGTCTGATGTGCATTTTTCTTTATTATGGAAATGTGTAAATAAACTCACTCAATTAACTATTGTGAAAAGACTACAGATATTTTTACCCAAAGAAGCATATAGAAAGATCAAAAATGTCTAACTATTTGAACCATTATTCCCCACATAAAAATTTTAGCTTAATCTGCTTTGTTATAGAAGGGACTTGAGTTGTTTGGGATAATTCATGCATAAGTTCCTCTACATTGCATGGCATATTACATGTTTTACTTTAATATCTCTGCAGCTATTACAATTTTAAATGGCAACAAAATGGAGAAATGAGGATACTATGTGACTTGGTTGCTCTGGATAAAACACTTTTCTCCTTTTACAAGAAATCATAGTGGTAAACATGTCTTTCATAAGGCAGCAGTGTGTGTTTATTGTGAGAAATACTTTGCTTCAAAATCGTTTAAATGGGGCAAAGAGGAGTTTAGATATAAACTTCATGCTGAGTTCAAAGATTTATAAAACCAGTCAGGAATTTTTAGTCATGGTGTTTTTCTCAGCTGAAGCTTGATTTTATGAGTGTGGATAAAATGGATGAATCAATGGATTTGTGCTATAGAAAACCTCTGTATTTGACATAAAGATTCACTCCATCAGTTTCACTAAGACAAATTAGAATCAATACGTAAACCCACCTGTTCTTCATAAAAGTTCTAAATTTTGAAAATGACCAACATCTCTTTCAATAAATTTAACAAACATATTAATGACAAGATAACATGATTCATGGAGTCAGCAAGGTGAAATGGTTTAACAATGAAATGCTCAGAATATATTTCAGGTACCACATTATGATCAGTGACCTTTGACCACCATATTTTCTAAACTAAAAATCATCCCCCCTCTAGCTTTGTGGGAATGCCTTTAGTAAGTGTAAATGCTAACAATCCCCAATTTTTGGAAATAGTTAAAGAAAATATCACCTGGCCCATTGTAGTTATTGATTGTAGGAGCTAAATTTAAAAACATTCAGGTCAATTGCTTCCTTTGCAAATATTTTCTCCCATTCTGAGGGTTGTCTTTTCGTCTCGTTTATGGTTTCCTTTGCTGTGCAAAAGCTTTTAAGTTTCATTAGGTCCCATTTGTTTATTTCTGGTTTTATTCTCATTACTCTAGGAGGTGGGTCCAAACATATCTTGCTGCGATTTATGTCAAAGAGTGTTCTGCCTATGTTTTCCTCTAAGAGTTTTATAGTGTCTGGCCTGACATTTAGGTCTTTAATCCATTTTGAGTTTATTTTTGTGTATGGTGTTAGGGAGTGTTCTAATTTCATTCTTTTACATGTAGCTGTCCAGTTTTCCCAGCACCACTTATTGAAGAGGCTATCTTTGCTCCATTGTATATTCTGGCCTCTTCTGTCATAGATTAGGTGACTGTAGGTGCAAAGGATTAATCTCCAAAATATACAAACAGCTCATGCAGCTCAATATCAAAAAAACAAACAACCCAATCAAGCAATGGGCAGAAGACCTAAATAGACATTTCTCCAAAGAAGACATACAGATGGCCAACAAACACATGAAAAGATGCTCAACATCACTAATTATTAGACAAATGCAAATCAAAACTACAATGAGGTATCACCTCACACCAGTCAGAATGGCCATCATCAAAAAATCTACAAACAGTGAATGCTGGAGAGGGTGTGGAGAAAAAGGAACCCCTGTGCATTGTTGGTGGGAACGTAAATTGATACAGCCTCTATGGAGAACAGTATGGAGATTCCTTAAAAAACTAAAAATAGAACTACTATATGACCAAGCAATCCCACTACTGGGCATATACCCAGAGAAAACCATAATTTAAAAAGACACATACACCCCAATGTTCATTGCAGCACTATTTACAATGGCCAGGTCATGGAAGCAACCTAAATGCCCATCAACAGACAAATAGATAAGGAAGATATGGTACATATATACAATGGAATATTACTCGGCCATAAAAAGGAATGAAATTGGGTCATTTGTAGAGACATGGATGGACCTAGAGACTGTCATACCGAGTGGAGTAAGTCAGAAAGAGAAAAACAAATATATATTAACACATATATGTGGAATCTGAAAAAATTGGTATAGACGATCTTATTTACGAAGCAGAAATAGAGACACAGACGTAGAGAACAAACGTATGGATACCAAGGGGGAAAGGGGAGGGGTGGGATGAATTGGGAGATTGGGATTGACATATATACACTATTGACACTATGTATAAAATAGATAACTAACGAGAACCTACTGTATAGCACAGGGAACTCTACTCAATGCTCTGTGGTGACCTAAAAGAGAAGGAAATCCAAAAAAGAGGGGATATATGTGTATGTATAGCTGTTTCACTCTGCTGTACAGCAGAAACTAACACACCATTGTAAAGCAACTATACTCCAATAAAAATTAATTTTAAAAAATTAAAAATTAAATAAAATAGAAAAAAAAATACATTCAGGTCAGCCAGAATGCATGGCAGTGGGCATTTCTAGCAGTGGTTATGAACAACTTTAATGTTTGATGCAACATCTTCTACATGTATTTTATAAAGTATACATAGATACTGACATTATTAATATTTGTGTAATGCTGTCCAGTTTACAGAGCATTTTTTCATAATTTATTTGCCCCTCACAACAACTCCATGAAATAGAGTTATCATCCCAGTTTTTCAGGTTAATAACCTAATTTGGAAGATGTAAAATTGGGACTCAAACACAAATCCTCCCTTTTCTGACTCCCCAAGCCAAACTTTTTTCCACTGAATCATTCTGAATCTCTATTGATATGGTATGCTCCCTCTGTACTCATATAAAAATATATCTGCATACAACTTGGATTCCCAGATCATTGGGAAACCTTCAACAGTGAAAACAGAAAACCACAAGTTATTATAACATTGTGTGATATGGAGAACCCACCATAATGTGGTAAGGGGCAAATTGTAGTTGAAGACGTTCTTTGTAGAGAATGAACATGTGAGTTTTATAAACCACCTAGAGATACTAGCATATAAAGACTTTTTTATTTCTACCTTACAGAGACAGTGACAGAAAATAACCTGTCAGAGAACTGCTTAAAATACGAGATTTTAACCAGATGAACAACATCAAACATGCTGCAGTAATAATCAGATCCTTAAATTGTTTCTTTTTCTTTATTTAACAAATATGTATTGAGTGCCTACTCTTTGGCAAGTATTGTACTTGATGCAGGGGTAGAGTGGTAAATAAAAAGGACATAGTCTCATCTTTGTGAATTACAGTCTAGTGAGGGTGATAAATATTATTTTAAAAATAAAAATCAATCATATAATTACCAATATGGACAAGGTATAAAGGAAAAGGGCTGTTTTCTATGTGAGAGGATTGAAGAGGTACCTAATATAAATTGAAGCATCAGGGAAGGCCCCTTTGAAGAAGTGATATTTAAGCTGAAATTTAAAGAATGAGCTATCAACCACTTTTCTCCTCTATTATCTTTTAATGTTACATCTTTTATCTTGTTAATGGTTATGCAATATTAATAATAAATTGGAATGGAGTTTAAAATACTGAAAAGAAGCTGCTAGATGTTAGGGACATATTATATATGGTAATTAATGGTAATAATAGAATTGGAAGGTAAATTACCATGACTGCTTTATCAGTCTACTATTGCTACATTCAATTTGTATAGAAACAACCCCAAATTCTCAGTAATATATAACGACAAGGATTTATTTTCACAGATGAGGGTTGGCATGTCTCTCATCCTTGGACCAGTGGGAGCTTTTTCTTCTCATGGCAATGAAAAATGTACAAGAGGGAAATAAGAAACATGGGAGGCCTCTTAAGTCCTGGCAGAGTTGGTACACTATACCTTCTGCCCCATTCCATTGCCCAAAGCAAGTCACGTGGCCAAACTCAAAGCCAAAGGGCAGGGAAGTATATCACACCCTTTAAGAGGCCATGGCGAGGATGTGGATGCAGAGAGAGGTGAAATATTAGAGCCAATAATTTATTCCATCTCTACTGCTATGGATTATACTAATAGATATATCCCTGGCAGAGGTATATGTCAACAATGTATCCAATTTAAATAATTGACTTCAATAAACTAAGAACATCATACTCTAAATATATGCCCTAATTACATTAAAAAGACCTCTGACTGGTTATAATGAATCAAGTCCAAATGATAGATTCCAAACTGTGGTCAACAAACCAGCTATTTTGCATTTGATGTAACAAAACTCCTAAACATGCTATTGTTATTCTACATGCAAAAAGTACTTACTGAGCACAGTGAGAAATACCAAGCAATATGAGAGATGAATAGAAAACATACAAGTTTGAGACAATTATCCTTATCTTACATCAGAAGCCTGGACAAAGTTAGCACACACGAAAGGTGTATCCAGTCCCCACTAGGCCATGTGATAGATGCCATGTGACGGATGCCAGAAATGTGGAAGTCCTGATCTGTCTGCACAGAAGTTATGAATGGGCTATGCTAAGTAGTGATTTGACTGTCTGAATCATAGTACTACTGGAGTTCAGAGGAGGGAGAAGTTGCTCTGGAATGTGAGGTGGGCCTTATGGCACAGATAGGATCTATGCAGGCCGAGATGAACGTGGAGGGAAATCCTAGGAGAGGGAATGGTATTAGAAAATGCTTGCAATTAGGCATGCACATAGCATGTTTGAGAGACACCGAGACTGCGTAATGTAGAACGTTTCTTGGGAATAACAATAGTAATGGTAGTAAAATAGCTAACCACATATAGTGCGTACTATGAGCCAGGCACTCTTCTAATATTTTACATATACCTCAATGTCAATTAGAAGATAGTGCTTAACTAAAAGTTTTTTGTTAATTTATTTTACTGAAGTATAGTTGTTTTACAATGTTGCAGTAATTTCTGCTATACAGCAAGTGATTCAGTTTTATATATATATATATATATAAAACTTAGAGTTACTGATTTAATGGCATCCCATTTCATTAAAGAACAGAGAGGGACTTCCCTGGTGGCAAGTGGGGCAAGTGGTTGAGAATCCACCTGCCAATGTGGAGAACATGGGTTCGATCCCTGGTCTGGGAAGATCCCACATGCTGCGGAGCAACTAAGCCCGTGAGCCACAACTACTGAGCCTGTGCTCTAGAACCAGGGAGCCACAACTACTGAAGCCCACGTGCCTAGAGCCCGTGCTCTGCAACAAGAGAAGCCACCACAGTGAGAAGCCCGCGCACCACAACGAAGAGTAGCCCCCGCTCGCCGCAACTAGAGAAAGCCGCGCACAGCAAGGAAGACCCAATGCAGCCGGGAAAAAAAAAAAAAAAAAAAAGCAGAGAAACTCATTGAAAGTGTGAAAGAGTCATAAATTATAAATTATAATTAAAGGAGAACTCCAAGCAAGAATTGCCTTTTGCCCCTTTATCTCTGCTCTGCCCACTGAATTTATAGCTACACATTACAAAAATGTATATATCTGGGAAGAAATAAAAGATCGATTTCATAATCCTAAATTTAAAGTAGGGACCAGATTGATTTATTCAGGATATTAGATCTAGTATCTTTTTAGACTGTGTGGAGACAAGAAAGAGATGCAAAAAATATAAATAGCACGGGCAAGAAAGGTGCCCTGTATCTACTGACTAATCCTTGTAAGCCAGATTATCATGGCCATAACGTTATCTGGTGACCTGAGCCGCCTCTCACGGGGTCATATGAAGTCATATATATATTTATATATGAATGGTAATGGCAATGACGTTATTGACTGAAAACCATGAGATTTCAGAACTAGAAGTGGCCATAGAAACCACAAGGTCTAGTAGTGCCCACCCCCCATCTGACAGAAGATAAATTGAAATGAGAAAGGTCAAATTCAAAGTCACGTTGAAACAGCAGAAACCAGCACCAGAATAGTGATAAACAGGTGTCTGATTCCAAGTCCATTTCAATATTCAGAAAACATCTTCTAAAAAAACTTAAAAAGTGGAAATGTTCTAGGCAGAATTGGAATCAGAAGATTTACATACTAGTTGTGTGACTTTGGTCAAATTACTTGATTGTGCTCAACCTCATTATCCATAATTATAAAATGACAATAATAAAATGTACTTCATGGCACTCTTTTTAGGATCCAATGAGATAGTAAATGTAAAATTGTCTCTAAACTACTTAAGGCAAGGTCATCAACTGGTAGTCTCAAGGTATTTATTTAGCCTGGAGAGTTTTGTAAGTTTTTTAGAATAGCTTAAAATGATAAAAATCTGGATATTTCACATAAAAGTTTAGGGTTTTGGTTTCTCTTTAGAAATAAGAAAGTCTAGCAGTACAGAATTTGCATTTCCCTGTAGCCACAAATGGAGAGACATAAATAACAGTCACCACTACACATGCTCATACACTATGTCAGTCATCATTGTACATACCTGGCTCTTGTTGGCATTGGGATACCTGCCCTTGACTTAAGGCTTGATTCAAATACCAGGTTTTGTTATGATTCAGACATAATGATCCGTATGTTTAATAGAAACTGATACACACTTTCTATGGAACTAAACAGAATAAAATAAGCGTGAAATAGATATAAAAACATGTGGCTTGGAATACAGAAGAAGTTGTTATGGAAAACAAACTATTCTTGCAAAATAATTCCTGAACTTAATGGCCAACTATACATTTCTTTTATGTCTATTACAAATTAATCTATTTGGAAGGAGAATGAGACATTGCCATAAACCTCTTTTCTCCTTGCAAGTTTGTAAATTAAATGCTACTTCTAGAATAGTGGGAAGCATTTGCTCAGAAACACCCAGAGAACCTGGGTGCTAGAGTGTCTTAAGCTGCATGGCCCCATCTCCTGGTTTCAAATTTGCCTTTTAATTTAAAAATATTTTTATGAGGAAAAATCTGTCAGTGTTTTACTTTTGGTTTTTCCTTGCTTTTAGGCTTGGAAAATCTTTTATATTTTTATATTTAGGGATTCTTAATTTTACTTTGAACTCTTTAAGCCCACAGGAGTTCATTTTAATAAAGGAGGAGAGAAAATTATTTTTTGTTGTTGTTCAAATAATACGTTTCTTATTTTGTTCATTAAAAGATTTTGCTGTTCACATTAGTTCAGTATGCCACCTTTATCTTGGTATAAATTCCTATGTATATGAGTCGATTACTTGCCTTTCTGTTCTATGTCTATAACTTATTCATTTGTCACTACTATGATTCATTAATTACTGATGTTTTGTATGTTTTAATATTCGGTATTGAAAGTTCCCACACAAAATTTTCTTTCTTAAAATTTCTTGGACATTCTCATCTACTTTTTCCAGATGATTTCAGAAATGATTTTCAAACCTCAGAAGAAAAGTCTGTTGAGATTTATATTAGAATTATTTGAAACATTAAAATTACTTTGCAGAGAATTACATTTCTAAAACAGTTGCTCTTCTGGTCATCCTTGCCAGTGTTAAGCCCTAAATCATCTTACTCCAATTCAGGAAATGTTTTAAAATCTATAAGCCTAAATTGAAACTTTCCAGGGAATATTTCAATGTCCTGTCTCTAGCCCTAATAAACATGGATATTGCCACATATTTTTCTTCACAGCTAATGAAAATAATAAGTGATAATAATAATTTTGTTTTATCTTAATTATCTTTTAGTATCCACATTGGCTCAAATATCCTATATCTAACATTAAAATGCAGAAACTCCATGCTTCTTTGGTGACAAAGAATCTAATATGTGAATAATATGTATCAAGTAGCTTAAAAATCTAAAGTCAAGTCAATAAGCATTTCTCAGTTTGGGGAATTTTGGGAGGGACTAGTGATCTTCTTTTAGTTTCTTTCTACATATGCAACTGGTGGGATTTTTACAATAATTTTGAACTTCCCCCAATCACTGTGGTGTCCTGTCTCATGGTCATATGTAACATCCATATAATTATAAGACTTTCCCAGCAAGTAGTCTTAAACAAAATTGCCTTGTCCCGATTCAGAGAAGTCTAAAAAAATTAGTAATCCAGAATGGATGTATAGCAGACACAACCTCCCTGAGGAGCAACTGGTATTGCCAAATCCATAAAAAGAACTTCCCAAGAACTGGGGTCCATAAAAGTCCAAGAAGGAATAAGTTGTCTGCTTCCCACATACCTCAAATCCCCAAGCATCTTTTTGGGTATATGATTTTGTGGTTTAAGAAACTCATTAACTTACTGTTTGAAAATGCATTCAAGTTTTAGACCATCATTATATGTCTCCCGCAGAAACTGAACTGTCTAGTAGTAAAGCAAGACTTCATAAAGAGGATTCTGCCTTAATATATACATTAAAAGGGAGTTCTGTAGTGAATGAGTTAGTCAAGTCAGAGTTGAAGTTTAAAAGACCTCTTTACAATGGGTTTTCTCGGGGCGTTTAATATACAAGTGTGAATTGTGAATCTTCAGGAGAGGAATAGAACCTGCAGCATTCCCCAAACAACTGACCAAGAATCCCTTTTAAGATATCCACCAGTGCTCCAAGGAACTTCTTCAGGTACTTAACTACTGGGACAGAAGTCGTCATCTCCACATTTAAAAGTTGCCTATTTTTTCACCAAGTAAATAACAGCTTTCATTCACAATTATAAATTTGTCTATAGATAACACAAATGTAATTGCATTTTAGTTGGATCCATTAGTGGGTTTCATCTCTAAGCATGGGTCTTAGCCCCACCACTTATTGGCTATGTGTACTTTGTAAGTCACTCAAACTGGCTATTTAAAAATGATGAATGAGAAAGAAATACTTTTTACATAATAGTTTGTCATTTTTGTTTAGGTCATCATTATTTTTTATTGAAGTATAGTTGCTGTTCAATATTATATAATTACAGGTGTACAATATAGTGATTCACAATTTTTAAAGGTTATACTCCATTTATAGTTATTATAAAATATTGACTATATTCCCCATGGTGTACAATATATCCTTGTAGCTTATTTTACGCCTAATAGTTTGTACCTCTTGCTCCCCTACCCTTATGTTACCCCTCCCCTCTGCCCTCTCCCCACTGGTAACCACTAGTTTGTTCTCTGTATCTCTGAGTCTGATTCTTTTTTGTTATAGTCACTAGTTTGTTGTATTTTTTAGGTTCCACATATAAGTGATATCATACAATATTTGTCTTTCTCTGTCTGACTTATTGCACTTAGCATAATGCCCTCCAAGTCCATCCATGTTGCTGCAAATGGCAAAATTTCATTCTTTTTTATGGCTGAGTGGTATTCCATTGTGTATGTATGCTACATCTTCTTTATCCATTCATCTGTTGATGGACACTTAGGTTGCTTCCATATCTTGGCTATTGTAAATAATGCTGCTATGAACATTGGGGTGCATGTATCTTTTTGAATTAGTTTTTTTGTTTTTTCTGGATATATACCCAGGAATGGAATTGCTGGATCATATGGTAGTTCTATTTTTAGCTTTTTGAGAAACCTCCATGCTGTTTTCCACAGTGGCTGCACCAATTTACATTCCCACCAACAGTGTACAAGGGTTCACTTTTCTCCACATCCTCGCCAACATTTGATGATAGCCATTCTGACAGGTATAAGGTGATATCTCATTATGGTTTTGATTTGCATTTCCCTGATGATTAGTGATGCTCAGCATCTTTTCATGTGCCTGTTGGCCATCTGCATTTCCTCTTTGGAAAAACGTCTATTCAGTTCTTTTGCCCATTTTTTAATTGAGTTGTTTTGTTTTTTTGATGTTGAGTTTTATGAGCTGTTTATATATGTTCACTATTAATCCCTTATCAGTCATATCATTTTCAAATATTTTCTCCCATTCAGTAGGTTGTCTTCTCATTTTGTCAATGGTTTCCTTTGCTGTGCAAAAGCTTTTAAGTTTCATTATGTCACTTTTATTTCCTTTGCCTTAGGAGACAGATCCAAAAAAAATATTGCTGTGATTTATGTCAAAGAGTGTTCTACCTATGTTTTTCCTCTAGGAGTTTTATAGTGTACAGTCTTACATTTAGGTCTTTAATCCATTTTGAGTTTATTTTTATATATGGTGTCAGAGAATGTTCTAATTTTATTCTTTTACAGGAGCCATCCAGTTTTCCCAGCACCACTTATTGAAGAGACTGTCTTTTCTCCATTGTATATTCTTGCCTCCTTTGTCATAGATTAATTGACAGTAAGCGTGTGGATTTATTTCTGAGATCTCTAACCTGTTTCATTGATCTATGTGTCTGTTTTTGTGCCAGTACCATACTGTGTTGATTACTATAGTAGTATAGTAGCTATACTACTATAGCTGTGTAGTATAGCCTGAAGTCAGGGAGCATAATTCCTCCAGCTCCGTTCTTCTTTCTCAAGATTGTTTTGGGTATTCAGGGTCTTTTGTGTTTCCATACAAATTTAAAAACGATTTGTTCTAGTTCTGTGACAAATGCCATTGGATATTTGATAGGGATTGCATTGAATTTGTAGATTGCCTTGGATAGTACGGTCATTTTAACAATATTGATTCTTCCAATCCAAGAACACAGTATGTCCTTCCATCTGTTTGTGTTGTCTTCAATTTCTTTCATCAGCATCTTATAGTTTTCTGAGTATACATCATTTGCCTCCTTAGGTAGGTTTATTCCTAGGTCATCCTTAATAATGCACCTCAAGGAAGTCTTTATTACTGTTAGTCAAAAATACCTGGGAAGAAAGAAGCATCATTTACCTTTCAATTCTAAATAAGTCTTCTAGTTTCTGAGGTTTTTTTTTTTTTTTTTTTAATTAAAACAGCTGATTCTTTCAACCATCTTATCACCAACTTGACAAAGGTTTTACCTTCTATTAGCTGTCAGCTCAATTTATTTTAAAACAAAAAGAAACTGGTTTATTCTTCTTAATAAACCTTTTTTGTGTTTATTAGATTATACCAGTAAAATTTTAAGGTAGTTCTAAAATATCACATCTGTGCAAAATAGAGGCTACTGAACTTTTTAATGTAATATTTGATGAAATGAGCAAGTTTTTTCCAAGATCAGACAGAAAAGACTTACAAAAAGAACTGTGGAATAAGATTAAAGTACTTCATACTAACTTTGGGAGTAAAAGAACTAAGGCATGAAACCTCAGTAATCTAAGTATCCAAACCACAGTTACTTTGCAATTTTTTTAACCAACAAATAGATGAATGATATGCCAACTCTAAAGTTTCTACGTTCCCAGAAGCCAGAGAATAAGCCAAGTTATCTTTCAAGGTTACCTCCCACTATCATTAAAGATATTCTACCCTCCAATGAGAGTAAAGGAGATTAAAGATCTATGAGAGCAGGACTTTGGGTATTATGTTCACTGCTACATTCCAGCTCATGATGAGTGTTCAGTAAATATTTGTTCTTGCAAGTATACTTTATTTCCTCTGTAATAACTTCTGTCTTTGGAGCCAATCAAAAGCCAGTCTTTCCCAGAGTTCCTGTTTATAAGTTGGTGGACAATGAGAAACACAAGACTAAACTATCAAGGTGGAGAAAATATTTTAAATCCCTCTAGTAATGGAAATTATATGTAGTTTATCAGAGGCAACACATGTAAGTAAACTAGATCACTCCATTTAAGTAAATATTACCAAAGAAAATGAGAGTGAGGGCAGAACACTTTAACACAGTGACTTTTCAACCTGGGGATTTGGGAGATGGAAGAGGGTTTTCAAAATATTGGATTGAGAACCATGGATGTGAAATATGAAATGCATATTTCATATAAATTCATATTTGGAAAATGAAAGAAAGACATTATAGGCAGTAAATCTCAGCAAATTTTTAGCTGATGTTGGATAATGGGAGGAAAAGTTGGGAGAAGTGAGTCAGTCTGTGGAGATATTCCAGAAACTTTGTACATTTTTTTTTTTTTTTTTTTTTATTTATTTATTTATTTATTTATTTATTTTGGCTGTGTTGGGTCTTCGGTTCGTGCGAGGGCTTTCTCCAGTTGCGGCAAGCGGGGGCCACTCTTCATCACGGTGCGGGGACCGCTCTTCATCGCGGTGCGCGGGCCTTTCTCTATCGCGGCCCCTCCCGTTGCGGGGCACAGGCTCCAGACGCGCAGGCTCAGCAATTGTGGCTCACGGGCCCAGCTGCTCCGTGGCATGTGGGATCTTCCCAGACCAGGGCTCGAACCCGTGTCCCCTGCATTAGCAGGCAGATTCTCAACCACTGCGCCACCAGGGAAGCCCCGAAACTTTGTACATTTTTAATTATGGATATGCTGCCATCTAAAAACTGAAGTGCAACTTTAAAGATAAAGCAGGGTGGGGGAAGGAAACCATAAATTAAATTAATATGTATTAGTCATATGTCAGATATTGGGATTTTGTCCTGCCAACTTCATCAAATGTTGATCAGCCCCCTTTATTTAGGCAGATGCATATCAAGACCTGCTCCTAAATTTATACACTTTAGGTTCCCAAGACATAGAAATGCTCCAGCCAAATGCACACTCTATTCCTGGCTAACACATCTCTTGAGTGGTCTTTCTACTCTGATGAGCCAGATTTCACAGCACAGTAGCATCAAGAATGCCCTTGACCCTTCCATAAAGCCATATCTTCTCTGTTTTCTTTCTAGTGGGTTCCAACACAGTCCCACTTAGCCCTCGAATTCAAATTTCACACCCTGTTCCCACAGCCTAGGATGCTCTTTCCCCACAGACCATACGACCTCTACTTGTTCCCTCTCTTCATTTAAGCCTCTGCTTATTAGGGAGGACTTCCCTGACCACCTTGCCAAAAAATAATTTTTTAATTCTCCCTCGTAACCCAGGCCACCCTCTTCCATCTCCCCTTGACGCAGACCAGAGGACGGCTCCCTGCAAACAACACCCACCCCTTCATCCACACCAACCACAGTCCCTGCCACCCTGACCTTGCCCAATGCAGCCAAAGAGGGTCAGGCATCCCAGCCCTGCCTTCTCCCAGACCCACAAATCTCCAAGACCCAGAAGTGCTAGGTAGATGCCAGCCCTGACTGCCTTGGAGAAAGGCTCCCTAAAGCTCTGTCTCTGTACTCTGCAGGGAGGACCTGGCTTGAGGTAAATCAGGGGCTTGGTTAGGGATGTCTTGAGGGTACAAGGTATCCCCTAGGATAGTCACCTTGCTTGAAATTAACACCACTTCACTCTCTGTGTCCAGCCATCCCTCCAGTATCACCTCACTCTATCACCCTGCTATATTTTTCTTCTAGCATTTATTACCATCTGACATTCTATTACATTGTATTATCATGTTATAGGCTGTGTATTCAGTCTACCCTAACTAGAATGTTAAGTCCACAAAGGTAGGGACCTTGTTTTGTTCAATTGTTATGTCCCAAACAGTTCTAGGCATGTAGCTAACATTAAATAAATATATCAATTGAATGGATGAATGAACGAACCTTATTTTACCATACAGATAACAAGACACAAAAGAGAAAGGGTATAATTTTTCTCTTACCCCAAAATCACTACTTCTAGGATGATGGCCTTACTATAGGTCCTTGATGCCTTACACCTGATTTTATAGAAAAGGGAGCTATGTCTATTGAAATGGATAGTTCCTGAATCATTAGAAATGTTTATCAGAGCAGTCAAAATATGGAGAACTCTGGAAAATACAGGGTCAGATAATTGATATTTGAGATGTGTTTTATCACATTTTAGTTTATGAAACTGACACTGAAAAACATGTATAATGGGTGGATTTTCTGGTAATATAAAATCAGGAAAAAATATGGTCTCTAACCTATAAGAAGAGGGTATATTAATGCCACCTTCATGGGGTATAGAGACAGGGAAACAAGTTTCTCTTTTGCTTATTACAGAGAAACGTGGAATTGCCATCATGGTGGCAAGAGTCAAATACAACATTCATTCCTTGGTATTTTTCCTTTTTCATCTACTATAGTAATCAAAGCAGTGACCCCAGCATTGTTCCACATAGTCAAATCATACCCAACACCTTTGTCATTCAGTATCTGTAACTTCCCTTGATGATAGAAGGAACTTGAGCAGTTGTTATTACAATGTACACGCTGAATTCTGCATTATTTACTGCCACATGCAGGGATCCTGAAAACACAACTTATCATTGTTCAGACCACACCCAGGGAAGAGAATTTCTCAATGTTCACAATGCCACTTTGTTCTTCATTTAAATAAATGCAACCAACAGCTCCTCTGATGAGGAATATCAGGACAAAATTGCCTCTATTTCCTGAAAGTAGAAGTCCCTGAAATTCTGGGCGTACTGTTTTACATGTCTTACCCAGATGACCCACAAAAAAGAAAGTGTTGTATATTTAAAAGATTATTATAAACAGTTAGCAAAGCACTGAATGTCTTGATCATAGAGGAAAATTGCCTGTCACCTCATTCCTGGACTTCTTGTGAACTCTCACAGAAGAGTTGGCATCCGTGCTGTTATTAGTATCTCAGGGATGGTTTTATTCTCACCTGACACGTAGTGTGATTATAGTTACAAGTAGTCTTCATAGAGGCCGATAATTTACATTTCAGTCTAATACAAACACTTTCCTTAGCCAAACAACTGAAATCCTGCTAAGGAAATGATTCATCAGTGCTGATTCAGTGGTATATTAGCTTTATTACCTAAGACATTTTTACCCGCTGATTCCAGCTCCTTTGATGCACAACTACACATCAACCTCCTAGATTCTGTGAAGCTCTTAAGAGTGAAACATTTCCAAGCAAAACACTCATTACAAGCTTAAGTGATATAGCTGAAGGATCTCAAAGTACCAATCAAGAGACAACTGCTAAGTATGTCTGTGGGCAAGTTATTCTTCAGTAAATTTCATTGGAGACTCAGCACCTAAGATTTTTATGGGGGGCTGGTCACATAGGCATATGCCCACATCCCAGACTCCCAGAAGAAAAGCAGGTGGTCAGCATAAACCATATCATCTGCATAAATAGTTTAGGCATGGTGAGCCACTCTTCTCAGTTAGGTAGTTGGAACCCTCCTGAAATTCAAGTTCTCAGATACCAGCCAAAGGCCAATCTTATAAGCAGTTCTATCAAAGGATAGCAATCAGACCTGCTAAGTCAACTCGTTTCTGTACACATACCAATACCACTCTCTTAATTACTATCCCTTTATAATAAGTCTTTATATCTGGAGTTTAAAATCCTTTGGCTTTGATCTTCTTTAACCTAGAGTTGGTTATTCTTGGCCTCTGGCATCTTCATATAATTTTAGAATCAGCTTGTCAATTTATATGTTAAAAATTTAGTGGGATTTTGATTGAGACTAGATTGAATTTATAGATCATTTGGGGTAAACTGACATCTTTACAACATACAATCTTCAATTCTTAAAGATGAACTATTTTACCATTTATTCAGGTCTCCTTTTGTGCAATATGGACGGACCTGGAGATTATCATACTAAGTGAAGTAAGTCAGACAGAGAAAGACAAAGAATATCGCTTATATGCGGAATCTTAAAAAAAAATGATTCAAATAAATGTATTTACAAAACAGAAACAGACTCGCTGACTTAGAGAACAAACTTATGGTTACCAGAAGGGAGGAGTGAGGGGGAGGGATAGATTGGGAGTTTGGGATTGACATGTACACACAACTACATTTAAAATAGGCAACCAACAAGGACCTATGGTATAGCACAGAGAACTCAGCTCAATACTCTGTAACAACCTAAATGGGAAAATAATTTGAAAAAGAATAGATACATGTATATGTATAACTGAATCACTTTGCTGTATACCTGAAACTAACACAACATTGTTTATCAACTATACTCCAATATAAAATAAAATTTAAAAAAAACAATAAAAAATCCTTTTGAAATTAAAAAATAAAATATCTCAGTTAAGTCTTTTAAAAAATTTTCCCATGAGGCATTGTACATATTTTAATAGATTTATTCTGAATACTTGATAATTTTATGATGCTCTTGTGATTTCTATTATTTTCTGTTTGTTTTGATTTATAGAAATAAAGTTGGTTTTGTAGCCGTTGAATACTGAGGGATGACTTATACACAATCAAATCATCATTTTTAGCCCCATAGACATTAGTTTTGTTTTATACAGTAAATGCCCATTTAGATTTATTGACAGACTTGTTTCCTTTTTCATTCTTTTTTGTATCCCAGGCCTTCCATCTAACATCTCTTTCCTTTTATCTATGTACATCTCTAGAAATTTCCCTAAGAAAAGACTATATATTTTTATCTAAAAATGTTTTTATTTTACCTTCATTTTTGGAAAATATTTTCACTAAGTATAAACTTCAGAGTTGGCTGTTATTTACTTCCCAGCACATTGAAGATAACAGTCTATTGTCTTCTAGCTTCTATTGTGCTATTGAGAAGTTGATTGTCAGTCTAACTCTTAATCCACTGAAGATAATCAATTATATTTTTTTCTTATGTATTTATCCTACTTAGGGTTTTGGGGCTTCTTGAACCTACTGATTGGTGGTTTTTATTATTTCTCAAAAATTCAAAATATCCCCCTACTTATTTTCTCTGTCTGCTCTTTCTGAAACTCGGATTAAGCGCATGTTAGTTCTTTACTGCCCTGTCTAGCATGGTTTCTTCACCCATCTTCTCCTCATCTTTTTGATGATCTGATTCATTCTGGGTAATTTTATTCTGATTTATCTTACTGTATACAAATTCCAGTCTTGTCTAACTTGTTCTATTTGGTTCATTTTCAAATCTGCTAGATCATATTATGTAGGTTTCTGTCTCCTAAATACATTTTTATTTTTGCCTTTTACTTACTTAAACAGTAAATGCAGTTGATCCTTGAAAAACACGTGTTTGAACTGCATGGGTGCACTTACACATGATTTTTTTTTAATAAATGCATACTACAGTACTACATGACCCCCGGTTAGTTGAATCCATGGATGTGGAGCCTCAGATGTGGAGAGCCAACTGTAAAAGTACATGCAGATTTTCAACTGCATGGGGGTCAGTGCCCCTAACCCCTGCATTGTTCAAGGGTCAGCTGTAGTGTTGTTTTACATACTCTATCTAGTAATTCTGGTATCTATAGATTCACAGGTTTTCTTCTTTTGACTGTAGTATTTGCTGATTCTCATCTGTAATGCTTTGTTTCTTTGTGTTCCTTTTTATTTTTGACTGTATGTTGTACACTACCCCTGAAAAAGTATTATTTGTAAGAATAATATGAAGCCTGGAATGAAAGTATAATTCTGCAGAGAAGATCTTGTAGTCTCTTTGGGGTACATTCATCTAGTACCACTTTGTATTTGTGACTTGACTTATTTTAGGCTTCACAGGTGATGTAATTTGGGGGCTGCAAAGCTTCTTCAGTGTTGGTGTACTACTAATTCCCTTTATCCTGAAAGTATAGCTCTTGGGGTTCCCAACCTAATGTGAGGAGATTCACTTGTTAGACTTCCTACTCTGAGCAATCACTGGGCTTTATTTGTATCCATTTTACCTGTGAAGCTGTGGAAGCCAACATTCTAATGGACAAGAATGGGCAAAAGCCCTCAGGACAAAGTAGCATCTATGCTACACTTATCCTTCTGACTTCCCAATTTCCCTTCAACCTTGAGTTGATATCATTTTGCTATCTTGTCAGATTTTTAGTACTTTTTAAGAATATGGTTTATGTATTTCGTCCAGCACTTTTAATTGTTTAAAGCACGAAAGTTGAACCAACTAACCTAATCCACCATAGAAAAGGAGGTCTCATTATGTACTTTATATTCTCCTCCATATATTTTGCATTTCTTATTCCTTGAAGTATGTTCCAAAGTTTGTCTCAATTATTAGTATTTACAAAGAGCCAACCTTGATTGTTTTCTGTGTTTATTTTCTATTTTATTAGTTTCTTTTTAATAATTCTCTCCTCATATCATAATTACTTTTCTTGATTTTAATTAAATGGTAAGCTTTTTTATTTTCCATTTTTCTTGTTTTCTAGTAATTGTCTATGAAGTTATAGACATTTCTCTGAATATACTTTGTCATGTTTTCCACACAGTCTATGATATCAACTTTGATATCATTTCATTAGACAATGATAGAAATTCATTTAGAAAAGTGTTTTTATTTTTTCCAACTTGAATAGATTTTATTCCATTCTTTTCTTACTAATTTCTATTTACTTTGTTATGTATTCAGAGAATATGGATATTTATTATTTTTATTGAAGTTTTCTTTATAAATGGATACATGGTCAAATATGTAAATGTTCCATAGGCATTTGTAAATAATGTTCATTCTCTGTTGAAGAAAAGGGCTCTATTAAAAACACAACCATACAAAATGGATGGGGTACAGCAAAAGCAATCCTAAGAGGGAAGTTCGTAGTGATACAGGCCTTCCTCAAAAAATAAATAAATAAATAAAAACAAGAAAAATCTCAGATAAACTACCTAACCTACCACCTAGAAGAATTAGAAAAAAACCAAAAAAACAAAAAACACACAAAACCTAAAGTCAGCAGAAGGAAGGAAATAATAAAGATCAGAGAGGAAGTAAGTAAAATAGAGATTTTAAAAACAAAAGAAAAATCAGTAAGACCAAGAGCTGGTTTTTTGAAAGGGTAAACAAAATTGAGAAACTTCTGGCCAGGCTCACCAAGAAGAAAAGAGAGAAGATCCAAATAAACAAAGTAAGAAATGAAAAAGGGGAAATAACAACCAATACTGCAGAAATACAAAAAACCATAAGAGAATATTATGAACAAATAAATGCCAACAAACTGGACAACCTAGAAGAAATGAACACATTTCTGGAAATATATAGCCCACCAAAACTGAATCAAGAAGAAATAAATAAACAGACCAATCACTAGAAGTGAAGTAGAAACTATAATAATAATTTTTTTTAAACTCCCTGCAAACAAAAGTCTAGGACCAGATGGCTTCACTGGGGAATTCTACCAAACATACAAATAAGAACTCATACAAATACTTCTCAAACTCTTTCAAAAGACTGAAGAGGAGAGAACACTCCCAAAGTCATTCTATGAAGTTACCATCACCAAAATCAGACAAAGACACTACCAAAAAAAGAAAATTACAGGCCAATATCTTTGATGAATATAGATGCAAAAATTCTCAACAAAATATCAGCAAACCATATCCAACAACATATAAAAAAGATCATACCGCACAATTAAGTTGGATTCATCCCAGTAAATCAATCAATGTGATACACCACATCAACAAAAGAAAACCCAAAAATCACATGATCATCTCAATAAATGAAGAGAAAGCATTTGATAAAATCCAACATCCATTCATAATAAAAAACTTTTACCAAAGTGGGTATAAAGGGAACATATCTCAATATCATAAAAGCTATTTATGACAGACCCACAGCTAACATAATAATGATGAAAAGCTGAAAGCCTTCCCACTAAATTCTGGAACAAGACAAGAATGCCCACTTTCATCACTTCTATTCAACACAGTATTAGAAGTCCTGGCCACAGCAAACAGACAAGAAGAAGAAATAAAAGTTATCCAAATTAGAAATGAAGAGGTAAAATTGTCATTATATACAGATAACATGATACTATATATAGAAAACACTAAAGACTTCACACAAAAACTACTAGAACTGATAAAAGAATTCAGCAAGGTAGCAGGATACAAGATTAACATACTGAAATCTGTTGCATTTCTTTATGCTAACAATGAAATACCAGAAACAGAAAGTAAAAAACAATCCCTTTTAAAATTGCATCAAAAAAAAAAAAACAACAACTTAGGAATAAACCTGACCAAGTAGGTGAAAGACTTGTATGCTGAGAACTATAAAATATTGACAAAGGAAATTGCAGGTGATTCAAAGAAACTGAAAGATATCCCATGCTCTTATACTGGAAGAATTAATTGTTAAAATGGCCATACTAGCCAAAGCAACCTACAGATTTAATGTGATCCCTATCAAATTACACGTGACATTTTTCATAGAGCTAGAACAAATAATCCTGAAATTTTTATGGAACCATAAAAGACACAGAATTGCCAAAGCAATCCTGAGGAAAAAGAACAAAGCTGGAGGCATAACCCTCTCAGACTTCAGACAATACTACAAAGCTACAGTAATCAAAACAGCATGGTATTGGCACAAAAACAGACATATAGATCAATGGAACAGAATAGAGAGCCGAGAAATAAATCCACACACCTACGGTCAATTAATTTTCAACAAAGGAGGCAAGAATATACAATGGAGAAAAGACAGACTTTTCAGAACTGGTATTGGGAAAGCTGGACATCTGCATGTTAATCAACGAAGTTAGAACACTCCCTCACATCATACACAAAATAAACTCAAATTGGCTTAAAGTCTAAATATAAGACATGACACCATAAAACTCCTAGAAAAGAATATAGAGAAAACATTCTCTGACATAAATTGTAGCAATGTTTTCTTTGGTCAGTCTCCCAAGGCAATAGAAATAAAAGTAAAAATAAATAAATGGGACTTATAAGCTTTTAAACTTATAAACATAAACTTATAAGCTTTTGCACAGCAGAGGAAACCATCAACAAAACAAGAAGACAAACTATGGACTGAGAGAAAATATTTGCAAACCATGCAACTAACAAGGGATTAGTTACCAAAATATTAAAACAGCTCATACAACTCAATAACACAAAACAACCCAATCACCAAACAGGCAGAATGCCTAAATAGACATTTCTCCAAAGAAGAGATACAGATGGCCAATAGGCATGTGAAAACATGCCCAACATCGCTAATTATGAGAGAAATGCAAATCAAAACTACAATGAGGTACCACCTCACACCAGTCAGAATGGCCATCATTAAAAAGAATCTACAAATAATTAATGCTAGACAGGGTCTGGAGGAAAGGGAACCCTCCTACACTGTTGATAGGAATGTAAATTTGTGCAGCCAATGAAAAACAGTATGGAGGTTCCTTAAAAAAACTAAAAATAAAGTTACCATGTGATCCAGCAATCCCAATCCTGGGTATATATCCAGAGAAAACTCTAATTTGAAAAGATACATGGACCCCAATGTTCTTAGCAGCACTATTTACAATAGCCAAGACATGGAAGCAACCTAAATGTCCATCAACAGATGAATGGATAAAGAAGATGTGTTATATATATACAATGGAATACTACTCAGCCATAAAAAGGAATGAAATAATGCCATTTGCAGCAACATGGATGGACCTAGAGATTATCATACTAAGCAAAGTAAGTGAGACAGAGAAGGACAAGTAGCATATGATATCACTTATATGTGGAATCTAAAAATAGATACAAATGAACTTATTTATAAAACAGAAACAGACTCACAGACATAGAAAACAAACTTATGGTTACCAAAGGGGAAATATGGGGGGGAAGATAAATTCGGAGTTTGGGATTAACAGATACAAGCTACTATATATAAAATAGATAAGCAACAAGGACCCACTGTATAGCACAGGAACTATATTCAGTATCTTGTAATAAACCATAATGGAAAAGAATATGAAAAAGAATATATATATATACATATATATATATTCTTTGTATAACTGAATCACTTTGCTGTACAACAGAAACTAACACAACTTGTAAATCAACTATACTCAATTAAAAAATTAAAAATAAAGAAAAAGCCTTTATTATTTATTCAATCAAACTTTTAAAAATTTGTTTTTTTACTCGCCTTGATTTGATTATTTCTGAGAACAGACTTGTGATAGGCAGAATAATGGTTCCCCAAAGATGTCCACATCCTAATCCCTGGAACCTGTGAATATGTTGTTATCTGGTAGAGGAGATTTAAATTACTGTTGGAATTAAGGTTGCTAATCAGATGACCTCAAAATAAGGAAATTATCCTGGATAACTTGGTGGACCCAATACAATAACAAGCGCCCTTAAAAGTGGAAGATGGAGGAAGGGAGCCATGAGCAAAGAAATGAGGAGAGAAACTAGGAAAGGCAAGGAAATGGATTCTCCCCTATAACCTCCAAAAAGGAATGAAGCCCTGCTGACAACTTGGTTTTAGCTCAAGACATAATTTTGACTTCTAAACTAGAGAACCATTATGATTATAAATTTATAATAGTTCTAAGATATTAAGTTTTTAGTAATTTGTTACAGCAGCCATAGAAAACTAACACAAGTGTTTTTTTTGTTTTTTTTTTTAACACAAGTGTTTTTTAATCTCCTTATATTTCTAACATCTTTGCTCTGTAATTTTGAAGCTGTGCTCTAAGATGCCAAAAGTTCATAGTGTAATTTAATTAATATAATGACACCATGTCATGTAATCCTTTTCACCTCAAAATTTTTTTTAATTTAATATTGCTACAACTTTATTTTTATTATCACTGTGCTGCTTTTTCTTTACCTATATCTTTTTATTTCCAGATTTCCTGAGTAATTTAATTATAGTTGTCTTGGGGTTTTTTTTACTTTATTTTACACAGTTTGATAATTTCTGTGATTTAATCATTGTTTTCTATTGTAATATCTGATATGTTTTATCTGTATTCTGCCATTTTGTTTTTTGTTTTGATTGTATGTGCTTTTTCCGCCTTTTTGTTTAACACTGAATCAATCAAGGACTTTGCAGGAAGGGAGACAGACAGAGAACTCTCTGTTGATTTTTTTCCTTTCTCTAGTTAGTTATTTTATTTCTGGTGATTGCCATTTCTCTCCCTCTCCCTCTCTCTCTCTCTCTCCCTCCCTCCCCGCTCCTCCTTATTCTTCATCCTTATCCTAAGAGAATAATAAGCAATAAGCAGGTCTTAAGAAAGAATAGCTGGTGTTTTGTCTTCTTTCTCCCAGTCATCTCCTCACCACATCTTCATAACCACTAAACAAATACCACTTATCGCTTATCAATAACAACCATGCAGAGGCACTTGTTATAGAGGCTCCAAACAGATCCTCTATCCATCACACATAGACACTCTCTCCCTGGGCTGTTCTTACCCTTGGATTTATACAAAACTGTTTCACCTATAAGAATTATCAATATAAGAATAAATAGTTATCAATATGTTACCGACTAGGGTTCTTGGACTCTTTAATTAATAGAAATTGATAAGAGGCCAGATGAGAAATTCAGGCAAAGTTTTATTTATTGGGACTCGAGCTGCAGCATGAGGGAGCAAAAACAAGTAACAAGTTCCTTTACTCCCTCCCGAAGTAGGATGAGCTGGTCCCTTAAATAGAGTGAGGGTGGGAGCATACAGGTGGGTCTGACTGGAGGGGTGGCTTAGGTGGGCTGCCTACCCCCTTGCTGGTACTGTGTGCAGGGTCATGTGCAGTACCCTGCTTTTGCTCCCCATACCTCAGAAGTGGCAGCTGGGTTTGGCCTTTTTGAATCTTGTTCATACTTTGCCCCAACTGTACATGCGTGCAGTTAATTTTAGTCCCTTATAGTGTCTTTGTATTCTGTTGCTTGAGGAGACGTTTGTCCAGGTGTGAGCACTGCAGCAAAGGGTCCCGGGCCCCAGGCCCCAGCCTGTCTCAAGGACAAGAATTAAACAGTATCTGTAACACCAGTCTAAGAAAGAAAAGAGTCAAGAGGTCTTGTTTTTTTTTCTATACTACCATTTCATGTTTTACTGCAAAAATCTGGATATTTTTGTCCCAAGTGTCCTCTTTTTCTTTAATACTATGTTTTTGCTTTTTAGACACTTTCTTAATATCTTTAAACTTAAAAGGGATACTTTGGTACAAGTTCAAGAGTAGATATTTACACCTAGCTATATATTTTATGAGAGTTTTTTGGTGAGTGTTTGGTTTTTTGTTTTGCTCACCACTATTTCTTGCAGCATGAGTTTCTCTTTTTTTAATTCATTTTCACTTTTCCTGGATTTTTCTGGGTTTACTGCCTCAAGAAATTCTCTCAAAAACTCTTTAGGTGGTAAACTTTCTGAGGTTCTCACAGATCTGTCTATTTTACTTTCACACTCGGATACAAATTTTATGTATGAAAGTATTGATTAAAACAGTAGCCCTGTCTCAAATTGTGAGACTATCACTACCTTGTCTTCATGCATCTAATGTTGCTAATAAGCAGTGTGATCTAGTTTGATCTCTTTTAAGTCGGTAAGTTGCTTTTTTTTTTTTCCTGAAGTGCTTGGGATTTTACTCTTTATGTTTGGCTTCCAAATACTTCACCTCACTGTTCCTAAGCATGGATTTTAATTCACCACCATCACCTATCAGCCCCACTGCCCATTCTTTCTCCCAACATTCAGAAGATCCCTTCAGTGAAGACCAGGGTCATTATTCTATTTCTTCAATTATTTGTTAATTTGTTCCACACTGTTCATTCTCCTCATCTCCTCATTTAATCATAAGTTCCTGTAGGTGTATCCTCCAGGACACAACTTTGCTCTCACACTTCTTTGCTTGGGCTTTTGCATTCAGCTCTGGATGTAGCCCTGTGAACCATCATCCAGTTCAGTAATTTAGTCTTCAGTGGTGTCCACTCCCTTTAGCTGGTCTATTCCTTCCTCTTTTTTTTTTTTTTTTTTTCCACACACACACACTGTATTTTATTTTTACAAGAGATAGATAGACTGACACCAAGCATTGTACATGGATGACCACAACAAAAGCAACAATGATTGCAATTACCAAACATGAAACACACTTATACTATGTCATAACATTGACATTCAGTCCAGTAATCCTCCACTGTAACAGCTCCTTTACTTTGCAGTGAAAATTGATTTGTATATTCTTTTCCTCTGAGTCCTTGTGGGATTTTTTTTTTTTTTAATTCAGACAGAAAGTCACAAAAATTATACTCATCCTCATCAGTTCACTCAGTCCCATGTAATTAATTTCTTTTTTTTCATCTTGATCTTTTGTTAGCACTTTTATGAGTTCATCAGTTTTTCATTAGAGTTCTGAAAATGCTTATTCATTCAGTTCAGCAGTACAGTCAGTTACCAGAAACCTGTACTTGTCAGAGTCTTTTCCATGAATTTCTTGAAGATGAAACTCTTTTATAGGAACATATTTGCAAAATCATCAGAGTACACCCAGAACTGTCTGTAAATGACAAAAGACTTAAAAATGACCATGGTTAAAGATTTGATGAAAGTTCATAATAATGCAGTTGACAAGAAAATTAGTTATTTCTGAGATATACATTTTAAAGTAATAACTAGGATTATTACTTATAACATTATACCAGAACATATAAGATTTTTAGACGTTTCCTGTAATGTCTGAAACATTTATATTAACATATTTCCATACATATTTCCATACAAATACAAATATAAGATTTTTAGAAATTTCATGTAATGTCTGAAACATTTATATTAACATATTTCCATACATATTTCCATACAAATACAAATATAAGATTTTTAGAAATTTCATGTAATGTCTGAAACATTTATATTAACATATTTCCATACATATTTCCATACAAATACAAATATAAGATTTTTAGAAATTTCATGTAATGTCTGAAACATTTATATTAACATATTTCCATACATATTTCCATACAAATACAAATATAAGATTTTTAGAAATTTCATGTAATGTCTGAAACATTTATATTAACATATCTCCATACATATTTCCATACAAATACAAATATAAGATTTTTAGAAATTTCATGTAATGTCTGAAACATTTATATTAACATATCTCCATACATATTTCCATACAAATACAAATATAAGATTTTTAGAAATTTCATGTAATGTCTGAAACATTTATATTAACATATTTCCATACATATTTCCATACAAATACAAATATAAGATTTTTAGAAATTTCATGTACTGTCTGAAACATTTATATTAACATATTTCCATACATATTTCCATACAAATACAAATATAAGATTTTTAGAAATTTCATGTAATGTCTGAAACATTTATATTAACATATTTCCATACAAATAACCCAATGAAAGTTTAGTATTAGTTGTTTTGTTTGTTTTTTTATACTGCAGGTTCTTATTAGGCATCAGTTTTATACACATCAGTGTATACATGTCAATCCCAATCGCCCAATTCAGCACATCACCATCCCCACCTCATCGCAGTTTTCCCCCCTTGGTGTCCATATGTCCGTTCTCTACATCTGTGTCTCAACTTCTGCCCTGCAAACTGGCTCATCTGTACCATTTTTCTATGTTCCACATACATGCATTAACATACGATATTTGTTTTTCTCTTTCTGACTTACTTCACTCTGTATGACAGTCTCTAGATCCATCCACTTCTCAACAAATGACTCAATTTCGTTCCTTTTTATGGCTGAATAATATTCCATCGTATATATGTACCACAACTTCTTTATCCATTCGTCTGTTGATGGGCATTTAGGTTGCTTCCATGACCTGGCTATTGTAAATAGTGCTGCAATGAACATTCGGGTGCACGTGTCTTTTTGAATTACGGTTTTCTCTGGGTATATGCCCAGTAGTGGGATTGCTGGGTCATATGGTAATTCTATTTTTAGTTTTTTAAGGAACCTCCATATTGTTCTCCATAGTGGCTGTATCAATTTACATTCCCACCAACAGTGCAAGAGGGTTCCCTTTTCTCCACACCCTCTCCAGCATTTGTTGTTTGTAGATTTTCTGATGATGCCCATTCTAACAGGAGTGAGGTGATACCTCATTGTAGTTTTGATTTGCATTTCTCTAATAATTAGTGATGTTGAGCATCTTTTCATGTGCTTCGTGGCCGTCTGTATGTCTTCTTTGGAGAAATGTCTATTTAGGTCTTCTGCCCATTTTTGGATTGGGGTGTTTGTTTCTTTGATATTGAGCTGAATGAGCTGTTTATATATTTTGGAGATTAATCCTTTGTCCGTTGATTCATTTGCAAATATTTTCTCCCATTCTGAGGGTTGTCTTTTCGTCTTGTTTATGGTTTCCTTTGCTGTGCAAAAGCTTTGAAGTTTCATTAGGTCCCACTTGTTTATTTTTGTTTTTATTTCCATTACTCTAGGAGGTGGATCGAAAAAGATCTTGCTGTGATTTATGTCAAAGAGTGTTCTTCCTATGTTTTCCTCTAAGAGTTTTATAGTGTCCAGTCTTATATTTAGGTCTCTAATCCATTTTGAGTTTATTTTTGTGTATGGTGTTAGGGAGTATTCTAATTTCATTCTTTTACATGTGGCTGTCCAGTTTTCCCAGCACCACTTATTGAAGAGACTGTCTTTTCTCCATTGTATATCTTTGCCTCCTTTGTCATAGATTAGTTGACCATAGGTGCGTGGGTTAATCTCTGGGCTTTCTATCTTGTTCCATTGATCTATGTTTCTGTTTTTGTGCCAGTACCATATTGTCTTGATTACTGTAGCTTTGTAGTATAGTCTGAAGTCAGGGAGTCTGATTCCTCCAGCTCCATTTTTTTGCCTCAAGACTGCTTTGGCTATTCGGGGTCTTTTGTGTCTCCATACAAATTTTAAGATGATTTGTTCTAGCTCCGTAAAAAATGCCATTGGTAATTTGATAGGGATTGCATTGAATCTGTAGATTGCTTTGGGTAGTATACTCATTTTCACAATGTTGATTCTTCCAATCCAAGAACATGGTATATCTCTCCATCTGTTGGTATCATCTTTAATTTCTTTCATCAGTGTCTTATAGTTTTCTGCATACAGATCTTTTGTCTCCCTAGGTAGGTTTATTCCTAGGTATTTTATTCTTTTTGTTGCAATGGTAAATGGGAGTGTTTCCATAATTTCTCTTTCAGATTTTTCATCATTAGTGTATAGGAATGCAAGAGATTTCTGTGCATTAATTTTGTAGCCTGCAACTTTACCATATTCATTAATTAGCTCTAGCAGTTTTCTGGTGGCAGTTTTAGGATTCTCATGTATAGTATCATGTCATCTGCAAACAGTGACAGTTTTACTTCTTCTTTTCCAATTTGTATTCCTTTTATTTCTTTTTCTTCTCTGATTGCCGTGGCTAGGACTTCCAGAACTATGTTGAATAATAGTGGTGAGAGTGGACATCCTTGTCTCGTTCCTGATCTTAGAGGAAATGCTTTCAGTTTTTCACCATTGAGAATGATGTTTGCTGTGGGTTTGTCATATATGGCCTTTATTATGTTGAGGTAGGTTCCCTCTATGCCCACTTTCTGGAGAGTTTTTATCATAAATGGGTGTTGAATTTTGTCAAAAGCTTTTTCTGCATCTATTGAGATGATCATATGGTTTTTATTCTTCAATTTGTTAATATGGTGTATCACATTGATTGATTTGCGTATATTGAAGAATCCTTGCATCCCTGGGATAAATCCCACTTGATCGTGGTGTATGATCCTTTTAATGTGTTGTTGGATTCTGTTTGCTAGTATTTTGTTGAGGATTTTTGCATCTATATTCATCAGTGATATTGGTCTGTAATTTTCTTTTTTTGTAGTGTCTTTGTCTGGTTTTGGTATCAGGGTGATGGTGGCCTCATAGAATGAGTTTGGGAGTGTTCCTTCCTCTGCAATTTTTTGGAAGAGTTTGAGAAGGATGGGTGTTAGCTCTTCTCTAAATGTTTGATAGAATTCACCTGTGAAGCCATCTGGTCCTGGACTTTTGTTTGTTGGAAGATTTTTAATCACAGTTTCAATTTCATTACTTGTGATTGGTCTGTTGATATTTTCTGTTTCTTCCTGGTTCAGTCTTGGAAGGTTATACCTTTCTAAGAATTTGTCCATTTCTTCCAGGTTGTCCATTTTATTGGCATAAAGTTGCTTGTAGTAGTCTCTTAGGATGTTTTGTATTTCTGCGGTGTCTGTTGTAACTTCTCCTTTTTCATTTCTGATTTTATTGATTTGAGTCCTCTCCCTCTTTTTCTTGATGAGTCTGGCTAATGGCTTATCAATTTTGTTTATCTTCTCAAAGAACCAACTTTTAGTTTTATTGATCTTTGCTATTGTTTTCTTTGTTTCTATTTCATTTATTTCTGCTCTGATCTTTATGATTTCTTTCCTTCTGCTAACTTTGGGTTTTGTTTGTTCTTCTTTCTCTAGTTTCTTTAGGTGTAAAGTTAGATTGTTTACTTGAGATTTTTCTTGTTTCTTTAGGTAGGCTTGTATGGCTATAAACTTCCCTCTTAGAACCGCTTTTGCTGCATCCCATAGGTTTTGGGTCGTCGTGTTTTCATTGTCATTTGTCTCTAGGTATTTTTTTATTTCCTGTTTGATTTCTTCAGTGATCTCTTGGTTATTTAGTAACGTATTGTTTAGCCTCCATGTGTTTGTCTTTTTTACGTTTTTTTCCCTGTAATTCATTTCTAATCTCATAGCGTTGTGGTCAGAAAAGATGCTTGATATGATTTCAATTTTCTTAAATTTACTGAGGCTTGATTTGTGACCCAAGATGTGATCTATCCTGGAGAATGTTCCGTGTGCACTTGAGAAGAACGTGTAATCTGCCGTTTTTGGATGGAATGTCCTATATATATCAATTAAATCTATCTGGTCTATTGTGTCATTTAAAGCTTCTGTTTCCTTATTTATTTTCATTTTGGATGATCTGTCCATTGGTGTAAGTGAGGTGTTAAAGTCCCCCACTATTATTGTGTTACTGTCGATTTCCTCTTTTATAGCTGTTAGCAGTTGCCTTATGTATTGAGGTGCTCCTATGTTGGGTGCATATATATTTATAATTGTTATATCTTCTTCTTGGATTGATCCCTGGATCATTATGTAGTGTCCTTCCTTGTCTCTTGTAACATTCTTTATTTTAAAGTCTATTTTATCTGATATGAGTATAGCTACTCCAGCTTTCTTTTGATTTCCATTTGCATGGAATATCTTTTTCCATCCCCTCACTTTCAGTCTGTATGTGTCCCTAGGTCTGAAGTGGGTCTCTTATAGACAGCATATATATGGGTCTTGTTTTTGTATCCATTCAGCCAGTCTATGTCTTTTGGTTGGGGCATTTAATCCATTCACGTTTAAGGTAATTATCGATATGTATGTTCCTATGACCATTTTCTTAATTGTTTTGGGTTTGTTTTTGTAGGTCCTTTTCTTCTCTTGTGTTTCCCACTTAGAGAAGTTCCTTTAGCATTTGTTGTAGAGCTGGTTTGGTGGTGCTGAATTCTCTTAGCTTTTGCTTGTCTGTAAAGCTTTTGATTTCTCCATCAAATCTAAATGAGATCCTTGCTGGGTAGAGTAATCTTGGTTGTAGGTTCTTCCCTTTCATCACTTTAAGTATTTCATGCCACTCCCTTCTGGCTTGCAGAGTTTCTGCTGAGAAATCAGCTGTTAACCTTATGGGGGTTCCCTTGTATGTTATTTGTCGTTTTTCCCTTGCTGCTTTCAATAATTTTTCTTTGTCTTTAATTTTTGCCACTTTGATTACTATGTGTCTCGGCGTGTTTCTCCTTGGGTTTATTCTGTATGGGACTCTCTGCGCTTCCTGGACTTGGGTGGCTATTTCCTTTCCCATGTTAGGGAAGTTTTCGATTATAATCTCTTCAAATATTTTCTCTGGTCCTTTCTCTCTCTCTTCTCCTTCTGGGACCCCTATAATGCGAATGTTGTTGCGTTTAATGTTGTCCCAGAGGTCTCTTAGGCTGTCTTCATTTCTTTTTATTCTTTTTTCTTTAGTCTGTTCCGCAGCAGTGAATTCCACCATTCTGTCTTCCAGGTCACTTATCCGTTCTTCTGCCTCAGTTATTCTGCTATTGATTCCTTCTAGTGTAGTTTTCATTTCAGTTATTGTATTGGTCATCTCTGTTTGTTTGTTCTTTAATTCTTCTAGGTCTTTGTTAATCATTTCTTGCATCTTCTCAATCTTTGCCTCCATTCTTATTCCGAGGTCCTGGATCATCTTCACTATCATTATTCTGAATTCTTTTTCTGGAAGGTTGCCTATCTCCACTTCATTTAGTTGTTTTTCTGGGGTTTTTTCTTGTTCCTTCATCTGGTACATAGCCCTCTGCCTTTTCATCTTCTCTGTCTTTCTGTAACTGTGGTTTTTGGTCCACAGGCTGCAGGATTGTAGTTTTTCTTGCTTCTGTTGTCTGCCCTCTGGTGGTTGAGGCTATCTAAGAGGCTTGATGGGAGGCTCTGGTGGTGGGTAGAGCTGACTGTTGCTGTGGCGGTCAGAGCTCAGTAAAACCTTAATCCACTTGACTGTTGATGGGTGGGGCTGGGTTCCCTCCCTGTTGCTGTGGCGATCAGAGCCCAGTAAAACCTTAATCCACTTGACTGTTGATGGGTGGGGCTGGGTTCCCTCCCTGTTGGTTGTTTTGCCTGAGGCAACCCAACACTGGAGCCTACCCGTGCTCTTTGGTGGGGTTAATGGCAGACTCTGGGAGGGCTCACGCCAAGGAGAACTTCCCAGGACCTCTGCTGCCAGTGTCCTTATCCCCACGGTGAAACAGAACCACCACTCGCCTCTGCAGGAGACCCCCCAACACCAGCAGGTACGTCTGGTTCAGTCTCCCCCAGGGTCACTGCTCCTTCCCCTGGGTCCCGATGCACACATTACTTTGTGTGTGCCCTCCAAGAGTGGGGTCTCTGTTTCCCCCAGTCCTGTCACAGTCCTGCAATCAATTCCCACTAGACTTCAAAGTCTGATTCTCTAGGAATTCCTCCTCCCTTTGCCGGACCCCCAGGTTGGGAAGCCTGAGGTGGGGCTCAGAACCTTCACTCCAGTGGGTGGACTTCTGTGGTATAAGTGTTCGCCAGTCTGTGAGTCACCCACCCAGCAGTTATGGGATTTGATTTTACTCTGATTGAGCCCCTCCTACCGTCTCACTGTGGCTTCTCCTCTGTCCTTGGACGTGGGGTGTCCTCCTTGGTGAAGTCCAGGGTCTTCCTGTCAATGATTGTCCAGCAGCCAGTTGTGATTCTGGTGCTCTCGCAAGAGGGAGTGAGAGCACGTCCTTCTACTCCGCCATCTTGGTTAATCTCCCCCTCCTTCCTCTTTTTTATCAAAAAGTTTTTTTTCCATTAAAGTTGTTTCTTTCTCATAACACCTTTTTCTTTATTATGGACAAAATATGCTTCAAATTCCTAATGCTGCTTATTTTGTTTATCTTAGGGGCTTTTTTCCCCTGTATGAAATAACTCTGTTTCCTCTGGGCAATTTTTTTTTCTATTTATTGTCTAAACATCTCTAAACATCTCTTTCAAGATATTGACTTTCCTTACTAACATTTTTTTTTAATTTATTTATTTATTTATTTATTTATGGCTGTGTTGGGTCCTCGTTTCTGTGCGAGGGCTTTCTTCTAGTTGTGGCAAGCGGGGGCCACTCTTCATCGCGGTGCGCGGGCCTCTCACTATCGCGGCCTCCCTTGTTGCAGAGCACAGGCTCCAGACGCGCAGGCTCCGTAGTTGTGGCTCATGGGCCCAGTTGCTCCGCGGCACGCGGGATCCTCCCAGACCAGGGCTCAAACCCGCGCCCCCTGCACCGGCAGGCAGACTCCCAACCACTGCGCCACCAGGGAAGCCCCTAACATTTTTAAATTACTTATTCACATTTGTTTATTTGTAGACATTTAAATTGTACAAAATGGCTCAAGCCTTCTTTCTGAGAATCTCTGGCATAAAAACTCCCACTTTAGAGAACTTCACTAGTGAACTTTGATCTCAGGGTGGAAGGTGAACATAACCGTCCCCCCATTCAGTTAAAATGCTAACTGCCCATGGCCCAGGCATGCGGGATCTAGTTCCCTGACCAGAGATCTAACCCAGGCCCCCTGCATTGGGAGCACGGTGTCTTAACTGCTGGACCAACAGGGAAGTCCCCTTTTCTACTGTTTTAACAGTTGGGATACATCTGGAGCCAATCAGCCAGAACCTTGCCTACACATTTGATAAAGTAAACAAATAAAAGCAACATTTATTAAGTATTTCTTACGTGGCTCTCACTAAGCTAGGTATTTTAGATGGTTTTCTCTTTTAATTTTCATGCTAACCTAACGAAATAAGTATACTTTTATGTCCGCTTCATAAAGGAGGAAACTAAGGACCAGAGCTAAGTTCCTTAAGGAAATAACCTTAGACCACACAGTCCATAAGTATCAGAGCCAATATTTGAAATCAGTTCCAGAGCACATGCTCTTGACAACTTTTGCCTAGCATTCAAAACGGGGTTAAAAAAGCTGTATGATATTAGGGGGCATTATTGGAAAGCATAAAGTGACCTATAGTCCACAAAGTTCAGGGAAGCTGACCTTTGTTTGTAAATCTAGGCAAAATGAACATCCCAAGTATCCACCAGGATATGAACTTGCTCACAAAACACACAAAAAATATGTGCTGGTTTTCTCCAAGACTTGGACTAAAGCTGGAGAGACTGATTTAGAGTTTGAAAAAAAATCAAGACTTTTTTCTAGTGGTTCTTAAGTATCTATGAATTTGCGTATTTGTTTTAAATGGGAGTTCTGAAATAGTCACTTATGCCATACTTGTAGCTAAAGCCAAAAACACACAGGAAATTAACAGTCAGCTTTCTCATGAGAAATCTCAAGTTTTTTATATGTGAACTTTGGAATCAATACATTCAGAAAAACGCAAGTGTTAATAAACTTCCACTGTTTTTCAGCATCATTTTTCTTATATGTATGTATATTTTCATTTTGTGCTGTTCCTACCAAACATAATTTTGTATTCTCTATATTCTCATTTATTTTTGTAATAGTACAATATTATTGTCTGTATTCATTATACTGTGCATTAGATCTCTGTGGTTTATTTTCTACTCTTTACAAGTTTGTACATTTAAACACCATCACTCTTATCGTCCCCTCCCTGCCATCCATTTTGTTCTGCATTTTACTTTCTGTTTTTCATGGGTTTAACTTTTTCAGATTCCACATATAAGTGATGTCAGATAGTACTTGTCTTTCTGTCTGATTTGTCTCACTTAGCATAATATGTTCAAGGACCATCCATGTTGTCGCAAATGGGAGGATATCTTGCTTTCTTGTAGATGAATAATATTTCATTGTGTATATGTGCCACATCTTTTCTATCCATTCATCTATCGATAGGCATTTGGCTTGTCTCCGTATCTTGACTGTTGTGAATAAAGCTGTGATAAACATGGGTCACTTATCTTTTTCAAGTAGAAATAGTTATATTGTTTTGTCTAGTTATGTGATATATTGTTTATATTACATAATGTAATGATTACGTAATCTTAATTTAGAAATGGTACAATTAGTTATAAACATAGCACTCAAAGATAACCACTGTTAACATTTATTGAATATTCTTCTGAATGTTTTTTAATGCATAAATAGATGATAGAGAAATAGATGAATGCTTAGAGAGGCAAAATAGCTAGATTTTTTTAAACAACACAGACTAGCACTATATATATTGTTTTTGCAAACTGTTTTTCAGCTTACAGTATATTTTGAGCATTTTTCCGGGGCATAACTAACAACCCACATTGTAGTGGTTGTATATTATTCCATTTTATAGTTGTTTACTATAATTTAGTTAAAATATGCCCTCCTAATAATCATTAGGAGGGTTCTAATTTTTCCTAATTTAAACAACACTGCACTTAATCTTACATATTTACCATTGTTTGTGTTATATGTACTTAGAATAAACACCTGACTTGAAGAGGGCTCTCTGTTTCAATTAGCTTGAATACTAGAAAAATTATTCCAATTTAAATTCCCTGTTTCCCTTCTCACTCTACCAAAACATATGTAATTATTCTTTTTATCCTTTCCTATCTAATATTATTTCTTTTAAATGAATCTCTTTGCTGTATAATTTCAGATGAGGTTGAGCATCGCTGATATGCTCACTGAATCTATATCTTTTTTATAAAATTATGTTATTGACATACACTTATTTTACAGTTGTGTGTTACATTTTACTTGTTGAATACTAAAATTTTATTTTTGTTAACGTTATCAGCCATCTGTTATACATTTAGCAAAATTTTTTCTCAGTCATCTGTCTTTTAATGTTTATGAAATTTTTATCTAATAGAAGATGTTAATTTTTTAGCTAGGTTATGTAATCAATCTTTTCCTTTATGATAATTGCTTTTAGTGTCATGTTTGGAAAAATTATTACCCATGTATTTTAATTTTAACACTTTTAGGATTTCAATATTAACACCTAACTCTTCATTCCAGATGGAATTTGTTTAAGCATAAATTGTAATGGAGGAATTAAAGTTTAATTTTATTTTGTTTTGTTTCAAATAGCAAGCCATTTCATTCATTTATTTGACAGATATTTATGGAGCATCTCCTATGTGCCAATCAAAATGGGATATGATCATTAACTAGACAGGCATAGTCTTGACCCTTGAGGTACTTATAATTTAACAAAATAGAGAAACAAGAAAACAAACAAATAGACAAGTACAAAAATTGTGATAAGTGCTACCATGCAAAAGAATAGGTACCCTGATTAAAAAAAAAAAAAAAAAAGGGACAAATTTACATAAGATGGACAAGAATAGCCTCTCAAAAAGCTGCAAACTGAAGGAAAAGAACCAGTCATACAAAAAGCAGGAGATCATTCTGGGTTGTGAAAATAGGATATGCAAAAAATTCAAAGTAGGAAAAATCCTCAAAGCGTCCAAGAATTTCTTCTTTGTGAAGTGCCTGATGAAGTCTTTTGCTCATTTTCTACTGGGTTTTCTTTTATTTATTAGCAATCAGGAAATACAAATTAAACCCACATTAGATTATATTACACTCCCAGTAGAGTAGCAAAAATTTTAAACTCTAACATATTTCTCTGAGAATATGGAGTAATAGAAACTCTAGGAAATTCCCTGGTGGCCCAGTGGTTAGGACTCCATGCTCTCACTGACAAGGGTCCATTTTCGATCCCTAGTCAGGGGACTAAGATCCCACAAACCACGTGGTGTGACCAAAAAAGTAAACTCTATTACCTGAACATTGGCAAATAAGTTGGGACAACCACTTTAGAAAACAGTTTTGACATTTTCCAGGAAAGCTGAATACATGTTTACCTATGACTCAACAATTCCACTCCTAATTATATACCTTTGAGAAACTCACACACATCCAGAATAACTGAATGTTTATAACAGCATTATCACTGTACCAAAAAATGAAAACAACAGTTAAATGGTTAAACAAGCTGCAGTATTTTCTACAATGGAATACTATATAGCAACAAAAATGAACCAACTACAACTATGTAAAAGAACATGGAGGAGTCTCAAAAACATAATGTTCATATTAAGGAGCAAGGTACAAAATACAAATAGCGTTCCAGTTATAAATTAAATAAGTCCTGGGGATGTAATGCACAGCATGGTGACTGTCGTTAGTAATACTGTATTGTATATTTGAAAGTTGCTAAGAGAATAGATCTTAAAAGTTCTCATGACAAGAAAAATAATCTGTAAATTATGTGAGGGGATAGATGTTAACTAGACTTATTGTGATGATCATTTCATAATATATACAAATATTGAATCATTATGTTGTATGCCCAAAACTAATATAATGTTATATGTCAATTATATCTCCGTTTAATTTTTATTTATTTATATATTTATTTATTTATTTATGGCTGTGTTGGGTCTTCGTTTCTGTGCGAGGGCTTTCTCCAGTTGCGGCAAGCGGGGGCCTCTCACTATCGTGGCCTCTCTTGCTGCGGAGCACAGGCTCCAGACACGCAGGCTCAGTAATTGTGGCTCACGGGCCTAGTTGCTCTAAGCATGGGGGATCTTTCCAGACCAGGGCTCGAACCCGTTTCCCCTGCATTGGCAGGCAGATTCTCAACCACTGCGCCACCAGGGAAGCCCTATATCTCAGTTAAAAAAAAAAGAACTGCTAGAAATTATGGTCATGAAAGAGTAGTGGTTAATTCCATGGGAGAGGAAAGATGCTCTGATCAGGAAGAAGGCTTCTAGGATACTGGCAAAGTTCTGTTTCTGGAATGGGGTGGTTGTTGGATGGGCTTCATTTTGCAATAACAGCGTACATAAATATTATATGTACTTTTCCACATCAATGTTTTGATGATATTAGGGTGGTTTTAGTTTGTTGGGTTATTTATTTGTTTGCTTATTTGTATCTTCCAGTGTCTATCCCCATTTCATCTATACTCTCCCTTGCATTTCAGGCACTGGACACCTGCCAGTTACATTTCCCAGAACCCCTTGCTAGCAGGCTTCCTTTCAGATTCTGCCGGTGAAAAACACCCAATAGCAAAACTCCTACCCAGCAGCAGGCACATGCTTGGGCTTCAGAAAATAGCCAACATGAGGTTTTGCAGCAGCTAGCTAGGGTTCTGTGAATCATTTATTTTGATGCTTCTGGCCACCAAAATCACTGACAAGTTTTCCATTTATCTCTGCCACTTTCTGATTTCCCAACTAACAACAGATTTCCTTGATTTTTATCACCCCAGCCTTTCTCATGTGGTGCAATTCCCTATTTCAAGTCCAATCCTGCTTGAAACACCTAAAGATCTTTCTGTTTTTCTGACCAAACCATGACTTATACAATGTTATATTTCATATTCTTTAAAAAGTAAACAAAAAGATGAGTTTTTCTGGTCTAGTTTAAGCTACTAAGTATTTAAAGTGGAGAAAGTCAGTGTTTCTGTAACTGTCTCCATATATAAAAACTTAGATTTGCATAATATAATAATTTACAGTTTTCAAGATACTTTCTCATTTGTTGTCTCCTTTAATGCCAGATTTCTTGTTTTTCACAATCATTTTATTTCTAAAAACACAGAAGAAGTAATATTTTATAAAACTTTGCAGTTAACAAAGTCATTTATATCTCAGTCAACTCTGCTAACCTTGATTTAAGGCAAGTTTTATTACTTTCTCCATTTTTAGCTGAGAAAATTGAACTCATTTAATTACAATTTATTCTATTTGAATGAGCAGATAAATCATGTCTCATGGCATTTCTACATTTTGGCAATGTGTGTATGTGTGTGTTTTAATCTATCTTAACTTGAAGTTAGTCCTCCTGGTATTTCATGTTGTCAAATATATTTGGCATAGATATTAAGAAGTTATGGATATTTTAAACAAAAGAATTTCTAAATTTCATTTTAACCTATTAAGTCTAAGCTACTAGTCCTATCCCTACAAAATAGCGAGATAGGACAAAATTATATCTAAGTTTTCTTTCCAGTTCTATACTCTATTCAGGCTCTGAGTGAAAATGACTTAAACTCAGAGAATACAAAATCCTTCAAGGGTCAAACATGTAAGAACTTTTCAAAGGAAGTGAAGTTATATATGAGAAAAATGTAAGAGGAGACTGAAAATTCAAAAAAACATATGTAGTTATCTCAGTCTCTCAAGAATGAGCCCTAGTTCTGATTGGAAGGAAGGGACACTAATATTTTGGGGTACTGAATAAGTGCAGGACAGTTTTATACATTAGCTGATTTAATGATTTAATATTAGCTGATCAAATAATACTACAGATAGTTATTATCTCCATTTTTACAGATCAGAGAACCAATGCTATATATTTTCCCTCTATGAATGAAGGCCTCTAGCTTCATGTATCCTGTAAGTACTCTCTGTGCAGTCTCAATGTTCTGGAAATTCTATGATAATTGGAAGGTTTTATTTTTCTCACTTTTAGAGGTCAAGTTGCTTTCCAAAGGTGTTGGGAGACAATTCTCATGTGTTTCTCATAGTTCTTCATGTCTTCTGAGCAGAGGCACTGACAAACTTTGTTCCAGACTATCTTTTTGAGGATATTTGTAAAACAAAAAGCCTTGGAAGCTAGACATACTATCTCCCCCTGTTTCTGAGGGTAGGTTTCTTGCTATCCAGGATCATAAAAATAATGTCTTTTTCTGAGGCAAAAGTTGGACAGGTTTTCTGGCAGCCCCCTTATAAAAGATTTGGGTTTCCGAAGCAAAGGATTCCTCATTGTGACACAAACACACTGTGGTTGCTCTTCATTGCCCCCTGATTCTTGGGAACAGGGAGAACCTATACTACCATGAAGCTAATGCTATCTGTTATATACTGTGAGTAACAAAGTTCGTCTCTGATCCAGGAATCTCATGTTTTGTGCCAGTCTCCACAAAATTGAGGCAGGCTAAATTGTTAGCTGAAAGTGGTATAAAATCTCAAACCCTCCACAGTTTTTGACAAAAAATTGTGTCAGTTTTGCTTGTCTATAAGAAGTGGTGGAATATGGAGTAAATTTGGATTGAAACTAGGCTTGTCTCACCCGAAATCTGTGCACTTAACCAGTATGTGACACTATTCAAAGATAACGGTAGGAAGATAATCTTGACCTAAGTTAACTGTGACCAGTATATAAATGTGAGCAGTAAACTAGTCCTAGAAAATGATGAAGCCATTAAATTTTTTTTTCGTCTTGAGATTCAAGTATATGCTCTTACGTGTACATGTCCCTACATCAGTCAGGAATGGTTTCCAGTAAATATTATCTTGACTGTGCAGTGAACCCCCAGATTCCCTTTTCCTGTCACCAATGAAGGAGTTCAAGTAATCCTTTATTAGGGCGGCCTTGCACTCCTGCCTTGCTGTTGACTTATCCTGGATAGGCCTTATCTCTCATTTAGACTTTAATATCTTTAAGGGAAAGTCCTTTCTTCTATTGTACATTTTCCTTAATGCCTAACACAGTGTCCCACATGGAATGGCTAGCAGATAACTATTTGCCAACTGATCAGCCTGCAACAAAGACAGTTTGAACGTGCTCATTAGATGTCTGTGACCCTCTGTCTTCTCTATTATTTACACTTGAGCATCTGTAAATAGTTGGGAAAAAACATGCAGCTGGACAAACTATTTTCACTTCACATGAGTCAACTCAAATCTCATTTATCCAGCAATTCTAAGTTGTTCTCTAACTCTCCTCACACCAGTAAGCTTTCCACACTTCCTTTCTTTTTCAAATGTCAGTCATATCATGGCCTTCATCTTTTTTTTTTTTTTATTTGTTTGTTTGTTTGTTTATTTCTTTTTGGCTGTGTTGGGTCTTCGTTGCTGTGCATGGGCTTTCTCTAGTTGCAACGAGCGGGGGCTACTCTTCGTTGCAGTGCACAGGCTTCTCATTGCGGTGACTTCTCTTGTTGTGGAGCACAGGCTCTAGGCAAGCAGGCTCAGTAGTTGTGGCGCATGGGCTTAGTTGCTCTGCGGCATGTGGGATCTTACCAGACCAGGGCTCAAACCCGTGTCCCCTGTGTTGGCAGACAGGTTCTTAACCACTGCGCCGCCAGGGAAGCCCCTTGTCCCTTTGTTTTTGTTTTTATAATTAATATGCTTTAAAATTTTCGTTAGAGATCAGTAATGACAAATGAAGGAAAATAAATATTTCCCAGTGTTAACAACTCATAATCTACATAGTTGTCAGATAGTCTCCCATTTATTTGGCTTTGTGTTTTATTTGCACCTGGCTGTGCTATTACACATGTCAATTTAAACCATTTTACAAATCAATCAAGCATTTGAGGTTACTGTTTTAACTTAGACATGTAAAGGTCTCTCTGAGTCTAAACTGCTGAAGAAAAAGTCTATTGCCTTTTATTCTTCAAACATTTTTTAAAAATTATTTGTTGGATTAAAAACAAATCAGTTTTTCCCCCTGAGGATGCTTTAACAATGCTTACAATTATCTCATTAAATTCCTAGTCCTTCCTTATTACCTACTGGATTGGCCAAAAAGTTCATTAGGGTTTTTCTGTAGCATCTTATAGAAAAACCTGAACAAACTTTTGGACCAACCCAATACTTCACCTTTTTCTTAGTATTGTTTCCTTTTTTAAAAAAGTTAAGGTTTTCCATCAATAAGTAGCATAACTAGTTAATTATATTTTAAAAGTTTCATATGTTTTACCAAATTTTAATTCAACAAATATTTCTTGGTATCTATTATATCCAAGGTACTTAAGCTAAATACTGGTGACTTCCTAGGATTAGTGCAAAAAACCCATTTCTGACCTCTGGGAGTTTTTGGTGTCTTTATAATTCTCTTGGCTCATCATATTGGTGAACTGGGGTCTCTCTCCATACTTAAAATGGGAGTGTCTTAAAGAAATAGTTTCTTTACCTTTATTCTTGTCTTTTTTTTTGCTCAAGTTGGAACATTGAGTAGGTATAGTAGGCTGAATAATGGCCTCCATAGATAACAGGTCCTACTCCCTGGAACCTATAAATGGTACCTTATTTTGAAAAGGGTCTTTGTAGATATGATCAAGTAAGTTAATGATCTTGAGATGAGGTGATTATTCTGGATTATCCAGGTGGGCCATAATGTTATTACATGTATCCTTATTAAAGAAAGCTAAAGGGAGCTTTGAAAGGCACACACACACATGCGCGCACACACACACACACACACTGAGGAAAAAATGATGTGAAGATAGAGAAAAATATTGCAGTGATGTAGCCACAAATCAAGGAATGCCAGCAGCCGCCAGAGGCTGGAAGGTAAATTGCAGGAAAGGTGAGGAATAGATTCTCCCCAAGAGTGTCTGGAGAAAGTGTTGCCCTACCGGCACTTTGATTTCTATCCAGTGATATGATTTTGGACTTTTAGTCTCCAGAACTGTAAGAGAATAAATTTCTGTTGTTTTAAGTCATGCAGTTTGTGGTTATTTGTTACAGCAGCCATAGGTCACTAACACAGTAGGTAAATCATTTAATGGTTAAGAGCAGGCTGTGTGGGGTAGTAGAGAAACAGCTTGAGGCTGTGAATCCCAACACTTCTCAGTTTGTATTCTGGCTTTGCCATTTCCTAGAGCAGTTTCAATGTCCTTGTTTGTAAATTGAGCCTCGTAAAACCTCTCTATGTGGCTATAGTATGTTATTGGTTTAACAGTCCTAAGAATAGCATCTGGAATTGAATCAATGTTCAATAAGTCATACCTTTTATCATTGTCATTATTGATATTTATGACATGCAAGCACTGAATATCTGACTCTCATGCACAGAAACTGACATTTTGCTTCTCACTCAAAAGTGACTAAAAATAGTGACAGAGTAAAGCCACACAGAACCATGTGAAAAAAATAGATCAGACTGGATACCAGAGCACTCTACTCTCTGCTGGACACCTGAACTACCCATATCTCGCTCTCTAATTGTTAGTGAAACTCTTGTGTTCAGGTGAACTAAAATGCTATTAGCTGAGGGATGGATTGAATGAGTGTTAATTAAGATGAGTCATACTTTTTCAAATGTTAAGTCAATAGCCCAGAATAATGAATTTGGAATAGACAAAATTTAAAGTTTTCTCCTTAAAAAAATTGGGAGCAGTTCAAAGGAAACCTGGGAAATGATGGCAATAGCAAAGCATGCAAAGGAAGAGAACCTAGGTGATCCCTGTCACCCAAAAGCAGGATCTGGTTTAGGGGCCCTAAAGAAGGACTCTGCCTGAAAGACAATGTTACTCTCCCAATTCTACTCTCAGAAAATGCTCTTTCAAAGGACGAGTTTCTCAGCAATTCATGTCTCAGTGGAAATTATACTGCAGTCTAACTCTGAATTAAATTTGAGTAATCTAAGTTAATGAATAATGACAGCAGAAGTGAAAGTAATATTAAAAAGTTCTTTCTTCTGCATCTTTCTTCCTGTAATCTATAAAAAATTTATTAAAGGATATAAGTGTATACCTGAATGTGGAGCCATAATGAATTTATATTTCTGGATGAGAAGAGTAACTACTATAAATGTCAAGTCTTCTCAAAGTTATAGTCATTGCAACCACAATAAAAACTTGATAGGATTTTAAAATGTAATAAAAGCTAATGTTAACGGTCATCTTTAAGGGTAAGTATCCAAGGGACTTCCCTGGTGGCACAGTGGTTAAGAATCTGCCTGCCAATGCAGGGGACACAGGTTCGAGCCCTGGTCCAGGAAGATCCCACATGCCACGGAGCAACTAAGCCCGTGCACCACAACTACTGAGCCTGCACTCTAGAGCCCACAAGCCACAACTACTGAGCCCATGCACCGCAACTACTGAAGCCTGCGTGCCTAGAGCCCGTGCTCCACAAGAGAAGCCACTGCAATGAGAAGCCTGCCCACCACAACGAAGAGTAGCCCCTGCACCCCACAACTAGAGAAAGCACATGTGCAGCACCAAAGACCCAAGGCAGCCAAAAGAAAAAAAAAAAATTAAATATCCAAGAATTTCTTAGAAAATTCTGAAAAGTGAAAAATAATGAAGAGGAATTGGCCCTATTAGATATTAAAACATACCGCAAAGCTAGAAATCTGTCTATGCATAGACATTAGATGAATGGAGGAAAAAGAAGTGTACAAAAACACATGTATGGGGGACTTCCCTGGTGGCGCAGTGATTAAGAATCCGCCTGCCAATGCAGGGGACACGGGTTCGATCCCTGGTCTGGGAGGATCCCAGATGCCACGGAGCAGCTAAGCCCGTGAGCCACAACTACTGAGCCTGCGCTGTAGATCCCGTGAGCCACAACTACTGAGCCCACGAGCCACAACTACTGAGACTGTGCTCTAGAACCCACGAGCCACAACTACGGAAGCCCACATGCCTAGATCCTGTGCTCCGCAATAAGAGAAGCCACCACAATGAGAAGCCCACGCACCGCAACGAAGAGTAGCCCCTGCTTGCCACAACTAGAGAAGAGCCTGTGCACAGCAACGAAGACCCAAAGCAGCCAAAAAATTAAATAAGGAAATAAAATTAAAAACAAAAAACAAAAAACAAAAAAACCACACGTATGTGTATGGAGATCAGGTACATGACAAAGTTGGCATATAGTGGTGAACTATTTAGCAAATAACATTAAGATACTTAGCTATAGATCTGAAAATAAAATGTAAAAATAGATCATTAACATATACACAAAGATAAATTCTAGATAGTGTGTACATAAAACTAAAAAAATACTGGAAGAAAACAGAAAAATATTTTGTGCATTAGAAAAAGATCCTATTAAGCAATTCACAAATCCCTGAAACAATAAAGGGAGTAAACTAAAGCTCTGGTTATTTAAAATTTTTTTTGAATATTTATATCAAAATACTTAATAAATAAAGTTAAAGACAAACAAAAACCAGAATATATCTATAACATTTCTAAGAAAAGGTAATTATGCATAAAATATAAAGTACTTCTAAAAGTGAGTAAGAGGAAAGCCAACAACCCATCAGGAAAAACTAATAAATAATAAAGATTCTAAAACATATTTGCATGTTGATGGGAATGATCCATGATAGAGAGAGAAAATTGATAATGCAAGAGAGAGAGAGAGACCCAAGGTTTAACATTCTTAAAAAGGGTACAGTTAAATCCTAAGTGTTCTCATTACTAGGAAAAAGTTTTCCCTTTTTTCTTTTTTTTGCTTTCTTTTCTTTTTATTTTATCTATTTGAGATTATGGATGTTAGCTGAACCTATTGTGGTAATCATTTCACAGTGTATGCAAATCAAACCATCATGCTGTATGCCTCAAACTTATACAGTGATGTATCTCAATTATATCTCAATAAAACTGGAAAAAAATGTTTTTATGCACACACACCAAAAAGGATACAGGTGATGGGTTCTACAAAATGTAAGGACTAGTTCTTTGTTAGTTGTAATGGGTAGAAAGAGGGAGAAGATGAGCTCAGTTGCAGGTTAAGTTTGTAGAGTTAGTGGTTGCAATGTGAAGGAGTTGGCATCTTATGGCCTTAGGTTTTGTAATGATGTGGAATAAAGGCAAAGTTATTAGCTGAGGTTAGGAGGAAGGGTGGAGGGACTTCCCTGGACAAAGTGGTAACTGTAGGAAATCAGGGAGATTAGAATCATTTAGAATGGATTCAGATAATAAGAGTATCTACTCTCATAGGTTGTTGTATTAGATTTGATTATACCCCAGAAGCATTATGCTCACTGTGTCAACATCAGCAAGTTGAATCATGCAGTATTTGTCTTTCTATGACTGGCTTGTTTCACTTAGCATAATGTCCTCAAGGTCCATCATTGTTGTCACATATTGCAGAATTTCCTTCTTTTCTAAGGCTGAGTAGCATTTTATTATGTGTATATACCACATTTTCTTTAGCCATTTATCTATCAATGGGCATTTATGTTTTTTCCACATCTTAGTTATAGTGAATAGTGCTGCAATGAATATGGGAGTGCTAATATCTCTTCAAGATCCTGATTTCAATTCTTTTGAATAAATACCCAGAAGTGGGATTGCTGGAACATATGGTAGTTCTATTTTTAATTTTTTGAGGAACCTCCATACTGTTTTCCATAATGGCTGCACATTATGTATTCCCACCACAGTGTTCAAGTGTTCCCTTTTCTCCATGTCCTTACCAACACTTGTTGTCTTTTCATTTTTTTGATAATAGCTATCCTGACAAGTGCAAGGTGATACCTCATTGTGTTTTAATTTGAATTTCTCTGATAATTAGTGACAGTGAGCATTTTTTCATATACCTATTGACCATTTATATGTCTTCTTTGAAGAAATGTCTATTTAAATCCTTAGCCAATTTTGTAATTAGGTTATGAGTTTGGGTTTTGTTTTGTTGTTGTTGTTGTTGTTGAGTTGGAGGAGTTCCTTATATATTTTGGAGATTAATTGCTTATCAAATACATGGTTTGCAAATATTTTCTCCCATTCCATCAGTTGGCCGTTTCACTCTGTTGATTGTTTCCTTTGTTGTGCAAAATCTTTTTAGTTTGATGTAGTCTCACTTGTTAATTTTTGCTTTTGTTGTCTGTGCTTTTGACATCATATCTGTGTAGTCACTGCCAAAACCAATGTCATAAAGTTTTTCCCTATGTTTTCTTCCAGGAGTTTTACAGTCTCAAGTCTTATGTTTAAGTCGTTAATCCATTTTGAGTTGATTTTTGTGTCTGGTGTATTTCTTTTAAAGTCTGGTGTATGAAAAGTATAACATTATTTGCAAGTGGATATCCACACTTTTAATCAAGGCAGTTTTACATGGCCTAATAAAAATAGGGGTCTGAGAAAATTATTAGAAAAGATAACACCCAAAAAATGTGTGATTAAATATTTATCAATTCACAGACTTCTCTGTGAAGCACTGTAGAAAACAATAGCTTTGTCTTCATTTCTAATGAGCCAGACCAGGTCAGAGAATTCTTTGACCTTGAGCATACATTCACTGACCCCAGTGATCAGAAGGGTCTATTCCCCCACTAAAATTTAAACAACATCACTTAAGACTATCCCATGAACAACACAAAACCAAACACGAGATCTAAAATTACCACATTTGGTTATAAAGTAGGCATGTAGACAACCCCAAATATACTTGTGTTTTTTTAAGATTTTCATTGAAATAAAATATAAAATTTTAAAATTCTTGTAAGAATGTAACTGTGGATCACAGTGGTCTGGGATTCTAGTTTGAGAAATACAATACTAGGTCATGCCAGGAAAGGGCTAATCTTAAAATATTTTATTGCATCCATTAGTGACACTCTTGCAGCCTAGCCAAAGCCAAAGTGTGAAGAATGCTTGAAATAGACTTTGTGGAAATGGCTGTGCACAGTACTGGAATGCTGATGTTTCATCCTAAATGCTCACGTACCATGGAGATATGAAATAATCCACTACACCATTTGTTAATCTTTAACATTTGTAAAAAACATTTCACAAAGTTATTAATAACTCTATTTGGCTCTAGAACAAAACGAATATGAAAACTATTGGCACGTGTAAGTTTGCAGGTCACTAAAAAAAAAGTGCCAGGCTTCCCTGGTGGCACAGTGGTTAAGAATCCTCCTGCCAATAAAGATGCAGACGTAGAGAATGGACATGAGGACACGGGGAGGGGGAAGGGTAAGCTGGGACGAAGTGAGAGAGTGGCAAGGACATATATAGACTACCAAATGTAAAATAGATAACTAGTGGGAAGCAGCCGCATAGCCCAGGGAGATCAGCTCGGTGCTTTGTGTCCACCTAGAGGGGTGGGATACAGAGGGTGGGAGGGAGAAGCAAGAGGGAGGAGATATGGGAACATATGTATATGTATAACTGATTCACTTTGTTATAAAGCAGAAACTAACACACCGTTGTAAAGCAATTATACTCCAATAAAGATGTTAAAAAAAAAAAAAAAGAATCCTCCTGCCAATGCAGGGGACATGGGTTTGAGCCCTGGTCTGGGAAGATCCCACATGCCGCGGAGCAACTAAGCCCATGTGCCACAACTACAGACCCTGTGCTCTAGAGCCTGCAAGCCACAACTACTGAGCCCGTGTGCCACAACTACTGCAGCCTGTGAGCCTAGAGCCCATGCTCTGCAACAAGAGAAGCCACCACGATGAGAAGCCCGTGCACCGCAAGGAAGAGTAACCCTCGCTCGCCACAACTAGAGAAAGCCCGCATGCAACAACGAAGACCCAACACAGCCAAAAATAAATAAATTAAATAAATAAATTTATTAAAAAAAAAAAAAATTTTTAAAAGTGCCTAATGGAGCAGGACTTTTAAAGCAAATTTCCTAAGAGTAGCATAATGCAGAATGGAACTGAAATCCAAGTAGATTTCTTCATTTGTAAGTAAGTTTAGTGAAATTGGGTATTACTCATCCCCAAATCTTGAACTGCATTGTCTTCTTGTTAAATTGAATTTTTATAGGTTAGAAGAAGACCCAATGAAATGATACATTAAAACGGGGTGGGCTTCCCTGGTGGCGCAGTGGTTGAGGGTCTGCCTGCCAATGCAGGGGACACGGGTTCGAGCCCTGGTCTGGGAGGATCCCACATGCCGCGGAGCAACTGGGCCCATGGGCCACAACTGCTGAGCCTGCGCGTCTGGAGCCTGTGCTCCGCAACAAGAGAGGCCGCGACAGTGGGAGGCCCCTGCACTGCAATGAGGAGTGGCCCCCGCTCGCCGCAACTGGAGGAAGCCCTCGCGCAGAAACGAAGACCCAACACAGCTAAAACTAAAAAAATAATAAATAAATTAAAACGGGGTATCCATTTACCAATGAATGACAAATATATGTGGTGAGATTAAGACAATTAACTTGTCCTTCAGAGCATTTTATAAATAGTATCCACTAAATCAAATATCTATTAAAAACACATGTATATTAGTACGTGTTGAAGTATTAAGCTGCACATGGTTGGATTTGACTATGGGAGTCCCACTCAAGAGATGGAAAGAGGAATCACTGGAATTTTGTCAAGACATCTGAAAATAAAACCCATCCTAATCTTATTCTTTTCCTCTAGCTAATGGATCAGTAAAGGTCAGGAAGAAATGGAAAATTATGAAATCCTCACTTTGAATGAAATCATTTCCACTAAAGAGTGTAAATCTCTCTTTTCCCTTTGATTTTGGGGAAAGGACAGAAATGAACTGACTTTGAAGATATGGAAAAACAGATACCTAAATGCCTACCCAGGGGGACTTTCCTGGTGGCACAGTGGTTAAGAATCTGCCTGTCAGTGCAGGGGACACGGGTTTGAGCCCTGGTCTGGGAAGATCCCACATGCCACGGAGCAACTAAGCCCGTGCGCCACAACTACAGACCCTGCGCTCTAGAGCCTGCGAGCCACAACTACTGAGCCTGTGTGCCACAACTACTGAAACCCATGCACCTAGAGCCCATGCTCTGCAACAGAGAGTAGCCCCCGCTCGCCGGAACTAGAGAAAGCACGCATGCAGCAGCTAAGACCCAACACAGCCAAAAATAAATAAATAAATTTATTTATCTTAATAAATAAATAAATAAATAAATGCCTACCCAGGATTATTTGCTTCCCATCCTGATTTCTGATCTAAAGTGCACCAGAAAGAGGATTACTATACTTTACTGGAAGACTGGAAGACTCTCAGTGCTCCCTTTTCCCTCTGTCACTTACTGATTGTGAGCGCATAAGCCATCAGTTTAACTAACCTGGGCCTCATTTCCTCCAGAAACAAAATGGCAGTAATGACATCTGTATAGAGGCACAGAACTGGATCAAATGAGATTTTAAGAACCCTCTCAAGGTATATGATTTTCAGTTCATAGACTTATCTAATAAAGTTGGAGTTACTCAAACCTATATAAACACCCTTAAAACCATTCCACATCCAAATTACATTGTAATGTGTAATATAGTTTGTTTCAAATTATTTGGAGATTAGTCCATAGAAGTTCATATAAAATGCTCACTATGAAAAAAGACTAATCCAGATCTATTAACCTCAGGCTCTATAAATAATAGTAATATCTGGACAATTTCAGAGTGATAATATGAACGTAAGTTAGAGACAGTACAGGTATAGTGTTATTGTTTTTTACTTGCTCAGTGTTACTTCAGAAGAAGAAGTCTATGGGGTTTAGGTTTTTTTGTTTTTTCTTTTTTCCATGCATATATAATAACCCAAAGTCAATATAGGATAAATCGACTTCGAACATACACTACAGTTTTTAAAGTGTATTTGGACAGCACATAAATGAATTAATTGCCAAATAACTTGTACTTCAAACTAATATTATCAATTTTGTTCTTCACTAGCAGAAAAGAAATGTTAATATCACCATTATTTTTAAAAGATGTCTTTAATTAAAATTCAAACAAATAAAGGGGAAACAATGGAATGGCAAAAAGTAATAAACTTAGAAGAAGGCAAGAAAGGAGACAAAAAGAAACTAGAAGAGGGTGGTACATAAGCACAAAAATACATGATTTTAAGCCAAAACAGATCAATAATTACAAAAGGTTGTCATTAAAAGTTACTTCTTTCGGTCAACCCCACTTATCAATGAGCCTTTGGTTCTGATTTATTTATTTATTTATTCTTCTGTTTTCTGGCCTTTTTATTTTAGAGATATCTGGCAATGATTCCTTTTCCAAATAATGACCCTTTATTGGATTTCACATCTCATATCAATTTTATCAGCAATATTTTGGTAAGCTTCTTATAACTGTTCTCCATCCTTTTTCTTAATATCTTGAATTCTATTTTCCTCAGAATTAAAATCTAATCTACTCACTTGAAGAATATAGAATTGCAGCTTTCCTACAAAATTGTTTTTGCTGAGACAAAATCTTTGGAGTGTTCATTGTATGTCAGCAATAGAATGCTTAGAACTGGATTTCTGTTTTAAACTTAAAAGCAAAAAGCTGTCTTCATTCTAATCTTATTTCTTCCATCTGTTTTGAGGTTTATTGTCATTTGCATTTTCCTTCATCTTCATGTCCCTTTATAAAATAAAGTTAATAGGATGGCCTCTGATATACTTACTTCTTTTAACTCTTTTGGTTCCTTTATATTCCTCTCTGTTATATCTTTGAAAATAGCTTTCAATTGTATAGACAGTAGAATAATATCAAAGATATCTTTTTATTATCAAAAAATAGTTGCAATTGTTTTAATAGTTGCACCTGGTTTTCAAAAATCAAATACTACCAAAAGGTAGATCCAAAAAGAGCAATTCTCCTTTCCACCACATACCACTCCCACTAAATGCCCCCAGGGGCAACCATTTTCAACTCTCGGGCTGTTTCTTTTTCATTTCCTCTGTATCCCTAAATGTGTGTGTGATGCCACTTCTTGATTTGTTGGTTTTGTCATTATTCTTTGACTCTTTGATATGATCTCCTTCACTTTATTACCCTTCCCTCATCATCCCAATGGGGTCATAGTTGGTGCTTACATTATCATCAGCTGTATAATGTTGGCATAGGTAGTGTGCTACAACTACTTTTCCTTATTATGGAACTTCAATAGGACAGATATATAAATATAGATATATGTTCTATCTTTGCTAGCCTTTTTATTCTACATAATATCCATTAAGTAGAGTTATTCTACAACCACCATTCATTTGCCAATAATTCAAAAAACTTTCACCTCCAGACCGCTCTCTTGAGCTCATTAAATAAATATTTTTTGAGCATCTGCTTTGTCTCAGGCTCTTGAGGAAATTACAATGCATTTGTTAACTGTCCAACTGATATCTACATCTGGATGTCCTCGTATTTAACTTGTTCAAAAGGAAATTCATGAAAGAATCCTATATCAATTAAGATTAGGTTTGGATGCAGAAAGAAATTTCTAAACAAGATGCAGGTTTATATTTCTTTCACATTAAAGGTATCAGGAAGTAAGTAGTCTAGGACTGTGGCTGGCTCCATTGTCATCAGACACTTGGCCTCCTTCCGTCTTTCTTATTCACCATCATCAGTGAATGGTTTTCATCCTCATGGTTGCTTTTTTGCCCAAGATGGCCCTAGACCTTTAGTCATCACATCCACATTCCAGGCCAATCAGAAATGAAGGAGAAAGGGAAGAAGGGCAAAAGCTGTCTGATCTCTTTTAAGGATCTTTCCCAGAAGTCCAATCCAATAGCTTCTGTTTAATATTATTGATCAGAATTTAGTAACATAGCCACTTCTATTTGCAAGGAAGGATGGAAAATATAATGTTTATTGAGCCCTCCAAATATTGGTAAAAGGCATGCATTCACTTAGTCACCCACATTAACAGGTCAATAGTATCTTCAACCTTTATTTCAGCCTCAATATTTATATCTCACAAGGCACCAAATTAAGTCAATTTTATCATGGAACTAACTTACACAATCTCTCTCCCCATCTTTATTGCCACTACCATATTTCAAGCCTTCAGAATGTCTAGCAGGACCATTGCAATGGCCTATTGCCTGATCTTCCCCTTATCAATTGTTCCCAATTCCTGGCCACACTCCAAATTGCCCCTAGTTATTATTTGAAATAATAACACAATTTTAATTTGCACTACTTCTTATAAGGCCTCAACATAGATGCTCAATAAACACTATTTTTTTTTTTTGGTTTATTGATTGAAAAAAAACTGCGAAAAAGAAAAATTTTATGAAACAAAATTAGAAACCAAAAGATGCAGATTTCTTTTCAGCTTCTCTGCTGACTGGATGAGCCTGAAGAAAATTTATATTCTTGAATCCAGTTTGCCAGTATAGAAATAAAAATGCCACACTAAATGACAAGAGAACTTGCTAATAATTGCAGAGCATATGGAGGCTTTGAATTAAACTTCAAAACATTTATTAAGTCACAGGTTTCAGTTGCACATTTAATTACCATTCTGCAATGAACTGGTCTCCATTTGTTTTGAGAAGTTGTCAAATAACTGGTTGAATTATACTATAATTTGGCCAACTATAATGCGGTGATTTCTACATTAAAATTTTAAGTATATTTGAATATGTATTAAGTCAGGGATTTCACAAAACACTTCTGTTTTAGCAGGCTGAGCTGTATTTAAATTCTAGTAATTCAAAGAAGAGAGGAGCAGAAATGTATCTGACAATCAGATTTTATACTTGGTTGGTATTTAGGAAAACACAGAAACCTAGAAATAAAGTCACCACTAAATATGAAATCAAATAATTTTAGAGTAAGAGGCTATAACACTGTGTACACTCAATAGTGAGAAATGCAAAGCAGCAAAATGAACAAAACTTTACTGAAAGAGAATAATAAAACTGAAAAATATTTACAATAAAAATGAAAACACACATGCTTTTAAAAATTGGTGTAATAATGTTTTATTCCCTCTACCACAAAGAGGTTTATGAGTAGACAAAAGTTTCATGTTATCCTCTACTACTGTGGAAAAGACATCACAGACTCAGAGTCTAAAATAAGCCCTTCTAATTTAGTTTAACAGTTGTACTGCATAAAGAAAATGGAGAAGGCACTCGCCAACCAGTAGCTAGATAGCTAGCATATCCAATGCCTTAAAAACCTCAAAATTACAGGTTTTCTTTTATATAGAGGTATAAGCTAAGGCTCCTCAGAAAAAATTGCCTTGTGATTGGTATTCACTGGAGAAGTAGGTCTTATCACACTTATGCCTTGGAGAGGGGGTTCATTTACTAAGGGGGAAATACCATGATACTCAGAAGAGGAAAGGATGGTCATAAGTGAGCAAATATCGAAAATCCGTTTCGAGGGGTACTGTTAACATACTGTTGAAAATGGCCATTGTGTTTGTCCAGTAAAACATAAGGGACTGGTTGTTGAGACTTACTTTATTTCTCCAACTGGAAGGCTATGTCTTGTCTAGTAACTCTTCTGGTTTGAGGGAATTAGAGGTGGTTTTTCACCCACCCTCTGAGACTACCCAAGTCACGCCTGTGTGTACATGGGCTCCGCCTGCTTTGCCAGATCTACTAGTGTTCATCATTACAGCAAAAGAAGCTTGGGAGAGAAGAACATGGGAAGTCAGATCCACAGAATTTTCCGAGTCTATGTCATAAGCCATAAATTTACTTGAAAGAATCTCTGTGTAATTCTCCAATATTACCTCTGTGCCTTCACTGAGTCTGTACAGATGCCAAGAGGAATGCCCTTTCCCTTGAGCTGCCACAAGGAGGTGAGAACCTGAAGATTCCCATTTAAGTTTAACTGGCAAAATTTATTCTGATAATGGATAAAACTATTAACAAATTTTTACAATAACTTTCAAGGAGTCTTTGAATAATGTTTGATCCTACTTGCAAACTTAATTAAAAACACGGCAGCATTTTAAACTACTTTAATTAATTTCCCTTTGTTAAGTACTCTGCTCAAACAACTAAAACCTCCTAAGTGCTAAATAGTACTAATATATCTAATAAATTAAACTTTTAATAAGTTGAACATACATCTCTTATTTTTAATAAATAAGATTTTTAAAGATTTCAGGGGCTTCCCTGGTGGCGCAGTGGTTACAAATCTGCCTGCCAATGCAGGGGATACGGGTTTGAGCCCTGGTCAGGGAAGATCCCACATGCCACGGGGCAACTAAGCCCGTGCGCCACAACTACTGAGCCCGTGTGCTGCAACTACTGAAGCCTGCACGCCTAGAGCCCATGCTCTGCAGCAAGAGAAGCCATCGTAATGAGAAGCCCGCGCACCACAATGAAGAGTAGCCCCCACTCGCCACAACTAGAGAAAGCCTGCGCGTAGTAACAAGGACCCAAGGTAGCCAAAAGTAAAATAAATAAATAAATAAATTTTAAAAAAGATTAGGACACAAAAACACAGAGAAGACTTATGTAGGGAAACAGGTAGAAGGCAGTCATCTACAAGCCAAGGGGAGAAGAAAGCAAACCTGACGACAACCTTGATCTCAGATATACAGTTTCCAGAACTTGGAGGAAATAAATTTCTGTAGTTTAAGCCACCCAGTTTATAATACTAGTTTTTTTGTATTTAGTTTTGGTTTGGCTTGGTTTGGTTTGGGTTTTTTTTTTAATTGAATACAGTTGACTGACAATATTAGTTTCAGGTATAAAACATAGTGATTTTATATTTTTATATTATGCACCATACAAAGTTATTATAATATTACTGACTATATTCCCTGTGCTGTATATTACTTCTCTGACTTATTTATTTTATAACTGATAGTGTGTACCTCTTGATCCCCTTCACCTATTTCGTTCATGCCCCACCACCCTCCCCTCTGGCAGCCATTGGTTTGTTCTCTGTATCTGTGAGTCTATTTCTGTTTTGTAATATTTGTTCTTTTGGGTTTTTTTAGATTCCACATATAAGTAAAAACATACAGTATTTGTCTTTCTCTGTCTAACTTATTTCACTTAGCGTAATACCATACAGGTTTATCCATGTTGTCGCATGTGGCAAGGTTTCATTCTTTTTTATGGCTGAGTAATATTCCATTGTATATATATACCACATCTTCTTTATCTATTCATCTGTTGATGGTCACTTAGGTTGCTTCCATACCTTAGCAATTGTAAATAATGCTGCAATAAACATTGGGGTACATATGTCTTTTCAAATTAGTGTTTCCATTTTCTTTGAAAAGTACACAGGAATGGAATTGCTGGATCATATGATAGTTCTATTTTTAATTTTTTGAGAAACCTCCGTTCTGTTTTCCATAGTGGCTGTACTAATTTACATTCCCACCAAAAGTGTGCTAGGGTTCCCTTTTCTCCACATCCTCACCAACATTTATTATGTGTTGTCTTTTTGATGATAGCCCAGGGGTGTGAGATGATATCTCATTGTGGCTTTTGCTTGTATTTCACTAATAATTAGTGATGTCGAGCATCTTTTCATGTCCCTGTTGGCTATCTGTATGTCATTTTTGGAAAAATGTCTATTCAGGGCCTCTGCCCATTTTTTTATATTAAGTTGTATTCATTCTATATGTAGTTTGGAAATTACCACCTTATTGGACACATAATTTGCAAATATCTTCTTCCATTCACTAGGTTGCCTTTTCGTTTTGTTGATGGTTTCCTTCGCTGTGCAAAACCTTTTTAGTTTAATGTAGTTCCATTTGTTTATTTTTGCCTTTATTCCCCTTGCTTAAAGAGACAGATCCCCCCCAAAAAATATTGCTACAATTTATGTCGGAGTGTTCTGCCTATGTTTTCTCCTAGGAGTTTTATGGTTTCAGGTCTTACATTTAGGTCTTTAATTCATTTTGAATTTGTTTTTCTACATGGTGTGAGAAAATAATCTAGTTCATTCTTTTATATTCTTTCAGCTGTGCAGTTTTCCCAACACCACATATTGAAGAGACTATCTTTTTTCCATTGTATATTTTTGCCTCCTTTGTCATAGATTAATTGACATTATAAGCATGGGTTTATTTCTGGGCTCTCTATTGCATATATATCTGTGTGTCTGTTTTTGTGCCAGCACCATACTGTTTTGATTACAATAGCTTTGTTATAGTTTGAAATCAGGAAGCATGATACCTCCTACTTTGTTCTTTTTTTTCTTGGGATTGCTTTGACTATTCAGGGTCTTTTGTGGTTCCATACAAATTTTTAAATTATTTGTTCTAGGTTTGTGAAAAATGCTATGGATATTTTGATAAGGATTGCATTGAATCGATAGATTGCTTTGGGTAGTATAGACAGTTTAGCAATATTAATTCTTCCAGCCCATGAACGTGGAATATCTTTCCATTTATTTGTGTTATCTTCAATTTCTTTCATCGATATCTTGATTTCCAAACACAGGTCTTTTACTTCCTTGGGTAGATTTATTCCTAGGTGTTTTATTCTTCTTGATGCAATTGTAAATAAAATTGTTTTCTTGATTTCTCTTTCTAATAGTTCATTATTGGTATGTAGACATGCAGCAGATTTCTGTATATTAATGTTGTATCCTGGAACTTTACTGAATTCATTTATTAGTTCTAATAGTTTTTTGGTGGAATCTTTAGGGTTTTCTATACATAGTATTATGTCATTTGCAAACAGTGACACTTTTACTTCTTCCTTTCCACATTGGATGATTTTCATTTCTTTTTCTTGTCTGATTTCTGTGGCAAGGACTTTCAATACTATGTTGAATAAAAGTGACAAGAATAGACATTCTCATCTTGTTCCTGATCTTAGAGGAAAATCTTTCAGCTTTTCACCATTGAGTATAATGTTAGCTGTGGGTTTGTCATAAATGACTTTTATTATGTTGAAGTATGTTCCCTCTATACCCACTTTATTGAGTTTTTATCATGAATGGGTGTTGAATTTTGTCAAATGCTTTTTCTGCATCTATTGAGATAGTCATGTGATTTTCATCCTTCATTTTGCTCATGTGTTGTATCATGTTGATTGATTTGCAGATATTGAACCATCCTTACATCCCTGTAATTAACCCCACTTAATCATGATGTATGATCCTTTTAATGTATTGTTGAATTTGGTTTGCTAATTTTTTGTTAAGGATTTTTGCATCTATATTCATCAGGGATATTGGGCTATAATTTTCTTATTTTGTGGTGTATTTTTCTGGTTTTGGTATCAGGGTAATGATAGCCTCTTAGAATGAGTTTGGAAGTGTTCCTCCTCTTCAATTTTTATGACATAGTTTGAGAAGGATAGGTATTAATTCTTCTTTAAATGATTGGTAGAATTCCCCTGTGTACCTGTCTGGCCCTGTATTTTTATTTGTTGGGAGTTTTTTTTTTATTATTACTGATTTAATTTCATTACTGGTAATTTGTCTGTTGAGATTTTCTATTTCTTTCTGATTCAGTCTTGGAAGATTGTAGGTTTCTAGGAATTTATCCATTTCTTCTAGATTGCCCACTTTGTTGGGATACAATTATTCATAATATTCTCTTATGATTGTTTATATTTCCATAATAGCAGTTGTTACTTCTGTTCTTTCATTTCTAATTTTATTTGGGCCCTCTCCCTTTTTTTCTTAATGAGTCTAGCTAAAGGTTCATCAATTTTGTTTATCTTTTCAAAGAACCAGCGCTTAGTTTCATTGATCTTTTCTGTTGGTTTTTTGGTCTCTACTTCATTTATTTCTGCTCTGATCTTTATTATTTCCTTCCTTCTACTAATTTTGGGCTTTATTTGTTCTTCTTTTTCTAATTCCTGTAGATATAAAGCTATGTTGTTTATTTGAGACTTTTTTTTTCTTGATGTAGAATTGTATCGCTATCAACTTCTCTCTTAGAACTGCTTTGGCCACATCCCAAAGATTTTGTGGTTTTTATTATTATTCTTTTCTATTGAAGTATAGTTGATGTACACTATTATATAAGTTACAGGTGTACAGTATAGTGATTCACAATTTTTAAAGGTTATACTCTAATTCTGGGAGTTCCCATTCAGTGGAAGTGGATCATCATAAAGTTCTTCATCCTCATCATCTTCACATTGAGTAAGCTGAGGAGGAGGAAGAAGAGAAGGGGTTGGTCTTGCTGTCTCAGGGGTGGCAGAGGCAGAAGAGTTGGAGGAGGTGGAAGGGGAGGCAGGTACGTTCAGTATAACTTTGTGGAAATACATCATAATTTCTGTCTGACTTTTTTGCTTTTTCATTTCTCTAAAAATGTTTCTATATGATACCAGTCTTTCTTCCACCATTTGCTTTAGTTTCAGTGCCCATACCATAGAAGGGTCCATGTCATAAAAGAAGTTAAAAGCAGTCTTGAGTAATCAGAAATCTTCTTCCACATTGTGTAATGTCAGTTTGTTCTGTCACTGCTTCTTCTATGTCTTCTTCCTCATTGTCTGGCACTGGTTTGGAAGCACTCACCAAGCCATCCTCTGTTCATTCCTCTGGTGTGGTGTCTATTAGTTCTTGAATTTCTCCAGGATCCATGCCTTGAAACCCTTCACCCCCCTCCTTTTTTTTTTGCCATATCCACCATCTCTTTCATGATATCCTTGATTGGCTCTGCCATAACTCCTGTGAACTCATGCACAACACCTGGACACAGTTTTCTCCAGCAGGAATTTATTGTTTCAGGATTGATGGCTTTCACAGCTTTTTCTATTACAGTGGTGACATCTTCAATGATGTAATCCTTCCAGACTTTCATGATGTTCTAGGAGCCCCTGATCTAGAGGCTGAATTAGAGAAGTTGTGTTTGGGGGCAAGTAGACCACATTGACACTTTCAGTGTTGAACTCATGGGGTTCTGGGTAGCCAGGGGCATTGTCCATAAACAAAAGAACTTTAAAAGGCAGACCCTTACTGTCAAGGTACTTCCTGACTTCAGAGACAAAGCATAGATGGAACCAATTCAGAAAAAGTGTTCTCATTGTCCAGCCCATCTTGTTGTACAACTGAAAGACTGGCAGCTGGTGTCTGTCTTTTTCCTACAAGGCTTAGGTGTTAGCAGCTTTATAGATAGAAGCAGTCCTGTTTATAAACGTGACTGCATTTGCACAGAATAGTAGAGTTAGCCTGCCCCTTCCTGCCTTAAATCCTGGTGCTTGCTTCTCTTCCTTACTGATAAATGTCCTTTGTGGCATTTTTTTTTCCCCAGAATAAGACACTTTTATATGCACAAAAAACCTGTTCAGGCAGACATCCTTTCTCTTTAATGATTTTCTTAATGGCATCTGGGAACTTGGTTGGCAGAAGCTGCTTCTCCTGTTATCTTAATTTTTTTTAGTCAAGACTCTTTCTAAAATTATCAAACCATCCTTTGCTGGCATTAACTTCTCCACCTTTAGATCCTTCACTTTTGCTTTAAGTTGTCATATAATAACTTTGGTTTTTCTCAAATCATATTAGAATCTATAGGTATGTCTTTCTTATAGCAATCCTGTACCCACATAAAAACTGCATTTTCAATTTGAGGTAAAAAGGTATTTCACAAAAAGTGCAAGGTTTTTGCACCTGCTGGCATAGCTGCAGCAATGGCTTCACAAATTTCCTTTTATTCTTTTACAATGGTCCTTACACTGGATTCATTTATCTGGAAATGGCAGGCAACCACAGCTGCAGACCTCAATCTACAGTACATATCTAGCAATTCAACTTCTTCTTATAATGTCATGACTTTTCTCTGCTTCTTGGGAGCACTTCCAGCATCACTGGTGGCACATTATGTGCATCCCATGGTGTTACTCAAGGTTTATGGTATTGGGCTAAACATGATGAAATATATGCTAGAACCACGAGACATCACTTGTTACTGCAATACACAATTTACTAAGGAGACTAACTGCTCACATGGAGATGATTAGCATCACACGATGTCTCAAGTGGACACTCACAACGCTTGCGCTTACCACAATAGCAACAGGAGGTGGCTACAAAATTATTACAGGATTACAATACACACTACAGTGAATTTTATGTAGTTATGGTTTAATACTGCATCTTTACGTTTGTTTACATTTCTCTCAACTGTGAGCAGTGCCATGTACAGTCTGTGTGTGTGTGTGTGTATGTGTGTGTGTACGTTTTGGTAAACTTTCACATTTTGTAATAGATTTGTGTATATTTTAAAGTAGCAAATGATAAAATAGACTAGTATCTGCATATATTTTCTACATTCATGACATACCTAACTTTTTCTTAATTTTTTCAATATTTCTAAGCCACATGGTTCATCTGCAACTTTTTTCAAATTGTCGCAAATCTCCAAAAAATTTTTCCAATACATTTACTGGAAAAAATCTGCATATAAGTGGACCCACACAATTTAAACTTGTGTTGTTCAAGAGTCAACTGGATTTGTTTTAAGCTAATAGTCATTTAACTTCAGACACATTCTAAAGGCTCTACATTTTTATTCCCCCTCCACATTTTGTTTTTCACATCATATTTTACATCTTTTTGTGTATCCCTTAGCTACTCATTATAGTTATTGTTGATTTTGTGACTTTTGTCTTTTAACCTTCATACTAGCTTTTTAAGTTGTTGATCCACTGCCTTTACTATGTATTTACCTTTACCAGGGAGATTGGAGATTTTTCCCTTCATATATTTTCTTATTTCTTGTTATGGCCTTTTCTTTTTCACTGAAAGAAGACCCTTTAACATTTCTTGTAATGCTAGTTTCACGGTGATGAACTCTTTTAGTTTTTGCTTGTCTGGGAAACTCTTTACCTCTCCTTCAATTCTGAATGATAACCTGGCTGGGTAGAGTATCCCTGGTTGTAAGTTTTTTTTCCTTTCAGCACTTTAAATATGTTATGCCACTCTCTTCTGGCCTGTAAAGTTTTTGCTAAAACATCTGCTGATAGGCTTTTGGGTTTATATAGCCTTGTGATAACCTTTTTCCCTTGTATGTGACTTTTTGTTTTTCTCTTGCTGTCTTTAAAATTCTCTCTTTATCTTTAACTTTTGCTATTTTACTTACGGTATATATGTCATGGTGTGTATCTTTTGGGGTTCATCTTGTTTGTGACTCCCTGTGCTTCCTGGACCTGGATATCTGTTTCCTTTTCCACGTTAGGAAAACTTTCAGCCATTACTTTTTCATCAAATACTTTTTCTGCCCTTTTCTCTCTTTCTTCTTTTTCTGGGACCCCTATAATGCAAATGCTAGCACACTTGATGATGTCCCAGAGGTCCCTTAAACTATCCTCATTTTTTTAAAATTCTTTTTTTTCTTTTTGCTGTTCTGATGGAGTGATTTCCACTATTTTGTCTTCCAGGTCACTTATTCGTTCTTCTGTATCACCTAATCTGCTGTTGATTCCTTCTAGTGTATTTTTATTTTATTTATTGTATTCTTCAACTCTGATTAGTTCTTTTTTATATTTTCTAACTCTTTGTTGAAGTTCTCATGTGTCTCTCTATTCTTCTCCTACCTCCAGTGAGCATTTTTATGACTGTTGCTTTGAACCCTTTATCAGGTAAACTAATTATTTTCATTTTATTAGGGTTTTTTCCTCAGGCTTTGTCTTGTTCTTTCGTTTGGAGCATATTCCTCTGTCTTCTTTCTGTGTCTGACTTTTGTCTGACTTTCTGTGTTGTCTCTATGACTGAAGCTGTAGTAAGTGTGGCTGGGACTTTTTCTGAGGCGTGCTTATGCAGCCACCTTGGCAGGGTGGGCTTGATCCAGAGTTCAGCATGTGCCAGGGGCTGTAGCTTGGTGGGAAGGGCGTGAGGACTGGAACTAGAGGGGCTACAGCTGGAGCCTAGCACAGGCCAGGGCTTCTTCCGTGGTGTGCCAGGGGCTACCCCTTTGGCAGGGGGTTTGGAGCTGAGGGGCTAGAGCCAGAGTCTGGTGCAGACCAAGGCTTCTTCTGGGGTGCTCTGTGGGCCACTGCCTTGGAGGGGCATAGAGGGGGCGCTGGAACCAGGCAGGCTAGAACCAGAGCTCAGCACACAAGCCAGCGCCTCTCTCAGGGCATGCAGGGGGCCACCCTCTCAGCAGGGGGATTGGAGCTGGAGCTGGGTGTGGGCTGGGGGGACATGCTGGAGTAACCTTGGCAGGCCATCTAGAGGGCCAGGAGCTTTTCAATCTGCTGCCTCTGAGCTGGGACTCAGAGCAAGTTAAGTGTGTGTGTGAGCCCTTTAAGAGAGGAGTCTTGGTTTCCTACAGCCCTCTGGCTCTCCCAGTCATAAGCCCCGCTGGCTTTCAAAACCAGTTAAGGGAGCTCATCTTCCCAGTGCCAGTCACCGGGGCTGGTGTGCCCAATGTGGGGCTCGAACCCCTCACTCTTTAGGGAGGACCTCCAAGTTTGTGATATCTCCTTCCTCTTTTGGGTCATCCACCAGGGGTGCAGGTCCTGACTAGATCGTTTCTTTTCCCCTCCTAACCCACCGTGGTGTAGTTTTTTTCTTCATATCCTTAATTTTTTCTTTATATCCTGCTCTTCTGCAGGTCTTCAGGTCCTTCTCAGAGAGAGTTGTTCTGTATATTGTCATTGTTTTGGTGTGTCCATGGGAGGAGGTGAATTCAGAGTCTTCCTATTTTTGCCATCTCTGTTTGTGGTTCAGAATATATTATGCTTCATTAACTTTGTCTCTTTTATGATGCTTAGAAGAGAATCTTGAACATAATTACAGTTCACATAATGGAATTGAACCATGCTTATGCATAAAAAAGAAATATTATTTTCATTATTTCAAATATAGGGTCTTGGTAGAATGGATTAAGAATGCCCAGTGTACATTAAATATGTACAGTTTTTTTGTATGTGAATTATACCTCAATAAAGTGGGGTTTTTTTAATGCCCAAATGGGAACTAGGTTAAAAAATTATCAGACTGCTTTCAGCCTTATAAGCCACACTCGTTCCCATTCTGTTAGCAGCCAGAGTCCTACACCCCCAAGGATAAACTTTGTTCTGCATCCACACCTCAATTCATTTCCATGTGCTCCATATCCAACCCCATACCTCCTCCATCTGGCCTTCTAATGGTGCCACCCTTATATCCCAAGTTGTTATCTTAGACATTGTCACTATTCTAAAATCCCAGAAGAGAGGACAATTCTAATGAGTTAAGAAAGGTTTTCTCAGGAGAGATGATATTTTGACCATTTTCTCAAGAAATTATACACATCTCTATAAACACAAAAATTTCCCCCCAAGGGAATTCCCTGGTGGTCCCGTGTTAGGACTTCATGCTCTCACTGCCGAGGGCCCGGGTTCAATCCCTGGTTGAGGAACAGAGATCCCGCAAGCTGCATGGCATGGCCCCCAAAAAAAAAAGCTTTCCCCCAAATTCCAAGAGTTTCAAAAAATCCCATGAATCCCATTTATGGAATAGGTTCACAGACCCTTGGGTTAATAATCTATTTTTTAGGCAAAAAGGAGTTATCAAATGCAAGGAAATTTTATTGTTTATTTTTTGTTCAAAATTCTTGTTATCTCTATCTTTCTCTGTCTCTGATTTATCAATGAATAACTGTAAGGATTACTGATCTTTGGGATCCTTTGGGGCAGAGCCTGCTGGTTAGCTACCTAATATCCATTCTTGGTTTCTTCTGATTTTATTTAGAATAGTAATGGGTGCAATTAATTTCCCAGCCTTCTTTGTGGCTAGTTTGGTTGTGTGACCAAGTTTAGTCAATGACATGTAAACAGAGGTTGTTGGATAGGCCCTTTTTGCCCCTCCACCCTTCATCTTTCTTGTTTCCAGGAAATGTGGATATGATAGCTAGAGGTCCAACAGCCATCTGGACCATATATCTATTTTAAAAAAGAAAACCACATGCTATTATGGTGGGGAAAAAGAAGGTCAAAGAAGGCAGACTCCTTGAAGATTTCATGAAGCTGCCTCACCAGCACTAGAATATCTATTTCTGGACTTTTTTACATAAAAAAAGAAATCTTTATGTGTTTACATCACTATAATCAGTTCTCTGTTACCAAGAGCTAAATGAAAATTCCTTCTGCTTTTTTCAGTAGTCAACAAAACACCAGCTATATACCACTCTAACCCTATTTTATGGCAAAGAGAGTGGGGAAACTTTTTCTTCATTTAGAAAACCCTGTGAGCAACAGACTTGGGATGACTACCTCAAGTCCATTACTAGAGGATAGTTCTTATTCAAGCAAAACAGAGTGTAGAGAAACGTTCCCCAAGAATGTTAGGCACAAGTCCCTTATCAGTTAAAAAATAATGACTCTGTTTAGTCTTCATAGTTCTCCAAAGGTATGATGAATATCTCTCTTTGTCCACAATGAGAAAACATATATGAGGGATGCCTAACAATGTTAGCCCACTAACCTCCTCTTAAGCCACAGATGTATTTTCCTCCTGGGGCTATCCAGAGCAGAGGCTTTTATAGTCAGAATGTTTCTGGTTCTACTTTTCACTTTCAGTAGCTGGAATCTGGAGTCTACCCACCATTTCCATTCATATTCCACAGGTACTTCAATTTCAATATGTTCAAAATGGAACCTGCCTCCCTTCCTCTCAATGACCAAATGGATGGTACTGGAGCCAGAAATCTGGGAATAATCCCACATTCCTTCTTCTACCTCCCATTGGTCGCTATGTAACTGTGGTCCTACTACCTACATTTTTCTTGTGTCCTCTTGCTCTTCCACTCTCTCGTCATTTCTCATCTGGTCTATATCAATTCCTGAATAACTACTGCCTTGCCCCCATCTAACTCATATTCCACGATATAAATAGATTAATCTTTTGAAAATGAAAATCTGATCAGTTTAAAATTCAAATCTCTTAGCAGGAAATCAGAGGCCTATTAGAATCTATTCCATGATTGTCCCTGTAATGCCATCTTTTGCTGCTTCATCCCATGCCCTAGATAGCAGCCAAACAAAACCACCAGCAATTTACCAAATGAGTCATGCTCCATCATATCTCCACAGCTCTTTCCTATCTTCCTTACCTGGAAAACTACTATTCATGCTAAAACTTAATTGAGGCATTACCACCTCGAGGTAGCCTACTTTGATTCTGCCCCCAAGAAGCAATTATGATATTTAAGAACATAGTTCATCTACCACATGATCCAGCTATCCCACTTCTGGGTATTTACCCAAAAAATATGAAGAACATTAATCCAAAAAGATACCTGCACCCCCATGTTCATCACAGCATTATTTATAGTAACCAGGATATGGAAACAACCTGAGTGCCCATCAATGGATGAATGAATAAATATGTGGTATACACACACACACACACACACACACACACACACACAATGGAATACTAGTCAGTCATAAAAAAAGATGAAATCTTGCCATTTGCAACAACATGATTGGAACTTGAAGGTATTATTCCAAGTGAAATAAGTCAGATGGAGAAAGACAAATACTGTATGATTTCACTCATATGTGGAATATAAAAAAACTAATAAACAAACCAAAACAAAATAAATCAACAAATCAAACCAAACAAAGACAAACACGTAGATACAGAGAACAGAGTAATGGTTACCAGAGTGGAAGGAGCGGGGGTTGGGAGAATGGGTAAAGGGGATCAACAGTACGGTTACAGATGGAAAATAAATTTTTGGTGGTGAGCACATTGTAGGGTATACAAAATTAGAAATATAATGTTACACACATGAAACATATAATGTTATAAATCAATGTTACCACCATAAAAAAATAATTTAAAAAAATTTTTTAAAGAACACAGTTCATGAGTTCAAACAATGGCTCTGTGATCTTTTTCAAGTAATTTAGCCTCTCTGTGCCTCAATTTCTTCATGTGTAAATTGGAGATAAATTCTCATAGGGTTATTGAGAAAAATGAACAAGATACTATATATAAAAGTGGTTTGAACTATTCCTAGAATATTGTAAGCACTCAATATATGTGAGCTACTTTTCTTTCTAAGAGTAAGTTAATTCCTTAGTTTTGTGGTCCCAGCCTTCCATGACCTACTCAAATGTGTGTGGAAGTTGTGAACTGGCTCACAAAGTCTCATCCACTTGTATTTGGAAAAACTAGAAAGTTAAAAATATGACTCTGACTCCCTCAGGCCTAAGGTTCTTCATTCAAGCTCTGCCCACAGGCAAGAAGAGCAGATATCAATCAGAGGTCATCATCTTGGCAGTCTCTGCTAGCAAACATTACCTTGGAAGTGACTACATTTCAGATTCCTGGGTATTGGAAAGCATCGTATTGAGCAGATTCCCTACAGGTAGAAGCTATGAGCAGCTATGAGTATCCATTCTTCAGTTTCATGGGTGTTCAGAGGTAAAAGCACAGTGGCAATAGAGGCAGTGGTAGTAGTCTTGACTTTGGCACAGCCTTTATGAGGCCTCAAGCATGGTAGCTCCCCCGTAGGTCAGTTCTTTATTGTTCTGAAGACATTTCTGGAGGCCCAGCCTGGAATCTGTTCCTTCTCCATTCTAAAAATCTTGTAAGCACCTAATTCCCTGTATTAAATTCCTTACTGCTTTGACTATCTAGGATGGTTTCTGTCTCCTGCAATGAATCCTAAATAACAAGCTAACAGACCCCAGTATTAGCTTTCATTTCTCCCAACATAAACTCTGCAATCCATTTAGGGTGCTCCCTGCTTCCCAGTTACTCCATGTTTTCTTCCCCTCCCCACTTTTCTTATACCATTTCTACCCCGTTCGCCTCCTCCCTGGAATCACTCCTATAATCCCAAATCTTCTATTTGAAACTACATTTTTAGAAAGCTCCTTGGTCCATATTCAGTTATAGCTCTAAAATAAGCAATTTTTATTTTGTAACTTTTGGCAAAAGCAACCCACAAGAGTAAAATAAGGATTAGGAAAGTTCAGAAACATATACTCACAACCTAGCCAAGAAGATTTCATGAATCATTTCCAGATTTCCATAGAAGTCATAATGTATGGTGGAGATCTTTTTCTCAGGACTTTGTAGGGCTTTTCAATATCTATTCAATGTCTCTTACTTCCGGGAAAAGAAATTTCTATAGCCCCAAGTTCAACATACAAATAGCATTAAGCTAAGTTGTATTACCCTTGGGGAATACAAGATTTTGAATCAAAAGAATCCATTTTGGGGACTTCCCTGGTGGCACAGTGGTTAAGAATCCACCTGCCAATGCAGGGGACATGGGTTCGATCCCTGGTCCGAGAAGATCCCACATGCCGCAGAGCAATTAAGCCCGTGCACTACAACTACTGAGCCTGCGCTCTAGAGCCCGCGAGCCACAACTACTGAAACCCGCACGCCTAGAGCCTATGCTCTGCAGCAAGAGAAGCCACTGCAATGAGAAGCCTGTGCACTGCAAAGAAGAGTAGCCCCTGCTCTCTGCAACTAGAGAAAGCCTGCGGACAGCAATGAAGACCCAACACAGCCAAAAATAAATAAATAAATAATTTGGAAAAAAGAATCCATTTTGGACCAAAATATGTAAGTGCTTCAAGTTTTAAAATAGCTAAGTAATGCTTAATTTCAGCACCTTTTTATATGAGCTAAGGTATGGACCCCAGTCTTCATTTGGGTCATATATTTTAAGGTCTGGAAATAACAGATCTTGTTCAGTAATCTTAGGCAACTAGTTTATCTGAGAAAATTATACAATTAAAGCAAAGGTCAGCAACATAAAAATACTGTCATTCTAAAGCTACTGAGATTGTGTTGGATTCAGTAGGAAGTCTAGAAACATGTTCCTCTACTGTGTCTTCTCAGAAGTGGCTTTTTCATTGTCCAAGGCACTCTGAACATTGTGGATGCCAGTACACTTAAGTAGAAACCTTCCTGTGAGGAAAGCAACAGTAATTCAACTTTGTTAAACTGTGTTACATATGCTATTTAAAAAAACAAAACAAAAAAGCAGCATCTGATAGCTTCAGGATCTTATATAAATTTTTGTGAAATAGCTCTTTATTTTTTTTTAACTCCTTCTCTATCGAAAGCTAAGGCTTAAGCATGAGTCCAAGGGACTGACTAGCGAGCAATCTGAGTAAATACACAAAGCCGTATGCTCCAAATTGTCTCAGTCTTCTGAGCCCAACACATTTTCAAAGGAAAACCCTAAGTACCCGAACTTTCTCTTCTCTTAAGCCCAGTTCATTCCCAGGAGGCATCTTAGTCATGCCACCTCTGGTGGGTGATCCTTCCAACCTCCACATATGGTCATTTTCTATTGCTACTGTAACAATTTACTACAAATTTAGTGGCTTAAAACATTACTCATTTATTATCTCACAGTTGTAGTCAGAATTGCAGGAGGACTCAGATGGGTCCTTTGGTCAAAGTTTCATCAAGATGCTGGCTGGCCTGGACTCTTTTCTGGAAACTTTTGAGTGAAAATCCACATCCAGTCTCCTTCAGGTTGCTGGAGCAATTGTTCCCATTTCCGGGAGTCACCCACAGCTTTTAGAAAATACCCACTGTTCTTGGTTCATACCCCCTTCCTTTAAAGCCAGAAACAGCGTTCCAAATCCTTAGTGTTTCAAATCAGTCTGACTTCTCTGCATCTCTCTAACTTACTCTTCAGCCTCCTTCTTCTGGTTTAAAGGCTCATGTGATTACACTGGATCTACCTAGAAAATCCAGGAATCTTCCTATTTTAATATCAAATGATTATTATATCTGCAAAGTTCCCTTTTACCATGTAAGGTAATATATTCATAGTCCCAGGGATTTGGGACTATGGAATCTACTTGGGGACCATAATTCTGTTGACCACAATCAGACATATCTGAAACTGAGGGTTTGCAGCTGGAGTACCTGCTTCTTATAGTGGACCCGGGGTAGGGAGTGGGGAGTGGAAATCTCCTTATTCACATGTCCACTTCAAATCCCTGAAGGATAATTGTTACAGTAGCAATAGAAAATGACCATATGTGGAGGTTGGAAGGATCACCCACCAGAGGTGTCATGACTAAGATGCCTCCTGGGAATGAACTTCAAATCCCTTATAATCATCGCATAGCAATAAATATATTCTCCTATCCAGTATTTTTAATCAAAAAAATGTGGAAACTAGTCTGGTCACATGCAAATTATAATTATGAAGTCAATACTCAGAATAAGGCATTATATGTGTTTGATAGTGTGTGACTATGTGTGACATGAGATTACATGTGAATTTTTGTGTCTGTGTGTATATGTATTGTGTAGAGTCAATGTACTACACTGGGGGGCAGGGGGGAAGTGGATTGGACAGCTAGACTTCTGAGGTTTTGCACCAATTCTTGTACAAACTGCCTATGCGACTTTGAACAAATCATTTAAGAAACTCTGGTCTCCGTTTTTTCTATTGTGAAGTCAAGTATTTTGTTAGGTTAATATCCAGCTGATAATTCTGTAACTTAAATAATTTATATTTATATAAAATAAAAAGGCACATAAACCATAGATCAATTTAGTAAAAATATTTCCTCATAGGAAGATTGTGATTTTTATTAAAATTTCTACTATTATCAAAAAGACAAGAGATAACAAATGCTGGCATGGATGTGGAAAAAAGAGAACCCTTGTGCACTGTTGGTAAATTGGTGCAGCTACTATGGAAAATAGTATGGAGTTTCCTCAAAAAATTAAAAATAGAACCACCATATGATCCAGCAGTTCCAATCCTGGATATTGATACAAAGGAAACAAAATCACTGTCTCAAAAGATATCTGCACCCCCATGTGCATTTCAGGATTATTTACAGTTCAATAACCAATATACAGAAACAACTTAAATGTCCATCAACAGATAAATGAATGAAGCAAATGTGATATATGTATATATATATCACATTGGAATATTATTTAGCCCTGAAAAAGAAGGAAAACCTGCCATTTGCAACAACATGGATGGACCTTGAGAGCATTATGCTAAGTAAAATAAGTCAGACAGAGAAAGGCAAATACAGTAGAATCAAAAACTCAGAGAACAGATTGATGGTTACCAAAAGTGGAGGGTGAAAGGTGGACAAAATGGGTGAAGGTGATCAAAAGGTACAAACTTCCAGTTATAAGATAAATAAATTCTGAATATGTAATTAATGTACAGCAAGGTGACTATAGTTAACAATACCATATTGCATATTTGAAAGCTGCTAAGAGAGTATATCTTAAAAGCTCTCATCATAAGAAAAAGAAATGTGTAACTGTGTGGTGATGGATGTTAACTAAACTTATTTTGGTGATCATTTCACAATATACACATATATCGAATCATTATGTTGTACACCTGAAAGTAACACAATATTATATGTCAAGTATATCTCAATGTTTTAGAATTTCTGCAAAGTATATTTCATTTCTTCCTAGAAAAATCACCAATTTTGTTACTTAAAAAAGAAGTTTACAAGTTTACAAATCGACTTCTCAAGAAACAAAATAGAATTTATAAAAAAAAAAGTTCAGGGCTTCCCTGGTGGCGCAGTGGTTGAGAATCTGCCTGCTAATGCAGGGGACACGGGTTCGAGCCCTGGTCTGGGAGGATCCCACATGCCGCGGAGCAGCTGGGCCCGTGAGCCACAACTACTGAGCCTGCGCGTCTGGAGCCTGTGCCCCGCAACGGGAGGGGCTGCGATAGTGAAAGGCCCGCGCACCGCGATGAAGAGTGGCCCCCACTTGCCGTAACTAGAGAAAGCCCTCGCACGAACCGAAGACCCAACACAGCCAAAAATAAATAAATAAATAAATAAATAAAGTAGCTATAAAAACGTTGTCACCCCTTTAAAAAAAAAAAAAAAAAAAAAAGTTCAACATCTTAAGATTCATATATATCCTAATGCAAAAGATGGTTATCAAAATTTCTTCCTAAGAAGGCAACATAAGCAGCATAAATCCTGCAGATTTAACCCATCCTTTTTTTCCTGTGGTGAATTCTGACACTAGTCACTCTTCCTCTTACAGTCACAGCAGATTCCCTTTGCTACAGTTCACAGCATCTATTTCCCAGTGCACAAGTGATTGCACAAGACATATATTTAGTGAAACATACTTAATATGTGTTTTGGGTACAAGAGGTAATGTCAGCTATTACGTGGACCCAAAACCCAAATAATCTAAATAAAGTTCGTTGAATATAGTTAAAAGCGTTCATATTAACAGAATCTCAGATTGTTTTTCCCTGAAAGAGATTCATAGTTTAAAACCTCTTTCAAACCAGTTAATCTTACAAGCTAACATTTTCCATGACTTGCTTTAATTTCAAACTACCTAAGGGCAATTATTTTTGTTTACTTGAACTAGTACAATCAATCTCTTAAAAAGTAGTTTATATTTCCCAATAGTTGCTGCTGATATTCAGAGAGTTTATAACTTCATAGGTGAGGCAGAAAAGTACAGGAATTTATGTTTGTTCTATTTCCATATGACATATTCATACTATTTCTTTTATGATTACTGGAGAATATTTCAAAAGGCAGAAACCATCTCTATTTCTTATATCACATAGCATAGTACTCTGAACATTGTGGTTGCCCAATAAATATCATTGCATACTTTATTAATAAAATTCATGGATCTCAATAGAGCATATAACAAGGTAGAGAAGAGTCCAGTTCTACCTAATGCTAATTAGTTATTACCCAAAGCCTTAGGTTCAGTTCTTTTTTGTTGCTGTCTGGTTGCCACATTTTTTAAATCAAATTTATTCAGGTACAATTTACATAAAATTAAATGTACCCATTTTAAGTATCGATGAATTTTGACGAATGCATAATCCACCAGCATAATCAAAAATATGTGTGTACATATATGTCTATAGGCATACATATATATTATGTGCATGTGTGTGTGTAGATTTGGGAGAGAGGTTTTTTTTTTTTTTGAACCTTCATTTCTTTTTTTCTTCTTAACAATACATTGTGGAGTTCTTTCCACAGCAAAGCATGCAGCTCTCATTCTTTTAATGGCTATATATTATTCCATTAGAAGTAGCTATCAACACTCTGTAAACTCTGTGGAATTCATTTTTTTATTATTATTATTTTTTAACATTTTTATTGGAGTATAATTGCTTTACAATGGTGTGTTAGTTTCTGCTCTATAACGAAGTGAATCAGTTATACATATACATATATCCCCATATCTCTTCCCTCTTGCGTCTCCCTCCCTCCCACCCTCCCTATCCCACCCTCCTAGCTGGTCACAAAGCACGGAGCTGATCTCCCTGTGCTATGCGACTGCTTCCCACTAGCTATCTATTTTACATTTGGTAGTGTATATATGTCCATATATACACTACCACTCTCTCACTTTGTCCCAGCTTACCCTTCCCCCTCCCCATGTCCTCAAGTCCATTCTCTAGTAGGTCTGCGTCTTTATTCCTGTCTTGCCCCTAGATTCTTCATGACCATTTTTTTTTTTAAGATTCCATGTATATGTGTTAGCATACAGTATTTGTTTTTCTCTTTCTGACTTACTTCACTCTGCATGACAGACTCTAGGTCCATCTACCTCACTACAAATATATTTTGTTTCTTTTTATGGCTGAGTAATATTCCATTGTATATATGTGCCACATCTTCTTTATCCATTCATCTGTCAATGGACACTTAGGTTGCTTCCATGTCCTGGCTATTGTAAATAGAGCTGCAATGAACATTGTGGTGCATGACTTTTTTTGAATTATAGTTTTCTCAGGGTATATGCCGAGTAGTGGGATTGCTGGGTCGTATGGTAGTTCTATTTTTAGTTTTTAAAGGAACCTCCATACTGTGGGAGAGAGTATTTTTGATGTAAAATTCTTTGAGTTTTGAGACCAGTGTAGACTCATGTAAGCATCTCTACAATCAAGATACTAAATAATTTTATTACCCTAAAAAATTCCCTCCTGCTACCCCTTTGCAAGCACATCCTTCCCAGACCCACAGACGCTCACAGCCACTGATCTCTTCTCTGTCTCCATAGTTTTGCCCTGTCCAGAATGTCATTTAAATTCAATCATATAGTATGTAACGTTCTGAGACTTCTTTCACTTAGTATAATTCCTTTGAGATTCATTCACGTTGTGTACATCAGTAGTTCAGTATTTTTATTCTGAAGTAGTATTCTATGACATGGAGGTACCACAATTTATGCATTCACCCATTGAAAGGTACTTGGATTGTGTTCAGTTCTTGGCGATTATGAATAAAACTGCTATAAACCTTTTTGTACAGGTTTTTGCATGAACATAAGTTTTTATTTCTCTAGGGAAAAACATGGGGAAGGGGTTGCTGGGTCATAGTAAATGTATGTCTACATTTATAAGGAACTGCCAAATTATTTTCCAGAATGACTGGGACGTTTTGCATTTCCCAGTAGCACTGTATGAGAGTCTCAGTCAGCACATTCTTAGTAGCACTTGGTAGTGTTAAGGGGTCTTTCGTTCTTCTTTTTATTTTTTGTTTTAGCTTTTTGTTTGGTTTTTTGTTTCTTTTAGTCATTCTAATCAGTGTGTAGTGCTTTTAACATACACTTCCCTAGTGGCTAATGATGCTGAGCATCTTTTTACTTATCTGCTCTCTGTATGTCTTATTTGGTGAAGTATTTATTCAAGTCTTTTGCTCATTTTTTCACTGGGTGTTTGTTTTCTTGCAGTCAAGTTTTGAGAGTTCTTTATATATTCTGGGTACATTGTTTTGTCAGATACATGATCTGCAGATGTTTTCTTCCAGTCTGCTCTTTATCATCCTCTTAATGGTGTCTTTTGCAGAGCAAATGTTTTCAACTTTGATGAAGTTCAATTTATCCATTTTTGAGAAATCATGCTTCAGTGTTGTATCCAAAAACTGTTTCCCAAACCCAAGGTCATGCGGGTTTTCTTCTATGTACACTTCTAAAATCTTGATAATTTCATGTTTATATCAATGATCTATTTTGAGTTAACTTTTGTGTAAGGTGTAAAATTAGGATTTTTTGAATATGGATGTCCAATTATTCTAACACCATTTGTTGAAAAAAGTTCCCTTTCTTCATTGAATTGCCTTTGCACCTTTGTCAAAAATCAATTGACTATATATTTGACTATTCTGTTCCATTGATTGACGAGTCCATTGTTTCACCAGTATCACACTATCTTGATTACTGTGGATTTATCATAAGTCAAAATCAAGTACTATGGTTATCCTACTTCAGTCTTTTTTTTTTCAGAATTGTTCTATTGCAATTCCTGTGTCTTTACATGTAACTTTAGAATCAGCTTATCTGTATCTACAAAATATCCTTATTGGATTTTTATTTGAATTCATTTAAATCTTACATCAGTTTGAGAAAAATTGGTATCTTAATTATATCAAGTCTTCTAATCCATGAACATGGTATCTCTCTTCACTCATTTGGGTCTTTCTTTTTTATTAGGTTATTGAGTGTTTTTTTTAGCTTTAGTGTATAGATTCTGTACATGCTTTTAGTTAGAATTATCCTAAATTAATTTTTATGGAACTATTTTAAATTGTATAGGGTTTTTCTTTTCAGTTTACAATTGAACTATTGAAACTTGCCAGTATATAGAAATACTGGATGCATATTATAGTAGAATGCATATATAGTAGAACTTTATCAAAGGAAAGTATAGGATGATGATTGGACTCAAAACCAATTGAAGAAATTTCACCAAAGGATGGAGAAATTTTAGTTCAAATAGAAGACTGAAGGAGACGAGATAGGCTATGATAGCTGACTTCAGACATTTGAAAACTGTGAGTAACTTTAGGAGTCATACATTTGTTTTACAGAGATAAAGTCTGAAATTAATGAGAAAATCAGGATTTCCACTGCCTAATATGTTTAAGAATTAATATGCTGCAAACTGGAACTCTCTAAGAAAAGAGATCTGTGAATATTTTATCATGGTTTTTTCTATCAGAAATCAGCCAAACTAAATAGCCTACATATTTCTAAGGTTTTAGAAACATGTTCTCTGAGCTTCCTGGATCTGTGTTTTGGTGTCTGGTTACTTTGCAGGAATTCTCAGTCATTATTGTTTCAAATATTTCTTCTTCTTTCTTTCTTCTCCTTCTTGTATTCCTATTACACATATGTTACACATTTTGTGGTTGTCCCACGGTCCTTGGATATTCTGTTCTGGTTTTTGTCTTTTTTTTTTTAGTTGGTCTTTGTTTTCTTTGCTTTTGGGGTTTTGAGGATTCTATTGATATATCTCTAGTTCAGAGATTCTTTCCTCTGCCTTTGGTTTTATTTTAAAGAAATCTTAATGTTGGGAAGCTTACATCTCTCTCTTTAAGAGTCAAGAAGTGTGATGAGTTTGAGATTTTACCTTACTTGGAAGCTAATAACTTAGTCTGGCACAGTTTTGTGAGTGCTGGCAGAAGGCATAAGACTTCTGAGTCAGAGACAAAGGCACAGCAAGTAGCCTGCGGATCACATTTGTGCCAGTTCCCCTTGTCCCCGCTGTCTCACAGGGACACTGCACAGGGTCCAAGTGGATGTTGCACAGACAGTGTGTCTTCATCAAGCACAGAAACCTTGAGCTTAGGGAACTTGAATCTTCTGTAATGGGCAGTAAGCCTGCCTGAATTCTTTGCCCCAAATTAAATCATTACCTTTATGAGACTGCACAGTAAACAACCCTGCTTTCTTGCTCCAGGGAAGACACTATTTCCATTTTCCAATGCTGTTTGCTATACAAACATCCTTGAAAAGATAGTCCAGACCAGAGATGGTCAATGCCTTTGCTCACAAGACATGCAGAAACATAAGAGACTCATAGAGAATTGTCTTATAAAGGAGAAGGAAGGAAAGAAGGAAGGAAGGAAGGAAGGGAGGAAGGAAAGAAGGAAGGAAGGAAGGAAGGGAGCAAGAAAGAAAGGGAGGGAGGGAGGAAGGAAAAAAGAAATGGAAGAAAGAAAAGACAGGAGAAAGGGAGGGAGAGATAGAGTTCAGCATTTGAAAGATTTTTTAAAAAATATTTATCTATTTATTTATTTATTATTTTTGGTTGCGGCATGCGGACTCTTAGTTGTGGCATGCATGTGGGATCTCATTCCCTGACCAGGGATCAAACCCGGGCCCCCTGCATTGGGAGCACGGAGTCTTACCCACTGGACCACAAGGAAAGTCCCTGAAAGATTTTTATATACATCCCAAAGGGAGCAAATTACCTCTAGAGGTAAATGTTGCCTAAATTAAGCTTGTTCGTATGCACAGAATAAAATTGGTGTTAGACCAGAGAGCAATACTGTACAACTCTGTGTATTTGAATGACAAGAACATTTACAGATAATGGGTTATTTGAGGAGGCTGCTGGAAATATTTTCTTCCTCACCTCCATGAGGCAGTTCAGACTAGATTATGTTAGCTCAGATATACTCAGTGATAGGGGTCCCCATCCATATCTGACCTTTGCAAATGATAGCAATACAATTGTTCTAAAAGTTTTTGAGATCCAAGGTTGATTATAAACTGCCTTTATTCTAGAACATAAGCAAGACTGAGCATATTTTGAGGCATGATGGAAATAAGACTAAAGAGATCTATTGAGGAAGAAAAATGAGTAGACGATAAAGGAGCTATATATAAGTGGCATTGGTGACAATATTTTGTATAGTCAATGGATACTATGCCAGCAGTATTGGCAGTGTCAAGAGAACCTTGGCACAGATATCAGTACCACCTATGTCAATATGGCAGGGCAGTATCAGTGTACACATCTCCCAGAACCAGTAGTGATGGCACCTGCACTGGGTCTTACCTAAGTACTGCACATAGAAGACATCACCAGCAAACCAAAGTGAAAGAGGAGGCAAATAACAGATAACTTATCACATGTAAGACACTTCTGGCAGAAATATCAAAGAGATAAGTGTCCATGCAGAGTGAATAGTGGCAGAGCCAGAGAAATATTTCTTCTTTTCAATTGTCATTATTATTCTATTTTGCCCCCAAGATTGGAGTAACCTGAGAAACATGGTTTACTTATAAAATAGTGACTTCATTTCTGAACACAGATGTCTTTAATGACAAATCTAGAATTAACCTTGTGACATTATTTCTCCCCTCAATCAAACATTCCCAGTTCATAGATACAGAAATGTATAATTTTATGTATAATACAGTTTTTAACTGAATAGGTCATCTTGACAGTATTGTTTTATTACAGTATTTTCAGGGGATTTTCTTTGGACAACCCCATTTGTAATAACTGGAATTTTTCTTTTTACTTAAGCAGCTAAAATGTCAGGACAAGGAACACAAAATCCATTACAAAGATTATTTAAATTCCTCTCATCAAAACCCCAACATTTATTTTAATCACAAGATAGCTTTCAAGCCTACAATATTTCTTGTCTAAACTGGAACATTGGCCCAAATCATTCAGATCTTGTTTTTCTAAGCTGACTGTGTTACACATCTTGCACGTAGCTCCATACTTTCCTGTGGAATGAATTACGCCACCAACTGTTGATCCAAAATTTCTCATAGTAACTTTTAAGGCAACAAGCAAGAGTAGTCCTGTCAGAGACTTTTGAGTTGGCTATGCTGGTATCACCACAGGGTCAGGGACATGGCTTGTCATCTTGCCTCAAGGAAGGAACACTATTTTGCTCACAGCTGGTGCCATTACTAAAACTAATGATGAGCATATCATTGTTCAGTTCTTATTTGTTGAATGGAGAAATGAGTGTTTAAGACCATCTACCAGATTCTTGCTGCCTTCAGGACAAGGACAAAACCCTTCATTACTGAATATTTGGCTCTCAAGGGCCTCTCTAACTATATCTCTTGAGGAGACCACTAATTTCTGTCCTGTGAAGCAGAACTGCTTTGTCCCAGGACAGTTCTTGGACATTCCAGAACACATTTACAATCTCTTGCTTGACTACCAAAGTAGACAATTACCACATTGTGGATAGATTTTACTAAATTAATTTTCTGAGGGCAAACTCATTCCAAAGCTCTTGTCAGACACTTCTCCGAACATCCTTGTATCAGTCAGGGGAAGCTAAGTAATGCTGAGGTAACAAATAATCCTATACTCTAAGTGGCCTATAAAACCTGAGGTTAGTTTTTCTCACTCACAGGATATGTCCACAGCAGATCAACAGTGGGACTTTGTGCATAATAATCACCCTCAGTCCAACAGCACACAGGCTGAGGGAACAGAAACTATCCAGAACATGCCAGTCACAGTGACAGAGAGAAAAGAGGATGGCAGAGCACATGCTGGCTCTTAAGTTTCTGCCTGAGAGTGCCACAGGATGCTTCTGCTCGAAATTGTATTAGCCAAAACAAGTCATATGGTCACACCTGAAATCAATTAACAGGCCAAGAGTGTATAATCCCCCTCTGAGGAGGGACTGCAAATATTGCTAAACAGTAATATATTCTACCACCACCACGTACTGAAAAATAGAATGTAGAATGTCTAATCAGTCACTTAATGACATTTTGCTCTAAACCCAGGTTATCCTCACAATGACTTGTGGGGGTGGGGGGAGGGATCAGATGTACCACTGTATTTTTTACTTTAATAACTGGAGAAATATAGACTAAAAGCTCTTTTTGCTAAAAATGAAACTTACCAAAACAATTATAAAATTAATTAAAACAGTTACAGAGTTCTTTTCAAATCACTGGAGAAGCTAAAAGCAAATTAAAGAAAATTCATACAGCAAAAGATCAAAAACGAAAGAAAGAGCAATTGCATCAAAAAGAATAAAATACTTAGGAATAAACCTACCTAAGGAGACAAAAGACCTGTACTCCAAAAACTATAAGACGCTGATGAAAGAAATTGAAGACCACACAAACAGATGAAAGATATACCTTGTTCTTGGATTAAAAGAATCAATATTGTCAAAATGACTACACTACCCAAGGCAATCTACAGATTCAACACAACCCCTATCAAATTACCAATGGCATTTCTCACAGAGCTAGAACAAAAAATCTTAAAATTTGTATGGAGACACAAAAGACCGCAAATAGCCAAAGCAATCTTGAGAAGGAAAAACAGAGCTGGAGGAATCATGCTCTCTGGCTTCAGACTATACTACAAAGCTACAGTCATCAAAACAGTATGGTACTGGTGCAAAAACAGAAATATAGATCAATGGTACAGGATAGAAAGCCCAGAAATAAACCCACACACCTATGGTCAATTAATCTATGACAAAGGAGGCAAGAATATACAACGGAAGAATAAATGGTCTCTTCAGTAAATGGTGCTGGGAAATCTGGACAGCTACATGTAAAAAAATGAAATTAGAACATTCTTTAACACCATAAACAAAAATAAACTCAAAATGGATTAAAGACTTAAATGTAAGACCAGATACTATAAAACGCTTAGAGGAAAACATAGGCAGAACACTCTTTGACATAAGTTGCAGCAATATCTTTTTTGAGCCGTCTCTTAGAGTAATGGAAATAAAAACAAAAATAAACAATTAAGCTCAAAAGCTTTTGCACAGCAAAGGAAACCATAGACAAAACGAAAAGACAACCCTCAGAATGGGAGAAAATATTTGCAAACAAAGCAACTGACAGGGGATTAATCTTCAAAATATACAAACAGCTCATGCGGCTCAATATCAAAAAAACAAACAACCCAATCAAAAAATGGGCAGAAAACCTAAATAGACATTTCTCCAAAGAAGACATACAGATGGCCAAAAAGCACATGAAAAGATGCTCAAAATCACTAATTATTAGAGAAATGGAAGCAAAACTACAATGAGATATCACCTCACACCAGTCAGAATGGCCATCATCAAAAAAAATCTACCAACAATAAATGCTAGAGAGGGTGTGGAGAAAAGGGAACCCTCTTGCACTGTTGGTGGGAATGTCAATTGATACAGCCACTATGGAGAACAGTATGAAGGTTCCTTAAAAAACTAAAACTAGAACTACCATACTACCATATGACCCAGCAATTCCACTACTGGGCATATACCCAGAGAAGAACATGGTTTGAAAGGATACATGTACCCCAATGTTCATTGCAGCACTGTTTACAATAGCCAAGACATGGAAGCAACCTAAATTTCCATTGACAGATGAATAGATAAAGAAGATGTGGTACATATATACAATGGAATATTACTCAGCCATAAAAAAAGAATGAAATAATGCCATTTGCAGCAACATAGGTGGACCTGGGGATTATCATACTAAGTGAAGTAAGTCAGACAAAGAAAGACAAATATCATATGATATCGCTTATATGAAGAATCTTTTTTAAAAAATGATATAAATGAACTTATTTACAAAACAGAAACAGACTCACAGACTTAGAGAACGAACTTATGGTTACCGGGGGAAAGGGTGGGGGGGAGGGATAGATTGGGAGTCTGGGATTGACATGTACACACTTCTATATTTAAAATAGACAACCAACAAGGATCTACTGTATAGCACAGGGAACTCTGCTCAATATTCTGTAATAACCTAAATGGGAAAAGAATTTGAAAAAGAATAGATACATGTATATGTATAACTGAATCACTTTCCTGTACACCTGAAACTAACATAACATTGTTAATCAACTATACTCCAATATAAAATAAAAATTAAAAAGAAAAGAAAGAGCAAACATGCACAAGAGATGCAAAGCTTAACAAAGTTTAGCAGAAGACTGCATATAGCAATTATCACTGCATACACAAAGGTTTAGAGTCCCATAATGAGGCAAATACTAATTAAAAGGTAAAAACCAACTATATGCTGCTTGAGAGACAAACCTAAAGTAAAATAAAACAGAAAAGTAAAAAAAAAAAAAAAAAGAAGGAACAGACAATTTAAATTGTAACCACAAGCAAAAAAAAAAAAAAGCTGATAGGGAAATATCAATTTAAGGTAGAGTTCAAATCAAAAAGGAATTAAATGTAATAAAGAAGACATTTAAGAGTGATAAAAATAACAATTCACAATGGAGAGAGAGTAATTATTAACTAACAGATATGTCCCCACAAAACAGGAGATCCAACTTCAGGCCTGTGTGAAGCAAGGGAGTAGAACTGAACCCCTTACATAAAGTCTAGAGTTTCAGTCTGTCCCATCCATAAAGAAATGGGAAATTCTGTCCATAGTAGTAGAAGCTATGAATTAACTTATTGGCTGCTCAGAAACTTGGAAGTAAAACAAAGTCACCCAGGAAAATAAAAATCCCAAGCCTGCTACATTCATATGTGTGGGATCTGAATGTTCAAAATCTGCTTAGACAAGAACAAAAGGCTAAGATAATATCAAAATTAGTCAAGGTAAATCAATCGCAGTATCTTCCCACATTGTAGTGCTGTACAGCAATGAGGATGATCAACACCACCACACAGAAATATGTGTGAACCTTACAAGTACAGTGTTGAATGAAAGAATCTGTTCAGAAAGCTACATAAAGTTTAAATACAAACAGACCCAAGTGACAGTGATAAAATGGGGATTATCTTGTGCAGGATGGAAGTGATATTAACTGACAGGCAGGCTTCTGAGCTGCCTGTAATGTTGGTTCTCAATCTGGGTGTGAGTTTCAGAAAGGTGTTCTATTTGTGAAAATGTATTAAGCTGTACACTTATGATATTGCCCTTTTCTATATGGATATTACGTTTATACTTCATTATCTCCATTATACATTAGACTTCAATAAAAAGAAAGGAAAATATGTCCTGAGCTGTTGAAACTCAATTAAAACCAGATCCCATTCTCTAGAGACATTTTCACAACCCAGCCCAGGGTTGTGCAACTTTCATTTGTCCATTAGGCAGGACAAATGAAACTCCCTCAGGAAACAAACAACAACCTTTACCTGATAAACTCACAAGGAAAAAAATTACAAACAATTCAAATATGACCAATACCAATAGTGGTATTGGTAACAGTATTTTGTTAACTAAGTTTTCATTTCCCAAAAAGAATGCCAGAAAAACCCATTGATCAATGAAAACTAAGTTTATTGGAGTTAGTGTGGTAAGGAAGGACACAAACTGGACGAGTCTGAGTGATGGCTCAAAAGAATAAAATCAAGACAGGATATGTGTCAGGTTTTAGGGCCTGAGCTAGATGATTTTAAGATGAGTCTTGGAGGGCAGGGAACTGGTTGGGATTGGGTAAAGTTTATGACATAATAGTTTTGGGTAGATAAACACAGTGAAACTAAGGTCTTGAAGCAAGTTCTTGATAAGTAAGATATTTTCAGTGGTTTAAAACCAGGAGCAAGTATTTCCTAGAGGAATTATCTAAGCTAGATTTGCCTGCTCCCAGTGCTGATTAGTCAAAAACAGGAAAGAATGATTTAGTCCAGAATTGATCAGCACATGGACAGGAAAGTATGGTGTTTTTAGTGATATGCATTTATATCTTCAAATACAAAAATGATCTTTTCAAATTTGAAATGATATGTACAAAATTATATTTTTAAATACAAAAATATTTTCAAATACAAAAAATATATACATATTTTCAAATACAAAACTTTTATAAACATAGTAAATAAAAATATAAATTAACAATAAATGTTAAAACTGTTGTTATTCAAATTATTGATGTAATATTAATGAAAATAAAATTTTTTTAAAATCTAAACATAAAATAAAACAAAAACTAAATTAAATTAAATTTTTTTTAAACATCTTTATTGAAGTATAATTGCCTTACAATGGTGTGTTAGCTTCTGCTTTATAACAAAGTGAATCAGTTATACATATACAATATGTTCCCATTTCTCTTCCCTCTTGCATCTCCCTCCCTCCCACCCTCCCCATCCCACCCCTCTAGGTGGTCACAAAGCACCAAGCTGATCTCCCTGTGCTATGCGGCTGCTTCCCACTAGTTATCTATTTTACATTTGGTAGTGTATATATGTCCATGACACTCTCTTACCCTGTCACATCTCACCCCACCCCCTCCCCATATCCTCAAGTCCATTCTCTAGTAGGTCTGTGTCTTTATTCCCGTCTTGCCACTAGGTTCTTCATGGCCTTTTTTTTTTTTCCTTAGATTCCGTATATATGTGTTAGCATACTGTATTTGTTTTTCTCTTTCTGACTTATTTCACTCTGTATGACAGACTCTAACTCCATCCACCTCATTACAAATACCTCCATTTCATTTCTTTTTATGGCTGAGTAATATTCCATTGTATATATGTGCCACATCTTCTTTATCCATTCATCTGTCGATGGACATTTGGGTTGCTTCCATGTCCTGGCTATTGTAAATAGAGCTGCAATGAACATTTTGGTACATGACTCTTTTTGAACTATGGTTTTCTCAGGGTATATGCCCAGTAGTGGGATTGCTGGGTCGTATGGTAGTTCTATTTGTAGTTTTTTAAGGAACCTCCATACTGTTCTCCATAGTGGTTGTATCAATTTACATTCCCACCAACAGTGCAAGAGTGTTCCCTTTCCTCCACACCCTCTCCAGCATTTATTGTTTCTAGATTTTTTGATGATGGCCATTCTGACCGGTGTGAGATGATATCTCATTGTAGTTTTGATTTGCATTTCTCTAATGATTAATGATGTTGAGCATTCTTTCATGTGTCTGTAGGCCATCTGTATATCTTCTTTGGAGAAATGTCTATTTAGGTCTTCTGCCCATTTTTGGATTGGGTTGTTCGTTTTTTTGTTATTGAGCTGCATGAGCGGCTTGTAAATCTTGGAGATTAATCCTTTGTCAGTTGCTTCACTTGCAAATATTTTCTCCCATTCTGAGGGTTGTCTTTTGGTCTTGTTTATGGTTTCCTTTGCTGTGCAAAAGCTTTTAAGTTTCATTAGGTCCCATTTGTTTATTTTTGTTTTCATTTTCATTACTCCAAGAGGTGGGTCAAAAAAGATATTGCTGCAATTTATGTCAAAAAGTATTCTGCTTATGTTTTCCTCTAAGAGTTTTATAGTGTCTGGCCTTACATTTAGGTCTTTAATCCATTTTGAGTTTATTTTTGTATATGGTGTTAGGGAGTGTTCTAATTTCATTCTTTTACATGAGCCGTCCAGTTTTCCGAGCACCACTTATTGAAGAGACTGTCTTTTCTCCATTGTATGTCCTTGCCTCCTTTGTCATAGATTAGTTGACCACAGGGCGTAGGTTTATCTCTGGGCTTTCCATCCTGTTCTGTTGATCTATATTTCTGTTTCTGTGCCAGTACCATACTGTCTTGATTACTGTAGCTTTGTAGTATAGTCTGAAGTCAGGGAGACTGATTCCTCCAGCTCCATTTTTCTTTCTCAAGATTTCTTTGGCTATTCGAGGTCTTTTGTGTTTCCATACAAATTGTAAAATTTTTTGTTCAAATTCTGTGAAAAATGCCATTGGTAGCTTGATAGGGGTTACATTGAATCTGTAGATTGCTTTGGGTAGTATAGTTATTTTCACAGTATTGATTCTTCCAATCCAAGAACGTGGTATATCTCTCCATCTGTTTGTGTGGTCTTTGATTTCTTACATCAGTGTCTTACAGTTTTCTGAGTATAGGTCTTGCCTCCTTAGGTAGTCTTATTCCTAGGTAATTTATTCTTTTTATTGTGATGGTAAATGGGATTGTTTCCTTAATTTCTATTTCTGATCTTTTGTTGTTAGTGCCAAGTAAATTTTTCTTAATACACACATGCACACACACACCCACACACACACCGAATTATAAAATGATTGATAAATTCAGCTATATTAAAATTTAGAATGTCTTTACAATAGAAGATAACATAAATAAAATTAGTAGACCAGCCAAAAATTGGAAAAATAGATTTGCAATATATTTGTTGCAATAAACAACAAATGATTACTATAGAAAGTAAATTTAAAAGTCATATAATCAAAAGTAAAAGATAAACAATGAATAGAAAACGGTACAAAAAATATGGACAATTTACAGAAGAGGTAAACAAAAAAACAGTAAATATAATTAAAAAATACTTACCCTCACTATTAACCAGGGAAATGATAATTAAAACAATAGAATGCCATTTCAACCATCACATAGGTAAAATTTTAAAAGCCGAATCAAATCTTTACCACTTGGTAATTAAAATTCCACACACCCTCTCTCTTAAAATCACTACTAGATTAAATAAGAAGCCCAAATACTTGGGCTTCCCTGGTGGCGCAGTGGTTGAGAATCTGCCTGCCAATGCAGGGGACACGGGTTCGAGCCCTGGTCTGGGAAGATCCCACATGCCGCGGAGCAACTGGGCCCGTGAGCCACAACTACTGAGCCTGCGCGACTGGAGCCTGTGCTCCGCAACAAGAGAGGCCGCGATAGTGAGAGGCCCGCGCACCGTGATGAAGAGTGGCCCCCGCTTGCCACAACTGGAGAAAGCCCTCGCACAGAAACGAAGACCCAACACAGCCAAAAATAAATATAAATAAATAAATAAATATAAAAGAACAGCTTTATAAAAAAAAAAAAAAAAAAAAAAAGAAGCCCAAATACTGTCTAATTCACAGTGTGGATAAACCATAATTTATTTACTAATTTCCCTATTAATAAGCATTTACCTAGTTTCTAGTTTTTTGGGCCCTACAGACAATGCTGCAAATAAATATCTTTATACATTAAAAAAAAAAAAGAGAGAGAGAGAGAAGCCAGGACTTCCCTGGTGGTCCAGTGGTAAAGAATCCGCCTTCCAATGCAGGGGACGCAGATTCGATCCCTGGTCAGGGAACTAAGATCCCACGTGCCGCAGGACAACTAAGCCTGCAAGCCACAATTACTGAGACTGCGCACCACAACTACTGAGCCCACGTGCCGCAACTACTGAAGGCCGCGTGCTGCAACTACTGAAGCCAAGCCTGTGCACCTAGAGCCTATGCTCCACAAGGGAAGGCACTGCAATGAGAAGCCCACGCACCGCAATGAAGAGTAGCCCCCGCTCGCTGCAACTAGAGAAAGCCCGCACGCAACAACAAAGACCCAGCGCAGCCAAAAAAAAAAGGAACGTTTTCATTACATTTAAGTAGAGAATCATATGCGGAAATCCTGTCAAGAAGGCTTTTCGCTTAACTTATGTGGAACCCAAACATCATAGCAATAAACATGGCCAAGCTGGTGGAAATGATTTTCAACGCTTGATTTGGATATTTTGAGTATGTGAGCTATCTCCTGCGTGGTATAACGTTGATTGTTCTCAATTAATGTCTTGATTTGATCGCTATCAACTTCAGCTAGTCTACCCAATCGTGGAGCATCGTCCAGTGAGAAATCTCCAGCACGAAACTTCTCAAACCAATTTTGACATGTTTGATCGGTCACAGCACCTTCTCCATACACTGCACAGATCTTTTTTTGTGTTTCAGTTGCATTTTTACCTTTCTTGAAGTACTAAATCATAATATGCTGACAATGTTGCTTTTTTCTTCCATCTTCAATATTGAAATGGCTACACAAAAACTCACCAATTCTGATGTCTTTTTTTTTAATGTACACTGATATGACAGCTGTCACATACAATCTAGCAAAATTGTTTCAAATGAAGTTCAGTCCAGTGGTTAAGACTTCCCCTTCCAATGAAGGGCGTGCAGGTCCCATCCCTGATTGGGGAGCTAAGATTCCACATGCCTTGCGGGCAAAAAACCAAAACATAAAACAGAAGCAATATTGTAACAAATTCAATAAAGAATTTAAAAATCGTCCACAGGAAAAAAATCTTTAAAAAAACCAATTCATTAAAGGTAAGCTTTTACCAACAGAGAGGTTGGAAACTTTATCCAGAAATGTTAAGACTGCATCGGGGTAGAGTTGAATCTGTCAGAACATAACTTAAAGCTCTAACTAACAGTCTACTCCACACTCATGTCCTACAAGCTTTCCAGCTACGAAGACTGCCAGACAAGTTGAACAGCAAAACCAGATACAACTGACCAAAAAAGAAAATAGCCCAACTTAGCAAGGCTTGACATAGAAAATTGATAGACAACATTCAATTTTACAGCCTCTATTTGACAAAAGACTGCATGCCTATGTGCATTCAAGTCACATCATAGTAATTAAACTCAATTGTTTTCATTGTAGCAAGGTATATATAATATGATGTTTGCCATTCTAACCATTTCTAAGTGTACCGTTGAGTGGGAATTACATTCACAATGTTGTGCCACTACCACCACTTAAATTTTTTAATGGACATTTATATTCATTCGTCTGTCAATACAGCAGGCTGGGATGGAGATCACATGTTGAACAAAAACTGCCATGGTCCATGCCTTCATGTGGCCTTAATGGACTAAGATGCTGTTTTGGTTTTTTTTCTTTGCGGTCACGTGATGGTGAAGTCTTTCTGTACATCGGAAGATGGGCAGGGTTGAAAGTGGCCGTGGATACACTCCAGAGGTCAGGGATTGGCGCGGGCGAAGGTGCGGTCTTCCAACGCCCGATTCCAGAGTCCGAGGCAAGAAGGATCTTAGCGCTCCCCGAAAGGGCGGGGCCGATGGCAGGGCGGGACAGAGGAGCCGCAGAGAGGCTTAGGCGGGGCTGAGGGCGGGGCCGAGGGCGAGTCCTGGGCGGGGCGAGGGGCGGGGTCGGGGCGCGTCGGGGCGGAAGCGGCGGGCGGGTCCGTTTCGGGTGACTACTCCCTCCGGCGGGGCCTGGGTCTGCACCCGGCGACGGTAGGGCCGCGGCGCTGAGTGGCGGCTTCCCCTCAGGGCCATCTCCGCAGTGGTGGGGGCCTGAGGGGAAGGCTGAGTGGGATGCGGCTGACGCGGAAGCGTCTCTGCTCGATTCTTATCGCCCTGTACTGCCTCTTCTCCATCTACGCCGCCTACCACGTCTTCTTCGGGCGCCGCCGCCGGACGCAGGACGCGTCTTTGCGGGGCCTCAGGAAGGGGGCTGCCCCGGCGCGGGAGAGGCGCGGCCGAGGTAGGACACCGACCCGCGGCCTCCCTCCTCAGCTGCGCGCCGGGACGCGGGGCTGCGGGCTGGTGGGGGCTGGGCTAGCGGAGCCGCGCGGCCACCGGTCCCGCTCTCGGGTCCGGGATTGTCCCCGGGCCCCGGGGCGCGCTTTTCCTCCTTCAGCTCTCGGTAGCCAGCCCAGGCCTCGGGATTGGAGGATGTATGAATGCCCCCGTCCTCGCCCGTCCCACACGCCGTCCCCACTCCCTATCCCTGGGGCTGACAGGTGTGCACACCTTTAAAATACATCTTAAATATCCAAGATATTGTCACGAAATGCCAGAGATTCGCTGGAATGCCGCTGGCTTAAGGACATCTATTCCCATATTGAAACAAAGAGCCTTCTCTAATCCTGCCGTGGCTTAAGAAGGCCAGAGCGCTTCATCTCCAAGTTTTGATCCCCTCTCTTGTATTTTGACCTATGTCAAGATCGGGCTCAGGCTTATTTCTCCCTTCTTTCAGAATTTTGCGCAATAGTATCTGAAACTGTGGGACACTTTTCATGTTGAAGTCAAGTGTTTATGTATAGATTGCGTTACATATATGCGATCTGTAAAGAACTGGCAAAAGTTAAACTTGTAACTTGATGCATATTACTGTACCCAGTCATTTTAGAAGGCTTTGTTTGGGAGAGAGGATTTCCTGCCTCGTGTTAACATTTTATTATTTTATATCAAGCTCTTTCAGGGTAACGGTTCAATCAAAATTATGATTTCCTTTTTTTATTTTTACAGTGTTTAACCAGTTCAAATTCTGTTGCTTTATCTCTTTGAAAAATTGAAGTTAGGATGCAATTAAAACTCCCTAACATCTAATTTAAATGGCTTGAATTTATCTACAACTGCAGCTCTACCTTATTGATAACACTTGTTACTCTTTTTGTAACATAGAACAATCTACTTTGAGAAGTGAAGAATGGAATCCTTGGGAAGAAGATGAAAAAAATGAGCAAAAACACAGACTGCAGATATTAAATAAGTCCACAAAAGAGAAAAAAGACTTCCATGTACAAATCTGGGGCAAAGCTGCCATTGGTAAGTTAATGTTTAAAGCTAAGACATGTCAAAAGCACTTTGTTAATATATTTGCAGTTTATTTCATCATTTGTTAAGACATCCTGATGCATTTTTTTCACTTTTTCTCAGTATTCCGTTTCTCTTTTCTGTTAGACAACATCTGTGTAAATGCACACACACAAACACACACCTGCACACATATATTCTATTGTTGGTCTTTAGCAGAGCACAGCTTTATTTGTCAATACAAAGAGTGGGTTGTGTATGAATAATTATACTGAAATGCCTATGTCAACTGAATTTTCATGGAATTATGTGTTTATTGGACACTTGTTGCACGAGTATAACATGTGGCCCCTGCCCTTAATGGCCAAACAAGTTTGGGAAACATTGAACTGAACAAAGTTAAACAAGGTTCTTTACTGCAGGGCTTTGTCAGAGCCTTTAATATGCCAGTGTTCATTGTGAATGTCTAAGAGGGGGATATAGTATGTAGTTGATTAAACTTGTTTGCCCACAAAAGCATTTTTGCTCTGAGTATCATGAGAGTGTAGTGTTCCAAGTTATATGATATGCTCAATTAGAGAATGGGGGACCCTCAATGACAGAAGAGCCAGAAAGAATTTAGTGAGTTAGAAGGGGCTTTCTTTGGCCATAAAACATTAGTTAGATTTATGTACAGTAAGGGATGTGGATAGAAGGTACCAGGTGAAAGGAAAGTAAACAGAATAGTAGTGCCTGACCCATGATGTTTCATAAATTCATAGACACTTGCATACATACATATGTACATCCTTGAAAATTACTACTGACCTCTGAAGTTCAAGTACCCAGACCCAGGCATCCAATCATCAAGTTCTAGCAATTGTTTTCTCTATAAAATCTCTTAATATTAATTTCTTCCTTTAAATTTCCACTTCCCCATTCTAGTTTTTAATTATATCAACTTCTTAACAGGTTTCATGTTTCCAGACTTCTCTCATTTCAATCCAATAGGCACAAAGTGTCCAGATGAGCTTTATCAAGCACTGCATTCATTCATCAGCCTATTTCTAGGCACAGTCATAGGATACCAGTTATAGAAATTCCCATTCCAAAAGGGAGAAAATGGAAGGAAAACGGAGTCACAGGTTTAAGCAATTTTGATATCCAGCCAGGCAAACTCCATTAGGTTTCAATGCCTGGGAGTACTGTGTGGCTCAGAGCTTTACTTCTGGGCTTTCAGCTCCATGCTTGGGAAGTCATCCTTCCATTTTCAGGAAAGTTAGCATGTGTTTGCAGCTCAGTAGTTTTATCATCGTGTTCCTGCTGTTAGGATTTTGGGAGTCCAATAAGCTTGTTTCATTTCAAGCTGTCTCTGTCCCTTTTAGTCCAAGCTGGCAGTGTTTCTGCTAATATAACATTCTCAAGAATCTTGTGGGTCTCCCATTTATGTCACAAAGATTTGCTTTTATAGACAAGAGTTCCTCCACAGGTCTTACCTGGATAATCCCATCTCTATTTCTAGCTTCTGCTGAGATGGCTAAGGAGATCCATAAATTAACACCTAATATTTTCAAAAAACCCTCTTTGTGATTGAGTATTCTGACCAGGCATTAGCAAAAGGATGTCACCTACATCCTTAGCCCTCTCTCCAGAGCATGCTTTCTTGACAGTGAATCTCCTAATTTTTCACCTTTTTTGCAATCTGGATAGGCTAAGAATTTCCAAAATCATCAAGTCATTGTTCCTTTTTGCTTACCAGTTTTTTCCTCAGTCTCTCTTTTCAACTCATATTTTACTGTAATCAGCAAGATGAAACCAGGCCACAACTTCAACACTTTACTTAGAAATCTCTTCAGCTAACTATCCAAGTTTATCGTTTACAAGTTCTGCTTTGCATATAACTGCAGGACACAATTCAGCTAAACTTTCTGCTGCTGTATAACAAAGATCCCCTTTTCTCCAGTCTCTAATGACATGTTCCTCATTTCCTTCTGAGCCCCTACCAAGAGCAATTTTAATGTGCATATTTTTTTTCCCCAGTAGTAAAACATTTGCTAGAGCAAGCAGAAAGGAATGCACATCTTAAAGAAACCTTCACAAAGTCACAAAATTTGAAGTATGTATATTTCTTTTCCTTTTATAAACAAGATAGGACAAAAATCATCAAAATCATTTCAGCAAAATATTTTTCTACCATTATGGCAAGTTAAAAAAAATACAATGAAATAGGAGAAGACAATTTAAAAGCTGTTGTCAGGTTTTTGTTTTTTAATTTTAAATTCAGCAACACTTCAGACCCAGAGCAGTGCTGTTTCCAGGATCCTCTCTCCCACCTCAGTTGTAGGGACTCTGGATCTGGCAGGCCGCTGCTTCATGTCTCAGGACTGGACACAAACCTGGCTGGGAAACCTGAGCATTAACTTTCACTTAGAATCAGACCCCTCCCCTAACCTGCAGATGTTTGGGAAGCACTTTGGTGCACATCCCTAACACCTCCATGGACTGGGCTGCAGAAGCCAGTCTCAAATGGGGCCTGCCTGGCCACAGAAAAAGAATTTTATTTGTAGGTGTTTTTAAGGTGATAATGTGCATATTTTACCAACAGTCAGTTTATGGTGATTTCGGTATTCTCTAAGATGACACAGGTTTTTTTCTACTGTTCTCCTCACTTTCTTCTGAGTTTTCAGAACTGAGTCACTAACATCCATATTTCTACCTACAGTCTGTTCAAGGCAATCTAATCTAGGTGTTTTTTAATCATGCTTCTCAAAATTCTTCCAGCCTTTCCCCATTACCCAATTCCAAAGGCACTTCCAGATTTTTAAGTATTTGTTACAGCAGCACCCCATTTCCAGGTACCATAATCTATTGCTACATAATCTACAGGTTCCTTTAGCTGCCATAACCAATTACCAAAAATTTAGTGGCTTAAAACAACACATTTTTTTAATTGATCTGTAAGTGACTTATAACATTATATAAATATGTTTCAGGTGTACTACATAATGATTTGATACATTGTATATATTTTGAAAGGATCAACATAGTAAGTCTAGTGACCATCCATCATCTCACATAGTTACAATTTTTTTTCTTGTGATGAGAACTTTTAAGATCTACTTTCTTAGCAACTCTCAAATATGCAATACAGTATTATTAACTGCGGTCACCATAAGTTTATTAGCTTACGTTTCTGAAGGCAGAAATCTAAAATGTGTCCACAGGGCTATATTCCCTTTGGAGGCTCTAGAGGAGCATCTGTTTCCTTGCCTTTTACAGTTTCTAGTGACTGCCTGCATTCCTTGACTCACAGCCCCACCTCACTCTGACTTCTGCTTGCTCCCCACATCTCTTTCCCTCGTTTTCAGTCTCCTGCCTCCCTTTCCTGAGGACCCTTGTGATTACATAGGACCCACCCAGGTAATCCAGCATAATCTCTCCACCTCAGCATCCTTATCTTAATCACATTTAGAAGTTCTCTTTTGCTTTGTAAAGTTAACATTCATAGGTGCTAGAGATTTCATCTTTGGACATCTTGGGTTGGAGGAAAGCCTACCATATTTGGAAAGCTTTATCTGATTAGCCAAGTCTTTAAACATGGGTTTTGTGTGTGTCTTTTACTACCACGGTGTAATGAGAATGGAACAAAACACATCTCTCAGTGTAACTTTTTAGTTACATTTATGTAATTGGGCTCCCTGATTACCTCCTCATCTCCAGATTACCTCATTGTATGACAATACAGAGCTCTGAGACCTCTACTCTCAGAGCTTTCATTCAGGTGAGATCATGATAAAATGTAGGGGCCAGCCTAAGGAGAAAAGACACAGTGGCATTTGTTTGCAGAAGGCATCATGCAGTGAAGGATGTGTGTTCAGGTGGGGAGGAGGTAATATCTCCTTGACATATTGAATGCATATGTACATACATGAGCTTCTCTGGTTCTGTTTGGCACAAGATGGTGACTCCACCCCCAGTTTGTTATAATATAGAAACAGTCCTAATCATACAGTAACTTACACTGTAATCATATAGTAACTTACACTGTAATATAACACATTCCAGGATAAGATAGGTAGTAAAGGTCCAGTGATAATTAGGGGTTTCTCAAATTTAGAGTAAGAGAGTTTTTTGTCTTTAATATAACCCACATTTTACACTGACAACCTCTGAGTTTAGTCTCTCATACATTAGCTGCCATATTGATGATTTTGAGCCCAAAGAGGAGTAGAATCTGGTTTCCTAATCAAATGATATGAAAGAGCAGGACATAAATTCATCTCACACACTAGAGTACACCAGAAGGTAAATGCTTTCATTTTTTGTTTTTTTAATTACCAGGTTTGTATCTCTGGGAGCATATTTTTGAAGGTTTACTTGAGCCCACTGATGTGACTGCTCAGCGGAGAGAAGGAAATTTAGTTGTTGGAAGAACACATTACAGGTATTAATTGTGCAACATTAACCTTTGATATGTTGCTGTACAATTTTTTATGTAAATACTAGAAGAAAAATCAGGAAAATATATCAATATTTATAGAAAATATTTTTACTTCAACTTGTGAAGGATGGAGAGGTAAATCTCATGTATATATATTTGTAGTTAAAGCTTACCTTAAACATTTTCTTATAAAATTGGATGTTACAAAATATGGGGTTTTTTTGGAATCATGTGTCTATTTCATTTTAATCAAAACATTTCTGAGTATATGGAAGAGTTCATGCTCTAAATTTTGTAACATTTGGTTGTTGATAAACATGTAACATTCTATATGTTGGAATAATATGCAAACTTAAAGTATTTTTATTTTTCTCCTTCATGTAATAGATTCACATGTTTTTATATATTCACGTGGTAGCAAAGCTACTGCTATTAGTTTTGAAATTTTTATCAAAACATTTCATATATGAGTTGTATCATGATTTGATAGTGTAGATTACCATTTTACTGCAATATTCAGAAATCTTTTTTTAATTCAATAAAACCAATGTATTATTGACATTTTTGCACTCTTATTTTTATAAAACTTTTTATCTGTGATTGCATATTTTCTGAAGATTTTTAAATAGAATTAAGATCATTTTATTTAGAAATATTTTGACAATGAAAGAATGCTATTTTCTATTAGATTTTGCTTTCTTATTGAAATAAAAACCGAAAATAATTATTTTAAAATGCTTATTTCATTTAACAATTATATTATTAAGGGAAAAAAATGTGAACCAAAGATTATGGTTTCCTTTAGGTTTCCATTTATTTCTCACAGAAATCAAGAGGAAGAGCTATAGTTAATATCAGTTTCATTTGAATTGTCACTGCTCTTTTAATTCTTTATTTACTGTATACACACTTGGAAAGCAATTTCATTGCAGGTATCTTTTCAAAGTAATCATTCTTGAAAAGTAAACAGGCTTTTAAATCATCATTGGTAATGATTATTTTTCCTTTTATCTCCAGGCTTCTATTGATCTAATCCCACTGAAGAGTTTATACATAATCCTAAACTTAAAATTGTTGGATTTGGATGTTTGAAAGTAAATGTGTATTATGCATATAAATCTAACATTTTGCTGTTTTAAAAGTAAACATGTGTTATGAGTATTAGTCTATTAGGTCTACCTACAATATATATTAGAATTTTCAAAAGAATTATTTGAAATTCATAGAGAAGTTAATATACTGTGTTACTACAGCAAAGGTTTTGCGCAAACAGCATTAACTCCCAAAAGAAAAACTAACTTCCTGTTTCCTTCTGAAATTTTTACCTGAGATTTTATATTATGATTAAATAACAATGCTATTTCCTTTTAGAATTTAAGAGAACTGTGTACTCAAGGAAGTTCACTATTGTAGCAGATTTTTATAAACAGCTTATTAAAGTTTTAGGCTCATGGAAAAGAGCATACATAATTTATCCAAAATTAATAAACTTTTATGAAATTGCAAGTTTTGAGTTGAATCAGGCTACATGGGTACTAACGTAAATGTTTTGACACATTCTTTTTTTTTTTTAAGTTACTATTTTTTTTTAATTTATTTTTGGCTGCATTGGATCTTTGTTGCTGCACGCGGGCTTTTTATAGTTGGTGGCGAGTGGGAGCTACTCTTTGTTGCGGTGCGCAGGCTTCTCATTGCGGTGGCTTCTCTTGTTGCAGAGCACGGGCTCTAGGCGCGTGGGCTTCAGCAGTTGTGGCTTGCGGGCTCTAGAGGGCAGGCTCAGTAGTTGTGGCGCATGGGCTTAGTTGCTCCGCAACACGTGGGATCTTCCCAGACCAGGGCTCGAACCCGTGTCCCCTGCATTGGCAAGCGGATTCTTAACCACTGCGCCACCAGGGAGGTTCCAACACATTCATTTTTATTTGATCAAAAGTGAATTGGCAGTAATGGCTCATCTTGAAGATATAGAAAGAGTTTCTAAATACTATCAAAATCCTTTAAATAAGCATAAATACATTCTGTTTAAATAAACCTTTAAGTTTATACAGAGCTTATATCATTTAACGTTAATTTCACACTTCCGAGGCAGAAAATAGAAAGGGTATCCTCAGTGTTCCAGGGTCGATCAGCCTTCTGAATGCTGATTCTTATCTATTCATAGGCCCAAATAATGTAATCCAGAATATCAAGTAAATAACTCAGAATGGAAATAGAACTATCAGTCAGTCCACATGTTTGTATTGGCTTGACCAGCACATTCTTTCCATATAGGCAGACTACAAGTGATACCTAAATATTTGAGAGTTGTTTGATTAAATATGGAATCAAAATGTGGGCTATAACCATATATAGCACTTCCAAATCTGTGTGTTTCAGAAGGGAAGAAATGAATGACTCCATGTTCACCACTAAGTCAGTACCATACATAGTCTGTGCTCAGGATGTGAATAGATGAATACATGCAGGGCAAACTGAACTTGTGAGGCAGCCTGGTGAAGTCCAGTCACCTCTGGGCAGGGTAGCAATGTGACTGAGTTGTTAAGGGCACAGACTCTGAAGCCAGAATATCTCAGTTCCAATTCCAGCTTTACCTCTTATTAGTGTCTGACCCTGGCAAGTTTCTTAACCTCTCAGTGCCTGGATTTCCTTGAGTTTAAAATAATTATAATTAATGTAATATATATATAATATATATAAATATAATATATTGTAACATATATATAATTATAATATAATAATTTAAAATAATTATTAAGGGAAATATTAGTTTCTATTTCACAGGATTGTTTTGAAGATTAAACCCATTAATAGATGTACAGTGCTTAGACCAGTATCTGGCACATGGTAATCACTATAGAAGTCGTTATTAGTTTTATTATTTTTACTGTTACTTAAATAGGTACTGCAACATCTCCCTACCTTTCAGTTCTCCTTTTTTCTGTGTCTCCATCGTTGTCTATTATCTCTCCATCACATACCTCCCAATAAACACCTTTTTGATACACGTTTTATGTTAACGTGTTCAGTTAGGTTACAAGCTAGCATGGCACCCATTCCGTCTCTTGAAGGAACTTTGCCTGTCTCTGCTCATGTCCGTCATATGTTCATTTATAGTTTAATTTCAAAGGGCAACTTTATGTTTAATTTCTTAGGAGGAGTCTTCTGCTTATCATGACCTTTGATTATCCCCAAAAGACTGCCTTCAGAATTCTGTAATGTGTATGTGCAGGCATTATCATAAGATATATAAATGTCTACCCATTTGATAAAACAAAAGTCAGATGCTAAACTACTTAATTCGTTGTTATCTAAATTCAATTATACTTTCTTTTTTTTTAAATAAGTATATTTATTTTATTTATTTTTGGCTGTGTTGGGTCTCTTGTCGCTGCACGTAGGCTTTCTCTAGTTGCAGCGAGCGGGGGCTACTCTTCATTGTGGTGCGTGGGCTTCTCATTGCGGTGGCTTTTCTTGTTGTGGAGCACGGGCTCTAGGCACGCGGGCTTCAGTAGTTGTGGCACGCAGGCTCTAGAGCGCAGGCTCAGTAGTTGTGGCTCGTGGGCTCAGTAGTTGTGGCTCATGGGCTCTAGAGCGCAGGCTCAGTAGTTGTGGCGCACGGGCTTAGTTGCTCCGCAGCATGTGGGATCTTCCCCAACCAGGGCATGAACCTGTGTCCCCTGCATTGGTGGGTGGATTCTTAACCACTGCGCCACCAGGAAAGTCCTAAATTCAATTATATTTTCAGTGAGCATCTGCTCCTTATGAAAGAGTTGAACTTATCTCTGAAGATCACGATAAAATGTGTCTGATTCCTATTTTTAGAATTTCCAGATATTACTATTATAAGAATTTAGTGAGTTCACTACTCATTACAGTGAGTGAAAGCTTTTATAGATAATAACAACGGCGACACTATATTTCAGTCATATACTGGACCATAGATCAATACAGATCTCAAATAAAATTTTCATTGGTAAACAAAGACAATATAGTTAATTTTTTATAATGCCCATTCTCGCACTCCAGCCAAGCTAGTATGAGGGTAGGAGTGTTCCATCATAAACACTGAATTCGGAAGGCGTGGAGTCATGGCAATGATGCTGGCCACAAAAGTAGGGTGAATCGCAACAGCTATTCAAAAGTAAGGGCCATTCATGGATTCGGTATACCTATTTTCTAAAACTATTTATTAACCAAAAATGATGTAGAATTCGATGGCTGAGAGCTGTGTGGATGGTTTAGCTTGTGCGCTTATTCTTTTTTTTTTTTTTTAATTTATTTATTTATTTATATTTGGCTGTGTTGGGTCCTCCTTTCTGTGAGGGCCTTCTCCAGTTGCGGCAAGCGGGGGCCACTCTTCATCGCGGTGTGCGGGCCTCTCACTATCGTGGCCTCTCTTGTTGTGGAGCACAGGCTCCAGACGCGCAGGCTCAGTAGTTGTGGCTCACGGGGCTAGTTGCTCCGCAGCATGTGGGATCTTCCCAGACCAGGGCTCGAACCCGTGTCCCCTGCATTAGCAGGCAGATTCTCAACCACTGCGCCACCAGGGAAGCCCAGCGCTTATTCTTTATCAAGGCATTTGCCAGACTCTTAGCTGGCAATTATTAATCTTATCTATAACTCACTTAATGGAATAGCATATAGCCTTTGTTCAGTAGCACTCATTGAATTTAGAAAAAATGAAAAAATAATTATATTGGATTCTAAAAAAATATATTTTGCTCACGTTCAGCTCAGAACTCAATATTCAAATGATTTCTCTGGACTTTGTAAGTATTGAAAGTACTTATTGGGAAGAAAGTTTTTAACCAAACCTAGCAGAAAAAGAATAAATATTGAAAATTAGAAGTTCTGACTATCAAATATATGCTAAGAAATCTAGAAGAGCAAGTCACCGTTTTAAGATTCTGTGTATGAGCTCCTTAAATATGTTCATTTTTCAGCTAATGGATATTTGTGATTGATGCATGATTAATAACTTTAGGAAACTAAAATGCATCTTTTATCATGCAAAATTTACTCTAATATCTCATACATATGCCCTACTTTATGTAATAAATGTATAGCTGGAAATTTATTATTAAATTGAATTTTTGTAACTTGATTCATATTTTAAATGCAGTAGGAGAACTTAAATAAATTGGTAGAGCAGATAACTCCCTTAAAGAGAATTACGGCTTACTCATTCAACATTTACTGAGTGCCTGCTAGTTAGTTCATACTAGGCTCTGAGGATTTCAAAGTGAATAAAATACTTTTCCCTAGCCTCAGGGAGTTCACACACTAGTGGCTGAGATAAACACATAAATAATTTTTATACCTTATACAAAGCATAATGGTAAGGATGTGCATACTCCTTAGTTGTTAGGGAAATATAGAGGGAAGGCCGCTAACTCAATGTGAGTAGAGTTGGGGATATGGGGCCTATCAAGAAAGGCTTCCTAGAGGAGGTGATAGCTGAGCTAAGTCTTAAAAGATTAGTAGGATTTAGGAAGGCAGTGAGAGGAGTGATTATATTCCCAGCAGAGGCAATATCAGGGCCTAAGAACTGATAAACAGCTTGGGTTGTGCATAGAATCGCAAACTGTTCGGAATCCCTAGAGCATGAAGATGGGGTAGGGTAGCTCATATTGGGAGTGGAGGGCAAGGGCCAGATCATCATGGGCCTTGTATTTGCCACATTAAAGCTCTTGGACTTTATTCTTGTTCAGTGAAAAGCAGTTGAAGATGATTAAGCTAGATAGTGGTAATTGTCATGTATGTTTTTTGTGTAGATGTCTCTAGTAGCCATGTGGAAAAATGATTTGAAGGAGACAGCTGAATGCAGGCAGACCAGGACATTGCGTTAGGAAACTATAAGTATCCAGCAGAGATATAAATAAGGGATGAAATTGGGAAGTGGTATTCCGGCAGAGCCAGGAATTTTAGAAATTTGGGGACAAAACTATCAGAATTTAAGGATTATTAGATGAGAGCAAGAATTGAATGGGACAGCTCCCTGGTTTCTAGCTTGCATGACTGGATAGCTAGTATGCGTTCAAGATAGAAAATACAGAAAGAATAAAAGCAGATTTTTCTACTCTTCTCTAGGCCACTACCCAACACCTGCCTAACCCTCACTTTCTCAGCAGACAACCCTGCGTCTTATTTCCTCAAGAATATCCACAATTATCTCCCTTAACTAGCTGCTCCTCTAACATTTACCTACATGATCTCTATGTGATCCCTCACCTAACCTTCTCTTTCCTCAGCTCTCAGACAATGAGGTGATCTCCCTCACCTGTGTTCAGTATTAACTCCCTCCACCTGGGTATCCCTTCTGCATATCCCAAGACCTTGCTCCATCGGTTACTTCCTTGCTCTCCTTTGTCTCCCACCTTTCACTCATTATTGCGTTCTCACCTTCTCATCCACACTTTCAGAAGAGTTGTCTACACTTACTGTCCCCACTTACTTCTTTTTTTTAATTTATTTTATTCAAGTATAGTTGATTTACAATGTTGTGTTAATTCTGCTGTACGGCAAAGTGATTCAGTTATACATATATGTACATTCTTTTTCATATTTTTTCATTATCATTTATCACAGGATGTTGAATATAGTTCCCTGTGCTATACAGTAGAACCTTGTTTATCCATTCTATATATAATACTTTGCATCTGCTAATCCCAAACTCCCAATCCATCCCTCCCCCATCCCCCTCCCCCTTGGCAACCACAAGTCTGTTCTCTATGTCTGTGAGTCTGTTTTGTAGATAAGTTCATTTGTGTCATATTTTAGATTCCACATATAAGTGATATCATATTGTTTTTGCCTTTTTCTTTCTGACTTACTTCATTTAGTATGAAAACCTCTAGGTCCATCCATGTTGCTGCAGATGACATTATTTCATTATTTTTTATGGCTGAATAATATTCCATTGTGTATGTGTACCACATCTTCTTTATCCATTCATCTGTCAATGGACATTTAGGTTGTTTCCATGTCTTGGCTATTGTGAATAGTGCTGCTATGAACATTGGGGTGCATGTATCTTTTTGAATTATAGTTTTATCTGGATATATGCCCAGGAGTGGGATTGCTGGATCATATGGCAACTCTATTTTTAGTTTTTTGAGGAACCTCCAAACTGTTTTCCATAGTGGCTGCACCAATTTACATTCCCGCCAACAGTGTAGGAAGGTTCCCTTTTCTGCACACCCTCCCCAGCATTTGTAACTTGTATACATTTTAATGATGGCCATTCTGACTGGTGTGAGGTGGTACCTCATTGTAGTTTTGATTTGCATTTCTCCCCACTTAGTTCTTACTGTCCCCTTACTTCTCTTTCACTTCTCAACCCACTGCAGTCTAACACACCTCCCAGCACACACACAGCTATCTGAATCTTATGGGATTTTTTTTTTTTACCCCTAAAGTTTCTTTACTTAAATCTGTGCTTTCCAAACTGTATACTAAAGCACCCTGGGGCACCACAAAATATTTTAAATATTTGTAGGAACCGCAATTATACTTCACATCTGTCAAACACCATGCAAACTAGTTTGAGGTAGTTCACAGTTTCAACATTAGATCACCCTATATCCATTTCAGAGATGTCATACATTTGTGGAGCTGGATTTCCTATGGTTGCTGTGATCAAATCCAAGTACTGTGCAAAAATCAAAGTGGAACAGGCAGTGACCGTGGTAGTGTCCTCTCTGATTCCAAGGTTTGAGAAGTTGTGTAGTGCTCAACGGGTGCACACATCCCATTATTAAGTATATGTGGTTAGTTAAGAATGAAATAGGAATATTATTTTTTCCTTCAGTGTATGTGTATTATTTTTTAAGTGGCTTCTAAGCTCTTAGGACATAAATACTAAGTTATTTGGATCTAACAACTTAAAAAACTGAACCATTACTCATTTCTTCTGGCTTGAAAAAATTACTAAAACACTGAAAGTCTTGGGAACCAAGAAAATTTGGGAACCTCCGATCTATACCTTAGCTCCGGAGCATTGACCCCAGGGGCTTTCACTATTACTTGAACATGGCCTTGAGGTCTAGAAAACCAATTAGTCAGAGCATAAGAGCTGACATGCCTGCTTGCCAGAATGTGAGAGCATTCTACAAAAAGAGAGCTGTGGAGATTCCAAGATGGGTCAAATGTGCCCTGAATGAATCATACTTTTGTTAATTTATGTCGATCAATAAAATTAGAACTATTCCCACCTATAATTTTAAAGGAGAGAAAAAGTGTTCATGTACTACCAATAATAAGTATTTTAAACCTATCATAATTATCATCATCCTCTTTAAAGTGCTTTCTAACCCCACAGATTCTGCCCATTCTCTTAAATTACTAAATGATCGCTGAATTATTTGGCATCTTCCTGTCCAAGGCAGACTCAAAATGCAGTTCTGATCCCTGTAGCTTATCACTGTAGAATAATGTCATAGAATTCATATGGTACGTATACAGACAAAATACATATTTATATTTTGTGTTTTAACTAATATCTACTCATTCGAGTACTTGTTAACCATAGTGTCATGGGACTGACTCAAGCTGTGAAGTTAGATCTTGATTCAAGACTTGATGCTGCCGTCACAGGTTGTGCAACTTAAGCCTGATTTCCCAAATGCAAAATGGGAGACTAATCTCCTCTGCAGAGTTGTTGTGGAGGTTAAAGGATAACCTGTGCAGAGTGCCTACGTATCATGTATATAAAAGGCATTTAATAATGTTAGTTTTTATCCCCAACAATAAGCAAAAAAAGCAGGATTTCAGCATATTTGTACTAAATATTAAAAGATTCTAGCAAGTTATAAAGAAATGTTTGAGCAGGTTGCAAAGAATCTAGGACCACTGTAACTAAGTTTACGATAGGTTAAATGGTATTTTTTGTATTTAATACATATTCGTGTAAAATATTTCAATGGTATTGGTTGTTCGAAGCAGCACATAATATGAAATGTGAGTTATGAAATGTATCTATTCCTTTTATGATATTTTTTAAATACCTTAAAGAATAGAGAGTAATACAATAGATTCCCATTTACCCACCACCTAGAACTAACGAATTCTGTCTCTCTGTCATATTTGCTTCAGATATTTAACTTTCCTCATAAAAGAATTAGGTATTTCCAGTAAAGGCAATAAATGCTCTCTTTGTATTGTTCCTCAGGCCCTTTCCTCTTCCTTCCTCCTAAGAGACAACCACTAACTATCGTGAATTTGTTATATATATCTTCCCATTCAAATTTTTATATTTATACTTTTACTAGATATATAAGGTAAATATTTTTTCCTGTGGGTACTTTCAAATTTGCATATAATTAATCTGTCTACAACCAAAGTTTCCCATTAATCTACATCTATGTCCCATCATCCAGAGTTGTTCAAAAAAACATGTGTTATAGAAATTATTTCTAGAAAGAATATGGATTAAGTTTCATTATATACTTTATATAAAATGATTTAAAACTTCTGATACCAAATACTTTTGTTCTCTTTTTGTTTGTCTCTTGTTTTTGTTTTGTTTTTAACAGCTTCATCACTGGTCCAGCTGTGGTCCCAGGGTACTTCTCTGTTGATGAGAATAATGTGGTACTCGTTCTAAATGGAAGAGAAAAAGCAAAGGTCTTTTATGCCACCCAGTGGTTACTTTATGCACAAAATTTAGTGCAAACTCAAAAACTCCAGCATCTTGCTGTTGTTTTGCTTGGAAATGAACATTGTAATAATGAGTGGATAAACCAGTTTCTCAAAAGAAATGGAGGCTCTGTGGAACTACTTTTCATAATATATGACAGCCCCTGGATTAATAACATGGATGTTTTTCAGTGGCCTTTAGGAGTAGCAACGTAAGTACCAAATATTATTACATGTTTTTAGACTCTAAGATCTGAATTGCTGTATCAGCAAGATTGTGTTTTAAATTTGTAATAAATGTAGTTCTTCTGAGCTCATTGAGGCCATGTACAACCTTTTCTATGGGCAAATATATGGTTTGGTCTCATGCTTTGGTAATAATAATGATGTTTTTAGAGTATTTTAGACTTTTATGAGGAGAGCAGATGAGTTACATTTTTGTATTTTAGAACCCCAAGTCATAGGATAAATTTTCAAGTTTATCAGTAGTACCTTACAGAAATGTTTAGCAGTGGATGGCAGACAGACGGACCTTCTTAAAACAATTATAGAATCTATATAACTATACCTATATAACATATAGATACAGAGTTTTCTTAAATCCTTACTTTAGGGCTTCCCTGGTGGCACAGTGGTTGAGAATCTGCCTGCCAATGCAGGGGACACGGGTTCGAGCCCTGGTCTGGGAAGATCCCATATGCCGCGGAGCAACTGGGCCCGTGAGCCACAGTTACTGAGCCTGCGCGTCTGGAGCCTGTGCTCCGCAACAAGAGAGGCCGCGGCGGTGAGAGGCCCGCGCACCGCGATGAAGAGTGGACCCCGCTTGCCGCAACTAGAGAAAGCCCTCGCACAGAAACGAAGACCCAACACAGCCATAAATAAATAAATAAATAAATAAATAAATAAATAAATAAATAAATAAAAATTGTATAACTTTAAAAAAAAAAAATCCTTACTTTATTTTTTTTGGGGGGGGGGGGCGCCATGCCACATGGCATGTGGGATCCTAGTTCCCTGACCAGGAATCGAACCCATGCCCCCTGCAGTGGAAGCGTGGTGTCTTAACCACTGGACCGCCAGCAAAGTCCCCTTAAATCCTTACTTTAGGTCCAATATTAAATGAAGAGCACACTGACCCTGGGGTTTGGGAGGATTATAATATACTCAGGTCTGCGACTAAGACTGATAGAATTTGCACAAATCTGTTGTGTAAAAAGAAAGGGTAATTAAATAGTATGTAATATATGTAAAGTCTTTCTATAGAACTGGAAACTTATTTTGTATCACTTTGTTAACAGGGCCTTTGAATAACAGTAAGTTGACTTTAAGTTGCCTCTAGTACATAAACTTCCTGATGGCAGGGATTTTTGTCTCTTTTGTTCACTACTTTATCTGTAGAGCCTAAAACAGTGCCTACAGAGTAGGCACTCAATAAATATTTGTTGAATGGATGAATTATGAAATAGCTCAGTAATATGATACTGTATTTGAATCAGATGTTCGTTATGCATTATTTTATCACTGGTTACAAAATGTGACCTTAGACTGCTGCCCAGTTGGCTACACAAATATCACCAGGAAAGCACATTAATAAGACATATTCCCTGGCCTTCCACAACAAAATTCTGACTCAGCAGGCTTAGGATAGGGCAGACAAAAAGGTTTGTTAGGTATAGCCAAGTTTAAGGTGCTCTGAAAAATCTATCACTTGTGTACAGCCTATATTTGTAAAATGTTTTGAAACAAAAGAATTACTTCTTCACAGTAACTCTGGTAATGTTGGACAAAGCCAGTATCTTTTCTGTAGATCAGTGGTTCTCAACCAGGTGCAATTTCACCACCACCCCCGCCCCCAGGAGATATTTGGCAATGTCTGGAGATATATTTGGTTGTTACAAGTGGAGAGAGGAGGTTGTACTGGCATCTGGTGGATAGAGGCCAGGGCTGCTGCTAAATATCTTACAATGTAGAGGACAGCCTCCACAATGGAGAATTATCTGGCCCAAATGGCAGTAATGCTGAGATCGAGAAAACCTGTTATAGACTAACTGTTACGTTAAGCTTTGCTCTTATGTGAAGGTTGTAGTTCAGGCACATAATTTGATGCCTGGAATTACCAAATGCCCATTAGAATGGGCCAGTTGCAACAGGCCTCTCCTGTGTGGGATGTAAGGGTTTTTTTTTAATCTACTTGATAAGCCTTTGGAGTTGGAGTTCTTTGTTATAGCAATATGTATTCTGTAATCTTTCCATCACCTGCCTAAAACATTAATTAAATCATGATTATTATGAATGTAGAAGATTCTTTATACCTTTAAGGTCTTAAATTCAACCTGTCTTATAATTTCAGGTAAGTAATGGAAGTTGAAGAATATAAAAAACAAAGCACTTTAGGCACATAGTCTCTATAGCAATTTTGTAGAAGATGTCAAAGTGAGATTTTTTTTTTTAAGTCAGTAGATTTAGGAACTTTTCCAAAGTAAGAATGGAAAATTATGATTTGGGGTTTAGAAAATCATATTTTAAATCTCTTTTCTCTACATCATCATACTACCTAAGATGTTGGATTATGGAAATTTTGCTAGCCCTATTGTCATATATTATTAACTCACATGTACTTATTTTTATAGATACAGGAATTTTCCTGTGGTGGAGGCGAATTGGTCAATGCTACATAATGAAAGACCATACTTGTGTAATTTCGTAGGAACCATTTATGAAAATTCATCCAGACAAGCACTAATGAACATTTTGAAACAAGATGGGAATGATAAGCTTTGTTGGGTTTCAGCAAGAGAACAGTAAGTTCTATGTCTACTTGATTCATCCATTTTGTCTCCAATCTGAGAGTTGCTTTGTGTAACAGCACAGGTTTTCACAGACATTTTTAACTCCATTAATACCAGTCTTTCTCCAGAAGATACATTAGTAATTAAAGTTGTGAAGAAACTATGTTATATACATTAAAAATAGAGAGACTCTCCTATAGTCCATCTTGAAGGGGAATGCTGGTAACTATCATATGCAAATGTCAATTGTTCAGGTTTCCTCAATAATATTTGTTAGTCAGATTTGAACACAGGAGATTGTAAATGACAGTAACGGTCTTAGGTTCATCTCTGAGATGTTCGGCAAACCAGTTCAGTGTTCCAAGACTGGCATGCCATACTCCTCACACCTTCAGGAACCTGACACCACCCTGAGGACAGAGGCCATGTACTATTCTTCTTTGAATCTCCAGATGTAACATAGGACCTTGAATAAAGTAGGCCAGGATAAGTGGGGAGTGGATGGATGGATGGATGGATGAATGGATGGATTTAACTGGGTTAACTTTCTTCCATCTTTTACATGGTAATCATGAAACAGGTGTTCATGGACTGAAGGAAGAAATTTGGGGATCATTCATTTTATTTTTAGATAAATAAATGGAGTTTCATGTGTAAAGCAGAGTCATCAGAGAAGTAATGCCTAAATAAAAATGTCCTTTTAGATCTAGAAATACATTAATTGGAGCAGATACTCTCTTTTAGAAAGCCTGACTCTACTACAACCAAGAATACTCTACCCAGCAAGACTCTCATTCAAATTTGATGGAGTGATCAAAAGCTTTACAGACAAACAGAAGCGAAAAGAGTACAGCACCAGCCTTACAACAAATGTTAAAGGAACTTCTCTAAGTGAAAAAAGAAAATGCCGCAACTAGAAAGAAGAAGATTACAAAATGAAAGAAGTAAAGGCAAACATACAGTGAAAGTAGGAAATCACCACACACGAAGCTGGTAGGGAGGTTAAAATACAAAAGTAGTAAAATCATCCATATCCACAATAAGCAGTTAAGGCAGCAGTCCCCAACCTTTTTGGCACAAGGGACCAGTTTCGTGGAAGACAGTTTTTCCACAGACTTGGGGTGGTGGGGCTGTTGATGGTTTGGGGATGATTCAAGTGCATTCATTACATTTACTGTGTGTACTTTATTTCTATTATTATTACATTGTAATATATAATGAAATAATTATACAACTCACCATAATACAGAATGAGTGGGAGCCCTGAGCTTGTTTTCCTGCAGCTAGATGGTCCCATCTGGGGGTGATGGGAGACAGTGACACCCGAAGTGTGTTGCTTATGTCCAGTCTACTCCGTAAGATGCAGCTTGTCACTTGCCACTCACTGATAGGGTTTTTTTTTTTAATTAATTTACTTATTTGGTTGTGCTGGGTCTTAGTTGCAGCACGTGGGCTCCTTAGTTGAGGCAGTCAGGCTCCATAGTTGCGGTCCGGGGCTCCTTAGTTGTGGCACGCAGGCTCCTTAGTTGTGGCATTTGAACTCTTAGTTGCAGCATGCATGTCGCATCTGGTTCCCTGACCAGGGTTCCCTGACCAGGGATTGAACCCAGGCCCCCTGCATTGAGAGCATGGAGTCTTATCCACTGTGCCACCAGGGAAGTCCCACTGATAGGGTTTTGATATAAGTCTGCAAGCAATTGATTTATTATGGTCTCTGTACAGTCAAACCTCTCTGCTAATGATAATCTGTATTTGCAGCCACTCCCCAGCGCTAGCATCGCTGCCTCAGCTCCACCTCAGATCATCAGGCATTAGATTCTCAAGGAGCGCGCAACTTAGATCCCTCACATTCACAGTTCACAGTAGGGTTCGCCCTCCTATGAGAATCTAATGCTGCCACTGATCTGACAGGAGGTGGAGCTCAGGTGGTAATGAGAGCATTGGGGAGCGGCTGTAAATACAGATGAAGCTTTGCTCACTCGCCCGCCACTCACCTCCTGCTGTGTGGCCCAGTTCCTAACAGGCCACGGACCACTGCCGGTCTGTGGCCCAGGGGTTGGGACCCCTGAGTTAAGGGATACACAAAACAATTAGATGTAGAATATGATATCAAAAACAGTAATTGGGAGGATTTCCCTGGTGGTCCAATGGTTAAGAATGCACCTTTCAATGCAGGGGACACGGGTTTGATCCCTGGTTGGGGAACTAAGATCCTACATGCTGCGGGGCAACTAAGCCCACACACCACAGCTATTGAGCTCACGTGCCTCAGTGACAGAGCCCGTGTACCACAAACTATAGAGTCCACGTGTTCTGGAGCCTACACGCCACAACTAGAGAGAGAAAATCTACACACCACAACTAGAGAGAAGCACGCGCGCCACAATGAAGAGACTGTGCGCTGTAACAAAAGATTCCCACATGCCTCAACAGAGATCCCATGTGCCACAACTAAGACCCGACACAGCCAAAAAATAAAGAAAATAAATAAATTAAATAAATAAATATTTTAAAAGTGAAGAATAAAAACCATATAATCATCTCAATAGAAAAAACTTTGGATAAAGTTCAGCATCCATTTATGATAAAAACTCTCCAGAAAGTGGGCATAGAGGGAGCATACCTCAACATAAAAAAGCCATATATGACAAATCCACAGCTAACATCATACTCAATGGTGAAAAGCTGAAAGCATTTCCTCTGAGATCAGGAACAAGGCAAGGATGCCCACTCTCACTGCTTTTATTCAACATAGTTTTGTAAGTCCTAGCCACAGCAATCAGAGAAGAAAAAGAAACAAAAGGAATCCAAATTGGAAAGGAAGAAGTAAAACTGTCACGTTTGCAGATGACATGATACTATACATAGAAAATCCTAAAGACGCCACCAGAAAACTACTAGAGCTCATCAATGAATTCAGTAGAGTCGCAGGATTCAAAATTAATATACAGAAGTTGGTTGCATTTCTGTACACTAACAGTGAACTATGAGAAAGAGAAATTAAGGAAACAATCTCATATACCATCTCATCAAAAAGAATAAAATACCTAGGAATAAACCTACCTAGGGAGGTAAAAGATCTACACTCAGAAAACTGTAAGACACTGATGAAAGAAATTGAAGATAACACAAACAGATGGAAAGATATACCTTGTTCTTGGATTGAAAAAATTAATATTGTTAAAATGACCATACTATCCAATGCAATCTACAGATTCAATGCAATCCCTATCAAAATATCAATGGCATTCTTCACAGAATTAGAACAAATCATTTCAAAATTTGTATGGAAACACGAAAGACCCCAAATAGCCAAAACAATCTTGAGAAAGAGAAACAGAGCTGGAGGAATCATGCTCCCTGACTTCAGACTATACTACAAAGCTGCAGTCATCAAATCAGTGTGGTACCAGCACAGAAACAGACACATAGATCAATGGAACAGACTAGAGAGCACAGAAATAAACCCACACACTTATGGTCAATTTAGCTATGACAAAGGAGGAAAGAATATACAATGGAGAAAAGACATTCTCTTCAATAAGTGGTGCTGGGAAAATTGGACAGCTACACGTAAAAGAATGAAATTAGAACATTTGCTAACACCATAAAAAAAATAAGCTCAAAATGGATTAAAGACCTAAATATAAGACCAGATACTATAAAATTCCTAGAAGAAAGCATAGGCAGAATACTCTTTGACATAAATCACAGCAATATTTTTTTGAATCTGTCTCCTAAAGTAAAGGAAGCAAAAGCAAAAATAAACATATGGGGCCTAATTAAACCTAAAAGCCTTTGCACAGCAAAGGAAACCATCAACAGAATGAAAAAACAGCTTACTGAATGGGAGAAGATATTTGCAAATGATACGACTGATAAGGGGTTGATATCCAACATATATAAACAGCTCATCCAACTCAACGTCAAAAAAGCAAACAACCTGATTAAATAATGGGCAGAAGGACTGAAAAGACATTTTTCCAAAGAGGAAATGCAGATGGCCAACACACACATGAAAAGATGCTCAACACTGGTAATCATCAGGGAAGTGCAAAGCAAAACCACAATGAGATATCACCTCATACCTGTCAGAATGGCTTATACCTTATACCTGTCAGAATGGCTATCAAAAAGAACACAAATAACAAATATTGGCAAGGATGTGGAGACAAGTTTACATTCTTACTGTTGGTAAGAATGTAAACTGGTGCAGCCACTGTGGAAAACAGTATGGAGATTTCTTAAAAAACTAAAGATAGAACCACTGCGTGATGCAGCAGTTCCACTCCTGGGTATATACAAAAACAAAAAAACTGGAAAAAAACCAAAAAACACTAATTTGAAGAGATACCAATACATGCACCCCAATGTTCATAGCAGCATTATTTACAACTGCCAAAATATGGAAGCAAACCAAGCATCCATCAACAGATGAATGGATAAAGAAGATGTGGTATATATATATATAATGGAATACTAATCAGCCATAAAAAAAACGAAATTTTGCTATTTGCAGCAACATGGATGGACTTGGAGGGTGTTATGCTAAGTGAAATAAGTCAGACAGAGAAAGACAAATACTGTTTAATATCACTTAATGTGGAATCTTAAAAATGCAGCAAACTAGTGAATAAGACAAAAAAGAAGCAGACTCACAGATACAGAGAACAAGCTAGTGGTTACCAGTGAGGAGAGGGAAGCAGAAGAGGCAATTTAGAGGTAGAGGGGGAAGAAGGGTTATTATGTGATTATATGAAATTATGTGTGTGAAACTTTTGAAAATTGTAAAGCATTATACAATTTAAGAAATCTTTCATTCAAAGAAAAGGGGTTGGAAATTGTAAAAAATAGCCAATCAATCAGGCATAGAAATACAAAAAAAAAAGGAAAAAAAGAAATCCTGACTCTATTGCTAGTGTAATCATATCCATTCAGTATTGCTAGCGTAATCATATTTTTTTAACATCTTTATTGGAATATAATTGCTTTACACTGTTGTGTTAGTGTCTGCTGTATAACAAAGTGAATCAGCTATACGTATATGTATATCCCCATATCCCCTCCCTCTTGCATCTCCCTCTCACCCTCCCTATCCCACCCCTCTAGGTGGTCACAAAGTACTGAGCTGATCTCCCTGTGCTATGTGGCTGCTTCCCACTAGCTATCTATTTTACATTTGGTAGTGTATATATGTTCATTGCCACTCTCTCACTTCATCCCAGCTTACCCTTCCCCCTCCCCGTGTCCTCAAGTCCATTCTCTATGTCTGCATCTTTATTCCTGTCCTGCCCCTAGGTTCTTCAGAACTTTTTTTTTTTTAGAGTCCATATATATGTGTTAGCATACGGTATTTGATTTTCTCTTTCTGACATACTTCACTCTGTATGACAGACTCTAGGTCCATCCACCTCACTTCAAATAACTCAATTTTGTTTCTTTTTATGGCTGAGTAATATTCCATTGTATATATGTGCCACATCTTCTTTATCCATTCATCTGTCAATGGACACTTAGGTTGCTTCCATGTCCTGGCTATTGTAAATAGAGCTGCAGTGAACATTGTGGTACATGACTCTTGTTGAATTATGGTTTTCTCAGGGTATATGCCCAGTAGTGGGATTGCTGGGCCATATGGTAGTTCTATTTTTAGTTTCTTTAAGGAACCTCCATACTGTTCTCCATAGTGGCTGTATCAATTTACATTCCCACCAACAGTGCAGGAGGGTTCCCTTTTCTCCACACCCTCTCCAGCATTTATTGTTGGTAGATTTTTTGATGATGGCCATTCTGACTGGTGTGAGGTGATACCTCATTGTAGTTTTGATTTGCATTTCTCTAATGGCTAGTGTAATCATATTATATCCATTCAGTCAACAAATATTTATCAAGCAACTGCTATATGCCAAAAACTATTTTAGCCATAAAGGGATACAGCAGTGAGCAAAACAGTCAAAAGAGTCCATGCCCTCTTAGAACTTAAATGCTTATTGGAGGAGGCAAACCAATAAAATATATTGTGTCATATATATATAGTGTCAGACGGTGATACATACCATGTAAAAAAATTGAGCAGAGGAGGGGAATGTAGAGAGGACTTGGGATCAGGAGTGGAACATTTGATATTTTAGAATAGCCAAGGAAAGTGCTAGTTAGAAGTTTATATTTAAGCACAGGACTGAAAAAGGCAGAGGGGTGAGCCTCATGTCTATTTGGGAGAAGAGTTGCCCAGGCAGAGGGAAGAGCAAATATAAAGGCCTAAGGTGGAAGCATGCTTACCATGTGTGAGGAACAAGGGACAGTGTGCCTAGAATGGAATGAGTGAAGGCAAAATAACAAAGCTTACTGTGGGAACAGAATTATTCTTGAAATCCCTCTCCTACCATTGAGCCAGGAGGTGGAGTAGGTGTCCTCCTTGCTTCTCATTGCTGCTTCCAGACCACTCTCCCTTTTCCCTCCCTAAAACCTCCAATTTTGAATCTCATACCAGCAGACAAAACTATCCATTATTCTTTCTCTTTGAAATCATAAGGGGGAAGGGATAAATTGGGAGATTGGGATTGACATATACACACTACTTTATATAAAGTAGATAACTAATAAGAACCTATTTATAGCACAGGGAACTCTACTCAGTATTCTCTAATGGCCTACATGGGAAAAGAATCTTAAAAAAAGAGTGGAGATATATATATGTATAACTGATTCACTTTGCTGTACACCTGAAACTAACACAACATTGTAAATCAACTATACTCCAATATAAAATTAATTTTTAAAAAACTCCTAAAAGAAAAGAGAAATCATATACTGAACCTTGGGTTTATCCCCTTAATTCTTTGAAGAGTCTAGTTCCTGGCATACTCTCACTCTCTCTGACATTTTTCCAGCCTCATTCTTAGTGATTCCCAAATCCACATAGATGGTCTTTCCATCACATTGGTCTTGCAGTTCCTTTACTTCTTCTCCCACAGTGATCTGGGTCTCCACTTGACCTCAGCCATTCACTGTCATGGTCATTTCCTAGACCTTATGATTACACATACTGCATGATCTCAAATTCCAGCATCTCTCTCTGTAAACATCATTTTCTATCATTCCAGCTCATTATTATTATTATATTATTCCAGCTCATTCCAGCTCACAGCCTGTAATAATCTGACATCAGCAATTTACCTGGGACTTACAGTTCATTGTTCCTAATACCTTTTCATTGTCCTTCACCCACCTCATCTTTACTTTATTCTTTACCCACTTAAATTTCATAATCAATCATGACCGCATATACATTCAGCTCCCTAGTTCCTTAATCTAGCAAACCCTAACTCTGGTTAAATCCAGCTCTCTTACCTGCTCCATACCTTCACCTGTGCAGCCAAACACACTTGGAGAAAGGTGCCAATTGATCTCACTTTAAATATATGACCTTGGGCTTCCCTGGTGGCGCAGTGGTTAAGAATCCGCCTGCCAACACAGGGGACACGGGTTCAAGCCCTGGTCCGGGAAGATCCCACATGCCGCAGAGCAACTAAGCCTGTGCACCACAACTACTGAGCCTGCACTCTAGAGCCCACGAGCCACAACCACTGAGCCCACGTGCCACAACTACTGAAGCCTGCGTGCCTAGAGCCCATGCTCCACAACAAGAGAAGCCACCCAGTGAGAAGCCTGCACACTGCAACAAAGAGTAGCCCTTGCTCGCCGCAACTAAAGAAAGCCCGCACACAGCAACAAAGACCCAATGCAGCCAAAAATAAAAATAAAAATAAATAAAATAAATAAATGTATTTAAAAAAATATATATATATATATATGTATGACCTTGACCCTTGAGTGTCCAGCAGTCATCCATCTCCCTTGTCCATGTATTCTTCCTCTCTCCTGGAAGACTGTTTCATACCTTCTTGTCTCTTCCCAACTGCTCTTACCTTATGACCCTATTGCTTATTTCACTGAGAAAATAGGAACAGTCAGGAGGGAACATCTAGTTTTCTAACTAGCTTCTCAGCTTCTACCCTTGCCCCATACAATCTATTCTCAACACAACAGCCAGATAGATTCTGATAAAACATAGATGAGGTCAGTTACCCCTCTGATCAAAACTCTGTGTGATGGGTGCTCTGACTTCATCTTCTACACCTCTCCCCTTCAGTTACCCTGCTTTAGCCACCCTGGCTTCCTTGCTGTCCCTGGAACATGCCTGGCACATGCCATCTCATGGCCTTTATGCTTGCTCTGTGCTCTCTTCTTCCCCCAGATATCTGTGTGGTTTGCTCCCTCACCTCTGGCTCCCCTCTCAGATGCCCATGCAGTGAGACACTCCCTGATCACCTATTTACAGTTGCAATACCATCCTACCAAAAACTTCCGCCTCACTTCTCTGCTTTATTTTTCCACACAGCACTTAACACCTTCTAAATAATTTACTGACTTGACCTGGTTACTGTCTGTCTCCACCACTAGAACTGTGATAATAAGCTCCATAAGGGCAGGAATTTGGATGGAGGGTGAGGTAGAGAAAGAAGACAAGCACTCACAAAATTTTGGCTGATATAATTTCATTCAGAAATTGTATGGCCACTAGATTTTTTTAAATGTGTAGCTGTAAACTTCTCAAATTCTTAAATATTTTCAAGAAATCTATTTGGGCAAGATTTTATTCATCTCTTCTGCCTGCCATCTCTATAATGTGTTTACCATTTCTTGTAACCAACATTAAAAGAAAAAATATTTTCTTCCACAAAAGTTATGCTTAGTAAAGTGAAAACTTCAGGTTTTTTTCTGATTTTCTAGGTGGCAGCCTCAAGAAACAAATGAAAGCCTTAAGAATTATCAAAATGCTCTGCTTCAGAGTGATCTCACATTGTGCCCAGCGGGAGTAAACACGGAGTGTTACAGAATATATGAGGCTTGCTCCTATGGCTCCGTTCCCGTGGTAGAAGACGTAATGACAGCTGGCAGCTGTGGAAATTCATCTGTTTACCATAATGCTCCTCTGCAGTTACTCAAGTCCATGAATGCTCCCTTTATCTTTATTAAGAACTGGAAGGAACTTCCTGCTATTTTAGAAAAAGAGAAAACTATAATTTTACAAGAAAAGATTCAGAGAAGAAAAAGGTTACTTCAGTGGTATCAGTACTTCAAAGCAGAGCTAAAAATGAGATTTATTAATATTGTGGAAAGTTCATTTCTAAAGAACAATAAAGGTTAACTGTAGTTCATCTTTTTGAGCTAAGATCTGATTTTTTAAATCATTTCTAATACTGGGTATGTATGTGTGTGTTTGTGTATTTATTAATGTTCTTTAAGTTACCCCTAGACCCTAGATTATGTCTGTAGTATTGACCAAGTACAGCCTTATTGGGCCACTCCTGAAAATAAAGTTAAAATGTTACTCAAACTCATTTGTACAAAGTTGAGTGATTCAGCATAATCAACTCTTCTCATTCATTTAAACCCGCTCTAGAGAAGCAGCGTTGTGTAGTGGAAAGACTGGGCTTTGGAGTCAGACAACACCTGGGTTAAAACCTTACCGCTGCACCTACTGTCTGGGGACCTTGAGCAAGCCACCTCATTGTTCTGAGTCTTGGTTCCTTTCCATGTAGAACGGAGATAATGGTACCTCATAGGGTTGGTTGTAAATATGAAATGAAATAATATATAAAGTACTCAATAATTGTAATAATTTCTAATTCATTTTTCATTCCTTACTAGTTAATAATAGGGTTAAATTTGAATATTTTAACACATGATCATTTCCACAATTTGGGAGTAATCATGTCATGATAGGAATGTATGCAGACAAGTCTTACAGAGTTAGACTTTTAGATTACTCAAGTTTTGTTGGATCACATATGTTGAGGTAGGTGCCTAGATACAGAATTTGGTCATAATCCATACAAAACATGGACTGGGGGCAGTCAAGAGCCAGAAAATTAGTATCTAAACTCAACAGAAGTTGTCATTGAAGCATGGAGTAAGACTAGTCAACTCAAAGGACAGTGCTTTGTGCAAAGGCTGTCTGATGCCCTCAGAGAGCAGCGGCTTTGATTAACGCTGAGAGAGTGGTCTTGTATCTTCAGGACCTTGGGCTCCTGAAAGGATGCAGGCGACTTTGGGCTCAATCAGTTGCTTTGCCTGGCTTCTTATTTTCTCAGGAATCCTATGGCTTAACTCCTGTGAAATCAGGGAATTAACATCATCATTCCTTCCAGAAGCTTTTTGTCTCATTATATGAATGGCCATAGATACTGAACAAGTGTAAACTACCCACACTTTCTTATACCTGGAGCTCCCACAGGGGTGTCCACATCACCAGAAGGTCTGGCAGCCTCGATATAAAGAACCTCATCTTTGCACCATATTGGAGAATCATCCTGGTGCCTGCCACAACCCTATCCAGTTCTGAGGAAACTGCCCCTCCTATAGCCCCTGCTAAAGGTACTGCACACAGGGAGCCATTTTATACCATGTGTCTCTCCTCTTTGTCCCACACTTCAGGTGACAGCTATGGGCACTTTATTCAAGGGCACCCTTTTAATAGGCTTCCTGATGACCCTGGACGTTGGTACCAAAAAATAAGAATAATAACTGAGGCAAACAGCTAGTTCAAGACCTTTTTGAACTAGGAAATACTGAGAAACTGGGAGTCAGCTACAGGAGCAGAAATGGAAAGGATGCAATGGAATACAAGCTATATAAACTAGTGTCGGGGCTATGAGAGAAGCAAAGATGCTGAGAACAAGCTCAAGGAGAGAGAAATCTGACCCCAGAGCTGTTGCGATGTTTCCTGATGGGTTTTCAGCTACCACTCCCATGAACTTCGAGATTGCTTTTTTTATTTCCCCATTGTATATACTCAGAATTATCTCCTTTCTTCAGCTTTCATCCCTCCTTGCCCCTGGTTACTTGAACTGACTTCCAAACCAAAAGAGCCTACCCAAAACAATGACAAGATGCTTCATCTTTCAGAGCCCCCATTTTGCCTTTCCCTTGAACAGGAGTGCATGCCAGGTCCAAGGTTGTAACAGAATTCTCCTTTGACTAAGTTAAAGGAGTCTCTGTACTAAATTTTACAAACAGGACTAGACCATCTTTCTCTTAATGTGGTACTTGCTATTATTGCCCATAATCCTTTCAAAGAGTGCTTTCTGCATTGGTGTATTTGTTGCCAGCAAAGCCTTTGGAATGTCAAGACCATGGAGCAAGACACAAGTGAATCATATCAAAAGAAATTTTCCAATATCCACCAACATCCCTTCTTACCACATGGAGTTTGTTGGTAACTTACCTAGAGGCCAACTCTAAGCTATCTGTTGCCTCTAGAGTTAGATGGAAGTCTCCCTACATAGTTCTGGAGGTTTGCATGACAAAGTTGAGTCTGTAAAGTCTCAAGCTCCAGAACCTATCAAGATCTGAATTCAAAGTTTCACTAACCCAGAAATACAGTCTAAGGCCAATGTTGGAATGGGACTCCACTATTTCTGGTTGTTTGTCTGTCGGTACCAGAGAATTTTCCATCTCAGAAAGTAGCCAGGCAGTAGAATGCATTCATACATGAAATATTTTGTAACATATACTATGTATACTATGGGTATACATAGTGTACATGGGTATGCCTACAGTGAAGCCTTGTTTTTTTGTTTTGTTTTTTAATTTGTTTATTGAAATATAGTTGATTTACAATGTGTTAATTTCTGCTATACAGCAAAGTGATTCAGATATATATATTTCTTCTTTTTTTATATTTATTCTTTTCCATTATGGTTTATCATAGAATATTGAGTATAGTTCCCTGTCCTATATAGTCGGACCTTGTTGTTTATCCATTCTGCACATAATAGTTTGCATCTGCTAACCCCAAATTCCCACTCCATCCCTCTCCCACCCCCACCCCTTGGCAACGACAAGTCTGTTCTCTATGTCTGTGAGTCTGTTTCTGTTTCGTAGATATGTTAATTTGTGTCGTGTTTTAGATTCCACATATAAGTGAATTCATATGGTATTTCTCTTTCTCTTGGACTTCTCTTAGTATGATAATCTCTAGTTCCATTCATGTTGCTGCAAATGGCATTATTTCATTCTTTTTTATGGCTGAGGAGTATTCCATTGTATATATGTACCACATCTTTATCCATTCATCTGTCGATGGACATTTAGGTTGCTTCTCCATCTCGGCTATTGTGAATAGTGCTGCTACAAACATAGGGGTGCATGTATCTTTTTGAATTATATTTTTGTCCAGAAGCCTTGTTTTTGAAAACCATATAGCATAAAAGGAATTCCCCCTGCCAGGCTGGAGGGGGCGTCCCTATACCACCCTTCCCCTCCAAATTGGCTCCTAATCCTTTCCAGGAAGGTAGAGTTTGGGCCTAGATTCCTAATGTGTCCCTTGTTTGTTTTTTCTCTTTTTGTTTTGCTCTTCTTTTGCAATCTGTTGTTTAAAAGGTTTGATTTGTTTAAAGCTTTTAAAAGCTCACTAAAAACAAAGCAGGAAATGTGATAATGGATCATTAACTCAGAAACATGTTTCTAACTGATGTTGACATTTTATTTATTATGTCTTACCAGTTTTCTGTCCATTACCATTTGCTGAAACTCCACCTGGGTTTTCATTGCATCAAAACTCCTTTAGTGAGCTTTGGCTAGGTTGCACTGTTGATCTTGTCTTTATTCAAACTTTTGATATTTTGTTCATCATGGATTCTTTTTGCATGAATTGTGACCTTTATGAAAACACTGCATAAAAATATCACTCATCTTGATTACTGAGTTGTTTGAAACCCTGTGAATTTTGCACTCAAAAAGAGTGTCTCACTCCCATCACCCTAGATAACAATCAACCTCAAATCTTAGTGTCTTACAAGAACAAAAATATTTATGTCTTCTTCACATTTCTTTGGGGTTACAGGTCAACTTCAACTTTGATGGACTCAGATGGGCTGTGCTCAGCTTGGTTCTACATGTCTTCCCTTTCCAGAATCCATGAAAGATAAAGGAGTGGCCTTTCTCTGGGGTATTCTCATGGTAGAGGGTGAGAAGAGGAAGGGTATTTTAATCAGCTTGGGCTGCCATAACAAAATACCATAAAATGGGTGGCTTAAAGAATAGAAATTTATGTCTCACAGTTCTGGAGGCTAGATGTGCAAGATCAGGTTGCCGGCATGGTCAAGTTCTGGTGAGAGCTCTCTTCCTGGCTTACAGATGGCCACCATCTCACTGTGTCCCTACATGGCAGAGAGAGAGTAAGCTCCAGTCTCCTCCTCTTCTTATAAGGACACTAATCCTATCATGAGAGCCCTGCCCTCATGACTTCATCTAAACTTAATTATTCCCAAAGGTCTCACCTCCAAATACCATCACATTGAGGGTTAGGGCTTCAGCATATAAGTTTGGGGCAGGAGGGGGGGGCACAAACATTCAGTCCATAGCAAAGGGGCAATTACTTCCACACACTGGGATGAATTGTGCCCTAGATTTTATTTTTTGTTTTTTTAGTTTGAAGGTTGATTTTTTTTGTTTTTTAAATTTCTTTATTTTATTTGGCTGCATTGGGTCTTAGTTGCAGCCCACGGGATCTTCCTTGCAGCATGCGGGATCTTTCGTTGCAGCATGTGGGCTCTTCATTGTGGTGCACAGGCTCCAGAGCATGCGGGCTCAGTAGTTGTGGCACGTGGGCTCTCTAGTTGTGGTGCACGGGGTCTAGAGCATGCGGGCACAGTAGTTGCGGCACGCAGGCTTACTTGCTCCGCAGCATGTGGGATCTTAGTTCCTCCACCAGGAATCGAACCGTGTCCCCTGCATTGGAAGGTGGATTCTTTTTTTTTTTTTTAATTTATTTATTTTTGGCTGTGTTGAGTCTTTGTTGCTGTGTGCGGGCTTTCTCTAGTTGTGGTGAGTGGGGGCTACTCCTCGTTGCAGTGCACGGGCTTCTCATTACAGTGGCTTCTCTTGTTGCGGAGCATGGGCTCTAGGTGCGTGGGCTTCAGTAGTTGTGGCATGTGGGCTTAGTAGTTGTGGCTTGCGGGCTCTAGAGTGCAGGCTCAGTAGTTGTGGCGCCTGGGCTTAGTTGCTCTGCAGCATGTGGGATCTTCCCAGACCAGGGCTTGAACCCGCGTCCCCTGCATTAGCAGGAGGATTCTTAACCATTGTGCCACCAGGGAAGCCCCTGGAAGGTGGATTCTTAATCACTGGGGCACCAGGGAAGTCCCCTGCCCTAGATTTTGAAGCTTCTGCCCAGAGCTGAAATCCTGTCACCTGCTCATGTTCCATTGGTCAAAGCAGTCACAGGGCCAGGCCTGAAGTCAAGGAGGGTGGGGAGGAGGGAGGAGTATATCAACACATTCTGCCTTCCAAAAGAGAGAAAAAATGGGGAAGAACAGTTCAATTTACTGCAATCTATTTAGCTAAAACCTAAACTCTGGGATATATAGTGTTGAGTCCTGGGGCCTGTTCAACCATTCCAGTTTTACTCTCCTGAGCACATTATAGGATTGTACTCACTGCCCCCACTTGAAGGTTTACTTTGGTCAGTGATGTGTAGTAGAGGTGATGTTTCACTTCCAGGTAGAAGCTTTAAGAGACAATGCACAATTGACCTTTTTCCCTTTTTCTACCTCAGCAGTTATGAAAGGCTTTGTCAAGATGAACCTCAGTCAGACTGTGTCCCTGAGTGAGCAGAAACCCCCTGACAACCAAAGGAACATGGAGAGCAAAATAGATCAACTTTCGTTATGTTAAGCTGCTGAGATTTGAGGGTTGTTTGTTGTAGAAGCATAACCTAGTCCATCCTGACTAGTACATTTTGCTTTCACTGATGGTTCCCCTTCTTATAGTCTGACATATGCATTGCTATGAAACAAAAGATAATCACTCTTCCCTCATAGGTTAGACCAGTCGTTCTAAATCTAGTGGGTGAAAGTCTGGTAAGAAACAGGAGACTTACATAGTCTCAAAGTAATTACAAGGGGAAAAAATAGTAGTTTATAGTTGAGAAACCTGATAAACAGCAACTTAACCAAGTGATCCTATTTACATTATCAGTAACAGGAGAAATAAATATCATGTGCTTCCTGAAAGGATGTATTGAGGACATATCATTTCTGCAGTAGTCCTGGTAAAAATGTATCCCCAGAATCTAATCCTGAAGAAACATTAAAAAGAACCAAATTAAGAGACATTCTTCAAAACAGTAGAAGATCAAGAGTAGCCAAGGCAAGGATGAATAAGAAGTGAAAGGTATGCAAACTTACGTGACATAGGGACACTGTAGATCATTGGAAACAATGTACTTTTCAATAAGTAGTTTTGAGATGACTATCCCCATGGGAAAAAATGAAATTAAACTATGTCTCACAGCATATGCAAAAATAAATTCCAGGTGGATTAAAGATGAAAGTATGAAAAAGCAAAATTATTAACCAATACATACTCTTTAGAAATACAGGAAAAATAACTCTCTAAATTCAGGAAAGGGAAGGATTCATCTAAAATGATACAATAAACAGAAGCCTTTTTTTTAAAAGTTGATAAATTTTACAGTTATCAAAAGGCACCATAAGGAGAGGGCAAAAGAAAATCTACAAATAGAAGTTATATGTAGTGAATAATATAACTGACAAAGGATTGGGATTTAGAATATATGAATAACTGTGATTCAAAAGAAAAAGAAAAAAAAAATCTAATAGAAAAATGGGCAAAGGAAAGAAATGGTATTAGCCCCAAAGAAAAAGATAAATGGCCCATAAATCTCATTAGTAATCAGGTCTTGCAATGCTTGACAGACCTACATGTCCTGCCCAAGAGTTCACCATGATTACCTGGAAGAGGTGGACTCAGACACGGAAAGTTGGGCTCCAGAGCTTACGCTCAACGATGATACCCTAACTGGGTCCTACAAATCCACAATCTTGAAATCTATTTTTTACTTAAGTGAACTAAGTGATGCAAATTCCAAAAAGGAACAACTTTTGGATTAGACTAGAAAGAAAACTCTAAGCTGAATGTTTGCTATATTTATGGAGTAAAAGGGTAAGTTTTTCATGTTTAGAAGAGTTTTCCTCCATCCCAAAGTCATGTCTTTGATGCGAATAAAAACGGGACCAATTGTTCTCTTTTATAGATTAAAAAAAAAGGAAGTAATTGGCAGGAAGACCCAGTATGGACACAGCCAATTAAAATTGACAGCACCTACAGGTAATTATGAGAAGTCTCTTAGAAACACCATAGTGTTAGAGATTCAAATCCATTCAAAAAAGTGTGAAATGCCAGATGTTGTAATTATACATCAAATCCATTAACCCCATCTTTTCTGAATACTTGGTAGCTTTGGTTTTCCATTGTTTAGTTGCTCAATGATTGACTTACTGCATGATCAGAATGTCTGTGATAAATGGTTGAACTCTTACCCACTTGAAGCAGCAGAGGGCCTGTATTCATTCACTCATTCACCCTTCATTGAGATGTCATCTCCTAACTGACATTTATAAGTCACTTAAATGCTTACAGCCTCTTAGAAAACATGTACACAATCAACTAGAGGTGGCAGCATGACAAACAGAAAATGTGCTGACAAGGGATTCCAAGGACATTGATTTTGAGACCTAGCTCTACCAATATCTAGTTACTTTTCTGGAATAAGTAACTCAATCTCTTTGACTCTCAGCTTTCTTATCTGTAAAATGGGAGTGAAGACTGGGCACCCAAGGCAGATGATAACAGGATGAAAAGGTAAAGAATCAGAAAAGCTTGAGGTGAGGTGAAACTCAGGATGTTTTCAGTTAAGCAAGCCCAAGTTCTTAATACTAGCTGTACATTAGGATTACCTGAGGAAAATTTAAACTACCCACCTTTGTGATTCTGTTCACTAGTCTGGGGTGGGGCTCAGGCATTGATATTCTAATGCCATTGTTCTCAAACTTTAGCAAACATCAGAATCACCTGAAGAGTTTGGGAAAACACCCCCAGAGTTTCTGATTCAGGAGGTCTGGGAGAGGGCTGAGAATTTGCATTTCTAACAGTTTCCCAGGCGATGAGGTTGCTGGGTTCCTACCCACTTGAAGAACCACTCAAAGTGTATGTAGGAAGGATTAGTAGAAAATGCCAGAAGGGCATTTGAGGGCATATGCTTTTTTCTCTTATTAAATGAGGAACGTAATATGTCATCACCCTGAAATTCCTCTTTATTTTGTTAAGCATGTGCAGAGGGTTTCTCTTATAAAATACATGTGTTGAGGAATTGACAATAGAGATTGCTCCCCCAGCAGGGAAGCTGACAAGTGAAAGACTTTTCTCACTGTATACATTTTGGTATTGCATAAATTTTGCATCATATGCAATTATTTACAAATGTATAAACAAACGAATTAATTAAAAGTAAATCCAACAAAACCTTGGCTCAACTTAATGAGTAACAAAAATAATAGAGGAATCATGCTCCCTGACCTCAGACTATACTACAAAGCTACAGTAATCAAAACAGTGTGGTACTAGCACAAAATCAGACATATAGATCAATGGAATAGGATAAAAAGCCCAGAAATAAACTCATGCACTTATGGTCAATTAATCTATCACAAAGGAGCCAAAAATATACAATGGGGAAAAGACAGCCTCTTCAATAAGTGATGCTGGGAAAACTGGACAGCTACAGGTAAAAGAATGAAATTAGAGTACACTCTAACACCACATACAAAAATAAACTCAAAATGGATTAAAGACCTAAATATAAGACCAGATACTATAAAATTCCAAGAGGAAAACATGGGCAGAACACTCTTTGACATAAATCGCAGCAATATTTTTTTGTATCCACCTCCTAAAGCAAAGGAAACAAAAGCAAAAATAAACAAATGGGACCTTATTAATCTTAAATGCTTTTGCACAGCAAGGGAAACCATAAACATAATGAAATTACAACCTACGGACTGGGAGAAAATATTTGCAAACGATGCTACCAACAAGGGCTTAATTTCCAAAATATACAAACAGCTCATACAGCTTAATATCAAAAAAAAAATGAAAAAATGGGCAGGAGATCTAAATAGACATTTCTCTGAAGAAGGCATACAGATGGCCAACAGGCACATGAAAAGATGCTCAATATCACTGATTATGAGAGAAATGCAAATCAAAACTACAATGAGGTATCACCTCACACCAGTCAGAATGGCCACCATTAAAGTCTACAAATAATAAATGCTGGAGAGGGTGTGGAGAAAAGGGAACCCTCCTACACTGTCAGTGAGAATGTAAATTGGTGCAGCCACTATGGAGAACAGTATGAAGGTTCCTTAAAAAACTAAAAATAGAGTTACATATGATCATGCAATTCCACTCCTGGGCATATATCCAGAGAAAACTCTAATTTGAAAAGATGCATGCACCCAAATGTTCATAGCAGCACTATTTACAATAACCAGGAAGAAACTTAAATATCCATTGACAAATGAATAGATAAAGATGTAGTATACACACACACACACACACACACACACACACACAATGGAATATTACTCAGCCATAAAAAGGAAATGAAATAATGTATATTTGCAGAAACATGGATGGACCTAGAGATTATCATATTAAGTGAAGTAACACAGAGAAAGACAAATATCATATGTGATATCATATGATACCACAAAAAATGATACAAATGAATTTATTTACAAAAGAAGTAGACTCACAGACATAGAAAACAGATTTATGGTTACCAAAGGGGAAAGAGGGGAGGGAGGGATAAATTAGGTTGGGATTAATATATACACACTACTATATATAAAATAGGTAAACAACAAGGACATACTATATAGCACAGAGAATTATATTCAATATCTTCTAATAACCTATAATGAAAAAGAATCTGAAAAAGAACACACACACATATCTGAATCACTTCTCTATATACCTGAAACTAACCCAACATTGTAAATTAACTATATTTCAATTGTAAAAAATAGAGAAACCCTCTGAATGTATTATGTATGACTATCATCTTCCCCGTATTGGGGTTCCCCAATATTCCTTGCATTGCACTAAAATTCATTTAAGCAATTATAAAAGATTTTTTTTAAGGAGGGAAAAAAGGAGGAATGGTAGGAAGGAGTGGAGGGATAAATGGAAAGGAAAGGAAAGAAACATGGGCTGATACAATGAATTTTGTGATTTGGGCTTAGTCAACGTCACTTTCAGGAGGAAAAAATCACTTCAGAGAACTAGATAAATATCAGGATTAAAAGGTACACAATAAATGGAATATAAGGAAAGACATCAAGTCAAGGGTAAATTATCAATTGATAACACTTTAAAATACCTTATTGAGGGGATTTCCATGTCATAAAGACTTAGCTTGGTTTGTTTTCCTTTTCTCTTTTCTATCACCTACTATCTGTATCTATCTGCCTGTGACAGTTGGATTAGACAGTAGACAGGAAAATAGATAATAGATAGATAAAATATATTCATTATGAATCTTTACATGTTATATATATTTGGGGAAGTTTAGATTACAAAAGTAGAGATAGAGAAACATTTTATCAATAATTATAGTATGCAGTGGAAAGTGAATTACTTTCACGGTGCAAGTTTAGGCTTTGGCCAGAAGAAGGCGATCTAAAACCACAAATAGCATCATGGTTTTCCTGACTTTGCTTCGGATATTTCCGAACTAAGGAGCCTTAGGAGACTCTGGGATTGGGGA